>NW_020194638.1:1295973-1965241 GCF_002865645.1 Hyaloscypha bicolor E
TTTATATTTTCTTTTCTACTTTAATAAATATTATATTAATATTTATACAAGTATTATTATGCTTGATACTAGGATATATTTTATAATAATATTCCAAATATAAAATAGTTAAGATAAAAGATAGTAATAATATTAAAAAAAATTAAAAAAATTAACACAAAATAGTAATTATAAATAAAATAATTAATTTATTAGTTTAAAAATACAGGAAATTAAAAGTTTAGTGTACTTAAATTGAATAGATAAGTTTATAGAGAAACTAGGCGAAAAGTACCTATAATAAAATTAGGATAACTATTTCTAAATAAGGCTAATATTATTTTATAGTATAATAATATATATATAAATTATATAAATAGGTATTAGATATTATAAATATATTCTTATTTAGATAAAGCTTATAATTAATTATATAAATAATTAGATTATATAAATATATTAGAATTATAATATAAGTAATTAATTATAAATAATATAGAATTATAATAAATAATAGAATTATATAAAATAATTAGTAAATAATTAGAATTATATAAATAATTAGAATTATATAAATAATTAGAATTATATAAATAATTAGAATTATATAAATAATTAGAATTATATAAATTATATGAAATTATATTTTCTAGTTAAGTAAAGTATTTTATAGGCTTAGCTAAATACTAGGAAATATATAGAAAAATACTTCTAGTTTTAGAAAGAAATATTAATTAGTTTTTTATTAGAATTAATTTTTGGAATTAGTTATACTTATAAGTATTATTTTATAACTTACTTATCTTAATTATTTATATATTATTTTACTATTATATATCTTATATTCTAATTAATTTAATTTTTAGAAAGTAGTTTATTATAAAATAATTAAATTATTAATAAATAAAATATTAATAGCTAAAGTATTAACTAGAAAAAGTATTTCTATTATTACTAAAATAATCTAACCGGATATTTAGAGAAATATCTAATTAAGTATTTTTTATATTATTTAATTAAAAAAAGAAAATAAAACTTAGATATTTCTAGAACTAGTAAATAGAATAATAATAATAAAGAAATTAGTAGTAACTTATTATTATATTACTAAGTTAGAAATAAAGATATAATAAAAAAAAGATTTAGAAAAACTAGAAACTTAGATTTATTATTTTAAAGATATTTAAATATCTAATATAAAACCTATTATATTTCTAGTAATATTCTTAATTTAAAGAGCTCTAAAAACCCGAGAACTACTTACTTATTAGGAAAAGAATATTAAAGAAGTTTAGAATTTCTTTTATTAAGTAAAATTAAAATAATATAAAAATAATAGAATTATTTAGGCTACTAATATAATAAAAGTTATATATTATATTTCTTATTTTAAAAATATAGCTAGAAATATCTAGAAATATAGGAAGTAATTAGTAAGTATTAATATTATAAATTAGAAGACTTTTATTAAATTTATAAAGAATTCTATTTTAGATCTAGAAAACTATAATAATAATATTTTTACTAAATTTAAAAATACTAAATAATAGCTAGACTAGAATATCTAAAGCTTTATATCTTATTTAAATAATTTATTAAATAACTTAGAATATATGAATTTATTATAAAAATAAAATAACTTATTTAGTAGCTTAAAATAAGAGATCCGAAATAAGATTAATTATTAAGGAAATACTTTATAAAAGAAAAAGAAGCTTATTTCTATTATTATAAAAATTAAGAATAATTTAAACCTATTTATTTAATAGAAATATAATAATAAGCTAATAAAAGAATAAAAGAAAAAAAAATAGAAAAAAAGAAAAAAGAAATAATAAAGAAAAATAAAATAAAAGTATATTTCTATTATAAAGTTTATAAAACCGGAATAGTAAAAGTATAATAATAAGATCTAATATAATATTTATATTAGGATTTATAAAACCGGATATAATTTGCTTTATTTATTAGAAAAAGAATTATTATATTATTATTTATTCTAATTAAGGGAAACTAATTTACTATAATTATAATAAGTCTAGCTATAAAATATATAAATATCTAGAACTAAAGAAGCCAGGAAACGAATATATTTTATAATAATTATATTTATTTATATTATAGAAAATAAGGTTCCTAAAATAAGAATAGTAATTAAGATTATTATTAAAATAATAAAAGATAAATAAAAAGTTAAAGTATTAATAAACTCGGGTATAGAGACTAATTATATAAAAAAGAGATTAGCTTTAAATATAGGTATTTTATTAATATTAAAAGTAACTTTCTTATTCTTATTAGAAAAAAAAAGAATCTATTTATATAAAAATTATATTTTTAAAATTATTACTAAGAATATACTAGGGAATTAAAAAAAGGCTAATATATATTTTATATTATATAATTTTAATTTAAACTATATTAATATAATACTTAAATTCCTATAGTTTTACTAGGTTAATTCCCTAATTTTCTTTAGAGAAATAATATAGAAATATTAGATTTAATTATAAAAGATTAAAGTTCTAAATATTAGGAAATTTACTAAAATAATAAAATATAAAATATATGTTTTTTTATTAATTATTTATTTTATAATAAATAGCTAAAGAATTATTACTATTATTATTAATAAAATAATTATATTTTCTAAAAAATATCGAGATCTTTTCTAAATATTTTCTATAAAGGCTATAGATATATTATCTAATTATTATATAATAGAGTATTATATAGATTTAAAACTAGGGTTCTAATTATTATATAATCCTATATATATTTTATTAGAAAGAAAGCTTAAAGTTCTTTAGAAATATCTTAATACTAGTCTAAAAAAGAAATAAATTTATTATTTTACTAACCTAGCTAGTATTCTAATTATATTTATTCTAAAGAAAAAAGGCAGCCTATATTTATATATTAATTACTAAAGTTTAAATAAGATTATTATTAAGAACCAAATACTATTATTATTTATTAGTAAAACTATAAATAGGCTTTATAAAATAAAGATATATATAAAGCTAAACTTAAAAAATATTTATTATTAGTTATAAATATAAGAAAATAATAAGTAAAAAATAATATTTTAAATATATTATAGATATTTTAAATACTATATTATATTTTTTAAACTATTTAATACTCTAGTAATATTCTAGATATATATTAATTATATACTAATAAGCTTTATAAATATTATTTATATAATCTATTTAAATAATATTTTAATTTATTTAGAAAACCTAAAATAATATATAATAGTAATCTAATATATATTTGAATAATTATAATAATACTAGCTTTTTATAAATTTAGTAAAATACAAGTTTAATATAAAGAAAATAAAGTTTCTAGAATTTATAATTAGCCTAGATAGTATAGAAATAGAAGCTAGTAGGATTATAGCTATTAGGAAATAACTGGCCCTAAAAAATAATATTTGAGAAATTCAAGTATTTTTGAATTTTATTAACTTTTATTAGAAATTTATTTATAAATACTTTAGGATAATAAAAAAGTTAATTAATTTATTAAAAACTAGTAAAAACCTATAATATTATTTTAGCTAGATAAATAAAGCAAATAAGGCTTTTAAGAAGCTATAAATTATATTTATAATAGTACTAATTCTTTATTATTTTAACCTAGCCTTAAAGATTTATATAAAAATAAATACTTTAGAATTTATAATTATAAATATAATTTCCTAGCTCTTTAATAAGAAAATAGAAACCAGGTAATACTCTATTATTTTCTATTTAAAAAAGATAACTATAATTAAAAATAAGTATAAGATATATAATTCTAAACTTTTAGTTATTATTCTAGTATTTTATATCTAGTAATATTATCTAATATATATCTAGTATATTATTATTATTAAGATAAATTATAATAACTTGAAATATTTTATAACTAAAAGAAAACTAAATAATTAATAAATAAGATAAGTAAAAAAGCTAGCTATTTTTAATTTTATTTTAGAATACTAGCCAGAATATAGTAATTCTATTAATAAACTATTAAGAAAACTAGACTTTATAATAAGTATAAATAAAAATACTTTATTATTTATATTTTATAATAAGCTATAGAATATAAAATAAAAAGCCCTATAAATAGTAATAATAGGATATTATATTATTTTTATAATATTATAATTTAAGGCCTAAGAAAAAGGAAATAAGTATTTCTTAATTAGTAAAATACTAAGAAAATCTAAAAAGAAAATCTATTTTAGTAATAAATAGTACTAAAAATATTATTATTTAAGCCTATTACTAGTATAACTAGTTATAAATAATATATATTATGAATTCTAGCTATATAATAGCTAGATTTAAAATAGTATATAAGAAAGGCAAAGAGAAATTATTATTATAGTACTAAAGGCTTAATTTATTAATATAATATTAGTAATATAAATAGTTCTTAAAAAAGACCTTTATTAAAGCTATTAAAACTTAGGAACTTAATATATCTAGATTATTAAAATATTAGGATATTATCTATATACTAAATAAGCTAGCTTTTAAAAAAAATTACTATAAGCTAATTATAATAATCTTATAAATAGGTATTTTAGTACTAATAAAATACTAGAGATTTTCTAAAGAAAGTATTTCTAGTAAAATATAAAAAAGAATATAAAAAACTATATTAAAACTTGCTTTATATATTAATAAATTAAGGTAAAAAAATATTTATTATATAATATATTTAGTTTATTTCTTCTTTTTTCTAAATTATAGTAAGAAATTACTATAGACTTTATTATAAGGCTATTTTTTTTAGGTTTTATAATAAGATATATAATTTTATATTTATTATTATTAATAAATATATAAAAATTATATAATATATTCTAATTATTAAAGAGAGCTTAATTCCTGAATTAGTAGAGCTATTTATATATTATATTATTAAAGACTTTAGTATATTTATAGGTATAATCTCTAATAAAGAATCTGTTTTTATAAATAAGTTTTAGTTAAATTTATATTTCTATTTAAAAGTTTAATAATAACTAAATATAGTATTTTACTTATAAACTATTAAATAAATAGAAAATCTAAACTAAACTCTAGAATAGTATTTAAGGTACTATATTAGTTACTAATAAGATAACTAGATAATAAAGCTTATTTTTATAGAATTTATATATAATAACTTTATATATTTAATAATAGGAATTTCTTTATTTTATATATTAAAAATAATATTTCAGAAAAAGAAGTATTAGTAATATAAGAAAAAATATAGAAAATTTAAATAGAATAGAAAATATTAGAGAAGTAATAATAAAAAAAAATATTATAATAAGAAATATATTAATAAGAAATTTAATATATATAATAAAGTTATATTTTATATAAAGAATATTTAATAGTTATAATCTAATATAAAACTAATAAATAAATATTTTGGCCTCTTTAAAGTTCTAAAAATTATAGAAATATATAAATAAATATATTATTTGAAATTATTATTATTATATTAGATTTATAATATTTTCTATATTTCTTTTTTAGAACTATAGTACTTATAAGCTAGTACTATAATAGAACTAGAACTAGTTAAGATTAAGAGTAAAGAAGAATTCGAGATAAAATCTATTATAGTTTATAAAAAGAATAAAAAAGAAAAAAAGTATCTTATTTATTAAAAAGGCTACTTACTAATAAATAATATATAGGAACTACTAAGTAATCTAGAAAATATAGCTTAAGAATTATAAGAATACTTAAAAAAAAGTAATATTATAATACTATTAACTAAATAGAAATATAAAAAATAAATACTTTTATTAGGAAATTATTAAAAATCATATATTTATTCTTAAAAAAACTATATAAAAATTATTAAAAACTTTAAAAACTCTAATTTCTATATTTTATAAATACCTTACTTTTATAACTATTTTTTATTATTCTTATTATTATTCTTATTAAAATTCTCTTAAGAAATAAATAATAAATTAGCTTATAAAACTATTAGCTATTAGTAAGAAATAAGAAAAAAGTAAGCTTATTTAATACTAAAGAATATTAATTATATTATTAAGAGTATTTTATACTTATACTAAGCTAGTAAGAATTACTTAACTTATTTCTTGAATTATTAAAGGAATTTATTAGCCTTAAATAATAACTTTAATATAAGAAATATATATTATTTAGTATAAAAGAAAAATAGTAATAGTTTTTTTTCTTTTAGATAAAAAATAAGAAAAATATTTATATATATTAATAGCTTAAAAAAAGTAATTTAATTATATTATATATATTTAAGGAATCTTAAATAATATTAGAATAAGAAATAAATAAAGGAAATTATAACTTATAGAATTATATTTCTTATTTTTAAAATAATAATAATTATATATTAAATAATTATTATTTTTAATATAAGTAAGATTAGGAAACTTAGTAATATTCTTGAAATATTAAAGATAATAAAAGTAAATTAAGGATATAGAAATATTAGCTAAACGGGTAATAATAGGCTAATAAATACTAAAAGAAGTATTTATTTTAATAAATAAAAAAGTTATAATATATATAGGATTATATGTAATTTAAAAATATATAATAAACCTCGGATATTATAGGTATTAATTAGAGAGTTCGGTAGCCCTTTAATATTCTAACTAACTACTATTTATATTATATATATTAGACTTATAAATTACTAATTATATATATACTATTAGGGCCTCCTATTTAGAGAGGGCTTCCCTAAACCTTATAGGAGAGATAGAGATTAGTTCTATACTAAATTTAATACTATAGTTTTATAATATACTAATTTATTCTATTATCTTATTACCTACTAATAAATATCTTATAAGCTAATCTCTCTATTTTTAAAGAAAATAGTTTAATAAGTAATTATATCTCAAAATCTGCAAAATATATAACTCTTTACTAAAGCTATTCCTATAAAAGAAGTTAAATAGATTAACCCTAATATAAGTAATAATAAAGGCTTATCTAATACTTTTAATAGGGCCCCTTAGGAGCCTCTGAGAGCTAGTAATAATAATATAAATAATCCCGGTAATAATTAAGATACTAAGATTAATACCTGAATTACTATTACCTAAGCTATAGAATAAGGCTTATATACTAAAGTTAAAACGCTCTAATAAAAGCAAGAATTAGTAAATATAATTAACTAATATATCCTATAATTAGAATAATATAAGAATACCCTTAGGAATATCTTATAGTTTATTATATCTTATAGAAACTCTATTTATAAGTCTATCTTATTTTCCTTAGTAATTCCTACTAGGGAACTTCCTAAAATAGAATTAGAACCTACTTCTTTTCCTAATATAATAAGCTTTAAGAGTAATCTCAATACTATTTATTAGGAGCTACTATATAATATCCTAAAAATATATTTGAACTAAAAAAAGCTTTTTAAGATCTGGATACCTAACTTATATTATAAAAAGTCTTTTAAGAAATATAGAATATTTGTATTTTTCTAAAAAGTAGTCTTTAGGACCTAACCTTAGACTTATAATAAATACTTTTCTAGAGTTAACTCTATTATAAGTACCTTTAGAAACAAATCTTATAATACTTAAAAGGCTATAATAAAGTAAAGCCTACTATTATATAAGGTCTATTAGGAGTAATTTAAGGCCTACTTGGCTAATATATTTCAAGTATCTCAAATCCGTTAATAAGATACCTTTAAAGAACTCCGAGATCTTTATTAGAAAAATAGTAAGATAGTTATTAAGTTATATACTTAGATAATTAGTCTCGAAATTAACTAGAACCTATATCCTAAGAGAAACCGGATCTGAATTCTTAATACTACTTTATCTAATTATAAGACTTATTAGATACTTATATTTATTCTTTTAGGAAATAAGGTAATATTTATTTCCAAATAGCTTAAGAAAGCTCAGAAAGCAAAATATATTACTTATCCTAAATTAAGAAAAGTAAAAACAGGAAAGTCTAATAAGGGTAACTCTGCCCCTAAAAACCCTAACTTAGCGAATTCTAATTTATAAGGCTATTAAAAAAAGAAGAATAAGTTCTAAAGATTATATAAGAAACCCTTAAGTAATACTTTAGCCCTTTTAAGGCCTTAATAAAGTACTAGTTCTATTTCAGGTATAATTTATTAGATTTATAAATAGAAAAAATACTTCTTAGGAAATACGAAATATTTCAAGTATATTAAATAGACTTAATAGAACCCTAATAAGGCCAAAACTATAAAAGAGTTAAGGTATCTATAGAAGTAGGTTAATACTATAGCTATAGAAAAGTACTTTAAAAAAGACTCTTTTAAGAAATAGGGAAAAAAAAAGACTAAATATTAAATATTAATAATTTTAGCTATAATAAAAAAGATATATTACTTTATATAACTATTTAAGTAAGATTAATATAACTAGAAATAAGTGCCTTAGAGATATATAGTAGACTTAATAATACTGGATTAGATTATAATTTCCTTAATAATAATTGGGCTTAAAGCTAGGACTTTATTATCTTAGCTAAATATAACTAAAAATTTATAATCTTTTATAGGAACTAATTTAAGATCTATTAAGCCTATAATCTTAAGATATTTATTATAGATAATTATAGCAAGATACGTTTTTTTTAAGTTCCGGTTCTATAAATATAAGAATATTAGCTTTTATAGCCTCGTCTTTAGTATAGAATTTTATAAAATAACTTTTATATAATATATAAACTATATTAAGAAATAATAAGTATATATACTTATATAGCCTAATAATATTAAGATCCTAATATTAAAAGAGTTTAGTAAGAAGCTTAACTAATACCCTAAGCTAGTACCTCAAGTCTTATTCTTAACTAAAGATAAATATAATTATTCTAGATAATGGGCTTTATATATTTATAATAGTTACTAGGTTTCTGCTTTATTATATAGTTCTAGTAATACTAAATAGGAGTTTTTAATATAGTAAATTAATATTCTCTAGAAAAGGGCCTTAGAGATACCTATTTACCTCTAGAATAATAAATATAAAGATTTCTTAGAGGTTTTTAACTCTAATAAAGCTTCGGAACTTCCTAATCTTAGTAATATTAAATACTCTATTAATATAAATAATATAGTCTCATATAAGCCTTTATATAATTTATTAGAAACCTAACTAGAAATATTATATCTATATTTATAAGATATACTTTATAAATATTAGATAAGGCCTAGTAAAAGCCTAATAGGGGCACCTATTCTTTTTATTCTTAAGAAAGATAAAGAACTATATCTTTATATTAATTATTATAATTAAGAATTAGTATTTGCTTTCTCTTATTAATAAGACTCTTAACTAGTTCCGAGAAGCTAAGATCTTTATAAAGCTAGATCTTAAGGATATATATTATTAGGTAAGAATTTATAAAGAATACGAGTAAAAAACGGCTTTTAGGACCTACTATAGCTATTTTAAATATCTTATAATACCTTTTAGGCTAGCTAATATACTAGTTATATTTTAAGTATATATTAATATTATACTTATAGGGCTCCTAGATTATTTCATAATTATTTATTTAGATAATATTCTTATTTATTTCCGAAATAAAAATAAATACTATAATTATATTTATTAGGTATTTACTAAGCTATATAAAAATAACCTATTTTATAAACTTAGTAAATACGAGTTTAATATTAAGGAAGTCGAATTTTTGGGCTTTCTTATTAGAATAAAAAATATTTATACGGATCCTAAATAGGTCTATAATATTATTAAATAGCCAGAACTAGAATTATTCTATAATATCTAAATATTTCTTGAATTTACTAATTTCTATTATAGGTTTATCTATTATTACTCTTAGGTAACTATAGGCTTAATAAACCTTTTAAAAGAAATAGAAAAGGGCCGGAAATCCGGTCTCTTTATATAGATAAATAAAATAGCTAAAAGCTTTAAGACTTTAAAAAAAGCTTTTACTATAATACCTGTCCTAGTTTATTTTAACTTTTCTAAGAAAATTTATATTAAAACTAATATATCGAAATTCGTAATTACTAGTACTATTTTATAATAAGTTAATTCTAGTAATAGCCCGAAAAAATACTAGTATCTAATAATATTCTAGTTCCGGAAACTTTCCGGAGCCAAATATAACTATAGTACCTATAATAGAGAGCTATTTATAATTATTAAAGCCTTTAAATATTAGTACTATTATCTTAAAGAATCCAGATTCATAATTAAGGTTATTATAGACTATAATAACCTCTAATATTTTATAGAAATAAAGTATCTAAAAAGCTATTAAGTATATTAGGTAATATATCTTATAATATATAAATTTAATATTATTTACTATAAAGGCGCCTTAAACCTAGTAAATAGATCTAATAAAAGACCTAATTATAAAGAAAATCCTATTAATATAATTTAGCTTCTAATTTTTTAGAATAAGTTAAAGAAAGCTTTTATAGTTACGATTTAGAAGTTCTTATAAATATCTAAAGAGTCTTTTCTTTAGAATAGGCATTATTTAATACTTACTATATTCGTAATAGCCAAGGAAAAATATTTATTATAAGATAAGTAAATAGATTATCTTATAAATTCCTTAACTATAGAATTAGTTAAGAAGCAAGGTATAAGAAGATACTTTAAAGGCTTTATTACTATAGCTAAGGTAATAAGGGTATCTATAACTATATTACTTAATAGAACTAAAAACTTCTTAATTCCCCGAGTTTTTAAATTAGATAATTATAAATACCTAATTCCCTATATATAAATATATATAACTACTAAAAAAGCTATAGTACTAGCTCCTTTATCTAAATTCCTTCTAGATATTATCTAGATAGCTTAGAGAAATAATTCTTAATATTAGAATATTATAAAATAGAGGTTTAGTAAGAAAAATACTAAAAGAAAAGAAATCTAAAAAAATAATTTGGGCTTATTTAGGTACTATTTAAGAATTATTATACCTAATAATCCCGCTTTATATTAAGAAGTTATAAAGCTTTATTATAATAACCTAATAGCTAGATATTATAGAATAGAGAAAACTCTCGAGCTTCTTAGAAAGTCCTAGTATTAGGAGAATATAGAAAGAGATATTTATAATTATTATTAAGAATATAATATTTACTAGAAAGTTAAGATAAAGAGGCATTTGCTATATAATCTACTTAGTAGTTTATTATAGCCTAAGAGATCCTAGAATAAGGTTTCTATAAATTTTATTATAGGTTTACTATTATATAAGAACTTAGTAAAAGGTCCTAATTTTAATATAATTCTTATAGTTATTAACTAGTACTCTAAAATAGCAAGATATATTATATATTATAAGACTATTAATTTTCCGAAGCTTACTAAGATTATATAGGAATATATTTTCTTAATTTTTAGCTTCTCTAATAAAATTATTTCCGACCGAGAAACGGTATTTACTAGCTAGTTCTAGTCCGCTTTCTACTTCTATTTAATATATAAATAGTATTTGAGTATAGCTTATTATTCTTAGATAAATAATTAGATAAAAAAGCAAAACCAGGCCCTGAAATACTACCTGAAATATTATTATAATACCTAAAAAAATAACTAGTTTAAGAAGTTATCTTTTACGGAATTTATATATAATAACTCAAAATATTAGATTTTATAAAATATATTTTTCTATATATATTATAAATACTACTCTTAATTTCTATAGAATCCTGAGAATAGGATTATAGAAAAGATATTAGCTATATATAAGAGATTAGAAACCCTTAAAGTAAAGTAAAAAAAGCTTAAGAATTTATAATATTATATATAAAATAACCGGGAAACCTACTATAATAAATACCGGTTAGCTAAATACTATTTTAAAAAAGCCTAGATAATACTATTAATAAGAAATATTAAACTTAAAGCAAGAAAGCTTAAGCCAAAATTTATAAGTCTATTTAGGATTCTTAAATATATTAGTAATTTGGTATATAAGTTAGAATTACTAAGTATATATAATTATTTATATCTAACTTTCTATATTTCCTTTTTTAAAAAATATATAATAAAAAAGAATTAGAAGCTATATTTATATTTCTCTAAAGAACTTCCGGAATTAGTAAATAATAATAAAAAATAAGAATAGGAAATAGAAGCTATTATTAATTACTAATAAGATAATAGAAATAAGAAGTAATAGTATTTAATTAAATAGAAAGCCTAGCCTAAAAATTATAATATCTAATTACCTGCTTTCCCTAATTTTAAAAATTTTAAGGAATTTCTAAAATTATATAACTAAAATTATAGCTTAAAATCCGAAATTATCTTTTAATAATTTCTTAAAATTAAAAAGAATTCTGAACTACTAAGAAAAAGGCTACTTAAAAAAAAAAGAGGACCTAAATAGCTAAGAAAAGGTCCGGAATAATAATAGAGATACTTTTTCTCTAGGTTTTTGTAATAGTGGTCACCAAAAGGGCAGCAAGTCAGGGAGCAATCCAAAGTAGTATTGTGACTGAAACTTGAAGAAGCAAGTGAGTCGTGGGAGGTGCGAAGCCTTATGGGCTTGCGTACGGACCACGCGCACGCACGTGCTCGCTAGGATGCTTGGGCACTCTATGACAGTTTTTTACTTATAAAGGTTTTCTAGGGTTTTATTAAGGCTTATGAGAATTATATTTAAATTATTAGAAAAAGATTTAGGATTAAGAAAGGTTTATTATAAATAAACTAGCTATAGGTATCTCAAATAAATAAATTCTAATTCCTATAAATTCCTAATTCCCAAAGCAAGAATACTAAATACTAGTCCTATTTAGGACTTAGTAAAGAATTAGTTAATACTTTCCGGAATTTGCTTATTTCTTAATGAGATATAGTTATACTATAATAATATTAATATTAAGGATATTAAAAGAAGTAAATAAGGAACTTATAATAGCTATATATACTTTACGGAAGGCCCGAACTTCTAAAGTCAGGTCCCAAATAGCTATAAGTATTATATTATTAGTATTTAAAGTACTAGTAATAGATTACTTAGTAATCTCGGTAATAAGCTTAGTAATAAGATTAATGCCTTAAAGGTAAATATTATGGTATTTCTTTAAGGAATTAATAAATACCTAAGTATATTAGAAAAAACTTATCTTTAGAATACTAACCTAAGTAATATTATTATTTGCCTTATTAAAACAGGAAAAAGAATTCCGAAGCTTATTAGTATTCTTCTAGTCTTTAAAAACCCAATTAATAATATTATTCTTATTAGTATAATACTATTTAGAATATATTTTAAGAAATTTCTTAAAGGTTATAATAATATCTTTCTAGAACTAGTAAGCCTCTAATAAGTAATAAGGAATCTGAAATTATATTAGCTTTAATAGATATTAAAGCTAAAGAACTTACTAATATATAAAACTCAGAACCCTTATTATAATAGTTATAATTCTTCTTACTAGATACTATAGTATATAAGATAAAGGAATTAATAAGCAAATACTTAAAATATTTCAAGTATTTACTAGTAATAAGAAAAAAGGCTATGAGGTTACCTTTATACTTATTATTATAGGAATGGATAATAAAGCCAGAAGAAGATATTATAGAATTGTGAGGTGTTTGTTGGTAGGCAATAAGACAATAGAATGAATTAGTGTGTTGTGAAACCACAGTATTAAATTCAGTACAGAACTAATCTCTGTCCCTCCTGTGAGGTCCAGGGAAGCCCCCTCTAAATAGGAGGCTCCGATGGCATACATACAATTAGTGATTTATAAGCCTAATGCATATGATGTAAACAGTGGTTGGTTGGGATATCGAAGGGCTGCCGAACTCCCTGATCGACACCCGCGATATCCGAGGTTCGTCACATGCCCTTAAGTCACGTGCGACCCTGCACACATCACAAGAATTAATTAAAAATAATTAAAGAAGACTTAAAGAAAGGCAGAAGAAAAGGCTAGAAGGTAATAATAGAAAAAGTTATATGTGTGGTTATTAGAAAGGAAGAAAGTATATAGTAATATAAAGAGGTTCTTTTATAGAAGTAGAGAACTACCTGGATTAACTACTAGTTTTTATACTAGTTCTAATCGGAAACCAGTATAACTAATTAATATATACTCCCAGAAGCCTATAAATAATCTTTAGGACTTTAGAAATATTTATATGGGTTTCTTATATAAATATTTATTAAATACTTTCTATATAGCTATTTAGATTATTCTAATACGAGATCTAATAGGTAATATTAATTTCGTAAAATAGTACCTTAGTACTTAGATCCTAAATAAAATCACAATTACTAGCTAGCCCCTATACCTGAAATATAATTACCCTTCCTTCTCGCTTACTTAGCCCCGATCTAATTAGATAATTTTTATGTCTATTATCCAGATTATATTAGTAAAACCACCTTTCAAGATACTAGAAGTTTATATTAATTAAATAAATAATTAATTAAATATTTACTAAAATAGATTAATGAATCTTGGGAACAAGATCCTAGGAAAAGGATATAGTTATAATATATATAGGGTTATATATAACTTAAGGGCATATAACGAACCTCGGATATTACAAGTATTAATTAGGGAATTCGGTAGTCCTTTAATATCCTAACTAATTACTATTTATATTATATATATTAGGCTTATAAATTACTAATTATATATATGCTATCGGGGCCTCCTATTTAGAGGAGGCTTCCCTAGACCTTATAGGAGGAATAGAAATTAGTTCTATACTAAATTTAATACTATAGTTTTATAATATACTAATTTATTCTATTATCTTATTACTTACTAATAAATACCTTATAGAAATAAAAAAAGAAATTAGAAAAGAACTTAAATAAAATTTAAATAAAGCTTAAATAAAACTTAAATAAAACTTAAAGAAGCTTAAAAAAAAAGAGAAGAAAAAGAAAAAAAAAAGAAAAAAAAAGAAAAAGCTAGATATAATATTATAGTTAAAAAAAGAAAAGATTAGTTAATAGGAAAAGAGAAGCCTTTTTATAATATTTTTTTTCTAAATAATAATTATAAATTTAGAACTAGCTTTATACTAGAAATATCTAGAAAATTCTAAAAAAGAAATTTATAAATAAACTAGAAAATTAGATTAACTTTTCTAAGCTTTTAGGCTTATAAAATAATAATTTATTTATAAATAGAGGCTAAGTTAGAATTTATAAACTAATTAGAAAACCGGAAAAGCTTCCTATCTAATAGTATATATTATACCTATACTATTTTTATAAAAAGAAATTACTAGAAATAATTTATAGGTTAGTTAGGTAGAATTAGTAAACTATATCCTTAAGTTTATTACCTAATATAATAATAGGGCAATTATAAGAAGTTTTTAGAGAGAACTAATAGCCAGAAAGATTTTAGGGAATTATTTATAAAGCTATTTATAGTTCTTTTAGGCCTTTTAGGAATAAGAGCCTAGAAAGGAAATTAATATAATAGATATATATAATAGTATATAAATAGGTATTAGATATTATAGATCTAGTTTCCTATTTTAGGTAAAGCTTATAATCGGAATTATATAGGTAATTAGAATTATACGGATTATATGAGATTATATTTCTTAGTTAAGTAAAATGCTTTATAGGCTTGGCTAAGTATTAGGGAATATATAAGGAAATACTTCTAGCTTTAAAAAAGGGTATTAATTAGTCTTTTATTAGAATTAATTCTTGGAATTAGTTATACTTATAAGTATTACTCTATAGCTTACTTACCTTAACTACTTATATATTACTTTACTATTACATGCCTTATATATAGAGAATACTATTTCTGGATAGAAATAAAGTACTAATTAATATCTATTTCTATATAGCGGAAAACCCTATATACCGGAAAAAATAATAAGTACTTTGTTTTTAAGTATCTTAAAATCTATATATATCTCAATATCTCTTATATTTTCTTATAAGTTATATTCCTTGGCCACTCTTGGATACCCCTAAACCCTTCTTACTAGAAAATCATATTTGCATTATTGCCCTCACACCTACTCTGCAAAGGGTCTGCTTTTATAGCATAATAGGCTTCCTCTGCTATAGCTCTACTACTGAGCTTATCCCATCCCCAATACTTTATAAAGGAGTCTTATCCGAGTTCTGAGGCCTTATTACGATTAGCGAATCGTCATCAGCCTTGTGGCTGCTTTGGCGTGCAGATTCATGCAAGATCGCCAGGCGGGTCGGTACCTCGGATCAAAGCGAGTAACGATTTTGGTTAGTGCGAAACAGCCCCGCACGCTCCATCATATTTACGGTGTAATTTCAATTATGTAATCATTTGCAAAGTGTGTTGCGTGCATCCCGTGTGGGGCTACCCGTCAGCGAGCGAACACCAGATCAGCGCCGGCTTCAGAACAGTCGGCTCGCGGGAGGGGGTGAGCGGTGGGGGAGATAAACTGCCAGTACTGAATGCCGATGGGGAAGCGCTTTTTGATAGATCAATGTTTGAAGGCAAAATAAGGACTTAGCCGGAGCCTTTTGCAGTGTGATACGTTGCGCGGCGTTGTCGTGCTGCATTTCTTCAAACTGGCGAAATGTCAAGAAGAGCAGATTGCGACTTGGAACTAACAATATACACCGACCGGTATCAATTCCCTCTTGGTCTTGTTACAACTCGATATGTCTTCGGTGTAAAGTGAATCGTGCATGAGACTAGGCTTGGAGTCGCAGACATAGCGGTAAGGATGACAGGCTTTCAAGATGGAAGCTCGACGTCAGTGTTGCATTGCCAGGGAAACCTGGGGACACGCGTTCTGTGCCTGAGGCTTGGACGTTTTGCGAGACCGACCACAGAATTGAGCCTCACCCCTCCTGCCGATCTCTCAACGAGAGTTCATCTCTTCACACCTCCCTCAACACCAAATCATCTAACAACCAAACTCAGACAAACAAAGCATACCAGCGTCAGTTATGGCATGCGTTGATCCCTTCCTCCAATTCGATGACGAGAGCTTTGCTCTGCAGCTTCAACTCGAAGAGATCGAAGCTCAGCGTGAGCTTCAATCCGGCAAATGGACTGAAGATAGTCCTCCGGACTTTGCATTAGCATTCGATACCTTCGAGACCGAGTTGAAGAAGGCGCTTCTTCTTGTCGAGGACCCGAAGTTCGCTTACAGCATTTGCTAAAGCTGTTGCTTCTGATGCTGTGGCCATTGAAGAATCAAGAGTCGAGGAGACACAGTCGGGTCAAGATCGAGACTTCGCGCTAAGCTTGAATGTAGATGAAAATCTGCCATCCCAGGATGTCACCAATTTGCCGGCGATGTCTCGCCTCGGGGCGGAGTCAGTTGACTGGGATCATGTCCTGCGAGCTACAGAAGCTTCGACTTTCAGCGACAAGTCCTGTAGCACCGTTGCGGGCCCTTCGACCCATTATACTCTCCGCCAGAAGGCTGTCCTTGAGCACTTGCCCCAACTCAAAGTTGAATGCAGTGTCTGTGGAGAGTCTGTTCATCCTCATTTCACTGTGCGTTTGGTATGCAGTGATGTATTTTGCAAGTCGTGCATCAAGTCCTTCTTCCATCAGCCACGACAGCTCAGATCAACAAACTTTCTGGCTGGCCCTGCAAATCGATGCATCATCGAGTTTACCGATCACAATCGCATGACCTTCTTCGCAACAAGTTGGCGGAAATCACTGGGCGAGACAAAACGAGGCGGTTCGCAATACTGTGATGATAAAAGCAATCCTTAGCCCGTATCTACTGAAATTTACTACGTGGCATTAATCCCCTTCTATCGGAAGTAGCCGATTTATGGGTTGCATGAATGGCTCGGCTCGAGGTGATGCTGCCAAGTCTGGCACACCCCGCTGTCAAAAACATAAAAGCGTTCGCCAGCTTCTTACCCTTGAACCCTTGATACGTTCTCCCACACCGGCCCCGTGCTCAATCAGATAACGCGCAGCTCATACCCATGTATCGGTTCGCCTTCCCATTGTCAAGTCTAGAATCCCATCCTGCTGTCACCCCCGCAAGCGCTCACCGGCATATACCTTTAATATCTGCTCCTGGCCCACACATTCAATTGCTCCCATTCTTATCATGATAGGATATGTTCTGTGTGGTCTGTGGAGGTGTAACTGCGAAGCAGCCAAAGCATTGGTCGATGCAGGAGCTGGACCCTTGTGGCGTCAGCTGAGTCGCCACGATATTTCTTTTTCGTAGCGTTGTATGTGGGCAGCTTTCGGGCAGCAAGCCATGGGTACAGAGCCTCTTGATACGCTGGGTCTGAGTCTTACGGACGGGATGAGACGAGGACGTGAGGGGTACAGATATGGGTGGGTCTTCCCGGTCTGTGAACTCTCCAGAACAAAGCATAGTAAACGAAATGCAGCTCTTTGTTTGAGACGCCTCCATCTGCAAAGCCAGCGCAGCTATTCTCCTCCTCCCCCTCCTCTTAGTTTTCCCTCTTCTATGTTGATCGCCAAGATTCTTGTCCGGTTGCTCACAAAGTTAGCAATATTGTGGTCTCGATTGCTCAATACTGAGCCTCGTCTTGAGTAACGAGAGTTTCTGTCGTATCATACTATACATATCTTTGGACAAGTCGCTCAAAGCACAATTCATCGTTCGGTTCACCTGATGGCTCTCGTTGCCATGAACTCGACCTCAAATATCACCCTTCCTTGCTCGTCCTTTTCTTCACTCACGGACCTGGTTGTCGCTGCCACCCGTGCTCAGATAAACATCACATTGGAGGTGCAAAAGTGCCCCGGGCTGTGCTTGCTAGCTTGGGGCACTGGAAATCCAGACCTCTCTGGAGTCGGTGTAAGTGGACTATTATATATACTCTGGTCTCTCAGCCACGCACCGAGACTAATAGTAAGAACTACTATGGTTCTATAGACAAACATCTCTTGGCTATTTCAGGCTCTTTTGACTGTTTTATTTTGCCCCCTTCTTCGCGTTTATCTTCAGTTGGCTTCTTCGGACAAGGTCAAGAACACGGAAAAGGTCGAGGTACTTCTTCAAGATACCCACAAGGAGTTCCTAGGCGCAACGATCCTCATCGCACTGTCCGTCTTGGTCGCTACGATAGTCTATGTCAGGCATAGCCACCCTATCTTCGAAGTAACATTCCTCTACTATCTCGCTACAATGCAGTTTCTGGCGCTCCTTGGCACCGCACTTTCCGCTCTTCAGTTTTGCGATTGGGACGTAGAGCCGCAGGCAGCCACGTCCACAGACAGTACAGCGCCGGCAAGCGGGCCGGTAGACGGTACACAGCCGGCAAAGGGGCGCAGAAGACCGAATTTGGAAAAGCAGAGAGGGGAAGTAGAAAAAATCTGGGAAAAATGGACCGAGCAACCTGTCATCACCACTGTGGCTTGTATTATAGGCTTTGGCTTGTATCTGGGCTGTTTGAGCTGGATCCGTGGGCAATCGATTTCCCTCTCTTTCCTGCCGGAACTCGCCTCGTCATGCAGCACGTATGGAAGGATAGTGCCTCATATCCCTCCGGCAACTTCCCCTGCTCCAAAGATAAACTGGGGTCTCTTGCACCATATGTGGACTCATATTCGTGCCCCAGGCAATTTCTTTGTCTGCCTCATCTTCGTTCTCATCATCCTCTGTGCCGTGGCCGCCGTCCTTTTCCTAGCCTACTTGGCTTTTGCGACCCTAGTTTTCCTCCTCGTAAACCCTTATTCCAACAGCCTTTTCACCCTCGCTTTTGCGATCGGAGTGCTTTTTTTCACAGGGCAAATGCAAGTCAAGAGAAATAACCTGAAGAAGGTCGTCGGCAAACAGTACACGGATGGCGAGTGGGGTTTCGGGCAGATAGTTGCTATCTTTGTTTGGATGCCTACGACGCTAAGGCTCATTGCCAGATGGGTTGAGATTGCTCCTGCTTGTAGGAGAAGTGAGTTTGCTACGATTTGGAGATAGGTTACCCGATTGCCACCAGCTTCTGATCTCAGTACTAATTATTCGTGCACAAAAGAAAAACCGTCAGATGTAGAGAAGGGGAATGAGCCGGGAGACGAGAAAGGGAAGCCAGCACAAATTGTGTGCAAGGAGTGCGGAAAGAAAGTGGAGGAAATACCCCCGGCAGCTCTTACAGAGAATGAGCCTGGAGCCAAGCGAGGAGACCAGGAAGGAGAGCCAGGGGAGGAGACAAAGGGAGGAATTCAGACGGATTCTCGGGAGATTTCAGAGACGCCCCCAGCAGCTCCTGCGGAGAGTCTAGAGGATAAGCCCCTGGAAAATCTTCAGGAGGAAACCCCCAAAGAAGCTCCTCAGGACGACTCGGAAAGGAGCCAAGAAGCGAAGATAGGCAAGAATCCAAATGAGGAGAGTTATATCTGAAAGTGGAAGAAAGGTATTCTTTTGTCATCTACTAGTTAAGCAGGTAGCAGTGGAATATTTGAGGTTGCGGCCCGCCGTCTTGTTCATGCAATCCCAAGTTCTTCCTCTGCTGACCGAAGATCGAGAAATCGGCCTTCGAAGTCCAATCTAGCTCGAAATCCAATCCACCACACCCATCCTGAGGAGCATGCGGCCATCTCCACGTAGCTAAAGCCCGAACGGCCTTCTCCTTGAAGAATTGAGACCCCGACATGACATAAAGTTCGAGGGCCGGAACTGCTACCGAAGAGATAAGGCGATCCTTTCCAATCGGACTGGGCATTTTTAAGCCAAGGGTGGGGAGGCCGAACATGCGCGAGCCTCAGGCAGAACACTTGCCTTTTTGACGATCCAGTAACAGATGGCGCTGGTCTTTGCAGAATACCTAACGATGTAGGTTGCAGTTACATGTATATCTTGATAACTCTCTGACGAAGAATGGAAGGACCTCAACATCTGACTACATGTCCAACGACAGAGCTTGCTGAGTAGGGTAGATAATCTATCACTTCAAATCATGCAGACTGTTCTAAAGTTCCCAAATAATCTCTTTAGCAATACATTGGGCCTTGATAACTTGGTATCTACCTCATCCTGCGGCTCTGTCTCCTCTCCGGTATGTCCATACCACCCCTGGTCTAATGTTGAAAATCGCTGTCCTCGACCACTATGTGTCACGTGCTACGCACTGGCCATACATAGGCCTATATATAGCTATTTCCCCGCCCTTAGGGCACCATCATTCCTTACTAATATACCAATATACACCCATATTATCCCCACAGCCCCTTCAGGCCTTGACACTGTGCGCCCTTCCACCTTATTTTCTGCGTCGCGAAAGAAATACATAAGTAAGTTAGAATATATCTTGCTTTATTATTACTATTACTCAATCATATGCTCGGTATATGGAACCCATATACTTAGTATATGCTTTACTCTTATTACTAAGAAGCATACAAGTAAGGTAGAATATATCTTGCTTTACTATTACTATTACTCAAGCATATACTCGGTATATGGAACCCATATACTTAGTATATACTTTACTTTATTACTAAGAAGCATATAAGCAAGCTAGAAAACACCCTACTTTATTATTACCCGTAATATATGCTAACCCTAACCCGTAGAGCCTTTACGCTTTAATATATCCCAATACAGGGGACTCTTACCGCCCCCCAACCCCCCGGACTAACCCTGACCCTAACTCCTGACCCTAAGCCCCCTCGCAAGCTCGGGACTAACCCGAACCTTCCTAGCCCGTATAGCTTATATAGCTTATATATATGCAAAGCATATGCAGAGTATAAGAAGAGCATATGCAAAGTATATGCCTAAAATATAACTGGTATAAAGTCTATTCATTTGCTCGGCTAGCTGTCTCGCTTCCTTAAGCGATACTATGGTTCAGCTAAATAAACGAGCATATGCAGAGTTTGATAATATGGTTCAACTAAAACCCCGTTCGGTATCGAGGGGTTCTCCCGTTGCCGACAGTGTGTCAAATGAATAGAATAGAATAGAGTAGTGGCCACTACTCTATTCTATTCATCAAAATTTACCCACTACTCATATTCTATTCATATTCTAATCAAGGTATTCATGAATATTCATGAATACTTTGAGTAGCAAGCACGTGAAAAGCTAGCTATATTAGGTAAAGCTCCCGCCCGCTTCCGCTCTAGCTCCACCTCGCTACCCAATTAGGCGATAGCGAGGCTTGGTAAGCGAACCAAAGCACAAGATTTCGAGGAGGATAATTAGTTTATTATTATAGAAAATTAGTACTTAGCTAGTATTATATAAGTCTTAGCTTAGTTTGGCTAGAGCCACTAACAGGCGCCTTAGTTATTTAATAATTATTAAGTAAAGCTTGATTTTCTATAGTCACGTGACCAAAAATCACCAGTATTCATGAATATTCATGAATATATATTCTACTCTACTCTAATTTTTTGAGAATTACGCTACTCATATTCTATTCAAGATATTCATGAATATTCATGAATACCTTGAATACCTTGAATACCTTGAATACCTTGAATACCTTGAATACCTTGAATACCTTGAATACCTTGAATACCTTGAATACCTTGAATACTTTTTTGACACACTGGTTGCCGAAAATCTTCAACCTCACTTCACCTCTTCTTCGCATCATCTCTTCATTTAATACAAGACTCAACTTCCTCCCAGCATTTAAAGGTCTGAAGGTGCAAATCTTAACGATGGACAGTTGCACGTACGTGAAGGGCTTCGCCCGGAATCCTATGAACATCCGGAATTCTACAAACACACCACCTTCGATTGTCAGCCCCGAGTCCCGACCTTGATCGCATAACGTCTTGATTCGTTCTACCGTCTTTCCCATTTCTTGGTTCTCTTTCAAACTCAATCCCAAGCATGGCAAGAATTTTTTCAAAAGTCTTAAATTTTTGGTTGGGCGGTGTGGGCGGTTGGGCGGTAGCCTAGTCGTCATTAAAAGGTGACCATTTCCAACGCTTGTGCACTACTCCTTCCCTCCAAACGCCAAATAAATTACCATCCAAACCCCGAACTCGCCTTCCACCTCTACATAATCACAACCTATCACACCTTGTAATGGCTTCACTTCCAATCTTCGCCGCAGCTGATGCTGCCATACTCACAGCTCAAAACCTTATCCAGCCAGTCATCCGAAGACGCCGGCAAATATCCAGCTCTCTGATGTTCTCGGAAGCTTCGTCCTCGTCGGATAATTCAGCTGACTCGGGAGTCGGTCTTGTACCCTCGTTCATAGTACCAGAGTTTATCGAGAGTGCAGAAACTTTGGAGTACATTGGCTGGGGAGAGGAGAAGGCTACCGACATATGGGCCCGATGGGAGATCGTCAAGCAGATCGAAAGCAATGAGGCAGCATTTGAGCATCACTTCCTCGAGTATGCTTTGTCTGCTATACCATATCTCAAGCCTGAAGACAGACAGGAGGATTGGGATGCAGAGATGTTGAATTGGGGAGTAGGGGCTGAACTTCGTGCAGCAATTATGGACGAAGGGTACACCAATATTAGGCTCACGGAGTCAGCACAGTATTGGGTCAAGGATACAATGGAAATACGCTATCTCAGTCTGGAGAGATTGCAGCGAGACAGTCAGATGAGGGCACAGACCTCAGCCACCTCCACGAACAACACCATCTCCACGAACAACGCCGCCTCCTCGAACAACGCCGCCTCCTCGAACAACGCCACCGATACTAGGGAGAATCCTGTAGCCGTAACACAGTTCGCGACTTCGTCGACGGTCCCTGGAAGATTAGCTTTGTATAAGGCGATTGCAAAAGACAGAGTTGGACAAGACCCGACGGGAAAGATCTCTATTGAAAGTCTAGTTAGCGGAACTCCATCCGACTTTCGGGGAGTAGGTGGAACGGTACTTTACTTTACGCCTACTCCAGAGGTCGCGGAATACTATCGAGGCTATATCAGAAGACGGTGCAATAGCGCAGCTCCACTCATGCTACAACTATTGGTTCCCAACTCCTTTATCGAAGCACTCCGCCCATTTATTCTGAGATTTGGAGACCTTTGGAAGGAAATTGTGTTTACTAGTCGACGTGGATTGTTACTAAGGGGTGACTTGAAGCGAATCCATCGGCTACCTTTGATCATCGCTCCTATCGCTCGCTCTCACAACAGAACTATCAGCAATCTCGATGACTATCACCAGATATCTTCCGTTCGACATGTTCTTTACGTCAAGGACTCCGAGGCAATTCAGTATGTCTTTCAAGGAGAGGATATGTTGGATGGGTTAGAAGAATGTGGCGAACTGAGGCCAGTCTCTGAAAGCTCTACATCAGCATCCTAACTAGAAAGACACTCGCCTTCAGCACATTGAGGTGCCATTGTTTATACAGACTCTGTAGTAATAGTATTTGCTTATTAAATCTCTAATCGGTAAAACTGAGTGTCCTAGCCATTCCGCTAAGGTAAAAATAGTACTATCCTCTCCCTGCATAACTTCGTCCACGCATGAATTCAAATGCTCAGGAACCACGCCAATTCCAAGGCATCCTAACTAGTACAACTTGTCGTCAAAGTCGACTCTGCTTTGGCTTGCCCTGCGTGCATGAAATTCTCTGCTGCTCCAGCAAACGAAACCCTAATATGGACCTTTCTCTAATACAATTTTCGCATTTGCACAGATCTCGCCATGTCTCATTAAACATACCAGCTGTAGCAACCCTCGAAATAGTGTCGTGTTATGGTGTTGTTCCCTGGTCTTGCATGGATTATACCTGGCGGGCAAAGTCGAACTCACACCTCCCCGTGGTGCCTGCTGGGGACTCTGTATAGAGTATTCTATACGGATAGCAAAGGTCTACTGTAAGCTTAGCTTGCACAACGATCAGAGTCGCAATCGTCGTTACGGAAGGATCTTCGGAGAATTTTTCACGATACAAGCACGATAACTCGACGCGCCCCCCTAACACCGTCGCGCTTTATCGACCACGAGAAGCGATTCAGAATAGTAAATTCAACTTGGTCTTTTGTGCGCTACTCAAGCCTTTTGTCGCTCGATGCCTTACCCCACCGCCGGGTTCTATCCGCGAGATTACAGAGAGAAATCGAGGAGGACACCGTGGCCTTATCGACCCGACGACATACTCTCGATATAGCTATACGATGGAGGAGCCCTTCTGCAGATGCAGGCTCGAGGACGCGATTATACCGGGTATAAAGGAGGAAATTGGAAAGGAGACAGACAGGAGATTCGCTGCCAAGGAGAGGACCTTCTGTTAGGCTTGTCTAGAAAGCTTTTGATTTCGTTCGAGCGATAACTGGAGCCAACCTTTAGGGCCTCTCTGCGGTTAGTATATATGGAATCTGGTGGCCACCCCAACTGGCCGTGGGAGGTTTACAGTCACAAGCTACGGTATACCGGGAACTAGAAGATGCAAAGGGCTAGCCTGCCGGTTTGAAATGCTTTCTAGGGTATACAAGGGCACTGTAAAAGCGCAGAATCAGGGACCCGGGGCTACTTGATAAAGGACGTCGTTTTCCCCTCGTGGTTTAGGCTATTCTATTGAGTAGGACTTTGTAGTAAATCCTTAGCTTAGCACGTCCTCATACCCTATGGGAGGTTTTGAGTATATCGCCTTTCAGGCTACTCTCTCGGACGCAAATAATTATCATTATTATTTTTATCATTTGAATTATACCTTGCCTGAAGAGGCACCAAATGTTGTATTCCTATTTCTTGGCGCTGCCCTGCTGCTAAGAGGATTGCACCTTGCCTTGTATGAGTCGTAACATGCTTATGAGAAATGTTAGACGTTGACACCTCCTTAGATCTACACTGTCGTTGAGAAGAGTCGATTCTCGGATGTGGTATACCCAGAGTCCAGGGTTTTGAGACGTCACGGGACATAAGCGCATTGAATTGATAACGTAGAATGACTCTGCTATCCCCAGTAATCACAAGTATGCGTCTACATAAGCCTACTGCAAGAAGTCATCGTCCAACAGCACTTCCTCATGCGCGGATAGATAACTTTGATCACATCCTCCCTCCATTTTTACCCACAACTTGCAACCATGCAATCACCATACACAGACCCTTTCTATCCTTAGATAGGGCTGACGCTCCGTATCACAGCAACCCAATTAACCCTCAAATCCCGCCTCGCCTCATCTCGCCTGACCAGATACCCTTTCTGTGCTACGTAATCTTACTATCCAGACATGCCGATTTTCTCGGACCTCGCTTTGTATCTAGTATTACATCACTGAAGTACACCGCCTTTCACACGGTAGTTAAAAAGACCGAGTGCAAAGGTGTACGGATCGGTGTGTATATCTCCCGGATACAGGGATAGTAGGAATAAGCGAGGTTTTGAAGGCTGATAAGTAATTCAGGGGGAAGAAAGGGGGGCTGCAAGCGAGGTATGAAGGTGAGAAAAGGGGTAATGTAGTTTTACAGTGCTAAGCGAATAGCCCCTGAATCTAGACTCATCGTATTCGTATTTAGGCATCTCGTACTCGTATTCAGCCCACCTTCCACTGACTCGTGTATCTCCTTCACTGTCAAAGCCGCAGCTGCACCCGTTGAGATCCAGACCTCCTTGCAAATGCCAATGCAGGAACCACAAGGCTGTCGGAAGTCCGATATCTGTATCTTTGAAGTTCGGGGGAGAACCTACCGTATCTGTATCTCCCAACAATCCCACTTCTGTCATACGACGAGGACAAAATTCACAAACTCCACGAAGTCGTGGAGATGATGAGGTTCAAAGTAGGCTTTGCGAAATCTCGACAGATTTCGATGAATTTCAAGTGACTTCTGCATCATATTGTTCGGCTTTACACAGATTCCTTTTATTCTCGATTTCCAAGATGGAGCAACTGGCCAAGATATCGCCGTTTGAGACTGTCCTTGAATTTGGAAGAGGTAGCTCAGTCCTGTCACCTGGGACGATCGGAGTACTTCTGCTTCTCATAATATGGGCTCTCTTTGTAATTCACTTCCTAGCTAACAAAATGCCCAGTCACTGACTTCTCTACAGAAGCAAGCGACACAAACTCAAGTACCAAAAATACCAAAGATACCGGATGCACCAGATGCGCTTCCCTTCGTTGGGAACCTCATGACTCTTGGTGGACGACTGAATGAAAACGACTCCACAATATACTCACGATGGTCCAAGAATCTATCGAGCGACATCTTTCAAATGCGGCTCGGCAGCGAAAGGGCAGTGGTAGCCAACACTTTCTCGACTATTAAGGACCTCTGGGTCGGGCATTCCAACGACCTAATCGACAAGCCGCAACAACATGGCTTTACAGAAAAACTCGAATACGATCTCTCTGGAGCGAATATGACAGAGGCAATTCGAAGATGCAGGAAAGCAGCGACACGAGCATTGGGCAAATCTCTTTGGCCGACATATTATCATTTGCTGGAGCCGGCGTCGGTCTCCCTCACTCGAGAACTTCTCTCCAAAGGTGATGAGTATATGGACATCTATCCATACCTCCGACACATCGTTTTCGATCTCGCGCTTTCTCTGACGTATGGTACCGTGTCCAATGGCGTCGATGACGAATTCACGGATGCGTTGGTCGAGAGCATCAACCAGATCTCATATTTCAGAGCGTCGACGCAAAGACTCAGAGACTACGTACCGATACTGAGATTGCTCATTCCAGACTTTGCTAGTGGGAATGCCGTTGTAGCAGCGGAGAAACGGCGACAAGAGCATCTCGATGTCATCTTCGATGCGTTGAAGAAGAGGATCGCGTCAGGAGAGCAAGTAGACTGTATCGTCAACGGCCTTGTAAAAGACAATCTCTCAGAACCAGAGATCCATGGAACGTGCAAAGCTCTTCTCCAAGCTGCACCTGACTCCACTGCCTCATCTATGTATGTTGTGATTGGCTGGCTCTCAATACCTACAGGCCAAGAATTCCAGTCAGAACTTTATGATGCTATCTTGGCTTCTTATGATGGGGATAGAGATAAAGCGTGGGAGATGGCGTTCCGAGAAGAAAGTGTTGAGCTGCTTGTTTCACTGTACAAGGAGACCCTTCGATTCTGGACAACCACCCCGTACTCCCTTCCACGCACGACGGTCAAGGATATCAGCTACTGGGACACCGTCATTCCCAAGGGCACAACGATGATCATGAATGCTCAACAAGCAAATCATGATACGGCTTGGTACGGAGACGATGCGTTGGAGTTCAAGCCCACGAGGTTTATTGGAAAGACGGATTCCTTACCTCACTTGACGTTTGGGGCTGGGTCAAGAATCTGTCCTGCTGCCGCATTGAGCAATCGAATTATATAGTAAGTCCCATATCTCCCGTTAAACCCTATCACGAGACAATCTTCGAGGATGCTGACGCCAAGACTTTAGTGCTCTGATTGCGAGACTCGTCCTAGCATTCAAGATCAACGAGCCGAAAGATCTCAATGCAAGGAAAGCCAACGCGGATATGCTGGACTTCTCAGCAGAGTACAGGAGCTTGGTGGCTATGCCAAGACGGTTTGATGTCTCATTTTCACCAAGAGATGAGATTTGGATTCGGACGAAGATGCTGTGACGTTCACGTAAGGAGGAAAACTAAGGTTGGAGATCTATGTTGGGTTTAAACCTCGCGTACACATAGACCATACCACGTGACATAACCGAAGTCCCGCGCCAAAACACGTCCCGCACCAAAACACGCGTGTAATAAAAATATTTTAATTTATTAAAATACAACCACCTTATATAAAAGTCTAATTTTTCATATATAAGATCCCCTTAGTATATAAACCTTACTTTTAATAATATATAGTAAAAATACTTAATATTTATTAGTATAATAAACCTTTAATAATTATATTAAATTCTATAAAATTTTAATATAAGTTTTATATTATATATTATTATAAGTTAAAACTATTATAAAATTACTACCTTATTATAATAGTTTTAGGAAATATATTAATATTTTATATAATTTTATCTTTTAAAGTATAATTATAAGTTAAAGATTAAATATTTAAATTTTCTTAACTCTTACTTTTAACTTTAAATAAAGAATACTTACTTTATATAATAATCTAAATTTTTATATATAAGATCTCTTTTATATAGTAAACCCACTTTTAATAATATTTAATAAGAATACTTATTATTTTATAATATAATAAGCTTTTAATAATTCTCTTAAAACTATATAAATATTAATATAACTTTTATATTATATAATATTATAAGATAAAAAAATTATAAAATAACTTTAATACTATTATAATTTAAAAAGATATATTAATAGTTTATATAATTTTAACTTTTAAAAGAAAATTATAATTTAAAGATTTAAATTTTTTTAAATTTTTTAAATTTTTAAATTTTAACTTAAAATTAAAAATTATTTATAATATATAAAAATTATATATTACTTTAAATATATTATATTATATATATATTCGTATTTCAAATATAAAAATACTTAATTTAAGAGCTTTATATTAATAAATATATATTATTTATATATTAATAACTTTATATATTAATAAATATATTAATAAATATATAAAGTTATTAGTTTTTTCTAACTTAGCTATATAATATAGTTTTATTTATATTAAAATATTAAAATTAATATTATAAATCCTTTTAATAATTAATAATAATTAAAAGAATTTATATATTAAAAAATATAATTATTAAATAAAGCTATAATATAAGTATTATTTAAAAAATAGTTAAAAAATAGTTAATAATAGGAGTTTATATATAATATAAGCCTAAAATGGAATAACTATTATATATAATTATAAATAACTTAAACTTTTATTAAATTCTATATTAGAGTAAAAAATATATATTTTAAAAAATTAAAAGATTATATATAAAGGCTTTTATAATAAGAATATAGTTATAAGTTACTTTTATATATATAATATCTATAAAATAATTAATAAGTTTATTTATAAATAGTCTATTTATTTATATTTTATAAATAATAAAAAGTTAATTAATTTTTAAAAAATATTTAATTTAAACTTAAATTTTAATAACAAATAATACTTTTTATTAAAAACTCTTTATATATTATAACTAATATTATTAAATAAAGTACAATTTATATAATTATATAATATTTTATATATTTATTATAAAACTATATCAAAAATTTATAATTTCACAAAAAATTAATATAATAATAATAACTTTTTAATTATAAGAAGATTATTATTATAATTTTAGTAACTTACTCGATTATATTTATAGTCTCTATATTCTAAAAATGAAGTTAAAAGGATTTGTGGTTATTTAATTATTAAGATTTTGAAATATCGCTAGAGCGTGTTTTGGTGCGGGACTTGTTTTGGTGCGGGGAATCGGTTAACCCTTTTGCCCTAATGTTGTCCATCTAGCTCTTCTGCTAATGCACAATCGATACAGCAACCTAGAGCCACATGACTCTAATTCTTACCCTTCCTTCCCCGAAGTGAAGCTACATTATATATCACTCAACTCATCGGTAATGGCTCTGTCCTGCATGCCAGTGCAAGTACAATCCGCATGCAGCTGAAGCCCCAACTGGAGCGCCAACGCGCCTCCTTCCCTCGCATGTTCGCCAAGCCAGCGCTCAAGTGGTGCGAAGCCGTGTCCAGATCCGGACCAGGCAGCTTCACAACCCGAGCCCATCATAGATGCATGGGACTGGCAGGTGGCTGAAGTTTGGGTGCTGTCGTAAGACGGGTATGAGGTGTCAGAAGTCTGATAGTGGGGTGAACTTTGACGAGGATAAGGATGAGTCCAAGCGGAAACCTCTAGGAGATCGGTTTCCGTATGTGTGAACTGGCCGGGCACGTCCGTGGTGAAGCCGGAAGTAGACGTTGCGTTGCTGGGGTATGACATCCTGGATGATGAAGTTTGTGCAGCCGTGGAGTCTGTAGGGCGCCTCAAGGAGGAAGATTCTGCTTGTTGCTTGTGTGAATGAGAGGATCGAGGGCCCGAAACGGATATTTGTTGTTTGGATGAGAGTGAGGCGTTACGTTCGGCGTGCTTTTTGGAATTCTGATGATTGGTTTTACTGTGGAAGACGGTGATCAGTTACTATGCTGCGTGTTGAGGGAGGAAAAATGGGTAGGGGTATTTCAGTGACACTTACGATGCTCTATTTTTCGAGGACATCTTGGTAGAAGGTATGTAGGATTGATTGAGAGGGGCGGACTCTGTGAGACTGTCGTGCTGGTGCAAGTAGAAGCCAACCTAGCCCTCCAATCCTCGATCGAAGTAGAAGTTAGGGAAGAGAAAGATAGTGGATGAGGATGATAGATGAGAAGTCTAATGCGGGAATTGGGGTCCTTATACCTATCTGACTGCAGTACTCCGTTGGCGACCAACAAATCCCTATCACTTCCTATCCAAGGTCATTGGCAGTGACTCTCTGCCTCACCCTTCCGATTCACTTGGGCACATTACGAAGGGAAATGAGCCAGACGGCAGCGCAGTTTGGGACAGGGTTGATACCATCGAAACCCATAGCATTCAAACAACGCAGAATCGTATGTTAGCGCAGATCCCGCTTGCGTCTTGGACATTTCATCCGGGATGTTTGGGGGGCTCTGGTTGGACTGGTGACTTTTGTCTCGCTTGACACCAGGCTCATTTTCCAAGCTTCACAGTCAATTCAGGGAGGCAGACTTATCGACGACCAGGTGGCGCAACACTTGGGAGATCACTTTGGTCCAGGACATCGTCTTGTGCATATTCAGTCCAATTATCGGGACACGGGAGATTGAAAGTGGGCTGGCATACCTCCGCTTCTAACGATGTCCGAACAAATCCCGTCTGAGACGAGGGGATTGTCAAAACCCAGTCGCTCCTCTTATTGGATAGATTACTTTTGTACATCGATGAATGCGAACCGGCTTGCCGGTGGCGTTTTAAGGGGTGTTGGCTGGAGACGCGGGGTTCTCCTCGATTGGTCAGGATACTTTTGTCTGCCCTGGGTCAGCGAGTCTGCTTCGAGTCGCGGTCTAAGTGCTTGTTTGCATCGCCCACCCGTTTCTGCATCCAGTTAGCGTCTGTCGTCGTTGGAACTGTTCTGATTGGTTAGATGACCTTTGTACTCGGTCACGCAGGGTTCGCCCAGGGTATTGGTTGTTCAGGGACGGGGAGGCTTCACGAAGACAGCACATGAAGCAACAGGCTCGCTGCACCATCGATTACAATGCCGTGCCGGCAGCTACCCCGCCGCAAACGAGAGCTTGCTCATGGCCGCAGTGTGGTCTAGATTTGGCGTGACAATCATGAGATCTCCAATCCTGAGCCTCGGATTCACCGCTCAAAATCCACAAGGACAGGAATAGGCGCAAGGCCCTGTACAACAAGTCCTCCGGTCCATGTCATGAGTCGGGAAGTCATCGCAACGCCCGGCTGCTATGCCTCGTCTGCCACATTTCAGCTGCCTAAATATTTGTACAACCTAGAGCCTTATTGTTTTCTGATTTGCTTTTTCAATACTTTCCCTCTCTTTTTCGTCGGCTCAATTTCTCGTCTTCATTGAACGCTTTTCTACGTACAAGTCAAAGTTCACGAACCAAATCACGACCGAATTACATACAAGCTAATTCGTAATGGACGGCGCCCCACTAGTGTCAGCAGACCAACTCAGAGCACCATATTCCGAAAGATGGGAGCTGTTGAAAGATGTCATCGCGTGGCTGTACTTGGAGTACTTGGCAAATGGGAAGAAGTTGAAGTTGAAAGAAATTGTCAAGATAATGGAACAAAACTACAAGTTCTACGCTTCGTCAGTGATGCTCCATCTGCCATCTTCATATATCGATAATGTTGAATGCTGATTATGCTTCGTTCTGACAGTGAAACCCAATACAAACGCCAATTTGGCATCTGGAACCTGAAGAGGGCTCTTTCGACCACGAAAAAGGAGAAGATTACGGCAGCATTGGAAACCCGGGCACAACAAGGGAAGTTATCTGTGGTGAGACACCAGGGCAAAGTCGAAGTTCAGAAGGTTCGGAGGTATATGAAAGAGCAAGCACGGCGGGATATATCGATACGGGCGAGCATAAGCAGTGAGTCTGTCGACGTGGAGAATTTATCTGGACATGCTCTGCAGTGTGGCAACAGAGTGTGAGATCTCTTGGTCTTGAACCACTCCGGTCGTCTCCAAATTTTCTAATATGGATCTCTAGGTTCATGAATTGGAGTATGCCAGCTGCTGTCTGGCGCTTCCTTGAATCCAAATCCAAGGCCACCGACCATGCTTCGCCTTGTATGTACCCTCCCATTGTGTTGTGTCTTCCTCGCTGGCGAGATTAGCGGCTTTCTTAGGCGCTGGCTTTTTTAACACGGTCTAATTTTGAAATATCTTAGATGCTTCTGCCAGAACCCCAATGAGCGATATCCAGGTGGTCACTCCGTCCTCAAATTCCGGACCATCACCTCGAGACCGTCCATCTCCCGGTGACGCCTTGTCACCAAACAACGAACGATCTGCTCTGACCGTCGCAGCGAAAGAGACTCTGAAGATCAGGCGAGCACATCTCTTCGCCCAGAAACACCATACGGATCTGCTTCGGGGCATGAATCTACAAGAGCAAAGGTACATGACTACGTCTAACCATATTTCCTGTCAGCTTGACTTACTTACTAATCTGTGCCCAGCATCACCACCGAGTGGTTGAATCAGTTCTGGCAATATTCCTTTACAACCGCCAGAACCTGGGGCCGCGGACCACGAGTTTGGAACGCATCAAGCCTCAGATTCAATGAATTTTCTAAAGCAAGAACTGAGAGCCACTCTGGTACTCCTGATATGACAGTTAATTCTTCCGAACAACATTCCCGTCATGAAAGAAAGTCGCCTAATAGTTTCAACATCGAGGAACCAAGTCCTCTATGTCGCTGGAGTATACATATTCGCGAAATCGACTGCGATGAAGTCATGTCCCCAAAACAAGCTGAAGACATAGCCAACCCAGATGATGAAAACTCTTGGCGACCGTGGGCGGGAGCAGAGACTATCCACGATTTTGCACAGCGCCTACAGGAAAATCTCGAGAGTAACGACTTCAGCACCGTCGAAATTAGAGACCTCCCACTCTCGTCAGGCCAGATAGCCAGAGCAGCAAAACGGTCTCCAGAACAATTAATGGAAGACGCATTCGGCTTTAGTATCATGGCGCGCAATAGGGATCTTCTCTGCGATATGATGGATTACATTGATGGGGTTGCACACTTCTCGTTGCATGACCTATATCCTTTACATCTAGCCTCGAGCTACTTGGATGGATCGAAGACGTGCTGTGGTGTGTTCGATGATATTGTGGAAAGGATGCCTTCGGGTGAAGCTTCTGTTCGCAAGCTTTACACCAACCATCTCAATCATACGGTTCTCGATAACCTTATGATAGCTATATTGAAGGGACACACCTCATGCACTCCAGTAATGGTTGACGAAGCCTTCAAAAAGGAGCGTCGGTTTGCAGGGGAAGAGGTAGACATCTGCGGAAGATGGGACGCCGACTCTGATTGCATCCGTCACCTCCATGCAAGTGGCAACCCCACAATACCTCAGAACTGGAAGCACATGTTCTGTCACACATCAGCACAAGCCATAACCCACTGTATTGGAACTCTCTTCAGTCCACATTGGGGACCTGACATCAACACATCCAGCGGTCTTTTCCTCAAGCGCTGTCTCAACGAATCGTGTGGACTCAAACTCCAGCTTAAGCCTCTCCACACTCTAGTTATCACCACAGTCTATCTTGCACAGCTAGGAAGTGATGGAGAGAATCTTTTCGGAATGATCGCATGTCTGCTCTGTCTTTTGGGGAAGGGCGCAAATCCTCTACTGAAAGCAGATGTCTCGTTGAACGCTCTCTTGAATAACGATGATAGCCAACACTGTAGCCATTTCGAGCTTGACCCTTTGGAACTTACGCAGAAGGTGCCCCGGACCCTCATTTCAGAATGGCCACAGGAACGCATAACCGGTTGGAGGACATTTTGTACTATCCTTAAGCTCTCACAAAACGAATGGAACCCTCCACCACGACCTGAACCGCCGACGAGGGCTCCAAGTACTTCAGACGATGACTTTCGAAGTATCTACGGTGTTTTTGTCGAAGATGTAGATGAGAACCTGTCAATCGTCGAACCCCCACTCATGGACATAGATGTAGAAGACGGAAACAACGAGGAAGATGAAGACCGTGACGAAGACATGGATGAAGATTACGACAATGACTCAGACGAAGAAGAAGGTGTTCCTGCGTACTGCTGCTATCATGACGTAACCTCCTATCAGCAAAATTTCTTTGGCAAGAACAAGAGTTTGGCGACTCTATGGGCAGCTGTTCAAACAGAGTTGTTGACCTATAGAAGAATTGCTGAGGGTGATCCTTGGATTTCAGCAAACTTCGATATGCAATCTGTACTCGAGAGCTTGGAAAAGGGGAAAGAGCTGTCCATTCGACTTGTGTCTGAGGGCATGATGAAGCCATTTTGTAGTTGTGGCATCATCTGCGATTCAGAGGATCCTGCATGCCTGCGTGTAGAAGAAGCATCTGCTTATTACTTCTCAAATCTTGAGGATTGGAATCGGACAACCTACTTGCACGCGTTTGAAGATCGCACGATGATCTGGGACTGTTAAACTAGGCCTAAGCGATTTGTTTAAGAAAAGTAGGTATTTATTATTAAAATCGCGACTTTGCACTTTCAAAATATTAAAGTTCGTTTGGTATGTTCAATTAGGATGTAAAAGCTCGTAAGCTCGTTCTCGTCATATTTGTGTGCTCTAAACATGTTTTGAGTTTGTTGTGATAGGATAATTTTCGCCCGTCTGCGTTGACGACAGCTGTATCTACGCTATTGGGGGACAATGTAGCAAATCTTGCAATTCTACAAAGCAAATATTATACACCTTATTGTCATCTCATTCCTTCTGGTCCCTTGTTTTACAGCTGCAATTTCTTTACAGACGCCTCTTCTTTATATCCGCATACTGTTTCAAACGAAGTTTAGGTATAATAATTCTATAATCCCAGAATTATCGGCTAACTTATAGCGAAATCGTTAAGACTAAGATAAAGGACATTGGTTGAATTGTTAAAAGATCCTGTAGCGGGTTGGGAAGTGTCAAGTCTTGTTGTTGAATTAGTGGTGCACTCGCCTTGCTAGTCTACCATTCCTTCCAGCACCAGGTTCAACCACTAATTTAGTTGTCCACACTCTCATCTATCATGCGCCACTTGCGAGAGCTTATTGGCTCATTAATATCGTCATTTGTATCGTCATTTATATCGTCACTTAATTCGTCATGTACGAAGGAACACGTGCATTGGAACACACATCGCTGGAGCTAGTGGCTATAAGAACGAGGCTTTGCACCTTCTTTTCTCCTCTTCCTTTCTTCCATCTGCCTGTACTTTGATTATTTAGGCCTGGCCAACCATCAATAATATCATTTTTGCACCTCAAATTGCTCTCAGCGCAATACTTGTAACATCTTCCTCTTACTTCGGGATGAATTACGCCAAGAGGCTATTCGTCCTCTTTCGACAAAGAATAAAACGCTTTTCTCGATATTTCGCAGTCCAGAGGCCAAATTCACTAGAAAACTCGCTATTGGCCAAGCTCCCAACAGAGCTACTGCAACAAATTGCCAACGATCTTCCTGTCGCATCAGCCGCATCATTTTCTCTCTCTTGTCGGCACATTCTCCTCCTGATCGGAACTCAATACCTTGAGAACCTAGCAACCTCGTCACACGAAACACTGGTGTTCTTGAAACTTGTAGAACATGACCTTCAGGATCAGATCGCTTGCAATTCTTGCAGAAAGCTTCATAGGATAAAAAATGCCAGGAAATACATCGGGTATCATCATTTGGTAGAGCCGGATTGTCTCGTCGATGATAGAAAGGCAAGGGTTTATGGGTATATTCACCAGAAGTTCAGCTCCACTGTTTTCAAGATGGCGATGAAGCACCACCACCTCTTTGGTTATGATGCTCGAAGCCGCCAGCTCTTGAATCTTCTGTCAGTTGAATCCTACACACACGGCTGGCGTACCTTGGTCAAGAAACAAGACGCAGAATGTCGAATAAAAAACGGTTCTCTATTCACCTGCAAACGCGTAGCTTTCCATGGCACGTATACAGCTTTCGAGCGAGGGTCAATACGCTTCTTTGAGATATGCCCACATCTTGAACTTGAATCAATAGGGCGGTCTGCCAGTCTCCGCATCACATCATCGTATCATGTCTCACGTAAGAGGAGTTCAAGGCTACTACATTGCGAGAAGAGTAGTAATACAAAGGAGGGAGATCTCTGCTCGGAGCTTCAGCAATGTCGATACTGTCGAACTGAATATACGGCTGGGTTTGAGTACGATGATGGTTGTACTATAAAATTAACAATCACTATCTGGAAAGATCTTGGGCAAGGGCCAGAAGCGGAAGAATGGAAAGCACATTTCCCCCTTCCAGACCGGCGGTCATTTCCACAACCAATTCAGTTCCATGGAGGAGAGATAGCTTCTGTCTTTCAAGAAAAGGGGACCGATCTGTGCCCAAGATGAAGTCTCGTACTTCTCATCAAAAGAAATCTGAATTCTGTAATTCATGAACCTGAGTATTTATGAATAATTAAGTTGGAGAGCACAAAGAAGGTGTGCTTGAGCGAGCAAAAGCCAGGTGCAGCCAATAAATATACATGGAATAACCAAGATACCAACAATGTGTTAGGAATATATTCCACCGGAGCACATCAAGAGCCGTCAAACAGAGTGCCGACTTTTCTCCTCAAAAGAGTATGGCCTTCTCATCAACTATCAACACTGTACATGCAGACACATTCTCATGGCAAAGACAAGGATACATCATCTCGAACCAAGCACAAAACCAAATCCATAACTCTCAACGAAGCTAAATACAAGAAGCGATCGTCTTCACCTACGGCCAGTCTCCCTTATCTCCTTCCTTCCAAATCCGAACTTTTGCCTCCCACCTCGACGACGAGAATCAAAAAGTCTACTATCAAAAACAAGAACACGAAGTCAAAGGTCCGACCGTCTCAAAACCCAAAAAGTACAATTCAAATGCAAATACGCCAACCCCGGCTCCGCTATATACAAAATCAAATCCAAGCTTAGGAGAGAGCTAAAAGCGGACAGGCGAATGATCGGGACTCCTTCCTTCGATCTTCTCCACAATCTCAAGCACCTTGCCTTTGCCCTTCTCTTTCGCTCTCGGCGATTCTCTCATTTCTCTCTCCCTCAGGTCCTCTTTCTCATCCATCTCAAGCAACGGCTCACTCGCCGCCGCCTCCTCCTCCTTCTCATCAATCCTGACCTCCTCATTTATCCCGAAGAGGTCTTTGACGCTCCGCCTCCCACTCCCCTTCTTACTCTTCATCGACCCCCCTCTCAAGCTCCCAACCTCACTCCTCTCCTCCTCAAAATCGTGATTAACTACCCGAAGCTTCTCCTTGGGGACAGTGAACATAACCTGCACGACGCGGTTCTCGACCGCGCGCTCGATGTCCCACTCATCGTCACTCTCGTCCCCTCCATCCGTTGCCGCTGACGGTCCTACGCTGGTGATGCCGAGAGGCAGAGAGCCTGTAATGGTGTTACTCCGCCCGGTGCTCCGCAGTGTATTATTGTTATTATCTGCAGAATCTTCCCAGTCCCCCTTCCCTTGTTTCCGTCTCCATAAGGTCGCGCCAGCGCTGACTGTCCTCCTGGGCCCGGCTCCACCCGAAGACATAGCGGGGTAATTGAAAGGGCGCGTAGGACTGTCGTCTCTGCTGCCATAACTTGGCGAATCTGGACTAGTGTTCCCAGAAGCTCCACCGACGAAGACCCGCCGTAAGCTGCCTAGGAAGCCTTGTGAGCGGCCTTTACCGAGACCGGTAGGTGGTTTACTCTTCGATGGACTGCCAGGCAAAGAGTCGGGCTGGGAACGGGTTGGCGAGTAGTCTCCTATTGAAAGCTCATCACCTGGCCTGGGGAGCAAGGACTCGCCTTGCTCTTGCAAGGCTTGGAAACTTGTATGTGCGGTGTTGAAGCTCGTACCACTCGTACTTCCCGCGCTTCGTGGAGGATTTCTAGGTCCAAGAGGACCAGGACCAGGACCATCGAAAACTGGACTGATGTTTGTGCTTGGTCCTACTGTTGTCGAGAGGATTGTTGATGTGAAGGGATTCATTCCCGTGATGAAGCCGCGAAGCGAGTTCGATCTTGAGCGGCCTTGGGAGCTCGAGCCTGACCGGGAAATGGTGAAGCCGGAGATGGCGACGCTGCGTTCAGAGAGGTTGCTTGCTGTGCGGCCGCTCTCTTCTTCTCCAGAGATGGAAGCTGCGTTGCTAGCTGCGATGAGCTGGGCTCGTCGTGTGGGTGATAGACGACCGGCGTTGGAGTGGGTGCGAATTTGGGAGTTGAGGAGTACGTCTGCTGCTGCCCAATCCGAGACCCACTCCTGGATCTCTCGTTCCCGGGAGTGTGCAATGGATTCTGCGTCTGGGGTGCGTGTTTGGGTACGAATAGCCGTGGGATTGCCAGCTGGGGGGTCTTTAAATGGGTCGGAGTGGCGATTTCTTTCTGGTGAAGGTCCTCTGGATGATGGTTCACCAATGGCAACACCCACGCCTTCAGCTTTATAAAGAGTATGATCTTCTTCGTCTGCTTCGTATATAGGATGTATCGGTCCAGCAGTTCCCAGACCTGCCCCTCGTCCATGGCTACCTGCGGCGTTGAAATCGAAAGTTGGAGTAGGTTGGTATATTCCACGAGCACTTCTTGAATGCAGAGGCTTCCTTGGAATCTGTCTCGGTGGCGGTGGAACCAATGAAGCGTCCCCCAAACTATGGACATCATGAGCATCAGTATGAAGGTTTTCATATCCAGCCACGGCATTGGTCGAGTCAAAGGCTGGTTCGTTGGAATTGCTTCCATTCCAACCGCCATTAGACCATGGGAATCCACTCCGCCTTTCACCCATTTGGGTCCGGGGAGAGTAGAAATTCGAAGCACCGATACTCAGATTTCTAAGATCGTCCTCCCTCGCTTCCTTTCTTTTGCGCTTTAATCGTCGATTGTACCAGAAGTACAATATTAGTGCACCAATGGTAGCAGCGAGACCAAGACCCAATCCAGCTCCCAGACCAGCTTTTGTTGAATTAGATTTCGACGAAGACGAAGCACTAGCTGCATTGCTTGCAATAGCAGCCACATACGATGGATTGGTGTAATTTGACACCCACTGCATGCTCGTTGCGTTGAAGAACATTGCTGGAGTCGAAGAGCCTGTTGCTCTTTTTGAGCTACTCGAGGCAGATATATTATATCCGCCAAGTACCATCATGACATTCCCAGGAAGCATCACAGCCCCATGGCCATAAATTCCATTACCAGACGGCTGATGCGTTGGAACCTCCCACTGCCAATTCCCATTGCCTCCAAATCCTGTTCCAAGGCTCAAGACAGCAAGTTGTGGATCAGCGGCTTGGTTCACATCACCAACCCAGCCACCGAGAACAATGATCTGTGATCCATCCTCGCTCAAAACTGCAGTATGTCCAGATCTACTATCCACACTTGTTACGGTGCTTTTGATAGCAAGTTCTGTATTACCGTTCGAGATGACTGGAGACTCCACCGTCATGAAACTCCAGCTCTCTTCTGGAAGACTCCAGATTGCAACTTGACTCATGTTTATGAATGCTAATTGCGTGTGACCCCCAAGCAAGACGAAGTTCTGCTGTTGTGTCATTACCCCGGAGCCATTCGAGTATGTGGGAGTCAACCCCGTTATCGTGAAGCCTGCTTCGGCGATCGGGGCAGCTCTGCTTGAGGTGATATCAAGAGTATAGGTTGTGCGGGAGGTCGAGGAAGTGGATGAGGTGATGGTCGGGGCGAGGCGGAGCATCTGGTTGGAGTATGATGCTGATGATTGCCATGTTGAGGTCGTGGCTGATGAGGTCGGGCACATGCCTCCGAAGACATAGATGTTGCTCTGAGAAGCATTGGTTTCGACGATGGTGGAGAAGCTGAATGCCTTGGAGAGGAAGTCAGCCCCTGGGAGAGCAGCAGATGTCACATCGCTAGCTGTCTTTATTGCATCTTGTTCCCATGTGCCACTCCCACTAGCACTTGTATTTGACGGCGTATATTTCCATACTGCGGAGTTTTTGGATTCCGAGCAGGAGCCGGAATACATAGATATTTCATCGGCGGAGGAGATTGTTGGTATAAATGCGATGCTATCATCTGTCAAGAAGGGCAGACTCGGAGTAATCGTTACAAGGGATAAATTCGATGCTGATATGGTCGAGGATATATTGAGAGATGCGAGTTGATGTGAACCAGAGCCCTGGAGGAAGACATATGCGAGATCCTGCTGGTGAGATGAGAACCGTGGGCGAAGTATGGTCGTGGGATTATATGGCAGAGATTGGGCATGAGCAATGGCCAGGAGATGGAGTGACAATGTCCATAGGACAATTGTGACATGGTAGCTCATGATGCGTTGTCGATTGGAATTAAGAGCGGCGTTATAGGGTTCGTCGTCCGGTCGATTTCGTATTTGGTCGCATTATCGCCGTCTCTCGTGGCTTGGGTTTCGATATCCAGCTCTCCAAAGCAGAGCACAGCTCTCTCGACAGCTTTCACCTAGACTCGAAGCAATCCAGAGCGTAACAGAACAATCGATTCTTCGGCCGTAGAGATCTTGACAACGTGAAGCTTCGAAAACGCAGAGGCCACGGGGGAGACCTTGAGAGCTCTCGCCCAGGGTAAACAAGCGCCACGCAGATCCCTTCCAGGGTGCTTGGATGCTGTGCGGTCCAATCAAGGAGCTTACCCCCGCCTCTTCTGGGGTCCTTGACGCCACTTCTTGTGGGCGCGACGTTGCCATGGTGATGGCCAGGTTGGCGGGGGATGTAAAATTAGCATGTGAAGCCAAGTCTAGATTTCTGGAACATCGCGAACGAAAACAATCTTTGCTTTCCGAGATGTAAGATTGTGGCTGTGATTGGTGAAGCTATTGATTATGGCGATCAACAGGAGCGCTAAAGTGTGCTGTCTTCAAGCCGTTCTCCCGCGGAATTGACCTCGGTCCGGATTACGCATCACTACGGCTGGTGAAGTGTGGGGTAGTGGGGAAGCTCCAAATGAACCTCAATTGTACTGTAATATCATTTGAGAAGTCTCATAGTCGTCCAGAAGCCCCTTCTCTTTGCATTTCCAAGGCGTTGTCCTCGTTTCTTGCCTCTCTTCACTGCAACCTTCATCCATCAAGATGCCGGTCTGCGCAATCCACCTTTTGTCTCTCCACACCGCAACCAAGACCATCCCCGCCTTCCTCCATACCCTCCATTCTCACTCCTCAACACTCAAACCCCTCGTTGTTTCGCGAGTAATCCGCTGGATCATCCTCCCCACCTCCCTGTCAACCCCAGAGCTCCTAGCACAGAACATCCACTGGGACATCCTGCTCATCGTAGCCTCCACCACTCCTCTCCCCACCTCTCTCCAAAATTTAATCCAACACCAATGGACAGTCTACGCAGGCGTTCCGTCTCGCCTTCTCGCGGACTTCCACTCAAAGAACCACCGTCTCTTGCATCCCGAGAAAGGCGATATCCCGCCTCTCACAGGATCACTGGACAAACCGCGAATTGCAACTTCAGCACAAGGTCTAGAACTAAGTCCCGAGCTGCGAGAATGGATCCAAACTTTCAGTCAATCCTCAGAAGGGCAAGGCGCAGTATCGATGTTGAATCTCCTCGCTTTCCAGCCAGGTAAAAAGGAAGATTATCTCAAGTACGGTGCAGAGTTTTCGAAATCCATCGGCTCGCGTCGCGGTGGAAACGCAAAGATTGTTGGGAGTGTGGTCCACGACGCAGGGGGAGAGGATGGCGAGGCATGGGACGAAGTGGCGCTAGCGCACTACCCTTCTATCCTGCATTTTGCAGATATGCTCGCATCTCAGGACTACCAAGCTGTGAATCAGAAGTATCGAGTGCCTAGTCTGAAAGATACGTTTATTTTGTGCACGTCTGAGATCGGAATAGATGATTTCGGGAGCGGGAGGGAAGGACCGAAATTGTGAGCTTCGGGTGCGGATGAGGGAGGCAGTCTGGATCGCAATGGCACTCAGATTATATCCTCAGTCAACATTTCAATGCCCCATATATTCAATGTCCTTCCACCACCTAGAAGATCCTAAAACGAAATAGATTCTTTTCATCTAGACATGAACTTTCAACCTCAGCAATAATTAATTTTCACATAATATATTTACGATTACGAAAGAGAACAGAGGGGCGACTTCAAGATGGCAGATTTAACGCCACCACCCAGCCCTTGCCGCCTATCCTCACAGAACCCTTGCCGCCTCTCCTCGCCCTGCCCAAATCGTCTTTCCTCACTAAGATATATCTCCCCACCAAATCGCCTCTCCTCTCCAACAAGGGATCTCCATCGCATCCCCGACCGTCACCGCTCTATCACGAAACGAAGACGCAGTGAAACATCCAGATCCCACCTCCTTCTCCTCAAAATCGAGAGTGCTCGGCTCAGGATTGAGAACGAGCGGTTGAAGGAAGAGAATGCACAATTGAAGGAGGAGAGCGCCCGATCAAGCGCAGAGAATGCTTATTGGAGAGAGTGAGTTGACCGTCTGCGCGAGGAGAATGGTCGCTTGAGGGAAGAGAACTTCCATTTGGGGGAGGGGGATGCCAATGCCAATTTGAAAGAAGACAACGCTCGACTACGCCAGAAACTTCGACTCCAAGAGCCGCTCGTGAGAGTAGGAGTCTGCATTAGAAGAAGGTTTCTCGAGAAAGCGCGGCAGGAAAGAATGGGGATTGTTGGAGTTAGAGAGCATGATTTCGCCCGGCAATAACGCTGCGCATGCAGGTGACTTAGTAGCTGATGTAGCGCTGTTTGAGTTGGGGTATATGAAGGGCTTCGACCCATTTCCGAACACTGACTCTGGCTCTGAGACGAAGGAGAAGGAGCAGGAGAGAGCGGAAGTTGGAGAGGGAGATGAAGATGAGGAAATGGAAGACGGGTATGAAATTGGGGAGTACGGGTTTGAATACCATTTCGAGTCGCGGTATAAGAATCTATGCAAGGAATTGTACGGCGATGAGTTTGAGCATTGGCAAGAAGAGAACGTATGGGGAGGAAGAGAAAGAGAGGTGCGTGACATGACTGCTACCATGGCAATCTCCTGTGGGAATTTCTTTGCGGGCGAGACGGAGAGTGGAGACTCGAATTTTGATCGGTTCAATGTGCTCGTTGAAGAGCTGAACAGGTTCAAGTGTTTGATTGATGAGCAGTGTAGCACCCGAGAGGAGAGGGTGAAAATGTTTGAAGAGAGCGAGGAGGTTGGAGCAAGGTTGGGTCAGATGAGAGGTATTGTGAAGGAGACGAGTCACTGGGCCTTCCGTCACAGGACGTGCGGGGGGAAGAAGGTGGAAATGGCTCTTTCAAGCTCCCCACACGCAACGCCCGAATGGTGTGGGGTTCATACGTCTTTGGTGGGGGTGGAAGTGGGAATGGATTCATGATGTATTGATTCAGGAGTAAAAGAAACAATATTTGGAACAAATGTCGTCAATGTCTCTCAACCTTTTTGAATTGCAAAGTTGAAGAACAGAAGGCTGAAAAAAGAATTCGCGAGGCTGAGACCCCACGTTAAAAGGCGACAGGCCCCATTCGCTCATCCAAAAATAGATGCGTACAGGGGACAAAAATCAGTGAAAAAGCTACTGCAGGAACAGAAGCTCAGTTCGTGTTCAACAAAAGAGCAACAAGAACTTGAAATTCAACAGTTCATGTAGAAAACTTTTGAATTTGAGTTCCTTAAGGATCTCGCGGCTCACTTGAAAAATTTGATTTGTGTTTCAAGTCTTTGGAAGGATGGCGGGGAATCCAGCTGCAGACGCCAATCTGCATTCCATCGGATTGTGGCGTGCAGGGGATTGACGTTGTATTCCGAATTCGACTGTACCATGTATTTCAGCGAGAGAAAGCTGAGGAGATATCTTATCGCAAGCCGGTCGTGCAACAGGAGCCATCTCTTTGACGTCAATCAGTATCGTGCAATTAGCAACTTGGAGTGACCTCCATCTGACGATTCCTGCCACTCAGGTTCATCGGCTCACCACGTCTGGTTTGTCGTCGCCGCTTGAAGGGTATGCAGCGAGCATGCACAAGCCGGGATACTTTCAGGATGCCCATCGTTCCGGGTACAAATTTCCTATGGGGAAGAAATAGATAAGAAAGCCTTGATTTCTTGAAACGAAGAGACGAAATACCTGGTACTTATCCTGACTTCCGCCGTCTGTGTGAATTTATCCAGATGGCAAACTCAAAAGTCCATTTGAAGTAATTGCGAAGGACGAGGGAGGAAGTGAGGCGTGAGGAGTGAGGCGTGAGGTCAGTGAAGTGCTACAGCATTGATGGGTGGCGTTCTTACTATCACGGATCCGGCAACCGCTAATCCACGGCACAAAGCAGCGATGGCGGTTTCAACGCACCGCCCACATGCCACACTATGACAAATGGGGGACTTTGAGGCTTTTGAAATTGTCTTTGGGAAATCTCAATTTCCCGAAAAGTGGAAACATTTGCAGCGATGACGATGGATCGCCGGCGGGTGCCCTGCTCTTCGCTTGCGGCGTCAGAGCATCTGAATGGCTGACGGGGGAGTGTTGAAACAACTGCCTGCAACGTCGTATCTGCGGGGAAGGGAAGACGACTCTCGCGATACTTCTCGCGCCGTGGTGTTGCGGACGGCAGAGAAGGCCAGCGGTACGATGTCAGCACTGGCGTATGGCCGCCTTCGCATGATACCAGCTGGGCAAATACGAAGTGTGTGTTCAACTACAGTCTAGCTTGAGAAAAACAAGCATTGCCAGTCCCCACAACACACGATCCCCGGAGCTGCGAATGACGACAACGAACGGAGCGTTGACTCTGAGATAACCTCTTCTTTTCCTAAAGCGGACTGGGAAGCGAATACTTCGTGGCAAAGCAGGCCAATCAGAGAGCACGAAAATGAAGAAATGAGCGAAACGGGCCTTCTGGTTCGGCGCGTGTTGAGGGACAGACTGCAGACTGCGTACAGCAGTGGAAGTTGTCGGCTCTTGCTGTGCCCCCGTCGATGAAGGACAGTGCTGCGCCTTCTGGCAGGGGTGACCATGGGCAAAGTCCAATTTGCATGCCGGCCGGCCAAGGAGGTGCTGGTGCAGCGCCGCCTCAAGGAATAATGCCAAGATTGAACTCCCGACTCCCGAGCTCGCGAGCTCGCTTCTCCCTTTCTTTGTTTCTAGATCTTAGATTTATTCACATTCCATGGTGTTTCTCTCAATGCCCATAACTTTACCGGCCCACCCAGAGAGAAGTCGATCACAGCACTGGAAATTATTCTAGCTGTGCGTCTGCAGGTAGCAAGGGGTGGCCGTCGCTTGCACGCCAGTCGAGAGCACTGAGCACTCGGGTCTTGCGTCTGCCCACCGTCTCCAGCCTCCTGCACACTACGCAGCCCGTCAACGCACCAGAGGAGGACCAGCACGGCTAGGCTAGCCTCGAGGCGCTGAGGCAGATTACTATCTCCTCCACGGCAACCTTCCGCTCCGAGCGAATTATTCTCGAAGTGTTACCTTCTTTCCTCACCTCGCAAGCTTCGAGTCGACGACAAACGAACCGCCGTGGTGACATGTTGGCCGTGATTGCCCTCTGACATTCACCTGCTGATGATTCAATGGGATACCTTGATTGATATCTTGCGTGCGGTTTACCTTCTCCGGCCAACAATCCTGTTGTCCTTCGTCATTTGCGACGACTGAGACACATTCCCTCTACATCTACGATCTGTTCCCCCAGCACGTCGAGACAACACCAGCAAAGATGTCGACACATCGATGGAACGTCCGTATGGCACTCGGTGCGCTCTACGTCTGCCTTCTCGGTCTTTTATCCCATGCCTCTGCACAGACTATTCTTTGCTCCGAGATTAATACTTCGAGCATGAGCAAGAGTAAGCATCATATCACTTCTTCGCAGAGATCCCTACTAACTATATGGCTTCAGATACCACCCAATTCCAATCGCATGGAGCGTGTTCTCTGTTCTGCCAAGGAGTTCAACATCCAGATATCAATAGCATCTCATACGCCTTCGCAATCCTCCAGAATGATGGGTGCTGGTGCTCGAACTACTTTCCCACCGGCGGCAACCTGACGCAAGGCTGCTCAACTCCGTGTCCTGGATGGCCATTTGAATACTGTGGGGCTGGGAATGGACATTTCACTTACGAAGAATTGTCTACAACTCCCTCAGGTACTGCAGGTGCCGGTGGTCCAGATGGCTCTGCAGCTTCTTCGACAACTGCTGCTCCGGTTAGTACAGTCTGTTACCCCGCGCCCCCTTGCTTTGCCTCCGCTCTGTACTGTTACTTCTTGTCGTCATGCTTGCTCTTCCTGCGGCCATGTTGACTTTGAGGAACAGGTAACATCTACTGCCACTCCGAGCCCTTCTTCTAGCGATGATTCTTCTACTTCTTCCTCTTCGTCCGAGACTTCATTATCTGTATGCTCTTCTCATTGGTTCAATATTTATATGGAGGCTTTTGAATCATGTGTTCTATCCAAGCGTTCATTGCTAATCATTTTCAGTCTACCAACAAACAAGCTTCCACATCCGAGACGGCTACACCCATCATTTCTGTCTTCACAACCATTGGTCAAGTCCATACGATCACCATTACACCGACAGCATCTGCAAATTCGCAAACTGGGACAAGTCAGAAGAGCACTAGCGGTAAATTGGGCACGGGAGGTGCAGTGGGTCTGACTATTGGTCTGGTGGCCCTAATTGCCACTGTCACCGCCCTCCTTTGGTTCTATTTCAGGAGGAAGCGCAAGCAGGAAGCTGAAGAATTCAACAACGCCAGCAGGAGAGGAAGCACTGCGGGTCTTGGAGGTCCAATTCCCTCGAGGACCATGAGCGAGAACTCGCGTTATGTTCTTGGTACCGACGGCAGACAAGTGGTAGAAACATGGGAGCCAGGAGACGCTCCTGGCTCGAGAAGAAGCAGATTGATGCCTGTCGATCCACGACTAGATCCATTTGCACCGGTCTATCAACGTAATGGAGACAACAAGAGTCGAGAGAGTATGAACACAATCCGCGACGATCACGATTACTCGAGACGAGTCGTTCATCAAGGACCGATCCTTCGAGCAACCAACCCTGATCACGCTGAAGACTGATCCCCTCATTAGTGATTTCCTTTTTCATCACGAACACGACCGAAACGACACTTTCTTTGCACGTAATTCACATACAGGTTGCATGTCACGCCACTTTTCCGGCGGGCTCTGGCGTTACAATGGACTTGGGGCCTCAAAAGGGCGATGGACGGGATCATTGAGCGAACCTTGGGCATTTGAATTCCAGATTTCCTTGCAACCAGTCTGGCGCCTTTCCCTTTCTATCTTCTTCGGGACTGGAGCCAGCGAATGGAATGGAATTGGGCTTGCGCTTTCGATTCCCTTGTGTATTATAAAACCTTTAGGCGGAGCGGGGACGAGAGTTGGATTGTACAGAGGTCGACGATGATACCTATTTGGCGGAACGAACGAAAAAGGAGCACCAGAACTTGCATGGGATGTGCTTGTTAATGCACGGGTCATAGATAGAGTCCTGTGGCTTGTACATAGATGAGAGAGAAAGAGCCTGGGCAGGCTTTACTTGCTGCTTGACCTGGGACATGAACATACAATACAAGCATGACCTTCCAGCATTCTGCTTACCACACTTTTTTCGCCCTGTAATTCAAGGGTTCGGTCAAGCTCACCTGATGAGATTCATCCTTCATCTATTTCATTTAAGCTCACAACAGCCAAGGTAAGATAGCCAGCTGCAGCTAAAAAACACATCATTTCCATTCACTCCCAGCAATCACGCCAGAGAGCAATCACTCCAAGCCTTCCAATTATCATGTCCATAGCATTCACCCACTTCCTACCCACCTCGTTCTCAACCTCCTTACCTCCCCCTCTCTATGTAAAACCTCTCACGAATTCCTTCGAATCCTTCAGACAGCGCACACTTCACGATCTACAAAGTCCAGAGATCTTCAACTACTCGCCACTGAACTTATTCGGATGCCCATGCGGAAGAGACAGCCCCCCCCCCTCTTCCACCTTCCCCTCCCCGGCCCCCTTTTTTCGAGGTTAGCCACCGTTTACTATTCGCAGATAGCTGAGACGATCCGTGACAGCGGATCAGGCGGCGGCAACAGCTCGGACGGCAGGAAATCAGACGGGCCATTAGATGAAGGGCGTCTTGTTGGCTCTTCGTCTCCGGAACTCCCCCTCCAAGTTCCGAGACCTGTGTATCCATCCGACCACGGTTCCAGGTTGGTGGTCTCTCGCTGGAGAAAAAGTGGCAGGTACCGGCGGTGTAAGGAGCGCGAGCCCCTGAATATCAATCATTCAAGATCAGCCACTGTCTCAGCGCTCCGATGAGAATTTGGCGGAAGGGCGTCAATATATGTCGGTCTCGCCCATCTCTGCTCCTTAAAATTTGAACCCTACTCAATCATCGCTCGCTTTTTTCTTTTTCTTTTCATTTCAAGCGGAACCTGGCCTCTCGCCTCTCGAAAATATAAAGCCTCTTCTCAACGAGAATCCTCAACACAGAGAAGCATATAGAGTGGTGTCTGACTAGTTGTTAGCGCTCTCATGTCTCGGGCCTTCCCCTCGAGATCGTACCCTCCGTTTTCGTTCCGGTTTCCTTTCACGAGGTGCTAGCTCGCAAATAGGGAGATTGGCTTCTGGTTCTTGTTGTTGTCAAGGAACGAGATGACAAGCTTTGCTGTCACGCTTTTCTTGGTGTCAGTTTCCGAAACCTCAATGTAAGTACCACCTTCAACCCATCATTTCGAATCTCGTATCGTTTCCTATCAACACCCCCTTCCAGTTTCCCATGGAGCCCTGGGTAGATGCTCTAGATCTTCGAAATTGCATTGATGACGAAGTTCCGCTTCATGCGGGTGAGTTTATCTTCGCTTGGGTGGGATCTCCAAGACTTTCGAAAGTGTTGGCTTCGACATCCAAGGCTCGCCTGACACAGGTCTATGGGTCAGGATGCAGAAGTTTCGCTGCGTCGGTTAGGAGAAGTGGAGAGGGGAGGTTCTCCTTCCCACCTCTACTCCTACCCTGGTCGCCAGATTAAACCTCACCCACTCATCGTTTTTCATTACTTATCAAACCTTCATTTCGTAGCAAGTTCCAATCTCTCCCTCTAGTATATATACTCCCATTCCTATTCCCCCTCTTCCCTCAACTGCCGAAAATATTCTGGAACTGCGGGTAGAAGAGTTCTGTTGAGGCAAGCTAGTCTTCCGCACTAAAATTCAAGCAATATATAATAGCACCGCTCAGCTCTCGAGGTTTTCTTTCCAGACTTATCCCAATACCTCTGCACCTGGTGAGAAGGTAAGAAGTTAAACTCTTGGTTACTCTGTGGCAAAATATAGCCCCCTGATGAACACTGAAATTTCAATATCCAAAATAAAGCATTAGTAATCTTTGAATTTGGAGGAGCGAACGGTGGGAGGGCTGAGATGGGATGAAGCATTTCTATTACTCACTTTTCACCCGTCTATTAACGTTTGTTATTTGTTTTGCAATTACGTTTTGTCTCACTAGTATCTTTGAGGAGAAAGTGCGTCATGTTATCCTTGAACATTTTTTTATCGTTGTGAGCTATGCTGGATTCGATTGTGGCTGTGGTACGGCGGAGGATCCTTGAGGGGCATGTAAAGTTCCGTGAAAGAGCTGGAAACCACTGCAAAGTAACGGGTGAATTTGGGAAAGGTGTTTATAGAAAGTTATGTAGAGGATGGGTGCAATATCTCAGGAAGAAGGCTCCAGCTTGTCTTTACTTTTGATCACGTTCACTTATATGTGAAGAGCGAGGATATATTGAAATTGACAGCTCATTGTGCCAGGGGTGCTCGCCTCGGAGTTGCCCAGTTAATTGAATAAAGGGAGGCAGATAAGGTGACGCGGAGCTATGTCAAATATAAATCTTATCTTCCTCAAAATCCCTAATGCCAAAACCTCAATCATTCTATCAAACTCAAACCCGTCATCAGATACAACGAGACATTCATCCAAAATGCCGCAACCTCAATTCAACAGCGAGAATCTCTTCGCTTCATCCCCAGATAAACAAACATGTCCTTTTTCGCGCCTTCCACTCGAGATCCGCGAGTTGACTTGTAGCCACCTACTCCCATCCACAGCTACCCTCCACGCCAACGTCGATGAGATCTTCAGAGCGATTGCGGACCATGAACACGGCAGGTCCAGGTTCCAAACACACGAAACAGTCCTTGCACTAGCACGCACTTGCCAAGGCCTTTACGCGGAAGTTGTGCCCTTCTACTATAGGACCAAAGCTTTCTCCTTCAACAACGCATACGATCTCTACCGATACCTTTACATGATTGGATCTTTCCGTCGGCAACAAGTGCAGAGGATCAGCTTTTGGTTGCGAGGAAGTATTTCGAGCCGTTGGACCACGCCGAATCAGAAGGTTTACGAATGGGCTTCTGAAATGTTGAGCCAGTGCCGTTCTTTGCACAGGCTCGGTATTGGCGTAAGTGAGGATACGAAGGATGAGCGGATTGGGAGTGGTCCTGTTAAAGGGCTGGATGCTTTGGCGGGTATGGGATTGACGGATTTGGAAGTTAGGGTGAGAGAGGTTTCTTTGTGGGGATCTCACTGGGTAAGTGTTTGGGATATGCAGCTGGATGATCAGCCGGAAAGCGAGAGGTTTTTTGAGCCGGAATTGGTAAGTGCATTGCAGAAGAGGCTATGTCAGAATATGAGGTCGGAGAAGGGCGACATCAGCGAGAAAGAAAAGACCGAGGAGGCGGGTGGTGCATCAGGAGTCAGTGATGAGGCAGACGAGTCAAGATCTGCTCCTAAGAAGGCTAGAGATAAACGAGGAACCTCAGATGCGACTCCAAACGAAAGAAAGAAGAGAGCGAGAATTGGACTGGTTGAGAAAGGAAGGAGCAAGTAAGAGCAGCAACTGGGAGTGAGAGAAAAAAAGGGGCCGTCAAGGAGAGAAGCTGTGTTTCTAGATGTCAGCTCTAATGGTCAGGAATATACAAGACTTACGCCAAGCAAAAACACCAAGACTCCTAGAATATGTATATTCCCTCAATTTCAATGTCCTATGAGTTGCGGAACATCTAAGCTCGGTCTCTTTAAATAATTCCACGAGTTGTTCCTCTCGAAGGGTTAATTGAACACCTACGATATTACCTCCAAACCACTGCCGAAGTAGATGAAGTGCTTAGGCTACACGAAACGACACAGATGCTACGAAATTTCTTCCCTGCCAATCAAGTATCCGATCGACTGCCACCAGCTTTACACTGGACCGTGCACTTCAAAGCGAGCAAATCGAGCAAATCAGAGAGCCGATATTTGGGTTTGAGCGTTTTGATTTGCTGCGATTTTGCGCGTACAATTGATCATGAAGTATCCCTTCGTCCGGTAGAAACTGTCCACGCTAGCAAGGGGGGCCTGGCTCAGGGCGAAAACGTGTGCCTTTGCTTAGAAACCTATTAGTCATCTATCGCCTTTTCGCCCTGAGCCAGGCCCCCCTGCTAGTGTGGACAGTTTCTACCGGACGAAGGGATAAAGCTGGCGGCAGCCGATCGGTTATCTCAGCAACGCTCTCCCCATCGAGAGCGTTACTGAGCTTGCATTGCAATGCTTCATAGATCTGGGGGACTCGAAAAGCATGGGTACGGCTACTGTCCCTTCTTGTAAACGTTACTAACCACTACTGAGTAGAATATCAACTCAAGTCAAAATCTTCCCCTATTAAACAGGCACAGGTGAAAGGTTCCTTGATTGCCAAGTTTGTTTTGTTGTCATCGACTCGACATTTGTCGGACGATGCGCCGTTGTCATCGGAAATATCAGTGTGAGAAATGAATAGATTAGATTAGATTAATGGCTATTAATCTAATCTATTCATGAAATTTTCTCATTAATCATATTCTATTCACGAATTAATTAAGCTAATCATGAATATTCATGAATAACTTGATTAATGTACACGTGCCCGCAGCACGTGATAGGCTAGCCTAATTAGGTAAGGATCAGGCCCTAGTGCTACCTTGCTTCTAGAGAGAAAAGCTCGCTAAGGCAGTGCTAGAGCGGGAACCTTACTTAATTAGGCTAGACTATCACGTGATGTAGTCACGTGTATATTAATCAAGGTATTCATGAATAATCATGATTAATTATTCTAATCTAATCAAATTACATAAGTATCATGTTAATCAAATTCTATTCACGCTATTCATGAATATTCATGAATTAATCAATTAATCAGATTAATTTTTTCACACACTGGGAAATATTGATTCTCGCCTTGTACCAAGGTAACCAGCACCCAAGTTCTCTTATAGTCTCTGCACTTGTTTTGACACCAAAGCCTCGTGAAGTAAGCTTTGTCATATTTTGACCCATCGATAGCAAATTGGGTCGATAGGTATTCTCTTTCGATCCAGATGACCTTCTCAGACGTTTTTGTTTCTGGTACTCTTTAACTTACAAGACGGAGTACTCAGACCTCGTGTCAAGGTCCCTTACCACAGAGTTTAAGTAGGATCGAGGCTTCCCAAGTGCTGAGACACCGAAGCAGTTGAAGGGTATACACTAAAGCTGTATTCGAGACGATGTAACCATTTGGCTCCACAGAGCCATTGTACCCCCAGAAGCTGTTGAGGTATTGCTGGGGGTGGTGCCTGGGAGTTGATTGAAGTTCTCACCCTGGAAAGGGTTCAATACCTCCTGTGATTCAAGTCAGCCCTTGTACGCCAGGTAGGCCTGGAGTTGGCTTTGGTAAGCCATTGTTCCTAGGGGAATTGGTGGAAATTGAGATGAAAGAAGGAGATCAAGTTATGTTGCGTGATCGATAACGGATTGTGGATGTTGCGAATGGGAAGGGAAATGATGGAATCTTGAAATTCACCAAGTAAACAGTGAATGAGCTTTCTAAGCGAGCCTGCTTTCAATGTACTCTCTTTCGCCGGAACAACGCCAATTTCGAAGACTCCACTGGCAGCACGATATTTTGGAATGCAAAGAATGATACGGCCTCGTGCAATCCCGCTGGTGGAGAAATTCCAAGCATGCTTCCCTACAGTCCAGAAAGGACACCGCTGCTGAATTCCAGGCCAGCAACTGAACACTTCCACACATGGAGCCTCTTGGGGCTGAATCTTCCTATTCAAAATCCCCATCATGCTCCAGTGGTAGTTGTTGAGCTCTTGAAGCAATTCGAGATTTAATTAACAAACAAATTTTCAACTAAAAGGGGTATTGCTTATCACGTGCACCGAGAACAATTTAGCTCAGAACAGGACGCAGGACAACAATTCAGGCTATTCTGGTTTGCTCACCCTGACAGCCCTGGCCTACCGTACACCTCCAATACGCAACCCTCAAAGGGTGATTCGCTAACATCCCACAATCAAATCTCCTATCCCACTCTCCCACGTAAAATTCCAGCTCTTCCAGCTCTACCCCTTCCTTTCCTTCTCTCATATCATCGAAGAGCTTTGTCACCGTATCAAAATTAATCAACGGATCCACTTCATGGTATATATCACTCGATTTATTAGTAATCTGGGACTAAGAATCCTCATACTCGTAGTACGAGATACCCGGCGCGTTAAAATGCTCATCCGGAGTCGGAAATCGCAATGTTAAATGATTGAGTGTTGGCGTTGAGAGGATATCGTTCAGAAGTCCACAGATATTCGGTGACAAGTTGAAGTCCCGAGGGACATTCAGATCCAAGTGCTCGAGTTTTGGACTTTTAGCCAAGAGGAGGGAGAGCTTGCTCTGCTCGAGGAAGAAAATGTTCTCTCCACTAGCGCCGTAGGAGAAATGTCTCAGTTCTTGTGTGAGATTCGGTAAGGATGTAAGGGTTTGGATGAGTTTGTCTCCTGACTCGGCACCCATGTTCTGGAGCGAGAGTGAGTGAAGAAGGTTCGTTGTTCCGTTCGTCACGAAGGAAAGGATCTCGTCTTGTGTGGCAGCCCATCCACTAGCCGCATTGATAGAGAGATGCCTCAGTGCTGGGAGAGCGGGGCCGCGGAGGCGGTTCTGCGTCATCGCCGTCATCGCCCTCGTATTCCTTTAGTTCTACAACATTCCATTCAGCACGGTATTTTCGCCATGCCGAGGCAATTCCCCAATCACACGTCTCATCTAGCTCGTATCCTTGTAGCTTTAGTACTTCTAGTGGTGCAAACCGTGTGGAGGGATTGGTTAAAAAAGGAAATACCCAGGGATTGTCGACGCTCCGATCGCATCCCTCTGCGTGAAGGTAGAGATCGAGCTCCCTGATATTTGATGCATTCGACAAAGCTGCAAAAACAAAATCCAAAGGCTCGTAATTTGCATAGTATTCATAGCTGATATTTCCCTTCGACGAGTACAAGAGCTTAGAGTTGACCAAAGACGAATTTGCCTTGATATACTTATCGAAACTATGGAAGTTGTAGTACAACTTGGATTCTGGGTTATTTTCTTCGAGAGAGTGCAAGATGCTATCGGTCAGAGGCTGGCGAATCTCCCAATGTACTTTCTTCAGACCATGCATTTTGCTGAAAGCATGCTCCACCAGCGGAAGGTTACCAGTCCAGTTGCGACCTTTGAAGGTAATCTTGCGCACGTTGTTGGGGTCTGCTCTTGGACTGATGAGGAAGTTGAGCATTTGCTGGGTAAGGCCTGAGCCATCTTTGCTGAAGTCGAAGGTCAGCTCTGAGATTGGAGAACGGCCGCCATAGTCTCCCATTAATGGGCCTTCAAATCCGCAATCTTCGGATTTGCCGTCGATTAATGGGATGTCCTGACTGCGACTCAAGTCATCGAGACTTGGGCAGCGAATGAGGCAAGAGCCGGGAGCAACCAGGAGGCTCAGAATGCAGAAAAGAGCGTACAATCGGGGAGCAAACATAATTGCTAGACTTTAGATAACTCGAGAGATGATTGAAAGTGCTCTTCTATCACCGTGGACACTTCATCCCAATGATCGCAGGAGTCATAATCCTTTCAATATCTGGCCACAACCCTTCTGCCCTGTTGCCTGGGCTGACGACTTATGTGAAACAATTGTTGTTCATTCGGACCAATAAGGTGAATGTGACTGATTTGGACCCCATCCTATCGCAATAATGGTCAATTGTCGAGACTATTGAATACGTGAACCAACGTGTCAAAGCTGAACATGGAAGGATACGAATTATGAGATGAGGTGAGATTAAGATTTCTTGGTCTGTTTAGCGATCACTTAGCCGGTTCCTAGCGCCTGGGCACCCCTGAAGCCCCTATTGTTCGAAGCGAAGCCAAGTGACTTGGAAAGGCTGACTATTGTCTTTTCCAGATGGAACTACTTTTACGTCGGACTACTGGAAACACGGGTCTCGGAGAACGGAATTCGAACAGGATGTAACAGAGGCGGGAACTGCGTATCGGAGCACTTGCTCTTGATTCACCAGTGATTGTTTCTCCTGGGGGAGGTGAAAAGAAGGCGCTCACGACCACGGCTGGAACTGACCAATATGGGAAGTCATAATAAATATATAAAGAGCGGCTTCAATGGCAGCATGACTCCTACCATAATGCTAAAATCATCCACAGCAATCCTCATCACGGCAGCAGCACAACCTGACTGCCCCAACCAGTCGCCTTGCTCGCTTCCTGCACCGCCTCTCCAATGCTGTCAAGCCCAAACTTCCCCACAGTCTTGAAATTTGTCCCTTTCTCTCCTAATTTCAAATTTCCCTTCTCAACCATTCCAAGTAATCTAACAATCATCTCTCGCTCATACATGAACCTGCCTTGAATCCTTAAGCTCTTCATCATCACCATGCTATAGTCAATCTCCACTCCCCCAATAATGCCACCCATAAACGCTGCTTTCCCCTTCTGCCTCAAAGCACCCAGTGCCGCGTTGATGTGAGATGCCCCCTTGGCTACGGCGGGACTGAAGTCGATAAAAGCATCTGCTCCTTTTCCGTTGTTTCCTGAGGCGGAGACCATGGCTTTGGTATCGATTGCGATATCACCGGTAAGGACTACCGTGGACAGACAGCCAGTGGGTGAGAAGAAGCTGGACATCGTTTCCAATGTTGAAGCATTCCTGCCGCAGGCAACGACACTGGCACCCATCGCGAGGGCAGTCGTGACGGCCGAGCCGCCGAATTTACCGGTTGCGGGGGCAACTATTACGGTGTCTCCTGGACGAACATCGATTTCTGAAAGTCCACCGAACGGGACGAGAAGATCTGGTTCAGAGTTAGTACGAATGTGGAGATGATGAGGAGGAAAGCTTACTGGGTAGAGCACAGAGATCCTCAATGCTGTAGCCGAATTTCCCAAGAAGAACCTCCTCATTGAGGGGGAAGACGTTCTCGGTTGGAAATTTGGCATATTCGGCATATGGGCCGTCTCTCCATTCACCATCCATGAGTTTTGGAGCAGCACCTCCGTGTAGACCCATCAAGATTGCCGCATTGGGATCATCGCGGGCTCGGACCGTCATGTCGCAGTAAACGAGTTGGCCAGGCGTGAGAGAGATTGCGTCGGGGCCGATGGAGTGGATGCGAGCGAGGCAGCTAGAGCCTGGTACCATGGGCATAGAAATGGCGTAGGGTAACGAGCCATCTAAAACTGCGGCAATGTATGGGATGACGGATAGGCCAAGGACTTTGACGATGACACTTCCTGGGACGGCGGTGGGTATGGGACGCACATCGAGGGAGAGAGGCTCCGATGTTGATTTGAGAACCAAGGCGCGGTATGTTGCCATTTTCAGATTTCAATTCTGCTAGTGATCTTAACCAGAAGATCTTATTAAATGCGAATGGAAGAAGTCCTGAGGTGAAGAGATCGAGAATTCCAAAGGCGGTGAAAGGACGAACCACAACGCAATGTAAGGAGGCAGGCGAGGCAGATTGTACTCCAAGGTTGGTAATGGTAAAGACAATGGTGGAAGAGTATGGAGGTTTATATATAGATAAATACCTCGGCTATCTTGAGATCCGGAATTAAGTTTCTCGTTGCATGATGTACGCCTTGGAGAGTGAGGACTTTATCAGCGCGCGGGCCAACCGCCAAGAAAGTTCCCCCATGCAGACGGGACAATCTTTGCCCTTCAACTTGCAAAGAGCCAATCGTTCCGAGGACAATCTGCATGCTTACATCGAGAGGATTCATTGAAAATCTTATTTTTAGCGTCTGCCGCAGATACTCAATTCCACATCAAAAGGTGATAATGGGTGGTGGCCTCTCTGGAGTGTGGAAGAAGATGCGGAAATACCGGAGAGTATCTCCGCTTAGAGTGTTAGTGCGGCTACACGTGACTGTGTACTGGTTGAGGTGGTTGGAGAGAGAAGGAGCTGCAGTACGGCAATATCAGCAGTCATTTGCTAATCCCGAGTTGCAAGACGATGTTGGCTGGAAATAAGAGGCGTTGTCCGAAAATGTCTTTTGAAATACCTCTATTTTGCCTGGACTTTCCAGACTTGGGAATCCTTCTAAACAAAGGGATTGCAATGTATGCAAAGCCAGACTAGAAAAGATCACTACCGCGTGAGTTTGCACATAACATCATCGTGGACCAAGTTGGCGTTCAAATCCAACCATCAAATAAATCTCAGTAAACGAAGACACTCAGAACACCTCCTTGGAACGCCCAAACCATAGAGAAAATACGAATGCATAATAAAAGCTGGAAAGTAGGACCAGAATTCTTACTGCTTGGGAAACTTGCTGCTTTCCTTCAACCACTTGCTGAAATCTTGCAGTCTGGGCTCTTCCTTCCGCAAGGCCTGAATATCAACACCGTAACCTTCGTCCCGGAACCAATTGAACATAGTTCCCACCTCTTTGACCATCCATTTAATGCCCGAGCCCACGAAGCCATAAGTCTGTGGCAGATCAGACCCCATTGTATCCTTGAACACCTTCTTCGTTTGTGCGAGCGTCAATTCGTCACCAGCCAGTCCAATCGCCCTGTTCTTGAACGATGGATCTGTAAAGGCTCTCGCACCGAACAAGCCAATATCATGGACAGAGATAAGCTGGAGAGGTTTATTGCCCAGTCCACCTATCATGCCTGCAAACGCCTTGCCAAAGAAGCTTGGGTTGAGATTGTCCATAAACGCCACAGGTCGTAAAATTGTGTAAGACATCTTGTTTCCATTCCCAGACTTCTCTTTTAGGTATTCCTCAATTCGATGCTTCGAGGCGAAGTGTTCGATGTTTGTAGGGTTTGTCTCGCTCTTGTCTCCTCCTCGGTCCACAGAAGTGAATACGAAATGCTCGACCCCGTTTTTGATCGATTCGTCGATGAGGGGCTTTGCTTGTGCCTCCTCTGCGCCATGCTTGCCCGGGACAGTTACGCAGAGCACGCCGTAGAGGGGTTTGTTGGCTTCGAAGATCGAGGCGGGGTTCGTGATATCACCCTGGACAACGGTGACGTTGGGCTTTGAGGCAAGAGATTGTGCTTTGCTGGCATCGCGAGTGAGGGCGAGGATCTGGAATGGCGCTTTGCTGGCGATTAAAGCTTCGAGTACAGCCCCTCCTTGTTTCCCAGTGGCGCCTGTCACCAAAATCTTCCTGGCATTTGGCACTGGTGGCATCTTGGGTGAAGCTCTGCGTCTGCGAGCTTGGAGCTGTCTGCGATGTTGGTTCTTCTCGAGAGAATCGAATTAGAATGCTCAGATGTTAGGCGAGAGATAGCAGTTGAGTGGTACTGGAATTGCGATTTGGATCTGTCATATATAGCTTGATGAATAATGCAACTGGACTCCGATGGGGCTAAAGAGAGGCACCACGACCTACATGCCGCTTACCAATAATACTGTACCGGACATTTTAAAACGCCGCAGAGAGCGATTATAATAACAGCTCCGGTCGGCCTGCTGCGGTTTGACATCTGATTTGAGACTTCTTCTTTCGAGGTCTCGGACGTCCTGATTTCGCGTTTCGGTATCGCGTCATGCTTGAGCGCGAGGTTTGTTGCGGGACACTGTGGTTGGTAATCCATCTGGAGAATTCCGCTCTACGCTTGAGACCAGGTCTTCTCTCGTGGAATTTCAAATATTGGACAACGGTGTTAATAAGGGAGAAAGGTCACAGAACGATGTTTCCACTTTTCTAGTCCCATTTTAGTGCTTACCTTCGGAAATTGATTGCCTCACGTGATATGGGCTCTGTACTTGACCTCTTTGGAGTGGGAGAAGAGGAGGAAGACCTTCACTGACTTGATACCAAGATATTTGAGGAGGAACTAATAACACGAGTCTCGTTTGGTTCAGTTTAAGTATTGCCCAACACGTGACTGTAATCTTCAAAACTGTGCTCGTCGCTCGGAAACCCAACCGCGATCCTCAACTTCAATCATCAAGAAAGTCGTATCGACATTCCGCGGACAACCTCTTACTGAAATTCTCCTATCTCAAACTGATTCGTGACCTCTTCGATGGTGGACACCTCGGATGACGGGCAGTCCGGCCCAAGAATTATACAATGGATTCTTGATACCCGACCTCTATGGCCAGTACCGGGGAAGCTCAAACCCAAGGAGGAAGTGGAGAAGCTCAAGACGGTGGTACACCGCCATCAAATCTCCCAACATTTTTCGTGATTTGTCACTCACAAATACAGGCTTCACGAGCTCTGTCCTTGCTCTCTGAATCTGAACAAGCTTCGGTGCTGAAGTATTACCACCTGAACGACGCGAAAATGAGCCTAGCTTCCCACTTGCTGAAGCATATGGCCATCACCAAATATTGCAACGTTCCTTGGCCACAAAGCACCATTTCTCGGGATACGAATGGGAAGCCCTGCTTCATCCCCAAGGGTGCGACGAAGCCCGTGACCATGGATTTCAACGTCAGCCATCAAGCTGGGATTGTCAGCTTCATCGCTTCTGTTGGGTTCGATGCCAGAGTGGACGTCGGAACGGATGTCGTGTGTGCCAATGAGCGAGAAAGGCATGATTACGCCCACATTGAGACGAAAGGCTTCTTCGACTGGGTGGACATGCATGGAGATGTTTTTGCGGAGTCCGAGTTGAATCACATGAAATTGTCTCCTGTGCCTATCAATCTTGGCAGGCCCGACGTCAGCATGAGGGGATTTGCAAAGGATGCTCTTTCAAGATGTCAGTGGAGAAATGCGAAGCTCGACCTTAAGGTCACTGCAGTAGATGGCGAGGAATCAGTTGCGCAGGTTGACAGCAATTCTGTGGTCGACAAGAAGCTGAGGAGATTCTATGCCATGTGGTGCTTGAGGGAGGCCTATGTCAAGATGACAGGCGAAGCGCTTCTGGCTCCTTGGCTGAAGGATCTAGAAATTTCAGATGTCCAGGCACCGGATGCAGCAAGTGATATTCAAGAGGCCAATTCATTGGTGGGGGGAGAAGTCGTGAAAGAATTCAACATCTTCTTCAAGGGGAGGAAGGTCACGGATGTGAAAATGGAGCTATCGGCGTTAGGACCTGCGTACATGGTTGCTGGTTCTCTCAGTATGCCGAAAGACAACCCCGATTTGGCTTTGGGACCGTGGCATATATTGAGACTCGAAGAAGATATTCTGTCTGTTGCCGAACGTACTCTTTGAATTAGCCTCGACTCGGAGCGCTGTGTTTAGTTCACATCACCTGGTACGACGTTCAACTCAGCCTGTCTCGACGTTGTCACATAGACTGCAGACGTGGTATATGCGAGAGACACCATAACAACATCAAACTCCCTGGGAGTACGGTCGGGACATTTTGAAAATATGAGGTTTAGGCACGACTCGCGACACGTATTTGACGATGCCAATGGCCATATCAGCCAGGCTAATTGATAGCCTTGTCACTCTTGCTCGTCGCCGAGTCCCCGACGAGAGACCAATTGTTCCGCTCAGCACTTGACCAATCCCAGGAGCATTGCTCAAGCCATGGACATGGATGGTGGGAGTTGTGTTGTAAGAGGCCGAGATGCATCGCCGATCACTGCCGAATCCGCCACCTCCAAGCAGCGACACCTCCAAATCCTTCCCCATTTCCCCATGGCACATCAACGCTAATCGACCATGCTTGCCCATTTTTATCCCAGCTGGGCCAACTTCGAGAAAGTCCAGAACTCACGCCGCCACCGCAGCCTTCTATTCGTCACCTCTAATATCTGGCGTCACAGCGTTTATCGGCACCGCGGAGAGATGCCCCTCTTTGTTCTACACGTTGCGTTATTTACTCAACATTCAAGTTGACCGGTATCAGAAATAACCATCTGCATTTGAGACTGCCAGAGAATTCTCGAAGTATGATAATGCACCGGGACTTTATACACTTTTTCTGAATTTCGATGTCATGGAATCGTTGATCTGAGAAACCCCTCATTAGATTTTTTTGGATTGTGAGCTGCCGATCGATCGTCACCCGGACCAAACTTCCCAATCCTATCATCTGAGGCCCCTCAGCTCTCCAAGTGGTACTTGCCAATGCCCATCCGACTAAATTCTAAATGGTGTTACTGGAGAGCCTCACAGCAGCTCGGGGGCAGCCATGCAAACACCTGCTCTATTCTGGTAAGGCGCTGACGTTGTGCGTTCTGGCATGTGGCCTCAGCAGCACGATGACGCCGGTTTTCTGTGCCGTTGTGCGAGATCACGATGAGAAATCAGATAACGCGGGGCAAACGTAATCTTTACTTGCAGCATTCCTCTGGCTACATCAATCTCATTTTATTTTGTCTTGCGTACTGAATTTAGGTAGTTTCTATCTTTCTACTATACAATTTATATTAGGTCTATACTTTCCCCTTCGCAATGTCTTCAGACAATACAGCATACTCGCCTGATACGAGCCCCAAGACACGGGACTGGGCCAAGATAAATCACGACGAGAAAGGCCAATATGGCACAGGGCCAAGTCTTAAGGATCCAAACGATCCTATTCAGAACTCGGAGAGAGCAAATGAAAATCACCAGGAGAAAGCTGCAAATGCAGTTGGTCCAGGCCCCTCCATCCGAAGACCTTCCAACAACTCACCCAAATACGAACATGTCGAACACCGAGAGGATGCTCAAAGTCCGGTTCCACAAAATTACCACCTCGCGCATGCCCCCACTGCTCAGACGGATAACACAATGGTTGGCTCAACAAAGACCCATGAAGAACTAGAGCACAGCAGCGTCCTCTCGTCGATACGGACAAAGATTGGTTTAGAGGCAGAGCCGCCAATCCTCGAAGGCCATGATGTCCACCATCAGTACGTGGCATTCTAAGCCCAAATCTCCTCTTTCCAATATGCCACGAGGTGTTTCTCCTCTCTAGAGATGTGTTTAGAGCAAAAACGTCGTGAAACACTACGCCAACCCCCAAATTCCTGCCTAATAAAGCAAAACTGACTCCGAGATCGTCTAGCCTGACATGGAGCTCTGTGAGGGTGATATTCCGAGAACCGTTTGCCGAATTCTTTGGGGTTTTCATCATGATCCTGTTTGGTAACGGCAGTGTGGCACAGGTGTTGCTCAGTGGTGGAGAGAAAACAGCCCCTGGCATGAATGGCTTCGGTTCATACCAGAGCATTTCTTGGGGGTAAGTCATCACTTATCATTTACTTCCACCCTGTTTCTAACGTCTGCGTAGGTGGGGTCTTGGGGTTATGCTAGGAATATACGTTGCTGGAGACTCAGGTGGTTTCTTGAACCCAGCAGTAACCTTCTGCTTCTGCCTCTTCCGAAAACTTCCCTGGAAACGCTTCCCAATCTATTTCCTCGCTCAACTCTTAGGTGGTTTCGCCGGATCAGGAGTCGTATACGCAAATTACCTCAACGCAATCAACCAAGTCGAGGGCCATGGGATTCGCACCGTACCGCCTTCACTAACAGCTACAGCTGGCATCTTCTGCACATATCCACAAGCATTTTTGACAAAAGCGAGTCAGTTCTTCAGCGAGTTTATTGCAAGCACGATTTTGATGTTTGTTATCTTTGCGCTGAAGGACGATTCGAACCCAGGAGCTATGGGAAAGTCTGGCGCAGGAATGTTGTTCCCACTTGCGTTGTTTTTCCTGATTTTTGGACTGGGGGCTTGCTTTGGGTACGTTTTACTTCACCTCTCTGCTGCACATCACTAACGCAGGTCTGCAGATGGGAGACCGGCTACGCAATCAACCTGGCCCGAGACTTCGGACCACGTCTAATGAGTTATATTGTAGGCTACGGTCACAAAGTTTGGAGTGCAGGGGGATACTATTTCTGGATTCCTATGGTTGCCCCCTTCCTCGGCTGCTCGTTCGGTGCCTTCCTTTACGATTTCTTCATCTACACGGGCCCTGAAAGTCCAGTCAATACCCCATGGCTGGGTTTGAAGGATCTGTTCACCCAGCCTTGGAGGAGCAAGAAGCAGCCGGAGACATATGAGGTCTAAAATTTCGGATGACGGATGTGATGATTTAGAAAATCGCAGGACCTCGCAAGGGAAGGTCTGTACGAGTATGGATACTGTGTGTACAATATCAATGACTGGGGAGGAGTTTCGGCGTCTATAAGTGGTCCCAGTCATCGAGGGGAGGAACTCGAGCCAGATTGCTCAGTCAGGGACCCAGCCCCATCAATCCAAAAGCGTTTCTTCTTTCTACATCTTTCCATCAATTTCAATACCGTACGTTTGGCGGCGAGTGCCGTCTTCCCATCTCAGATCTTAGACCGAACAGATATCCCGACCCGACGTCGTGGCTGCTAGCCTCTAGGCTCAATTCTCAAATGAAACGCAGGTGAGCGTTACATGTGCATACGAGCTTAGCTGGATTAAGCCTCCAGTCATCCAATTTAAATCCAGTTCCGAGAGCGTTGCCCGTTTCGGGATATTTCTTAATTCTCTTTGTTGGTTTCTACGTCAGAGGGCTTGTTATGGACGAATGAGGGACGGATATTAGGGAGAGATTCTGAGTACAGCACATAGGTACTTAATTGTGGGGCTGCAGTTCTTGTGGGGAAGTGGCTGGGGAAACAGGAGAGTGGGTACAGCTACTTGCTTACTTTCAGGGCCTTGGACGATCTTAGTAGAAACTAAGGAGCCGCAAAGATCGAGATGATTGAACTTTGGAGCTTTTTGAACTCCCAGCTACTTGCAAGGGAACCGTAAGCTCAAGGATCCGGTTTCTGTGGTCTTGATTCCAAGCCATTGATTGGCCTTTAGGTCCACAACCCACTCGATTCCGAGGATTTGTAGCTGTCCAAATCTTCGCGTCACATCAATTTTCTTGTTCTTTGTGGAATTGATGTCTCCCATTTCGTCTCTCCATCCCAGCTCCTCACGCATCGGAAGTATCTTCTTGCTGAGTCTTTCGTGAGCAAGGATGAGAACAAGCACTTGCGCCCTTCAGAAGAAACTCCGTCGAAAGAATTGAGACGAGACGCTGCCAACATTCAGATGAATTCAACACCAACAGCGAAATCAATCCCATCCGGCGACGTTATATTCAAACAACCCTTCCCATCCCCTCCCGACCCACGAGGTGACTCTCCGAGGCGGCAAGTCACACTCTCGAAAACCACCTCATCACCACACGGCAAACGGAAAACGGCAAAACCTCTCACCTGAACCTTTCACCTCGAATTCATTCCCATATTCCGCACCACCAGTGGGTGTCGGAATTTGCGACGCACTGGCTAGGCGCATCGACAAAAGTCACTCTCTTTATAATATTATAAGTACGTAGTATTCTTCTGATACCTTCTCAAATTAGTGGTCGAGCAGTTTCATAAATACTATAGCCTTAATAATTCCTTGAATAATTACAAGAAATCCAAAGTCTATTTAATGAAAATAAATTAATAAGTAAAGTTCTATAACAAGTTTAAGATCTCGGTTCAGATTATACTTTATAATTTTTCAAATTCTGCGAGTTTCGTTGATTTTTGGTCAGGCTTCCTCGCCAAAAAGCCTGGGCAGTACGGTTCCGCTGCGGCCAGGGACGACTTTCGTAAAGCGAATTTTCTCATCAGTTTAATCTGAAATAATTTACCACGAAAAATAATAAAACTTAATTCCTCTTTAGGATTCCTAAAGCACCCTTTTTGAGCTAATTAAATAAAGTTTTCTTTAATTCCTATAAGTATTTAGCCAGGTGAAATGGATTAGCAATGTGAGGCTTTGTGATGTTCTTGACTTTTCGCGAAAGTCGTCCCTGGCCGCATCGGAACGGATAGCGCCCTGAAAAGCCAGCGTGATAGCTAATTTGGCGCCACGCACTCTCAGTTGTTCGCATGCTCTTTCAGACTCGCTTGATTTTGTAAACTTACTTTAATAACTTCTAAACCACGCAATTAAATAGAGTCAAATTTTATATGGTTATAGTAACTATATAGATCTTATGTATTCCTGGTTCTCTTATAGTTTAAATTTATAGTTCAGAAGTTACATATAAATTAGTAAAAAGTAATAATTTTCACGTGTTTTTGCTAGGTATATGCAAACCCTATTAAAAATCATTTAAAATCCGGTTTTCTAGCCTTTAATATACTACCTCTCTATATAAATGACTCCACACCTAATAGAAGCTTATTTATATATCGAAGTAACTTTTTTTTAGATTCGGCAGAGTTTAAATTAAAGGATAGTAGATTAAACGTTAGAAAACCGCATTATTAAGCGTTTTTGGGCGTTTTTGAGGGGCTGCAGGCATTGCGAGCGCAAGAATACTAAAAATTAAAGAAATCTCGATTTCTTAATAACTTAATATCCACGCATTTATAACTTATAAGACTTAAGGTATAGAGTAATTAGAATATGTGCTTTTGCTTTTGAAAGTCGGATTTATACTTAAATACGTTATTATTTAGTAATTAAAGTAAGGAGAGTAAAGCATTTATAGAGGATTAGATATAAACGGCACTGATTGATACTAGTTTTTCACGGCACTATAACTCCCTAAAGTACTAGGAATAGTAAACTTTATACTTTATATACTTTACGTAAAGTAGTCATACTTTATGTTATAAAACATAGTAAATCTCGTATAAAGTAAGTATAAATAGGATATAATTCGTATATAAAGAAGAGTATAATTCAGGATACGTGATCCTAATAATTATTTCTAAATACCTGAAACTCTAGGTCCTAAATGCCCTGAAAATTGGTACTAATATCTTCTTAAAACTCCTATAAGCCCTAAAGTATATCCTGAATCTCTGGAATAGCTTTAATTATAGTATTAGCCCGCCTCTACTTCCTTATAATTAGTTTAATTAATATAAATTTGTCTATTTTAAAGTCTTCCGGAAATATTATTTAAAGTATTATAAAATCGTCTTTCAAATCAAGTTTCTATATCTTAATAGTATCCGGATTAAGTAAATTATTTACTTTAATTCTCTCTAGTTACTTTACTTTTACCTTTGCTTTTCTATTTATATATATATTATTATAATTAGTATATAAAGATTAAGAATTAATATAAATAAAGATAAGTTTATTAAGCTTAGAAAGAGAAAAATGATTTCGTAATTTTATATAGAGAATATTTATAACTAAAAAGGCTTATTTGGATATTACTAAATTTATAGTAGTATTAATAATTTAAAGAGCTAGCTATATAAGTATTTTATTTCTAGATATCTATAAAATATTAGTAAAAATCGAGAATATTAGAATATATTTATAGTAAGATTTTAAAAGAGTTTAGAATTATTTATATATACCTAATATTTCTTTATTAAATAGAAGCCTAGTTCTATTAATATATACTTAAAAAAAGTAATTAAAATATCTGCTTTATTATAAGAGAATATATAATTTATAACTTGCTTTTAATTAGTTTTATTAAATTAGCTTTATTAGTACTAGTTACTTGAATTAAGAATATATATTAAAAGATAAATGTCCTAAACCTGCCTTTTAAGCCTAAACTCAAAGTTATATTTCCTAATTTGCTCTAAATATGCCCTTATATTCTCTATAAAAGCAAACTTTATAGGATTACTAAATTATAGAAAATATATATATAAATTAATCTATTATTAGTATATATAATAGAGGTTTATATAAGTTAATTCTAATGCCTTTTACTAATTATATATAGGCTCTAGTAGCCTTTTTATTTCTTATAACTTATATTAAAAGTTCTTACTTATTATAAGCTATAGGAATTTTAAAGATATATTAATTTAAGAGTCTTTTATATATATTTTTAGATAGGATTTATTTTTTAAAATAGATTTAATAGAATAGTATTAGAAAGTAATATTAGAGGTAAAAATTACTTGAATTAGGAAGCTTATTTAAGTACTCTATTATATTTTTATTACTAGTAGTAAAGTAATCTCTTTACTAATACTATTAAGCTACTTTTAATATAAGATACTAAGTTATAAGGTCTTTTTCTTACTAAACTAAGTAATAATTAATTAAAAATCAAGCTAGAAATCATGAATTTCTAATATAATCTTGATTTCCTTAATTACTTTAGGATTAATTATATCTCTAATAATAAGCTATTAGCTATAAGAATTATATCTAATATTAAATATATAAGCTAGCTCTAAAAGCTTAGTAAATTACTTCTAAATTCTTTATATTATAGGGTATATATCTAAATAGAAAGTAAATAATTAATTAAGATCTTTTTATATAAATTTAAGGGCTTTCTTTTTATAATCCAGAACTATATTTTCTACTAAAGTATTTTTATTTTCTAAGCTCTTATTACTTTAATTATATAATATATCTTTATAAATAATAGAAATATTCTCGATTTAATATCCTTTAATATTTATAGATTTATTAGAAACTATACTAAGAAATAGGGAGAAATTAAAAATATTTAAGATATTACTCTTAATTTTAGTATAGTACTAATCGAGAATTATATTTATAATTATATATTATTTAGGTATTTTAAAGCTTATTATAGTAAAAAAAGCTTCCTATTTAGGTATATTAAATATTAAAAAGGCTATATAAGAAGTAAATATAGCTATTTTAAAGAGGGTATTTAGTATATCTTGTTTTTTCTTATTTAGTTAAGAGGAAAATATAAGCTTTATCTAAAGTAGTTCCCTTAGTATTAATAGCCCTGCTATTCTAGTTTTCTCTATTTAATCCTAATTAACTAAAAATTATTAATATTACTTATATTACTTGAGATACTTGCCTATTATAGTAGTATTTCATATTTACTTAAATAGCTTCTTCTTATTTTTGCAGAATCGGTAATAGGTATAGTCAGAGACTATTCCGTTTTAACTAGCTAGAATTTTATTAAAGGCTTTATAGATCTCTACCTTCTTTTGAATACTTTACTAATTATTAGCTAGTATATTAGCTCGTTAAATGGTAATTAATTTCCTGGTAGTAAGAGTATTAATAATAGAGAGTTTCTTAGCTATAAAGATTTAAACTTACTACCGGAGCATACCGCTTCCGAATTAGGTATAGTATATTCCGTATCGGGCTAGTGCGTCACATAACTGTAATATAACGTGTAAAGTACTTAGGGGCTGTAATTACACACTTTACGTAACGTGCTGGGGCTGTAATATAAAGTACCATCCCTACAAAGCACACTCATATCGAACACCAAGCATCGGCGAAATACACTCCCTATATTCCGCATCTAATCTCCGACTTCTAATTCCCAAATTGCCCCCCCATTATTGGATTAGCGCATCAGTGACGCAGGAACTTATTCCCAAGCCCTGCAAAACCTTCTCAACCCGTCTCATCGTCACACCTCACGACTCCGCTCGTTTATATCCCCTAAACGACAATTTAGAGCACTCGTCTGATTGGTCGGTTAAAGAACAAAACAATAACTCGTAACATAATTATATGCAGGTACCGCAAGACCCGCATAGTAATTGACGCCCTGGGAGACCATGCTCTCGATTGATGCACTAAAGACGAAACCTCTGGGGAAGGGAAGGAGTGCAGCGATTGGCTGGGATGAGTAGGTAGAAACAAGAACCATAGAGAAGGCAATCAAAGAGCGATACTCAGAGTTCGGGATATGAAGTCGGCGGTGACGAAGGACAGGGATTGAAGAGGGACTGTACAACGTACATGGCTGTGTCACCGGCTTACCCCTACGAATAATAAGTTGGGGTGTATAGATGGAGGCGGAGGTAGGCGGTCCAGCGGCATCCCCACCCAGCCCGGGGCATGGACCATCACACACACACACACACATATATATAGAAAACTGCGCTCTGCTGTTGCCAACTTTCTTCCCTATCCTTCTCAATCGATTGTTCCTTAAAACAGGCAAACCCACATTCGTTTTTCCAAGAAACCCACTTTCGTTACCGCTGCAACTCTCACTCGATACCCAATCCTCAACCTATCCCCTTCCTTAAAGAACTTCAGAAAGGATATAAAGAGAAAGAAGGAGGTCACTCGTTCAAAATGCGCACCTCCCTCGCCCTCCTCGCCAGCGCCCTGCTCGCCGCCCCCTCTGTCCTCGCCCTCCCCGAGAAAGAATGGTGGCCCACATTCACCAACCCCTGGGGCTACCCGCACCACACGTCGGGGCCCCCGACGTCCGACTACAGCACCCCAACCCCGTCCTCGACGCCGACCCCATCATCAAGCACGACGTCCTGCTCCAGCTCCAGTGAGGAGACGACCTCCTCCTCGACTCCCTATGAATCCCCGACTCCCTATGAAACCTGGCCGACCACCACCTCCTCGACTACGTCCTCCCCGGGTGGACATGTAGGGAGCTCGTACCCGAGCTACCCTGTTCCTACCTCGATGACCAGCTCCGGAGAGGGGTATGTTTTGACTTCGACTTCGACTCCTCCTCCGAGTTATCCGATTACGACGTCGAGTAGTACCGTGGCGACTTACGCAGGGCAGAATACGACGACGTCGGTTGCGAAGCCGACGTACACGGTGCCGGTTGGCGGGGCAGCTCAGAAGCAGTTCAGCTTCAGTGCGGTTATGGTTGGTGCTGTTGGTGTTTTGTTTGCGATGTTGTAGATGCGAGGTGAGGATAGGGGAAGGGGAAAGAGAGAAGTAGGTAGAAAGGGGCCAGAGGGGAGAGGGGTGTGTGTTAATGTTGTTGGTTATGACTGAGGTGAAATTGATGAGTGCGGAAAATGGTGGAAATATGTTTTTTCGTTTGGATTGTGAGACGCCGACTAGGAGCCTTAGGTAGTAATGTGGAAGATGATAATGAAAACCGCGACCTGAAACCCAGTCTTGGTCTGATGATAAAAGTGAGAAAAAAATTGTGAGGTGGTTGTCCATCAAATTGATCCCACTATTCTATTTGTCTCATGCTCTTGAAGGTGCTCGCTTAAGAAGCATTCCTCTCAGCTGATACCGCACATGGTTCGAGAGCGTGTGCGGAGGCGTCTCTATTATGACTTGTCTGGGAATCCGAAATCAACTCCGAAGGCAGGATAGACGTATCTTGTGAGCTTCCCCTGTTTCGTCAATTCAGCCGTATAGTCATCCAGGATCTTCATGTCGCCCTCGTCCAGCTTCACAATCTGCATGTTGGCCTTTATCCTTTCAGGGGTGATGGATTTGGAAAGCACAGAGTTGCCTCGAGCAACTGTCCCATTGTCGTCAGCAAAATGGACACATGAATATTCAACCCGGTGAGAACTCACTGTGATAGCTTAACAACACACACGCAGGTGTGACTCCCTTATTCTCAGCAACTTTGATGACTGCTGGCTCCTTCATCATTGGGCTGCCAGTGCTTCCAAGTGGGCTGTATGCGGTGACATGGATCCCTTTCTCATGGCAGAAATCCACAATTTCTTGCTGTGGTAGAGAGGGGTGGTTCTCAATCTGATTGACGGCAGGGACGGTCGTTGCTTCGGGCAGAAGCTGCTTCAGGTATCGCAAGGAATAATTCGCAACTCCGATAGCCTTGACCTTGCCTGTGGCCAGCAATTTCTCCATCGACTTCCATGTCTGTATGTGCGAATGCTCTCTGATCAGATCGCGCGACCCGTCCACCAGCTTAGGGAACCTCTCGTCGTTTCCTGATGATTAATCGTTAGTGCATGCGATCTACGGAGCTGAGGAGGAGAAGAGTGGGGTCCAGTCCTCACCGAATGGATTCATGGCCACAGGCCAATGCATCAGATACAGATCCACATAGTCCAATCCCAGGCTCTTCAAGCTCTTATCGAGATTTTCCTCCACTCGGGAGTGGTAAGTACACCACAACTTGGTGGTGACGAAGATGTCCTCGCGCTTGATGCCGCTGTCGAATGCTTCCTTGAGCCCCTCTCCCACCTCGTCTTCGTTTCCGTAACAGTACGCTGCCACCATCAGCTGGGAGTCTCAAGAGGGCCACGATCACGTACCGCAATCAATATGTGTGTATCCAACTGATAAGGCGTACGCAACTGCTTTCTTCGTCTCTCCCTTCGGTGACTGCCATGTCCCAAACCCTAAGGCAGGGATCTCTGCGCCTGTGTTAAGCTTGAAGTGGGTTGCTGCCATGATTGAGAAGGTCAAGAGCTTGAGTGAGAAAAGTGGAAAGAAGGAGATATGCCCAAACCTTATATACCATTGGGATTTGCACGCAGAAATACTCCATCCGCGATGATGCAGGATGTTGTTGAATGGGGAAAGCTGGCCTGCAAAACCCGGTCGCGCTGTCGGGGTAATTTTCCCGAAGCAGAGCAACGTTCGGCGGAGGAGTGGGGTGAGGAGGCTGGTGAGGGCACCAATGAAAGACACGGCTTGGTTTAGTTCAGGCGCGGCCCCTGCTGCGATCAGAGCCTTCAAATGTGAACGACTGGGACGGGGAAACTATATAAGAGATCATTAATGGAGAAGTATAGGATCCGTTTTCTCAGCCGAAGAGTCTTAAATTGCCAGCGGAGTGATTTTCGCAACTTAAGGTACAAAGTTGATAGGGGTAGACAGAAGTCACCACCTTCACCGACTTAAACCCTATAAATTAAGCGAGCGATGTTCAAATTTAGCGGCCGAATGCCTGAAAAACGTGGATGTGCCCCTGAAGCGATAGGTCGTGTGCCAGTATCAGTTCACCTCATCAAAAAGAATTTCTCCCCATCATCAAGATCAACCGTCAACCGCCACGCCTTCTGCGTGGTTCATATCTCACCGGCGATGACAATAAACGAAGGAGAACCGCAGAAGATGGAACCGCCTCTAACAAAGCCGGTCCGAGCCTAGAAATGAAGCCCATAAGTTCTGTGCTTCCAAGTCAAAGATGGCCGTTTCGTGTTGGGCATTTCAGTATATCAAAGATGGGTCCGCTCAGGTCCCAGAGGCCAGTTATCTTCCAATGCCGGCTGCAAACGCCGAAGGTAGTGCCAGTGAGAAGAACCAGGCCGAACTCCCAGAAGATGTTCACACCTTGACCGACAATGTTGAAGAAGCAGAAGCCTACGGGCTATTTGAATACTGCCCTTCTCCACGAAGAAATGCAGACAACTCGTCAAAAGAAAAGCCCGGATTTCAGAATGGCATGTTACGGAGGATGAGATATTAGCGGTGTTGAAATAGAGGAGCAACTTGAACAAGGGATGAAGACTGCACTCTTGGTAAGAATAGAAGATCAATTTTATATCATCTTCAGCCATTTACTGACAACAGCATCTTGAAGAAAACATCAGTCACCCTCAAGAATTATTTAGGAAAATGGCGTGAAGGTGGAGGAGCTCAAGTCGAATCTCAGGAGGAAGATGATGGAAGAGCGGCTAGCCAAGTACGGAACTCCAGCTTTGCGGACGAGGTCGCTGATAGAGAAATCGACAAAGAACTAAACAGTCTTGATGATAGTTCCTAGAAAGCTTTCTAGTCCGCTCAAGCGACGCAGTAGGTCTCTCACCCGATAGATGCCGACCCGATGGATGCCGTGCACCTGGTGGGCGCGCCTCGATTTCGGTTTCTACCGTATGTAAGCCCGATCCAGACCTACATCTGGAATTTTCACCGACCCACCCAGCTCGGACCCTGCGTGATATTGTTTGTAAACTTCACTAGCTGGCGATCGGGCCAGATCAGGGGAAACCACGTTGGGCAACCTTCGAACCAGGGAATGCACTAGTCATGTTCACATGCGCCAGGAAGCCCATGATTATTTGCGCAGGAGTATTCCATACAAGCACCGCATACTGTATTGTCTTTGCTTCTGGAAATAAAGATTGATGATAACATCTTTTCATTGTCCACATTATTCACCGTCCTCGTGGGTTCAGGGGTTCTCCTCGTGGCAGTCCCACTACCTGGAATCCGTTTCTTTAGGGCGACAATGCAATGATTCCGAGTGGACCGAGTGGCCTCGTAGCAGACACGCTATATGGATCGGGGTTGACAAGTGCCAACTAAAAGTCTGCTAGTGCTTCAGATGCCCCTCAAGCCGTCTTCTTCGCAACGCCTCATGCGGGACTCAGCACAAATCTCGAGCTAAAGGCAAGACATCCCAGCCATGCTGGCTCCAATTCATGCACTTGGTGACATAGTCCAGAGAATGGGACCACCGACGGGAAGGGTGACAATCTTGTGGCAGGAGACCGTCAGTAATAGCTTGTTTTCCAGCGCCCTTCGACAGATCTTTCCGATCATATAGAAGCGATGCCCGTATTCTTTCTTTCCTTCTTTTGAAGTTTCCCCCTTTCGAGGCTCGCGAACCCAGATCCCCGCAGGGGTAGCATTATGGCTGACTTCCCAACCGACTACAATGGATACCAACTCGTTGCAGTCGCAATTACCTTCTTGATCCTTACCTACATTTCAGTTGGCCTGCGATGCTTCGTCCGAATCAGAATCACGAGAGTTTTCGCTGTCGATGATTGGATTATGCTAGTTGCACAGATTATCTTTACCCTCTCGTGTGCATTTATACTTCGAGGCATACACTATGGTATTGGGAGACACAATTCGGAACTCTCTGTGAGCGATGAAATCGAGGGCTTAAAGGTAACCTTCTCTAATTCCTTAACTTGAAGATCAGTTCTGACTTGAGAGGTAGTATCAAGGGTTGGCAACCCTTTCCTATGTGGCAAACATGATGTTCATCAAGCTCAGCATCGCCCTGTTCCTCCTTCGAATCGCCGTAAAACGACTATATATCTGGATTCTGCGTATCAGCATGGTAGTCGTGACCATTTGGTCCGTGGCGATCTGGATCTACGAGTTGTTTCAATGCATACCCATCGATGCACAATGGAACTACACTATCAAGAACGCGAAATGCGCCTCCGGGCCTTCTTTCGTAGCAGCAGCATATTCCATCTCTGTCATGACGATCGTTACGGACTGGCTCTACGCACTTTTACCCATTCCGATGATCTGGTCGGTACAGATGAGTGTGCAAACAAAGATGACCGTTGCCTTCATTCTATCTCTAGGAATCTTGTACAACTCACCTGAGTCCTCTTCCCTTAAAGCAAACTGACAAAACTTCAGCGCGAGCGTAGCAACCCTAATCCGACTAAAATACATCATCGAACTAACCAACATCTCCGACGTCCTCCGTTCGTCTCCCCCTTTCCCTCCCCAACTATCCACACTGACCTTTTTCTGTCATCCCAGACTCGGGAACCACAGCCATGATCTGGACGCTCGTCGAGCCCGGCGTAGCGATCACGGCTGCCTGCCTCGTAACCATGCGTCCCCTCCTCCGGGCCCTCAAATTCCGGGGCTTCGAAAGTGACCCCGCGGCCCAACACACGCCGCTCACGCTGCGCAACGACATCTCGGGTGGCCACTGGAGCACGATTTCCTCGCCTGGAAAGGAAAGCCGTAGCCAAAGTGGAAGTGGAGGTGGAGGCCATAAACGCAATTTCTCGCTCACGGCGTTGGATAGGCTGAATGGGCTGGGGAGACTGGAAACTGGGGTTGAGAGGGATGGGGGCTCGGGCGCGGATGAGGGGTCCATGGATGAGAGTGGGATTACGAAGACGGTGCAGGTTAGGGTTGAGCATGACCGTGCTTCGCGGGTGGGACCTGGCTCGTTGTTGATATGATTGTACGATTTTGATAATTGGACACCATTTGAATACAAGGTGACGAAGTGATGATATTTTCTATTTTCAATCATCAGAAGCATTCTTTTCTCGCTGAATTGGGACCTTCTCACCTCATGAGGGGAGGTCATTAACCATATCTTATGCCCATCCCTGCTCTCATTCAACCGCTTCTACCCAAATTCTCTGCCTGACTTCATCACCGTACTTAGCCAAGATCTCTTCGTAACAACCTCGGAGTTGGGCTGATGAAAGCCACTTTCTTTTACCTGCACTTCTTGCCACACTCAACCCGTAGACTTCGCTTAAAGTGCTGCGAACAACTAAAGAGAGTTTCCCCTTTCCTTGCAATTGCGATCTAAGCGAGGTTCCTAGGCGTGCCTTATTTGGAAAGGAGGGGGGGCTCGCTTAGAATTGCAAAGTAAGACGGAAGGAGGGAGGATTGTGTGTTTTACTGAGCGTTGACCAATGCTACAAACACCAAAGATGTAGAAGCCATTTTCTAGATACGACGAGTAGGGACACTCGACGCAAGCCGCTGTGCCCTTTCTGTCGATGTGGAGGCACAGAGACGGCGAGCAGCGTCAGAATCCGAAGGATGATGCACTTTGTAAGAGAAATATTGGGGATTGAATCAATTCGACCAACATACCCTACGTAATTCATAGATAGATCTGGATATAAACGGAAAGATGGATCCCTGTTGAACACGCAAAATATCCCAAGCATGCGCTCCCTGACCTAGAAACCATATCCAACGACCTTACAGCGTCCGTAAGCAACCCTTCAAAAATTCCCAAACCCGCTCGATGTCTTTCAGCTCCGCTATTGTGCCAATATATCCATCTGGTCTCACAACAGCAATCGCTCCTTTCCTCGGATCAACACCATAGATCTTATATGCATTTTCCAATTCCGTTCCGTTGTAAAATCTCATTTCCGAGTGGGTTTTGACAGCTTTGGGAATATCTGACCAGACAAAAGTATTTGATTCCAAAGGATGAAGAACGACCGATTCAATGATACCTGCTGGGAATTGTGTGAGGATAGTTGAGATGTGGGTCAAAGCTGTCGAAGATATGCCCGTAGGAGTGAGGAGGTCGGCCGATGTGAAGCACAGGATACGGAAACGGCCTGTGGATGGGAAATCTAGTTTCATCAGTTACTGCTCTATTCAAGCCACGGGATGGACGAGCTGACCATCTTGGAGATCTCTTCGAGCGCCATCAGTATGTCGCTTGACTTTCACATTTAACAATCTCCGGCCAGGTCTTAAGATGCCGCTCAAATAATCTCTGCCATGAACAATACCTTCAGAACTCGCCTTCTCTACTAGAAGATTTTCCGGGTATTCGATACCACATCCGCTCGTAAAACCGTTTCCGGTGCTGAAGACTTCCAGGAATTGCTCGTGGGTGAGACATTCTTGGCCATCCCCTGCGCCGATTTTCCCAGAGAACATGGACGAGAACTCTTTATCGAATGCAATGAGTTCTTGCGCTATTGTCTGGCGTTCTGTTTCGAAGGTGTCCAAGATTTTGTCTCCGGGTTTGCTAGCGGGCGTAAGGCCGTGGAGGGAGTGAATTAGTTTCCAGGATAGGTTGTACGAGTCCATCCTAGAACTAATTAGCAACATATTTCTTTGCGGAGGGAGCTAGGAGCGAGCAGGGAGAATAGAAGCTCTGGGTTTGGGGCAAAGAAAATAGGTTCTTTACATCGATACGTTCATTCCTTGGCCAGCTTTGGGGCTGTGTGTGTGACATGCTGGAAGCCGTTAGCAAGGCTTCCCGGTTCCTCGATTATCTCTTACCGTCTCCGACGATGAACACTCTATTGACTCCTTTCGAATCCTGCTGAACAAAACGTTCTGATACTCGCTGTCCGATCTGGTATGCAGCCCACCAATCCACAGCATCTGCACTTATTGGTTTGATATAATAGGGTTTGAGGACCTCCTGAGCCTGTTCAAGTATACTCTCCATTGTAATCTTCTCCCGTCTGGCCCTCGCTTCACTCTTTCTCACTCCCTCGATGCCTTCTTCCGCCACGATATCGCTATCCGGCTTCACCTCTTCTTGCACGTGCACATATAGCCTCGTCAGGTATTCGCCAGTGGCTATCCTTTCCCTAGGAATCACCATCACACTCCCATTATCCGAATGAATGGCACATCGTCGTCTAATATCTGGAAAATCCGTGTCAACAATGAGATCAACGACCCCCCAGATAAAATCTGACGTCTCGCCCTGCAACTTCAAGCCCATAGACCTTCGTACCAGGGAATGTGCTCCGTCCGCTCCAACCAGATGTTTCATCCGAACCGTTCGTACGCCCGAGGGACTTTCGATTTCGGCTAGGACAGGGAAATCAGGGTCGCCAGCTTCGTCAATTAAGACTTTAGTAAGACGGCTTGACCGTTGCACACCGCGTGCAGAGTACCTTTTCAGGTCGTCCTCCAGAATTCGCTCGATCCGGCCTTGATGGATTGTGACTTCATGGGGGAACCGCGCAGCGACGGCCACGTCTGGGACAATGGAAGTCCTTTCGATCCCTCGGATTTCACCGTTTGTGTATCCGTTCGAAACGGAAGCTTGCTTTGGATTCCAGAACGCGACCTCCCACATTTGACACCCCTGGGTCAAAATCTCCTCTACAAGCCCCAAGCTCCCGAGCACCTCAAGTGTGCGCGGTTGCAAGCCATCTGCTTGGCCGGATTTCAGCGCGGTGGGTTTGGAGTCGATGCAGAGAAGCGAGGAATCGGTCAGGCCGTATCGAGCGAGCAGGACTTCGAGGAAGAGTCCTGCTGGGCCAGCCTGCCGAAGGATTAGCACTTGTCTGAGAAGGGAGGATGGGAGGTTTACCCCGGCTATGACCACTTCATATTTCTCTTCAGGACCCGCTGGCTCAAATTTTGGGCTGAGACGCGGCAATGGGGTAGCAAACGAGGGAAGGACACGGAGATCTCGCGAACTCTGAGAGTATTCGGTGAAGACTGGCATGTTCTCTTTGTAAATTTTGAGTCTGAGATGTCGACAATGGAAAGGAAAGAATATTGGGTCCGCAAAAACTGCGCCCTCACTTACTGTCTGTTTCTTATCTTAAATAAGGATGTTCCCAATCATTACGGAGGTATGCAGTTGGTCTCGACTCGAGTCCACTTTTACGAGTCGTGCGCGCTTTCTCAGGCTTGCAAATGCTTGCTAAGCGGTAGGGATTCCGCTAGCAGGGAACAACTGCCACAGTACCCCGCGGTGCTACTCGTCCCCACTAAAAAACCTGCAGCTAGACGCCCAAAAGTTTGCGAGCGGCTTGCCGTGCGGAGCAGTCCCGAGAGCAGAGTGACTTCCCCGCCCTAGATGTGTGGTGTTGTACCTATTGCCCCTTTTGACGAGAATGGGAAGTTGACAAGTTCGTTGATGGGAGGGAGTCCGAGGGACCTCGCACTGGGAGATTCCCCCTTCGTCTCCGAGTTGGCGGGAGCGCGTCCTCCCCGAATGTAAGCAACTAAGATAAGGGCTTATCCACGATGAGGCTGGCAAGTCACTTGGCGAAGAACTTTCCTTTCCGAGTACCTTCATCGAAATCGAGCCATTTTGGGGAGGCATCTAATGGGGTTTTCTTGGAGAGCCTCCGCTTCTCTCATTTCATCAACCTTTTCGGCATTTTCATGGAAGAATGTTGGCAGATTTCTCTTTTTTGTTGTCCTTCAAGAAATTTGAGTTTTCTGCAGCCTCCCATTCGCTTTATGGTACTTCCTTTTCATTGAATGTCCCCTTGCCTGTCTTTGCTTGGAAACATAGGTTGAAAAGCATGCTTGGCCATACTCAGGAAAGCCGTCGTGAACACTGGGGAAAGTCTCCCCTGGGAAATCCTTCATACCAAGAACAATATAACAGGCAGTAGCTAGCCTTGCAACCTGTCCATCTAAGCTGTATGTTGATTGCCTAGGCCTAAACCTTCGTATACAACATCGCTTGTTGCAAGAATTTTGCATCCAGGTGGGACCTGCGACCTCTCCTCTCCGGTTCACCGATGGCTAACGATTTCGTCGACGAGAGCCAACAGGCCTCAGTATGCTGGTTCTGCTTCAATTTGGAAGGACGTTGTTGACAGAAGGTTTCTGATGTCGAGCAGGTGTTACTTTAAGGTTACGACAGGGCTTGGGATGTGTTGTCATTGTGCAGTGAGCTGGTCCCAATACGTGATGGACATGAACCTTAAAGCCACCGGACCCTCAAAGTGAAGTTCTCGTGTTTCAAGCGAATACCACCAAACCTCCCTGTAAACACGGTTTCATTGCAAGACAATTGCGCGTACTACTATATTAAAAAAATCGTAATCTAGACTAACTTGAACAATTCTAATTGATCTGTCTCTCTAGAATTCAATTATAAGGGGGGAAATTTAAAGTTTAGTAAAGAGAAAGGTGCGGGGCGCAAAAATTAAGCGAAAATAGGGATAAACTCACGATTCAAACCCTCCCCTCCCCTTTCTAAGATTTACTCCTTAATTAATCGATAACCTAACTACTATAGAGGGTAGAGCGGCGTTATAGAGTGTGGACTGCGGGCACTCTTGCGTACGGTGGCTAGGGAACACCTCTATGGCTCTGGTTTAGGGCAGACTGCGGAGCTTTTGTCAGTTGTAACTACCAAGCGCGTACCTCTCCTCTTAAAAAATATAAAAACAACGATTACCGCAGTTAATTAATCGATAACCTTAGCTTATATATTGAGTAAAGAGACAGAAATACTCGAAATACTCGAGTTAGTTAGGTGCTAGTTGGGCGTTGCGTCAAATTAACGCCTTACCGTAAAACTCGGGAAGTGAATCAGGTGACTTTTGCAGTGAAAACAGTAAAGCAGGAGAACTTGTTGACTCCAGTAGTACCGCTGTAAATGCTCTTGCTTGTTGTTGGTCTTGACCGCGGGACGGCAGTTGAGCGCGCTCCACAACAGGATTGTCTCTTTCGTCGTCTTTTATCGGGTCCATTCCTCCGGCATGGCATTCAGTAGGAAAGGGGGTCTCAGGAAGTCAAGAGCCACCCTTGCAAGGCTGTGAGATGCTTGGGCCAACCAAAACTATAGGATATTGGCCATCGCCCCATAATTTGACTCTTACAGCGACGGCAGAACTAGGGGTGGTTCTTGACTTCTTGAGACCCCCTTTCGTACCAAGCTTCATTTGAATCATTTCACCTTCGTCCTCGTTCATGGAAATGCCGAGCCGAGTCAAAAGTTTGCTAGTTTGCTAGACCAAAGAGAGTAGTCGACGTGCCCCACCAGGACTCCAGGCACGCTCGGATGGGTCAGCAAAGACGCTAGCCACGAAAGAGTGGAGCGCGCCAGCCTGCGGGGAAGCGCATCACCTACTTCTGGGATTTGGGGGTTTCGCGAGCCCATTCTTCATCGAAAAACAATTGTTTTGTGCCTGCCCACGTCAAACAATCCTTTGTAGCGTGCGTATGCTGGGTCGCGGCGACTATCGATGCTGGACAGATCATCAACAATGTCCAGGATGAACATGGACGGCCCCACAACCAAGTCCGTCCAATGGTAAGCCCTAATCACAGCTTCTCAACATCATGTGCTGTTCACTTCTCGGAGAGCCCAAAGCAAAGCAAAGCTTGGGAGCTGGGGTCGGAGCCGTGACGACTCCTGTGTCTTTGTGTCTTCAGTAGCAAGACAACTCCGATCCTCCCAGCTCCTGCTCCACAGCCTCCCCCAGCCTTTTTTGGGTGTCGCAACTAATTTGCTCGCCAGCTCGATCTGCAACAAGAGGTTCTCCAGAACAGACCATTTGAAGCGGCACCAATTGCGGCGTGAGACTCCTTACAAGTTCACTCATGAATACGCGGGTGAGAAGTTATCTTGAATTTCTACTGACAACAAGTCCAGATTCAGGGGTCAAACCGTACTCCTGCATCTTCTGCGGAGATGCGTTTACGCGAAGGTAAGGGTATCTAGAGATCCGCCCACCAGACCCGAGTTTAACCTCAAGTCAAGCGACAACCTGAGGGATCACTACCCAAGCTGCCCTCAACGAAGAAATCGCCAAATACCAGAAGCTGCCAGAGGCGGAAGGCGATCGCATGCTTGTGACTCGGTATGTCATGACGCCACCTTCGGAAATTTGAAAGCGTGGACCTGACTTGTAGCAGTGTACTTTCATGAAGCTTGGTTGCGATGGAAATAATCCATGCAAAACATGCCGACATAAGAAGATCGACTGCAAGTTCGCAAGACTTGAATCGAAAGGGCTTCTTGGAAAGAGTGAACGTGAGAAATCATTCATCACGTGCTCCTGAAGACTGCGGAACTGATCAACACAGATTTGACTAAATCGTCAACTGATGCTGAGAGGGATGCATCATCCGATAGGGGATCTATCAAGTTCCTCCTGAACTCAGGAACAGCGAGCTTTATTGAATGTTTCCGGCTGCCATCTTCCCATGAGAGACGGAATCTGTTCAATTTTCGAAACACTCAAAGGTCCCCGGACTCCTTAACAATTCTAGACGGATTCGCAAATAGCAGTGAGAATGGAAGCACTGCTAGCGCTTTTTCCGACCCTTTCGAGGACGAACCAATCGACTGGTCTCTTTTCGAAGACGAAAATCTTCTCAGATTCCTCAGCAGTCCCTTCAATGAAGTGCAGATGCAGTCAGAGGATTTGTTCGCACCTTTGGGTATAGATCAGAGCTTTGCAGCGGGGCCGAATATGCAGGGAGTACCTCTCCCTGAAGAGTGGGAGTCTCCAAGTGAGGCATCTTCCGCAGCAATACAAGCAATTTCCCAAAAAACGATGACGCTGCAGCTGAGTCCTCCCGAGCAGGCTGATATCTCGCATCACTTGAATTATCTGTTCACTCCATCTCGAATGAGAAGACTTATCAGCCTTTACTTCGAATTCTGGCATCCCCATTGCCCGATAACTCATCAGGGAACGTTTAACATGGAAACAGCACCAACCCCCTTGCTTGTTGCTGTCCTTTTTGTTGGCGCCATGTATTCGCAGGTTGACAGAGATGTCAGCAGTGCGAAGCTTTTACTCGACCTGGCGGAACTCTACGTATTTTCTATCGATGACCTGACGGACGAGTTCGAGATCAGGCGAATGCTCAGAGCTCCCAATAATACGGCACCCGACTCTCTTCCGTTGAGCAACCAGGCTTTTCAGCATTTGCAAGCAGCATATTTAGTGGTTTGTGTACAGTTCTGGGCTGGAAACATGGTCTCGAGGAAACGAGCTATAGACACCAAATTCGGCGTGGTACTGAAGGTAATCGTTCACTGCGCACAAAACGTAGTCCGAATGCTAATCATAAATAGGTGGCTCGACGCATCGGACTTACGAAAGCTAGACACGAATTGGACGACAGTGTCGATGAGGATTTATGGATCAAGAAAGAATCTCAGATTAGGTAATGAGCAGCCACCAGTCGTTTGTTCGATATATCTAACTATGAACAGACTGATGAATATCATCACCCTTCTCGACTGTGCTTTTGCTTTCTTTGCCAACTTCCCCTGTCGACTCATGGTCTCTGAAATGAGATTTGATCTTCCTTGCGAAGAAAGCATATTTTCCTCGCCGCATCCCTTCGCAGAACCGAAGTTCGCCCCAAGCCGCCATCTTACAACTTTCGATGCATTCCAAAGCCTATTTGGACAGCTGAAATCCACCTCTGTGCCAAATCAAGGAAGGAAGGGCAACCCACTGGGACTGAATCCCATGGATATGTTTATTCTCGTTCATAGTAAGCTCCCCTGAGTCTGGTGCAACTGCATTGGCTGACTAATGAAGTACTCTACGTCTATGCTCACACTCACGTAATTCTTTTCTCCCCCTCCCTCCCTCGAACATCAGACGGCTCGGGTGGCTCAACTCCTACCGGGGCACCATGCTCAACATCTGACACCAATCTCGCACTCATCAGAGCAGCTCTTTCTCGCTGGCGATCCCTTTGGACCACAATTCGCTCAAATATACCCAGTCAAGCATGGGCAAGTTTAGGTTTCTTCAGGAACGGATATAATTACTGGCTCGTGACACAGCTCTTGATCAATAATAAGGGGAGTGTAGATGTAATGATGGGTATGGAGGTTGGATGCGAAGATACCCTAAAGCAACTAAAGGGACTACTGAAGGAAAGTGGCAATGACCCCTAGAAACCATGCACTTCTACATCAAGAATCAATTTCAATCATCCTTGCCGTTCTCGTTTCCTTCCTCACACCTAAAGCCACTGAGACAAGCCCCATCTTCAACACAGGTCACCCAACTCCCCTTTCCACGCACGTCCTATCTGATGGCCACCTTATACCCATCTATTTCCTCCGAGTTCTAAGTACCCTATCGCCAAGCACCTCCCTCATATACTTCTCCTCCCTCAAAAAATGTGCGGTAGTCCCCCCTGTCTTTTCCCCGGATCTTCGGCGGAGCGGAAATTCATCCCTTCCTTTAGCCCAGCAAACCCAATCTATCTAATCTCCAAAAATCTCTTTAAATGGACCCCAAGCTTCCAAGCGTATCCCATCTCCCCGCAGGCTTTGACTCATTTGGGACGTGGCCCGGGGTTTCTCCGCGATGTGGGACAGCCTTGTGGGGCTTTTGCTAAGGGATTGATGGGGAGGAGGGGAAGGCTGAAAAAGCGGAAGGAAGAAGCTACGTTGAGGCGGATTTATTATCTAGTGAACGACGTCGTCAGGTATCGCGACTACCTATATGATCGTTTTCCTTCAAAATTGTAAATATATCACAGAAATGACAAACTCATCGAATCTGACAGGCAAGAGCGTCGTTGTCACAGGTACGGTTACCCCACCCACCCCACATACCCCACCAATCCCAGCTTCCCCGCTTCGTTCTGATATCTGGGATAGGAGGTGCATCAGGCATCGGCCTCGCACTCGTTCAATTCTTCGCCAGCTATGGCTGTAAGATAGCTCTTCTTGACATCTCACCTGAATCGGCAGCCCATGTGCAAGCTGTTCTCTCCTCGCTCCGCACACAGTATCCCGCTTCGACATTCATCTACCAGAAGTGCGATGTCTCTTCTTGGAAGGAGCAAGCCGCTGCTTTCAAAACTTTTTATAATGAGATAGGGAGTATCGATATCGTGTGTGCAAATGCTGGGATCGTGGAAGCTGGAAAGTTTCTAGAGAAGGATGAAGGGGAGCCCAGGAAACCGAATCTGAAGACGTTGGACGTGGATTTGAATGGGGTTTTGTTTTGTGAGTCCATTCTTTCCTTCCACCGAGTCAAGATGGCTGGGATCAGGGACTGATACACATGGCAGCGATTAAACTAGCAGCTCATTACATGCATAAAAATTCTTCTCGGGAGAAGGGCTCGATTATTTGCACGGCTTCAAATGCGGGAATCTACCCATTTCCTATGGCGCCTATGTATGCCATTGCCAAGCATGGTATCGTGGGTGCTGTGAGGTCATTTGCCGAAGCTCTGCAATCTGAGGGGATTCAAATCAATGCTTTGTGCCCGAATTGTATAGGTACGATCCTATCTTTCCCCTCCAAACATTTTAATGACGAGAGAATTATCTAGCAACGGGTATCGCAGACGATAAATTAATGTCGAGCATGCAGCTTACACCAATGAGCACACTGTTGAATACTGTGAAGGAGTTTTGTCTGGATCACAGCTTGACGGGCGTTACAGCTGAGATCAGTGGGGAGAAGGGGACACATAGGCGGCCGCCGGAGTATGTGGATGAGATTACAAGGGAGAACCTGGAGATGTTTGTTAAGTTGGGGTATGCGTAAAAGGCACCCGATCCTCTGGTATGCCATGGGTCTTTCATGCAGTGTCTCAGCTTAATGGAACGGTTTAATTCTTTGGTCATTATGCATAGCGAATGGGATTGGCAAAGACTTCACGAATGTTCAATTCCAGTTCATCAATATCAAGAACAAGATATATCCTTTAGACATCTCCCACTTAGTTTGAATCACTGACATGGGGGACAATGATTATCAAATTCGAATATAAAGCTTAAATTAAATAATAAAGAGAGTAAAGGAGAAGATCAAATTTATTTAGCGATGCCGCACGTTTATAGGGTATTCATAGACACCAAAATTTGGTCGCCACCATGAGCAAGTACTAGACTAGTTGAAGCGCCACCAGTGTGACTCGAAGCTGGGAGAGTTCCCGATGTTCTCCACCCAGTTGCCGTATCAAGAACCTCCCAAAAGATCGGAGTATCAAAGAGGTTCATGACAGTAAAAGGCAACAGCATTTGAGGCGCTAACAAAGAGGTTGAAGGCGCTTAACCCTATGGTTGAATAGTATTCTGGCTAGATTGTCCGCAGGCATTGTTGGCAGGACAGCGTGGCCAATCACTCTTTTGCTGGTCGTGTTAAATTCACTAGAACTAGGCCTATCGTGGTTAGATCGAAAATGATAGATGGCGGAAACACTCACGGAAGGGTGATATCTGCGCTCCCTCGCCTGGTAAGAAAATCCAGGCGAGCCTGGCCGAGCGAGTTAACTGTATCCCTTCGTCTGGTGAGACATGTCCAGCGCTAGCAAGGGGTCTGACTCAAACTGTACGCAGGTGCAGGCATACCTGTGCTTATGAACTTATTAGTCATCCATCGCGTTTTTGCCCCGACTCAGGCCTCCTTGCTAGCGCTGGACAAGTCTCACCCGAGTCCAGACGAAGGGATAGACAGACATCTGGCCCGAAGTGGGGCGTCGGAAAACCCCCAACTCCCCCCAGCTGAGCCAGCTCCCGTCTCCAATTGCCGGACCGTCCCTCGAACTCTATTGTCTTTGCCACTTTGGGGGGCCTCCAAGCGTGCCATTCTCGTGTCAAGACAAGGATGTGCTCCCAACCAAAGATCTCCCCGAAACTTACTTTGTATCTTTTAGATTCCGGGTCGGATCTGACTCGGGGACAACTCCGCATCATGCATCCACCCCCGCAATGCCAACTCGGAATACCCCCTGACTCCATCATTTACAATTTAGTTTTCAGAGGCTCGGAAGGATGTGGGGTTTCCCAGCCTCTGTTCTCAATAGATTATACTCTAATTACGAGAGCATATTCGCTAACCCCACCTGCCCAATGATATTTCCTCGGTTAAGCCCCTTCTAGTGCTGGGCATGTCCCACCAGACAAAGGGATATCTACCTCCTGAGAGCACATCACTGCCTCTTCCGTCCTCTAGAACTCATAAACAGCTACCTCCCGATATCCAACAACTCCTTTACACTCTATCTCTTGACCAAGACTCATCATGGGTCTCGGAATTCTCGAAGACAACCAACTCGAGCATGTCCCCGGCACAGCTCCTCTGAATGAACTCGGCCGAGAGATTTACAACCCCAGCGGAGTCGACTTAACAATCCTCAAGCATGACCCCACAGGGCAGATTGTCCTCGTTCCTCAGCCATCGGACTCACCCAACGATCCTTACAATTGGCCCAGATGGAAGAAAGAGAGGTTCACCATTGCCTTTGCTTTCAGTTGTGGAGCTGTTGGTGGTAAGATCCCATACAATCCCCAATTGGGGATCGCAGTCTAATACGTTCCTAGCTGTTGGCCCACTCCTGAGCCCCGCATTCGTTGAACTGGCCGCTGAGTTCAACATCACTCTATCAGCATTCATCCAAGGTGTTCAAGGCGGTGTCATCGTTGCAATCGCCTTCGGCAGCCTGATTTGTAATGCTTTGGCGGTGAAATACGGGAAGCGGCCCGTATATCTTATCACTACGGTTGGCTTGATGGTCACTTGCTTCTGGTGCGCAGCTGCGAAGAGCTTTGGGTCTTTGGTTGCTGCGAGAGTCATCCAAGGCTTCTGCATGGGCCCTCTTGAAGCTTTGATTCCTGCTTCGATCGCCGATGTCTGGGCAAGTTGCGTACACGAAGCTGTACTAAACAGAGCGCTGACGGTGGGATTAGTTCGTACATGAACGCGGATACAGGTCTGCCATCTTCAACCTAGGAGTTCTCGGTGGAATTAATTTGGCAGCACCAATCAGTAAGAAACAACCCTCCCTTGAGAATCAAACGCACTAACACTTTCTCCAGCTGGCGGCATCATCCAAGCTAGCAGCTATAAAGTCGCTTTCTATGCCATGGGTGGTGCATTTGGTCTCGCTCTCATTATGATCTTTTTCTGGATGCCGGAAACAGCATATGTCAGGACAGGTGTGGTGAACCTTGATACTGGAAGCAATAATGTGAGATACTGTCAGCGTTCACGGAACGTTGAGCTCAGTACTAATTATTTTAGTTGATGACTGAACTTACCATGACCCACAAGATTGGCGCTTCTCATCTTGAGAAAGAGGAGAAGGCTGCCTCTGGTCAACCTACTCAGCCTCCCACGCCTCCTGCCTCAGACGAAGAGCCTCACTCCTTTGCCAAAGAGATGCTCCCATATAGCGGATATGTCAACCACGTCTCATTCCTCAACACTGTGTTCCGTCCTTTTGTCATGCTGGCATCTCCGGCAGTGCTGTGGGCAACTCTCCTCTTTACAACGTGCATCTCATGGCTCGTCGGGATCTCCATCACACTTTCGCAGATCTTCTCAGCCCCACCATACAACTTCTCAGTCACAGCAGTCGGGCTGACAAACCTCTCGTCTTTCGTTGCATCTCTTCTTGGAACTGCAATTTCTGGACCCTTGATCGATGGTGTAGTGCGACGGATGTCACTTCGAAACGGAGGAACATTCGGTAAGCATCTCACCACTTTCAATTCACGGCTCTAACACCTCCCCAACAGAACCCGAATTCCGCCTCCCAATCATGGTTACCTACCTTCTCTTCACCGCAACCGGCTTCTTCGCCTGGGGTCAAGCATCCTACGCGCTCGACCCTTGGGAAGTTCCCGTCATCGTTGGTCTCGGCTTTGTTAATTTTGGGGTACAGCTCGGCACCACAGGTATTGTATCATATGTTGTAGACTGCCATCGTGAAAAAGCAGGCGAGGCATTCGCTGTCATGAACTTCATCAAGAATCTCTTTGCTTTCGGGCTCGTAAATTACTTGAACAACTGGCTTGCTACTCAAGGGACGAGGAATGTGTTCTTTACGATCGGTGGAATCACGATCGGCGTTAGCTTGTTCACTATACCGATGTATATTTATGGCAAGAGGGCGAGGAGCTGGGTTTATCGTCATGGCATTGCGGGGAAGGATTGAATAGGGGTTCGGCTGCTCCGGCGGTCAGGCGAGCTTCAGGCAAAGGAAAGTAAGGTGGATGTTATATACTTTCCCTGATATCAGCGAGCGACATGACGTGTAAATTAGAGCCGTAAAAAGCAATAACAAACGCGGGCATAGGTCTATTATTATCATAGATTCCGGGAACCGGACGTGAGATTTGCTAGAAAAGGATTAAGACTTCGGCACATAACCTTTTGCCATTTCTATACTTCGAATTACTACAAGATTATGGTAGCGACTTATCAATTGCTCCCTTGCCTTTTTTGCGATTGATTTTTTTTGGGCTTTTTTGGGATGGTGGTGGTGGTGGAGCCGGCCGGTTGGCTGGTTTAAAGGCCCTAAGAGAGCATATGAAAGGGGTGAATGCTGCTGAGCAACTCGGATTTACGATGCCCTAGTTGTTGTCTGCAAGACAGTAAACAAGGGAAACAGCACTTTATAAACAACCTTACTTGGCAGTACGATTCAATCAATAACATAGAGCTTCCGATAAATTCAACGCTTCGTCGATCCAGGTAAGCAAGCAGTGAAAGGTGAATTCATGGGTGTTGTCAGTATCCTCAACAATAATTCTGAATACAGCTAGCTCATCGTCGATGGGTCTGCTCCCTCCTCGCCTCTCAATATGCAAGCCTACAACTCACCCCAGAATAACACTGCCCCAGCGAAGAGCAGCACAAAACCCAAAAGCGCGTTGCTGTCTCTCAAGGAAGCTCCTTCACTTCCCCCACCTGACCCTCCATGAACGCCTGCCACTCCTGCAACAACAACCGGGACGACCGGCGGCTGCGGGGCAACTACGACGTGTTCGCCGCTGTCTCCTCCTTCATGCCCTCCTCCAAGTATGTCATGCTCTGTACTGTCTAGGGATGACACCAAAGAGCAGTTCGCAGTCGACAGCGCGGTGCTTGGAAAGTTTGCTGTGGATGCGATCGCCAAGAAGAGGCCGGAACCGAGAAGTGCAAGGCTCAATTGCATCTCCTGTGGTTCTTTTGTGTGTACAGGAAACTTGGGATGTGTAAAGTATTTGAAGCAGCTTAGAGATTGGTCTTTGTAACTTGATAAGAAGATTGAAGTTGAAGTATTGAAGTTTATAGAAAACTCCCCTCTCTTATATGCTGTGACCTGCGTGCTTGTCTCATTTACCTGTGCTATAATTGAGAAGCTGAGAATTAATAATGTTATGACATGAGAGTATTTTCAATATACATTATCAATCTTGTGAATCATCTTCAAGTCGTTACCATGACTGAGATTTCACACCTGTTAGGATGAGAAATGAGCTCTGACTCTGGCTGCTGGTGAAACTTTGAAGCAAAAAATGTCACTTGGAAAAATATGATATGATTGATTTTGGTACCGCAATTTAAAGTCTCGCAATGTCCTTTAGGTACAACTGATCCTACCAGCAGGGTCAGCTAACTGGAGCACCTCTGCTCATTCCGCCCAGGAATTGAGTCAAACTTACACTCATGATCATTTTACAGCATCGCCGTGCCAAGGAGTGGCATCACGAGTGTCCCCCCCCCCCCCCCCCCCCCCCCCCAAAAAGCACCAATTCTTGCAAGGAATCCTGGTCATCTAGAGCTCTCGTCTCCATCGTGATCTCCTGAACCGGCGTGCACTGTACTGTCGAGATGAACCACTTTAGGCGTGAAACTGGTTGACAAAGTTGCCAGAGTTGTTGTAGAGAGCTCTGCCGATGCTACAGCGGTAAGAAATAGACCGAATACCAAAATGAGATATGTGGCTTTCATTATTGCTGTTTGTTTCGGAGTCGACCCTGAGTTTCGAAGTTGCGGTTGTCCTGCAAAGAAGTTGAAGTGTTTCTGTTTGGTTGTTAGAGAAAGTTTTTGTCTTTTTTTGGCTCATGTGTGAAATTTATATGCATTGCACCATAAAAGAAAGATTCCAAATGCAGGGTGAATGGAATCTTAGTCTTGCAGGTTATTCTCATCATTTTCAATCAAGTATCACGGAATATTACACGCCGTTCTCATGCAGTACTTCTCTTTCCTGAATCTCTGTCCATCTCTTTCGCAACCTCACCTCCTGATAGTCTAAACCACCACTTTTGAGTTCTCATATTTGTTTTACAAATTCACATAACATATGTCTAGCTTGATGTACATTGACGATGGCCAAAGGCCCTTAAGTTTATGTTTTGATCACGTGATCACGTCCATTCATTATCCTCCCAGCGATTTTTGGAACCGAAAATAGAATACAGCCTTCAACCTGCCACATCCTGGGGATGCACATCAATCCTTACTTTAAAATACCCCTCAATAGAGGCTTCAATGTATTCCCCAATATTCTTGCAGGGCACAACGTGATGGGCCCCTGATTCGATAAGCGAGCGGGAAGCCTAACAGCACTACAAAATTCTTTCGTCCCTCCCTCTTCTTAAGCTTTTCCAGCATTTGCCATTTCGTTCACACCGGTCTCCAACTCGCAGGCCCGGAGCTTCCATATGGCAGTATTGTAGCACCACTACGACCGAAATGGACGTGACTCGGAGAGATTCACGAACGGCAAGCCCAGTTGATTCAATATGGCGCGATTTACCTGAGCATGTCTTCCGCCAGCACTTGGTCAGCCTACAGGAGAGAACTGGGCCAACGCCCATGGATCCTCAAGCCTTCTCGATCGGAGAATGGCTCTCAATATCTCCACCCGTCAACGAGTCCCATGTGTTATCAGTCGATTTAGAGCAGCACCTTGCGGACGATTTTGCTTTCTTGGCCGCTGTTGCTGAAGGTGCGCAGAGCGTTGCAGCAGTCTGCATTGAAGAACATTCTCAGACATCAGGGATGACGCTGAGATTTGCTGCAATGGATATCTCGAAAAATGAGACCGTGAAAAGGGCTTTACAAGGCATGTGCAGTATCTTGTCACGGGCAGCTACTTTGGTGTCTGACGAAAGCCCTTCCGACCAAATTACCCCTCTGTTCCATCATATTATTCAACTGCATTTCTATCGTTTGTTGGCCCGTCTCCGTTCTCCCAAATGGGAGAAGCCAAAGTTTCTTTCAAAAAGCCATAAAAAGCCCTTGTGGAAGGACTTCGCCAATCTGGTTCACCGAGCACAGCACACTTACGCCAAGAAAGAGAAGGTAACAAGGGGGATGGTTGAGAGCCGTGTAAAGGAACTCGCAACAGTCTACAAGCATTTTGAGGCATCTGAGGACCAGATGTCCTCAATGATGGAACTGGTCGATGCCAGCTTCAGATTTTCCTCGGCAGAAGAGATCATGGACTACGCTCAGCGCCTTCAGAATAACACAAAACACACTCATCAGGTTGCATCTGCCATCAAAACGTTACGGCAGATCCAAAAGATTGCTTCCTATCGCCGCATATGCTTGTCATTGGTAAGCGCTGCGAGACAGTATCCAACTTTGTTTCAGCAAGTGACGATCGAGTACCTTGTCCCATACAAGGAAGTTCCAACCTCTATCGGATATCATGAATGGGCAACGACATGTCACGTCCACGCCGAAGTCCAACTGGCAGTTTACTACGATCTGAATCGAAACTATCGACCCAGATGCATCGGAACCTCGAAGTGGCTCTGTTACCTCTGCTACCAGTTTCTGTCGGCACATAATCAGTTCTTCCCATCTAAAACACATGGCCGTATATTCGATCAGTGGACGGTTCCGGACTTGGTGGAATTTAGTGAAGCTCTCGTTCAATATTATCGCCGTATCCTGAAGGAGATGGATGGCGTGGTGTTGCAGCAGATTGAAAGTGAGCCTCAAGTTCGGAGGTTACAGCGAATGACGAGCTGTGACTTTGGGGGATTTGATCAAATCTGAATGACACAAAACGCGCTCATCGGTATTATCTCTATATCAATGCTGGGCAGATCCTGTCGGCAAACGTGATGGTCGATCAGGGCGAAGGACGTGAAAGTGCGGAGCAAGCATCGACCACAAGACTGATTAGACTCGGGGTCTTTTGAACTCAAGCCTGGACCGCTCTGCACAGAAAACTTTGAGCATGATACTATCTATCAGGTTTTATACTGATTAGGTAAAACGATTGTGAGTCCAATTATGAAGCTTATCTGGAAACGCTGTCGAGATCAAACCACCAGATCCGGAGCGGAAACGATTCATCTCAGCATGATTGATCCTACTTTTGGACATCATGGGGGCCTTGGGCACCCTCTTTGGGACATCTTCAGTCTCTCGGAACTCGATCAACAATTATTTGGATCAAGTTCTGTTCTTTCCGCTCAAAAATGACGATGTTCTGGGCATATTCAAGGAGGGGTGCAGAGTAAATGTCTTTCGGCGGGGAAGCACGCAGCCCCTGAATTCAGCATATAGGCAAAGAATTTCAACTGTGTGCACTTCATACCCATGACTTGAACTATGCATACAGTGTATACTAGTTAATTTGACCGGCCCTCTTCAAGTGATAGGAGTTGAGCTCAAATTCAATCTCATTTTGAATATATCGTGCTTTTGATGCCCACATAGGAAAGGCTTTCCCGTCGTCAAGCACGGCGATGAGAGACACGCGTCCCGGTCTGTTAGCACTCCTGCTCACAGTTCATCGTTTCTGTAAGCTTGCATCTCACGCTTTCTTTTCTCAATGAGCAATCTAACACAACTTCGAGTCATGAAAATAGGACAGCAAGGTCATGGTAGAACTGGACAGCCTGAATGCACATCCCTAGCAGTATTGAAGTGTATCCAATGTTAAGGTCTCCGCGATACCAGCCGCGTCAAGTCAATTAGAGAATTAAAGGCTAAGGAGGGGCTTTCGTTGGCGGTTTTGTTTCTCGTTCTTCTTCAAGTATCCTGGGTGACTCTAAACGTGACACTCGAGCAAATTGTGCAAGCACAAAGTCTCCCCTTTCTTCATTGACTTCAAGAACAAAACGCAACGCACACTTTATTTTCGAAAATCCAGAGTATGGTACAAAGTCCATGCCAAGAAAGAGTCCTGCCAATTACCCAAGCTCGAACCAACCTACCATCCCAACGCATAGCATAGCATAGCATTTTTCTGCTCTCCGTTTTCAAAACCCCATAGTACTAGTACAAAGTTCACACCGCATGATGATCCTTTCCAATTCCCGCACCCAAAAGTTATACAAGCTTATCCCTGGCATCTCTGCCCACAACCCTACATCTCTAGCACCCCAACTTTCTAATAGTTATCTCCTTCCTCACGTAGAAGCTTCTTCGTCTTTTGGTGCCTTTGCCAGTAATGTTGAGCCCCACCAGCGAGGCCAAGAAGGAATAAGAGGACCCATGGCGCAATAATGACCCACAATCCTGCACCACTGAAACACATTTGTTGAGGTAAATTGAACGGCAGAGTCATCCGAGCAAAGAGGTTCGCCATTTTGGAGGTGGGTGCGGAAGAAGAAGGGTCAATCAATGAAGAGGTGGCTCCACCAAATGTCGCATTGCCAAGGGAGGTTGGGGTGGCCTTGATGTATGCCACGAGCGTGACAAGGAGAAGGACGGAGAGAAAAGTGGGTTGCATTGTGCTCTTGGACCTTGATTTAAGACTCTTGCTTTGATGTTGCAAACCGAACAATTCACGAGATGTCTGGTTGTTCTTGAAGTTGGAAGTGTGTGTGATCAACCAAAGAGTTTGCAAGACGTCTTGATGTTTGCTCGTCTTAATTGAATTGCTGGTTGAAGACCGAAGAGTATGGGATATGTCTGGCTGTCTTGTGGTTGGGAGTGTCTTGGGGTTGGTGGAAGTGGAAGAAAGCTCATAGGTCGGGAGACTTTATAGGCGTGAGGCGGCCGTCCTCGTATGCACACATTCCCACATGCTCAACCGCAGTGATTCTAAATGTGCGTTCTTGGTCCTGGTCTGATATGGCTCCCCTGGGTCACTCACGAGCGTTGTATATAAAACAGATGAAGTTTTGGGATGAAGCTTTTCAACCGTCTTGACTTGTATCTCACTGGATTACACCAGAATTGCCCTTGATGATTTTGTATCTGACCAAGAGAATACGAAGAAGATCGATAATCGAGTCCACGGAGACTTGAGAGGGAGAGACTGAAATGTTCATCCTCCACTCAATACAGAGAAGGCCGGGAGGTTGCGAGAGGACGAGAAGGAAACTTTGAGGTATGGATATAGGTGTGCGATTCTCAATAATGCTCGCAAAATATGTAATTGACGGTATTGTGTGGGCCTGCATGGTTCTATTGCTTTCTCTAACATTTTCAGGCATACATGGTGGTAAATCTGAAAGAATCATCTCGTGGGTGGGTCGGTCATTCCTTACTTCGTTCCCCAACGTTTCTTATAAGCAGCCCCAACTTTGTTACTCCAACACATCCACGTTATACGCCATACCACGAAGATTCAAAAATGTATCATCCACCCAAGGAAGGCGCCGTATTGTAATCTTACGTTTGTCATCCACGCCGATTGAGTTATCATCTTTTAGCATCCTGAATGGAAAATGTCTGGGTGACTTCGTCAGGTTGGAAGAGCGCTGAAGATGAAATTGACACGAGAGACGTTGACGCGGGGATGAGTGATGGAAATAATGATGCGACCATGGAAGGTGAACGGAGCTTGGCGAAAGGAGCGGGTGCAGAGAGGCTAGTGACGATGAAGAGTGCCAATTTGAAGAGCTGCAGGGTGGCCCCCATCGTCGGCGTGAGGATCAAGAAGAGTCTTCAGGGTTGGGATCAAGCATGCTGAGTACAGATTGAAAGAGAATGGAGAGGTTCAATTCAGAGTATCGATGAAGTGGTCTTTGGTGGATTTCAGTCAAATCCCGGACGAAGTCCGCAGCGCATCATCGTATGGGAAGCCGTTGAGGCTTGGAAGTTGCGAGTACATTCTATGTCCAAATATTTGACTCAAGATCAAATGGCTAGGCAACAAATATTTGAAGTAAGTCTTTCCTTGTTTTATTGATTCACGAGTTGGTATTAAAGAATACCGTGAGAGTGAAATTGGTGAGCAAACTGATGCTGATTTATTCCCACGCTACGCGAGGCAGCCCCTTCATCCAATCTTCTAGTCAACCATATCAGCTCCCATTATCAGTCCCACGATAAGCATAGCGACTGAGCGTTGCATCCATAAGGCTGTTCCCCTCAGTTCTTCATGGTCTGGGCATCCTCTATACTCCACACGCGACGGATCACGTGGGCGGTAGGAGTGACTTGGGGGGTGCTGATGTCTCTGCTGAACCTTTGCCATCTCTATGGATGCGAAGCTCAAGTTGGATGAAGTTGCATTTTCTGGGACATGCTCGTGGACCACTTTGGGAGCATTTTCTTCGGAATGGCGATGGCGATGGCCGTGCAACGAAGCCGCTGAGGCGAAGTTGATATTTGTGAGAGAAAGGAGCAAAAAAGGAAGTCCCAGGTACTTGTTGAGGAACTTCATCTTAAAGAAACGTTTAAGTGGAGTAATGGGGTTAACTTCCAAAGCTCTGAGAGTTGTTTAACGTTTTGGAAGTGCAAAATACTACGATGAACTTCACGAAAGAGGGGATTTATAGCCCAAAATTCTGGGAGCATGAGCATGACTGTTGCTACGAATTCAAGAAGGATAAAGAACGTTGTTTTATGTCCGCTGGTTCATATTTGGATATCTGAACATGAAGTGAACCAAAACATACGTTGTGGGTAGGTGCTGTTCGACCCCTGAATCATCTTCTCGCTAAGCAACAGGCTTTTCAATCACTGGCGCCAAGCTGCCAGACTCATCTGAAACCTTCAAAGTGCCTTGCTTGTCTGACTTGATGTTTCAAACCGAAGAGAAAGTACGGTTCTCTGATCCATGTACGTGAGACCCATCTGTACATCTAAAACTCCCTTGAATATCTTACCAGTCATTCAGTCACGTGAGTGGGGTAGCGGAGAATCTGGATGCCTGGCGCAAGCTCTGTATTGCCTGAATATTTTTGAATGTCTCGAGTCGGTGAGTCCTTCGACATTCTCCCAATTCATTCACTTGCAGCGACACTTGAGAGCCGAAGAATTACCCTTCGGTGTAACCAACTTTTGTTCTTCAGATTGTTATGAGTTCTAAACCCTCTCTGGCGCCTAAATCGGATTCATCATGATTGACCTCGCCCATCTACGTCATTGCTAATTGATTGTTCACGGCCGGTTCGGCTCCATTCTTGCCATTCTCCCAAACACTCTCCTTTGTTGCCACTTTCGATCACAAGTATGGAGAAAAATGAGGAGAGGAAAACCTTGTCGCCTGCCCAGTCGGCCGCCCTTTTTGATCTTCTCTCTCACCACAATGTTTACTCAGAGATCCGCGACTTTAGGATACCCGGAAGCCTCAAGCATTATGGACCCCCTTTTCAAGTCGAGGAGGAAAAGCCGTCAACCTCGCCGGCGCTCCAAGGATTGGTGTCAAAGTTTCTCCTGAACCTACCCGGTCTGAAGGATGTGCCGGAGGAATTCTGGAAAGTTCAACTTCACGACATCATCGAAGGACTGGAGCGTGCCAACCTGAGCGAGAGCTACGATAAGGGCATTATTGGAACTCGAAAAACAGTGGCGACTGCAATATCAGCCTTGATTGAATATCCAGTAAGGGGGACTTCAGGAGGATTTTCAAAGGTTCAGGATCCAGATCCCAAGTACGATCTGTCCAAACCCGAGGATCTCTCAAAAGCTTTCCGGAATCTCATGGACGCCTCAATATATGGTACCGCTCTGGGTGACCTCGTTGCGAAGGTGGCGCAAACTGACAAACTCGCTGATCATGAGCCCCTCATACAAGCCGCTCATGAATTTGTGCTTGTGAAGTGAGCTCCTGTCAGCGTTCTCGTCTGAGGATGTCCCGAAAACGTGCTGATCTGAGCAGTATTGCATCTTTCATGCACTATGCGCTCATATTGTCACCGAAAGGACAATATTTGCTCAAACTTGTGGGCAACGTGAACAGACTCGTTCCGTATGTGGTCATCCGACAGACCCTTAAAATTGGCAATGTTGCAACCATGATCAGCGCGATGATGAAAGTTGTCCTTGCCAAGATGAGTGTTTCGACGATCACGAACTGGATGGGGCTGACTTCGGGCGAAGATCAAGGAATGAATTTGATGCAATCGTAAGTGCTTGGATATCTAGCCCAAGATAACCCGTTAACTATTGCAGAATCATCTCCACAGTATTACATTGGGACAACAGAGACTTGGAGAGCCGGGCGTCGAAGATTGAGAGTGACAAGACCGCGGCTTTGAGCAAGGATCAGCTCCGTTGTCTGAAAGAATATGTGGACAAATCTCGAGAAGAACAAGATGAAATACGCCATCAGAGCCGTGAGTGAATCCTGCTTCATTCCGGTACAACCATTAAAGCCCAGCAGAACAAACCTCTATTTCAATCGTCATTTCCATCCTTGCTTTCTCATCACTACCTACAGACCTCTCTGAAGCAACACACACCCTGGCACTCGAGTATCTCAATGTTCAGCTCTCCATCCGAGACCGAAAGCAGCTCATCCAGTCCCTCTGCCACAGTAGTCCAGACCACGTCACAACTACTGTCCGTGTTGCCGTTTCCGCATACGAGCCCGTGATCCGAAATGTCCACAAAGCTGTGGATCTTTCTGATACGGTGTCCGACTTCGAAGCCTTTCTTGGGGATATGCTGAAAATATCGAAAATTCAAGACGAGACATCAATTCCGACGGTAGGAGATTTTGTGGCGCTGCTAAAGAAGCATCAATATTCTTGCCATAAATTCCTCCACCAGGTTTGCAAGAATGGAAAAGAACTAACAGGATGGTACCTTGAATGGGCAAAGGAGGCAGCTTCACATTTTCGACGGGAAACAGATCATTCCGATGCGAAGATCCGGGACGCAGGCGACTTGACTGCACCCTTGAACGACCTTTTTTCTAAGCTTTCAGCAGAACAGCAAAACAGAATCCTTCCAATACTGGACCGGCAGATTAAATACATAGACGAAATGCACGCATCATCACATAAACGACTAGAAGCCGTTCTCACCTCCCCACCTTCAAAGAATCCAATAATCGCAAAGATCATTGCATCCTCCGCCAACTCAAGATCGTCGAGTCGCTCCTCGTCTCCGGCTCCCAGCGAGAAAGGAACACAAACTCCGAAAATTTCACCATCTAGACCTTCATCAGATCCTGGGCCTGGTGCTTATTTATCACGTTGGCAGGACCTGTTGGATAATACGCCCATTACCCCTCTCTCGCCATCTGGGAAGGTTGAGAAAGCAATTGGCAAGGCGGTGGTGAAAGGTAGCACAAAGGACGTAGATGGCGAGCAATTGGTTGAAGTGCCGGATGGGAAGACTGGCGCTGAGAAAGTTCGAGAGCGGGTGAGTGGAGAAGGGAGCACAGGCGGTAAGCCGGACGTCAGGACTGTAGTTGAGGCAATGGGTCAGGATTTCAGGGCATTGTTGGCAGCCCGAGGAGTTTACTGGTAACGAGTAAGAAAACGAATACAACCGTACGTATATGAGTTTGGAAGGTTTGTACGACCATGTACTCTGCAGTGGCAGATCACAAGAATTCAAGCGAGTACTTGCAACGATAGAACTTGCCACTGGGTGTAAGATGTTCAAACTTTCGAAGGAAAAGGCTCCCGCAATTATGCGGCGGTTAAGGGAATTACCTCCGTCCGCTTCCACCTTCACTTGCGTATGATGGCAACAAAGACAAGAGCATTGTCGCCTCCGCCAGGTCAGTAGTCTAGGTTTTGGTCCTTCATCTTGTTAGTTAGATCCTATCATAGGTTCAATTATGTAGGGGCGTCCTATTAGCAGCTTCTCAAGTGCCGAGACTAGCAAAAGTGACGCAAGCTGGAGGCATTTCTAGGTTGGAGTTTTCACAAGGAGAATCTTTTCCCCAAGAAGGATTCAAATTCCAAAGCCACATTATTGTTCATTTTTCAGCAATTTTAGTCTTCATTTCACACTTCATCGCCAGTCAACATGACAGCCACGAAAAAAAATACCCACCGCCAAGACGGGAGCTCCCATCAACCACCAGCTTCCCTACAGGAGCCATCGCGAAGGACGGAGATATCTCCCCGAACGCCCAAACTCCCTCACCACACCCAAAGAAATACTCGCCAAGCACAAAGGCCCCCTTTGTAGCCATCTCTCAGCGATGTTGAGAAAAGTCCAGGATTACATCCATATGTTGCAGCTTTCCAACTACATCCTCACCACGGTACCTAAATTCAACGAGCCAGAAATGGTCGGTTTGCCGATTAAGGCAATCTTGGATGCACGCATGGGAACCAAGAGCGGGAATACAGCATTTTTGTACCAAAAGGTGAAAACGATATTCAAGAAGATGCTAAATGAATAGGCGCGTTTCCTCCGCTCCTCGGACTCGACGTCTGTCATGAACGACAAGAAAGACGGCTGGTTCAATCCCCACGCTTTAGAAGCGATGAGACATGCCTCTCGTAGATTAGAGAAGTGGAACTTCGGGGACGATTATATCTGTGATCCAAATGCTCCGCATTATGGCTTCACGTCCTGGGATGGCTTCTTCATCCGGCGGTCCAAGGAGGGTATCCGCCATGTTACGTGTCAAGATGATAATGCCATCGTGAATGCGTGTGGAGGTGCTCCCTACGCGATCTCAAATCACGTTAAGGCTCTGGATAAGTTCTGGCTTAAGGAGCAGCCTTACAGTCTCAAGTGTATGTCTAACCACGGCCCCTAGCTATAAATTTCGCCGGTGGGGGTGGTGTATCAGAATTTCCTTTCAGCGACTTCTTATCACCGGTGGCATGCACCAGTCTCTGGGGAGATCGCGAAGACCGCCATTGCACCGGGGACATATTTCTCGGAGAGCCAGGTGTATGATTGGCCACATTTGGATCCAGATGGCCCAGATTCATCGCAGGGATACATAGCTGCTATCGCTACCACAGTAGAGCCGTCGTTTTCATTAACCAGAAGATCGGGTTGATGTGCGTTATGTTTATTGGAAAGCCAGAAATCAGTACGTGTGATATTCGAGTTTATGAGGACAGCACGTCACGAAGGGGGACGAGGTTGGGATGTTTCATTTTGGTGGCTTGACGTGTTGCTTGGTGTTCAGGCAGAGGTGAAATTGGAGTTGATTTGCATGGGCAGGAGAATAAGACTGGCATTAAGGTGGAAAATATTCAGCTGAATAAGAGATTGGCTACTGCCTCTTGGAAGGTAAGGAGAAGGGCGTTTGAAAGATTTTGGGAGTGTTGATGCCAACTTAAAAGTCCTGATCTTCACTGGTACATCCTAGGTGATTTGCATTTGCATTTCCAGATAGGTTTTTGAACATTCAGAACGTCGAGGACTTGAAAGTTCTAGTCTGCATATTTACATTCTTGCTGATGTGCATCTGAATATCCCTGTCCTTTCTTCAACATTCGGAACCTCGAGAACATGAAAGTCCAGAACAGCTCTTGTACATTGAGAGCCCCTAACTATCTCCAGGTTTCGTCTTGATCGCACCCCTGCCGAGGTGGACCCACAATGGATTGAGGACTGCTCGAAGGCGGCCGATCGGGTTGTCAATAGTATTGACGAGATGCAGATACCAAATCCCAAGGTGACCCGTAACTATGACAACATCGACGGCACGGGAGAGCCACAGAGGTTGAAGAGACTGTCCATTCGAAAGCATGCTTTGTCCAACTCCCAAGGAGATCGAGGCCAAGCATGCGAAGAAGTAAAGCTTTGCCTTCTCTGGCTTTCTGTCGGCAGAATGGACGAATGCGATGATCGGGAGGATGAAGATCCAGCTACTCATGGTTGAAACTCCTGGCAAATGACCGCTTGAAGAGCCTTGGTTTGCGAGACCATTGTGGATGAAACACTTGATGGCTATTGCAGCGGGAAGGAATGGAATCAGGACCGCCATAGCCACTTCCAATCCCCAGAAGGCCAGGTTGATGATGACAAACACCCAGAGCATCAGGAGGACTTGGACCAATTTGCTGACGGGAGGCGCAAGGCCACCTCTGCGTGACGTGTTTTCACTCATCTGGCCCCTTGGAAGAGGTTGGAATCTCGGACCTCTATATGCAAGCGCAGTTGGTAGAAGTGAGACGAGCGCTAGAATCAGAACCACCAGCCTGGAGATTGCAAATGCAAATGCCATGGTGGGTAGAGGGGAGGAGGTTGTCGAGTTCGTTGTTCTACAAGAATTGGTCGATTCTGATAGGGGTGGCCTCGAAGCTCTTTTGTTTGTTATTCAGAAGGTGTTCTGTAGAATGTGATTCGGTGTAGAGCGTGTTTTTTGATATTGATCAAGCCATCTCTGAACTTGGATGAGTAACACAGATCGATGAAGGAAAAAAAAAAAAAGCATGACAAATTACCCAGCTCCGTGGTCGGTCATAATTGCTGTCAATCATGCGGGTTATAGCGGTGAATCATTCATGTTGAAGGGAGTGAGCTGTCCGAGCCGGTTTCGACACAACAGTGACTGAAGTGTCCGAGACGGCGTCGACACAATAGGGAGTGAGCTTTTGAGATGGTGTTGACACAAAAGTTAGTGGATTTCCGAGACGGCGTTGACCCAACAAAGATTGGATTGTCCAAGAGGGTGTTGGTACAATAGTGAGTGAGCTTCTGAGACGATGTCGATACAAATTTGAGTGGGTTGTCAAAGACGCTATCGACATAAAAGTACATAATCGTTCATCTTCACAAGAACTCATTGACTGAGTTCCATTTCAATCAGACTGCCATCTCCTCGCTTGATAGTTCTCAATCTCTCAGATAAAGGAGTATCATAATTTCCAAGACAAGTAACCTTGGTCATGCGTGACTGCCAACCCAAGCTCGCACAGGATATATTGGGAGACTCCGATTCAAGGTCTTGCAAACTCCTTCACATGAACACTAGCACCTTTGACCTTGTTTTTATTGTCGATGATAGATTTCTGAGGTTTTGAAAGGCTGAGGTGATGAAAGTCGAGTTTGTTGCCATTCAGACAAGCTGAACATTCAAAAGCTGAAGTCTTTTCTGAATAATGGCTCGGCATGGTTTAAGTGGACCCGGATGCGATTGACAAGTACTCTAAAGTGTTCCTAATGTTGCACCGCACACAGATCAACGCCACCGAGGACCTGCAGATTTCAAGGTATCCTTGGCGACATATACATGGGGGTACATATCGGGCGCTCAAACGAGGTTCGCCAATCTCATTCCAACAGCCATCCCCACCAAGATGAAGAGGGTCGGCATCGAGGAACCCTTGGTAGTACCAGCAGAAATGAGAACAGTGGTACAGTTCCAACATCCTCTTGTGATGTTCTCTGCAACATAGACTTGAGTGGTGTTGAAAAGCCCAAGCGACGGGGAGAGCGTAACTACAGCCACAACAAATCCAAGACCACAGGCTAAAAAGAGGAAGCAAAGGACAAGAACAACGTAATCGCGATTGAGTTTCATTGTGATGGAATTCTTTTGTTTCAAGCATGAGGGAGATTCACAGTATATATAGTTGGCATCGAAGAGCCGAGACATGCAAATTCCAGCTGGCATCATGGCATTGGCCGTCATCACAAACCAAGACTTGGAACTCCCAGAAGATGACACATATGCGGATCTATTGTCTCCACTTGATGCTAAGTGGCATTGTCTGTCATAGTGTGTCGAAACGCATTGCTCCATATCCAGTCTAACCCATTATCAAACCAACGCAGCAAGAGATACGATGAGGGCTCCATAGACCGCCTCCAAGCAGCTTGAGCCTAAGATAGAGCTAGCAGAGTTGTGCGGGCAGCCCTGAGATGGACATCCATGTTTCTCTTCGAAAGTGGAGTTCGACATGGCAACCGAGGGTTCTGCAACTGGTGAGGCTGCGATGAGTGTGGCCAAGAACCAAAGTGAGAGGAGAGTGACCCGAAACTTCATGATGTTGAGAATGAAAGTTTGAAGAAGGAGCTTCTTCTAGGTATTAAGGAAGTAGTTGTGTTTGAAGTGTTGATGAAGTTTGTGATGAAGTTTGTGATGAAGTTTGTGATGAAGTTTGTGATGAAGTTTGTGATGAAGTTTGAAGGGTTTGTGGAGGAAGCTGTAGAAGAAGATTGCGATCAAATCAGAGATTATATGCTTTGAAAGGGGTCGAATGTTTGGCCAACGCTCGAACGCCGCAAGTGCTGCCCAGTATTGAGTCATTCGATCGTGTCAAGTGACGCAATGCCGCTATTCACCAAGGAGATCAGTACCAAGAGAAAAGAGGCAACGGTGATGAAATCATCCCCAGTCGAGGCAAGTGCAACATTCTCAGATCGACCTTCTCTCCCCGAGGGATGCAAAAGCCCAACCATCGTCCCAACCCTCGTCCCAGGCTGGTGCGGATTCCGATAGAAATGCTGCAAAAAGCACTGAGGCAGCCAACACCATCAAAGCTGAGAGCACGACAGCCACGCTCGTTGGGGCGCTTGTTGTTTTGAGGCGTTGTGATGGGTGATCCATGACGAGAAACTTTCCCAGAATGGGAACGGTGAGGCTTGCCGGGTCTTGATGCTTGAGTGCCGGGGCGAATGATGTCTTGAATTGCTTAGAAGTCAATAGCAGAATCATGTAAGGTACAAGAGAGTGGCTGACGATGCAGGGTTGTGGATGTTGATGCCCGAAGGTTTTACTGGAGGGAAGTGGCTCTCGGTTCGTGCCCAAGGCGGCAACTGCTCACCGACTATCTGAGCCTGATAGTTCTATTGAGGGCATCGAGTCATCGCTGTGGAAATTTAAGGTTATTTTTCAGGTAGGAAATGACGGTGAATGGAGCTTGAGTTCGCTCCTTCCCACGTCACTGACAACGTGGCGCCTGCAAACAAGAGCCTGAAGCCGCCAATGGATTTCAGGGCGCATAAACAAATATCCAAGGTTGATTTGGGTTTTTTGGCACGTATGATCAGAAAATTATCTCAAAAAATTGTTTCAATGTGGTATTCGATGTGCTAATCTCACGTAAGTTGTCGCGAATGTTTCCAGGCTGCCCCTGTGGAAGTAAACATCACGTGACAGTGGCGACTTCAAGTAAGTCGCACTTCGCAAGGTCAATAGCAGATATTCATGTCAATGCAAGTATCTCTCATAAGTTTGAACTCCAAAATTGAAGATAGTACTTTGTTAACGCAGTTGAACCCGGTCACGAGTTACCCCGCTAGTTCAGGGGTTCGGTAAAGAGGAAGCCCGAAGCTCGAACGAGTTCGAACGAGAAATATCTCTGTCAGTTACAAGCTCGCGTTCATGTCAACACAACAACATAGAGTGCATGATCTTTTCAAGCATATCTACTTCTGTTTAGAAACATGTGACCGTTGTTGAGAGTCAGCTTGAGGATGATATTCGTCCCACGCCCCTCCCTATTCGAGGCGATTAACCGAAGGTCCCCTGCTGCAGCAATTGCGGTACGGGACACAGGGTTACGGAGCCCAAGATGTCCTTATAACCCATCAAATCTCTGTTCACTTTCGAAATTTATCAATCAGACCTTCGGGGTCTTGAACACCTCAATGGATCTCGTCAGCACCCTCGCCGGCAAGATATGGGTGTCTGCTGGCTGTCTAGCAGCGTACATCGCCTCTATCGCAGTCTAAAGGTTGTACTTGAGCCCGCTCGCTATATTTCCCGGGCCTAGAATTGCAGGTGCCGGTTCTTCTGATGTTATTTCAAATGAATTGCATTGTTAATCTTCCTTCCAGCTATCACTTTGCTGTATCAATTCTATTTCGATGTCATCCGAGGGGAAGAATGTGTTTGGAAGGTTGAGGAGAAGCATAAAAAATATGGCAAGATGGTCCGGGTAGTACGGCATTCAAGAGGTTGGATCGTTAAGTCCAATTATGAGAGGTATTGCACATCAATGGCCCTGAGTGCCTGGACCATGTATTCGGCACAGCAGGAAAGAGACGTGATAAATACAAGCTCACGACAAATGGGCTTGAAGTTCGAGGGGCAGCAATTGGGACGGTTCCCCACGATCTCCGCCGAAGTCGGCGCGCTCCCATGAATCCCTACTTCTCGAAGCAAAGTATCCAACGTTTGAAGCCTATTCTCCAGCGGACTTTGAAGAAAGTTTTGGGTCGCTTGGCACAGAATGCGGGGTCTGCTGGGCCCATTGGGATGCAGCTTTTACATGCTGCGACCACCACCGACATCACTTCCGATCATTGTTTTGGACAGAGTTGAAATAACCTTGACCGGGAGGATCTAAATGCGCCATATTTCGCTGGGTTTACAGAAGGGGCAAAAGTGTATCATCAACTGAGCATAATCTCCTGGTTTCATTCACTCATCAAGTCACTTCCGCTCAGTGTTGCGATGTTCCTGTTTCCAGTGATCAAGGGGGTAGCAAAGCAAATAATAGCCAGTACAGTTTACCCACCGAAAGTTTGGTTAATGCAAAGAAGGAACTATCAGCAGCGATTGAAGAAGTGAACGCGGCAACTGCAGAAAAGACAGAAGGGGAAATGGCACCGACCATCTTCCGTGGTCTCCTCAGCATTGCCAATCTTTCGGAATCAGAAACTACTCCTAGACCTGGTGATGAAACTTGCATTCTGCTTTCAGCGGGAAGTGATACCACGGCCAACACTTCTGCGGCCATCACGTATTGCCTGCTCGCCGCTCCAGAGAGCTTGAAGAGACTGAAGGAAGAGTTGGAGACAGCATACTAGATCCTAAGACCACCATGCCTGAATTATCTCAAATCGAGGGTCTTCCATATCTGACAGCTATTATACAGGAAGGCCTTCGACTTTACCCAAGCGTGAGCTTTCGACAGGATCGAGTGACTCCCGATGAAGACCTCTTTTACCAGGATGCAAGAGTGGGAAAAAATATATTGTTCCGAAAGAGGTATGTCAGACACCAAGATTATGGTGATTGCTGACAGCAAAAGACCCAAATTAGCACGACAGCTCTGCTGTTGAGCAGGAACCAAGAGTTTTATCCATCGCCAATGACTTTCGATCCTAACAGATTTCTCAAGAATCCAAGACTTGACCGATATCGACTTAGCTTCTCACGAGGATCTCGAAGGTGTCTTGGTGTAAATTTTGTGTGGGCCGAAGTTTCATACGCTGATGAATGGTGTAGATAAATTTTACATATTCCGAGCTATACCTCATCCTTGCCTAGATTTTCAAGAAATACAATTTGTACGGTGGAAATGAAAAGCAAAGCAGTCCAAGTTTGGGGTTGTTTGAGGCCGACAGAGAGGATGTGGATATGATTTTCAATATCTTAATCCCTTTTCGGAAGCAAGGGAGTCTGGGAGTTAGACTAAGAGCTAGATGATGTACCAATTAGGGATTGTTTGTAAAGTGGCGGGAACATTGTGATTTGCGGAAAGCCGTTATTCCGGCAGTTCTAGGGACATTGAGCTTGCTACTTGAGGGGTTGCATGGAGTTGCTAGTTGCAAAGGGGAGAGTTCCAGTTGAATGTTCAGACAGTCTCTTCAACTTTGAAACTTGATTGAATGTTCCTCCATACATTCAATTCAGGTTAGTGACTGACGTAATGTTGCAGATAGATGCAGGCCTGCAAAAGCGAAGCTGTTCCTCTCCCTGTGGGATTTAGTGTGGGAAGCTAGGTCGAATTTAAATCATGGAACATTGCTGCAGTAACAAATCGAAATCTAGTTCACAATGCAAACATCCTTGGGAACCACCCCGCTTAATCACCAGTCAGAATTGCAATGAAGTGATCGTGTACGAATTTCTTCTGCAAAATCACAAAAACCTGCCTGTTCTCACCAGGCTCGGCAAAAATTCCTTAATTTCCGGTATCGATAGGTATCGATACCAGAATCGTAAGGTATCGATAGTATCGATAGTAGTATCGATTCCCCGAACCCAATTCCCCCCTTTAATTGCAATTAACTTTAGAACCACTTCTCTTATAAGAAAACTTTTGGTAGCGCAAATATTCTACTTGACTTAGGCTTTCTATTTAGCTACTTATCTTATATTTTAGACCAAAACTTATCTCAATGCGGCTATTTTAAGTAAAAATGAGCTTTTGAGATTTTCGTGAGGCTCGCTTATATATTTAGCGTCTTGATAAGAAATACGAATACGGGGCTTAATTCTCCGAATACGAGGGCTATTTTAAATTTAAGATATTATTAACTTTTATTAATAATAGTAAGTATTTCTTTTAATAGAAAGACTAGAAATCAAAGGAATTATATAATAATACATTATTATATAATTTAAATAATAAAAGAAAGAGTTAATTTTTGGGGTAAGAATCGATTCTGGTATCGATACTATCGATTCCTTGCGATACCTGAAAAATACCTCTACTATCGATACCGGTATCGATGCCTCAGGTATTTTTGCCGAGCCTGGTTCTCACCAGTTCGATAACTTCATCGTCTTTCATTATCACTTCTAGACAAATATCAGCTCTCAGTCACCAAAGCGAACCTCCCATTCGTCGCCTCACAGATATCACCCACCTGCTCATTAGCATCATTCTCGACACAGCTTGCAGACTTCGTTTAACGAACCTCCAGTGGAAAAAAACCAGAATCTGACTTCTCGGTAGGTATTCAAAAATGGTTAGGAAATCAAAAGCGAAGAAGGCATCAAGGAGGCACAAATATCGAAGTCAATGTTAGGACTCTAATAAATATAGATTGAGCCGCAAAGGCCAAAGGGACACGTCCTGAACGCCACCTTTTATCAACCTATTACCCATCAAGATCCGATTCATGATCTTCGATAGGTTAATTGACTCGAAAGTCCAAATTCCTTCAATTTTATGGCTGAAAATCGTTTTTGAGCCATCCACGAAAAACTTGGCCAAAGTCTTCCCACGCGAGCAAGCAGGCGAATCATAGGAAGGAGTAGATAGGCTGGGAGGAGGAGCGGGCCTAAAAACAATGTCATGGTTTTTAGCCTTATTCCTGGGATTCTGTTAGTACGAGAGGGCATACTTTGAGGGGAAACCTATTCTGGGACCAAACATTTCGAGAGCACTACCAGTCCGAATGATAATGAGAGATCATGTATATAATTACCTGTAGAGCAGCCAAATTTATTTTACTCACTAAATGTCACATTCATCCTTCAAGTGTTCATTAATCATAATCACAAGTTCTTGCGAATCACACGCCATTCACAGCCAGGCCACTATCTGACTGTTCGCGAACAGGCTCCTCGAGCCTTTCAAAATCAAACTCGAAAAGCCTCCCAACTTCACGCACACAAGAGTTGATAACTCAAATTTCAAGATGGCAAAAGCATCAAACGTAGTTGGTGAAGCCCAAATCCCTTGCCACACATCGACATCCTTCCTCCTCACTCGTATACCGCCTGAAGTACGATACGATATCTTCGACCGGCTCCTCAACTCACACCACATAATCCTTATCACACCGAACAGCAAGCAACGAGGAGTTCTCAAGCCATTAGTCCAAGTCTGCAAGCAGCTGCGAGACGATATGCAGAAATGGCTCATGGGAAAGAAGGAATCGGCCATTATCATCAGCCCTACGTTTGGCGTCTTTAAAAACGAAGTTACCACTTTCAAGATGTGTTGGGTAGACGAATTCTCACTTCTTTTTCAAAAGGGTTTATATGTTCGCAAGGATGGCTCTTGTACTCTCCAACGGTGCTATATCCCAAGGCATCCAGCACGTGATCTAGAGAGGCTCGAGATGTGGCAACGGGCAATGGATTTGGAAGGCACTAACCGCCGGTCAAGAATCAACTCAGTGCTGCAATATCAACCCCAATTTAAGGGATATATAACGAGTCTTGATGATAGAAAGCTCTTGGGCTGGCAAATCGAAGACTGGTGTGTTCTTGATCCGAAGGAGCACGAGTTTCTACCAATGGTACTGGGCAGGCCGTTGAAACAGTTCGTGTGGTCGAATGATTTTGAGGCACATGCTGAGTATCAGGAGTACACGAGGCAGCATCCCAGGGAGGACGTGATGTTGAGGAGGGTGGAGTGTGGACCTGCGTTTGAGTTTAAGTTTGATGGAGATTTTGATCTGATTGAGGTGGGTTAAATACTTGGTAAAAGGAGAATTTTTGTCCAACTGTAATTCTTCAATAGAAGTTAATAGGAAATGCATCTGTTATGAAGATCAATCGAGGGATGGAGTAAGAACTGGGTTTGAAACTCAACCACGAAGTAACGTGCCTAATCCCACTTTCGCCCTGACATTCTATTAAGTCCAATTTTGGAAGTATTCTGCAAACGATTGAATGCGATTTCTGGGCCTCCTTCTACTTGGAATAAGAAAGTAAGATTTGCTGGGACCGGGTGCAACGCGTCTCCGAGAACAGTCAGTGTGAGCTGCACCAACGAATTTCGATAGAAAAACCGTGTTTGCGGATGCCTATATAATAAAAACTGCGTACGGAGTCTTAGATGCGGAATAGGTAATTGGTAAGTTGAGAAATGACGAAGTATTTCATGTGAGATATATGCACGCTTGAGGCAAGCTGGAGGTTGAGGCGTGATGGAATTCCGTTAGGAAATGCTCAAGAACTCTGAACTCCTTGTGAGTGAACAATCACGAATCAAACAGCGAGCAATCAACAGGCATTGATTAAAAGCGCAGCTTTTTCTTAAGCTCCTACCCCCCCGCGCGACGTGTGGCACATGGGTTCCGTTTCTGTCACGTGTCAAGCAAAAGGCAAATCACGTGTAATTCGAGGTCCGTGCATTCCACATTGTGATCTTCCTCTCGTAACTTCAAGTTAAGCAGGCAAAGCAGAATCTGCAAGCATGTACCTATTTCCCATCTTGGTTGAAAACCTTCATATCCAGCAATACCCTTCAACGCCTACGCATTCAGTCAGGATTAAGCGGAGTTTATACAGGAATCTGCTGCTCCGACTTTATTGACCCTGCCATCCATCCAGTTCCGTACATCGGTGCCGCTCCTCTCCTTCGACGCCTTCTAGCTGTCCAACATCCAACGCAGCATCCCAGGCAGGCCATCATCGGTCCACGGCCACTAAAAAGGGCAGATAACCAGGTGGGAACGATTGAGAGCGTTCGGAGCTCCCGATCCCTCCAATACTGCGATCCTCTATGGTTGATCTCGAGGAACACCGTGTTTAGGACTATTAAAAATTGGTTGATGTCTGTTGGTATCTCTCTCTGGAACACCTCACGAAGTTTCTCATGAGATTCGGAGTCTAGTTGTTGCATGGCTCTCTTGAAAGAGGTTTGAATACCGCGCTCTGCCAGGAGTATATCATTTGAGAGATTATCACCGTCGTCGTTTGAGTTGTTTGCCGCAGTGTTTGGTACATTTTGTAGTACTGAGACCGATGAAGTTACCGATCTTGTAATATCCTCAAGCTTAATGCGGGTTTCCTCGAACCCTTTCGTTATTATTCGTTCTAAATCGTCAATTTTTCTGTGCACTCTCAGTAGGTCCTCAATGACGTCGGTCTTGCCTAACATACCTACAAAGTTTACTCATTTGCATCATACGACGCCTTGATCGAAATTCTTCGACCTCAGCCCTATCCTTTATAATACCAACTCTCCTGTCATCCCACTCCGACATCTTAAGAAGTGTGCTCTGTTTCAAAATCCAACATGTATGCGCAAATGTCTTTAAGTCCAGCAAGTACATTGGGAGCAAGAAATCCTCCCTTACAAAATCAGGTCCCCATCTCGAAGCGTCTAGCGCATCATCCTGCGAGTCGCCCGTTTCGCCAAGGGATCGCGCGCTTGCGAATACGATCTCCTTGATTTCGTCGTCAAGCTTGATCAACCGGTGGACGCCTTGACTCAGTTGAATTACGCGGGCATAGATCCCGAGGAGGATGGCGACTGCGAATGTGAGGATGCCGATGACGCTGGCAGCGATGGAAAGGGGGCTATCTTGAGCCATGGGATCCGCAATAAGAAGATGAAAGTGAAATACCTTATCAAGCTCTGTGGGCACATTTGAGATTTTGTAGGATTCTTTTCAGCCCCCAAAACAGCCAACGAATCAAGACGGAACCAACCGGCATCATTTTCAGCTAATGCCAACCCCCGCCACCCACACTCCAAATCCTATTTCCACCCTCTTGCAAGGGTTTCAACCCGAAAGCAAGCTTTTCTACTGTAGGTTTTACACCCGCGGCTCCTAGTTATTTGTAGAGGTTTCGGTATTTCTCAGAAGAAGATATGGGTGCCGTGTTTCCGTAGGATTGGCAGGAGAAGCGAGGATGATGGTGCTCCAGGATGATGTTAGTGGGGCAAATCACGTGAATTATGGGTCTTTAGCTTTACGGTTTGATAATCTTGAATAAGCAAAATTTCGCCAAATCAGCAACCGGTCTTATGGTGTATGCATGCCCAATCAGTCCCATTTGACTATCACTAACAATTAGAAGCTAGTGGTATGATTCTCGCTTAGGGTTTACTCTGAGTTAATTTGCGAGAGGCCCCGCGTTCGAATGTTAGTTCTGCTTCCTCGAAATTTGTACCCAAAAACTAACAAAATATTAGCGCGGTAAGACCCAGATGTTACAATACATTTTTTTTTGGCTTTCGCTCCTTATGCCATAGTTAGTAAGGGCATAATTTTTTAATAGTAGAGACTTGCGACCCCATGAGGACCTTATAGTCCCTTTTTATACTAATAAATACTCTATTATCTCTCTTGTTCGGGTTTTAAATATCTAATAATATTTATTATATAACAAATACCTTCTTAAATATAACTAATTTCTCTAGGGCCCCAAGCCGAATATTAGTACTTTCTCCTTAAATTCGCGCTTAAAGATTTATAAAATATTAGTATAATATTTAATGTCAGCCCTCTCTACGTCTCTATTATCTAGTGTAGTAGCACGAGGAGCAATTACTAATCTCTAGCTTCTCTAGGCTGGGCTTTCAGTCTTCAAGTATAGCTGAAATCAAACAGTGAGTCTTGATCTTTGTCCTAGCACTTCCCAGCACTTGGTCGACAATATTCGCTGTCCACACGACATGCTGACATTCAAGCCAGCCCCTGTTCGAATTCATGCTCGAAAAGTCCTTCATTATACGGCACCCGCAGTGTGACTAACGCAAAGCTCGACACCTGAGCCTACGCCCTGCAAAAGCTCTGGCCAAGAACACTTGCGGGGTTGCTGACAGCAGGCCAAGGATCATCGAGATGACACATGTCATGGTCAGGAGTGAGACGAACAAGAGTGACCAAAGTCTGGCGCGGAGTTTTGTTAATTGTGGGATATCCCAGAGAAACACGAATAATCGAAATCGAGGCTGTCGATTTCCAAAGTTTCAAACTTGTGGGAGATATTATGGATGAGCTGCGCATGATCTAATAGTTTACTTTGTCATGCTTCACAGTCCTCGTGTATTTGTGTTAATGGAATTTTTGATTTGTCTCTTGCTAGGTGTATGCTTCCCGATATGTTCCAGCTCATATAAACCAGACGGCACATCCGAAGCAAAGACTTCGTGTTCACCGAGAGACAAGCTGCATTTAGATCTCACGAACGTTTGAAAAGCTGAACTTATCCTTTTTTCGTTGGGCGCCGTTCTTCAGGACGAGGATGGGGTATCTTGAGCTCAGGAGAACTAGCCATCGTGCTAATTCTGGGAGCTCTAGGGCTTATCTCTACTAATACCAGGACCTTAATGGGCTAGGGGCACGGCGCGTATACGTGTGTTGTGGATATACTTTTTTAAGCGATTACAAGGGGCAAGAGAGGCACATGCCCACCTTTTGTGCGCGTGCCGGGGGCTAAAGAATAGCCGAAAAAGAAAGCCTTACTTTACGATAAATTTGCAAAAATTAGCTTGCTAAGCGCGGGGGAAGGGGGCCAGAAGGGGATTAAATTTTCAATTTCATAAGCACTCTCTCTGGGCAGACCCTAGAACGGGTGCTTTATGCAATTAAAAGAGAGTCGAGATCAAAAATTACTCCTCTGGGCGTACAACCATGTTTTAGGAATGCTACTCGAGCAAAACAGGGGTGTTGCAGGGGTTGGCAGGGGCACACCGATTTTCTTTTCAACTTCTGACCTCTTTCCTGGCGATTCCCACCTAGCTTAGCGAAGAAGCCCGGCGCGATTCTGAAGATCCGAGGCCGTCTCGTCACATCCCAGCCGTGTTTCCCAACTCTTTCCTCAGCTCAAGAAGCTCCGCTTCCAGCTTCTCAACAAGCGTCAACAGAACCCACTCAGTCAGCGTCTCACTAACGTTCAGCGGATTCTTCCCATGAAGCCAGTCCAAAATCTGGCCGCCCTCCGTCCACTCCTCGAGACCAGTTCGTTGCAATCTCGGCGAACTCTTCTCTCCCCCATTGCCACGATCTCCATTATTGGCATTCTGATAACCTGATGATGGTTCCAAAACACCCATGAGATAGAAGATGTATTCCCAGTCGTCGAAAGTGTATTCATGCTGGGGGTTCTCTTGGTTTTTGATGTGGTCGATGGCTACGTGCTTGATTGCTTGGACTAGAAGGTGGTTTTTGTCATGGATGTTGTTGGGGAGTTGTTCAATTGGGACCAGGCCAGCTATAATTGCGCTGCATGAGTAACGAGAAAGCTCCTGAGGTGCAAGGGTACGTACCAGAGAGATGCTTCCTAGTCTTCGGGGGCTGTGGGTGGAATTTCTGACTGTACCACTTTTTCAATCCTGTCAGGTAGGGTATCCCAACCGCTTCGGTGCCAGTGCTGATCAGCATTGTGAGCGTGGGTACAACTACCAGTGACCATAGAACGAAGAATGCCTTTCCAAGCATGCTTTTGAGGGTAACGTCTCCGTATCCGATGGCCAGAAGTGAGACAAAAGTAAAGTAGACTGCATGGAAATAAGTCCACCTTTGATCCTTCTCCGCTCGATAAAACACAACCGCACCGACGAGCCACAGAAAAAGCGCGAAGAAGAACCACAGACTCATGGAATATAGGATTCGCTTCCTTGCGGCCCTCAATATGATGAACTTCATCGTGCTGAAATCTCGTCTTCTTGCTTCTCGCTCGTTGTGAGCGATTGTCTCTTTTGATCTGGGTACTGAATCGGATGGAGGGTCGTCAGGCTTGGCCTGGGTGCTTTCAGCTGATTGGTCTTTGTTTCGCTTTTGAACATGGTGCCTTCTTTCTTGATCCCGCAGACGAACTTCCCATGCTGACTTGCCCCGCTCGAAGACTACACTTGTAATGGCGTAGATGACGAGAAATAGTATGAAGATTCCAAACGTGGCATAGGGGAACAGTAGAGAGCGTCCAAGATGAGTCTCCGGCTTGAAATCTCCGAATCCGACGGTGAGAATAGTGACATCTGCCCAGAAAACTGCATCGAGATATCCCCATCCCTCGATTTGTGAGAATACGAGGGCGCCGAGCAGTAGATACGCCATGAATAGCATGGTCAGTAACTTCAGGCCGCGGTGGCCCTGCGAAAACTCCTTCCTGATTTGCTCTCTGGTCTGTTGACTGCGTCGTAGCATATGGGCAGTGTATACAATGAATGCCGAGGTGACAGAATATAGGACTGCCGCCATGATGGCGAAATAGTATGCTTGTGTGAAGGTGCGTTTGAGAGGGGACCGTAGTGGGAGGGCAACAGCAGTGGCAATCACCAACGCGATTAGAATGAAAGAAGCCAGGAATCCTCCCACTATGGTGATCCAAACGAGATTTAAACTGTTAAGGCCACGCTTCGTCAGAGAACTCGATCCATCACCCATGACTGGCAATATGGCGAGATTCGCCATCACTCCAAAGAAGATCGAGCAGGCGTTGATGCCGATAAGCCTAGGTCTTAGAGTCAGATAGCAGTCTGGATGAGCTACACTTTGAAAACACACCAAGCTGGATCATCAACATAATTCACAACATCGTTGACAACCTTGCAGCGCCATGGCTCCACCAAGGCACACACATTCAGGGCACTGGCGATTGTACCAAACGTGCCAGCAAATAGAGGGAAAGCGGTTACAGCAAACCATTCCTTTCTATCGATCATCAATAAAATAGTATGAGACTCAGTCAAAGAAGCTTACCCCATAGCCTTCTCTGCCCTCTTCAACGGGTCCTCCGGGCCCTCCTTTGTTCTGCCTGTAGCCCACAATCGACCCCCGAGTTCACTGAAACTCGAACTTCGTGTTTCCATACTGGACTGTACACAGCATCAAAATTCATCAATAATTGCAACATAAGTGAGAGATATCAAAAGGAAATCTAATCCTGGTCTGCGTGCTGCATCTTTAAGTGATCGGTGAATCGCCGGCTCTTTCGGTGGCGGTTTCAATTGGTGGCATGATCTTGAAAACCTCTCATCACCTTTGACGCCACGGTGGCTGAATGTGTGGAGTCGTGATTGATCACGATGCTGGATTGAAGCAAGTTATTTGCTTGACTGGAAGGAATGTAGGAGACCTGGGAACGCCGGTTTGAGTGCCGGATTTGATTTCACAATGTGTGGTCGTTTGGGATGAGCGGCCGTTCGCGACTTGACCGAGCTCTGGAAGCTTGTCAGGTACTCTAGACTCTCTGAGCAAACTTGAGCCAATGAAACAGTTGTCAGGTTGCATCATGGAGCCGGCGTGGCATTCTGCATCGTCTCAGTTGCCTGCCTTTTCATTCCATCACAGTAGGAAAGGAAGGTTTGTGGCTGGATATTCAGGGAGTCGCCAGTGCTGAAATGTACTCTTCAGGTCAGATATAGCGCACTTCTGAGAACAACAGACCCTGACGGGGCCATAAGATCAACCAACAACCACAGTTCAATGTATACACTAAATTTGAAAACGAAATAAATCCGAGGGGCCTGCTATGAATTCTAATCTTAGGATTCACATGAACACCGATCACCACCATTTTAACCAAACCCTAGCTTCGATGGTCGCTGAACCGCAGCATCACCAACCGTCAACAGCCGTAACCTCAACTGGCAAGCCCCCAATAATCCTCACTGTAAGCCCATACATTATCTCAAGATCCTGTGTCTTCCCACCAACGGGCTTGAAGTCAAAACTCCCGATTAATGCCGCAAGAATCGCTTTATTCTCACCAATAGCGAATCCTTCACGAGTCAGAATCGAACAGTTCCTAAAGACGAGGGTAAAACATACCTTTACCAATGCAACCCCGCGTCCCAGTCCCAAACGTACCATAAGCCAGGCTACTTGATGCTCCACCATTCGCTTTATTCTCACCAACGAGCCACCTCTCAGGATTGAATTCCCTGGCGTCATCGCCCCAATGGATCTTTGTTTTGTTCAGCGCCCAGGGCATCACTTGGACAGTCGTGCCTTTTAGAATTGTTACCCCGCAGATCTGCGCATCGTGAAGAGGTATTCGCGAGGTTCTTGTAACAGGAGATCGTACGCGCATGCTTTCTTTGCTCACTGCGTCGAGATAAGGGAGTTTATCGAGTAGCTCGGCATTGACTTCGACTCCTGAGGAGGGGCTTGGAAGGTTTGCGCGGACTTCGTCGCGGAGACGTTGTTGGATGTGAGCGTATTTTGGCTGGCTGAGAAGAGAGATTGCCCAAGTTATGGCAATCGAAGAACTTCAAAATACTAAATTAATGAACCGTAAGATACACGATAGAGACTGACTTACGTATCATGGCCAGCTCCCAACAAAGTTTTAGACTGATCCACAAGGTTCTCCGTGGTGAAAGCATTAGTTTTCATTGCTGAAGATATGATATCTTCGTGGCCCGTCTTGTCAAGGTAGTCCGACTCATCAACATTCATCATCATATCTTTCTTCCGCTGGCTGATGAGATCCTTGAGGTAGTTGTTAACCATGACTAGTCCTTCACGGGTTTGGCGATTCTTCTTGATTGGAAGCAGTCTTATCAGGGCAGGGTACGTGAGTACTGAAAGTAATAAAATTATAGCAGATGACTTTTCTCAAGAAATCGGAGTCAGCATACTTCTTTGATGTAGTTTCAGGAGTAGAATATTTCAGGAGCTGTTGGGCATTGCCACGAGATGGATTGATACTCTGAGAAGTTGGGACTTGCCTTGTCTGGGGTGAAGCCGTCCCGGTATGACGTGTTCAAAGGCGTGTGAGGATTAGAAAGGGCATTGAAATCTGAACCAAACCCAGCTTTTCCGATGATATCAAGTCCTATTCTTCCGCTCCGGTCATCTATATTGACAATTCCAGTTATGGCACTGGAAGAATTTGGCTTAGTATCGATCTCGGCCTTGATGAGGGATACCATTTCGCTGCTCTTTTTCCAAAAGAGAGGGTACAAATTCTTCACAGCCCTGAAGTTAAATACTGGAGCGAGGTGTTTCTTTTGATACTGAAACACTGTCAGAAGTGACCAGAGCACGGAGATTCTCCCAAGTGCCTTACCTTGTGGTCCTGGCCATCGGAAACGATCAAGCCATTACCAAGAAGATGTTTTAAAATATTTTTGATATTCACAGGCTTGACATATTCATAAGAATTTGTCTGAAAAGGCTGCGTGATCGCTTTTGGATCTGTCAGGATCACTATTTCTTTGTTGAAAATGTCCAACATTCGAAAGAAGTATTCATGAGGCACGGTATCCATGAATTCCAAGACCTGTGGAGGGCTTGTTGTGCTGAAAAAGCTTTTCCATCCCCCAATTCGCTAGAGCTATATCAGAATAAATATTTCTTGCGATGATAAGAAATCATACTGGGGCTTGTGGTAACTTCCTCAAAGGGCTGAAGTAGAGAGGCCACAAGAAGCAAGTCCACGTGAACTGGATAGGAACATATATCAAAATGCTCAAGGCGGCTGCTTTCAAATATGAGAACGTTGTCAAAGAATTATCGGTGTGATAAGTTGCAAGATATCCACAGGATATTGCGATAGAAGAGGCTATGATGTTTGACATTTCGACTGAATTTTGAATGCCAAAGAAGCGAAGAATAGAAGGTTGAAGGTGGTATATATATCCAGCTGGGGCAACTAGCATTACTTATCATGGCCGTCTAGCCCAGGCACGTCTCCGCCATGCGAAACTCATCATCTTGCTGAGAAGGGACCCTCTTTCGTAACCTCACGTCAGCTTCCGAGACCCCACTGTATTCACAGGGTACTTTGAATCCTTGAGGGTCTGTTTTCCGGTTCGGCCAGCCGTCTGGAAACGCGAACACGGGCAAACTCAAGCTTCTCCAGAGTCCCAGAAAACGACAGCACGCAGACGATTGGCAGGGTACCCGAATCCAGTTTTCGACTTTTTGTCCGGCTTGTGGCACGTGCGCACCCTATCAAAAATCGCCCACATATTATGCCCCCTCTTCCTGTGCCTCTACTTATTATTACTACTTAAAAATATTACTCTCTCTTTAATTCTTATTTATATATATACAAGAGAGGGGTGAGAGGTGAGGGGTAGATGGGGGTGGGGGGACGGGGGTGAAAGGCGAGTGAAAAGGAAAAGTGGAAAGCGAAAAGCGAAAAGCGAGCTTTAAGGCATGCGACTCGCGAGGAAAAGGAAGCCCTATAATTATAGGCTATAGGTACTAAAAATTTAGTGCTTTGCAACGTAAATTTTTAGTAAGGTCCCCTTGCCTTGCCCTCCCCTTCCCCCCTTTCCCCCTCTCTTACCCTTATACTTATAAAGAGAGCGAGAAGAATTAAAGTGAGGAAATATTTGAAGTAATAATAGAGGCACAGGGAGAGGGGGCATAATATATAGGCATAGTGTGTGGGTGTTTGCGATTTTTGGTAGGGTGAGCACGTGCCACAAGTCGGACATCAAAAGTCGAAAAAACCGGATTTGAAAATCGCTTGGTCTTCTGATCCTTATCGCTTTCCGTAGCAGGGATCCTTTCCACCAGGCCGTGAGGACGTTCTTATGGCTCTCCGTAGGTGCAGTTTTTCGCCTCGGCATAATAAAGCGTGCTAGACCGGTTTCGGCCACCCATTAAAATAATTTCTGAACATGCAGCTCAGCAGGAAGAAGCGGTTCCATAATCTCGCCCATCATGCCTACACACTTAGAAGAGGTAAGATCACGCGTCACACTATTCCAAGTTGTTGCTGATTACATCGTGAAGCTCGTTGACTTCATATCCCATGGCAACACTCAGGTGCGACAGCTCGGTGAGTAACCTTCTCCCTTCGAGGAGACCAGGACTGACCCGCCACAGCTGTCGAAAACCTCGTTCCTTACTCCCTCTCTCAACCCGCAATCTTTAAAGCGAACCAGCTTCAGCCAATAACAGATCTGAAGCTTTTGGTGCGAGATTACAAAGTCAGCCCTTCTGTCAGCCACTTTCCGAATTGCGACTAAGAACCTCCCAGCAAATCGCTAAAGATGTGCTTACGATCCTTATAAACCTCTCCATAGACCGTGAAATACTCGAGAACTTGGCTTCAGACAAAAGTTTTGTAAGGACGATATTGGGTCGCATAACAGTACATCGATCCTCGGTTCGACTTCTCCAGCGGTCGCTGATTTTTGTTGACAGAACCCCGCCGAGTCCAACGCCAACCTAATATCTATGCTTCTCGCGAATCTGGCCAAATATGACGAGTTAAAAGACATATTGGCTGTCGAGCGACCTGCACCGAAAGAGTTAGCTTCCAACAACCGAGCAATCGATCAACTGCTGGATTTATTCGTCAAAGGTGCAGATGGAACATACAACAAAGCGGCAGACTTCGACTACCTCTCCTATCTCTTCGCAGACCTCGCAAAGCACGAAGAAGGACGAACCTACTTCCTCACAAAACAAGAATATGATGGAGTGATCCCCTTGACGAAAATGATCGTCTTCACAGAACATAAATCCGATGTTCGAAGGAGAGGCGTTGCGAGCACAATCAAGAATGTTGCTTTTGAAATCGATTCGCATTCTGAGTTGATGGCTGAAGATGAGATTAACATTCTGCCGTATTTACTGCTACCGATCACAGGCAATGAGGAATATGACGAAGAGGATACGCAGTCCATGCTGCCCGACCTACAATTGCTTCCACCAGACAAGAGACGAGATTCTGACCCTACGATTATACAAACACATGTCGAGACACTCATGCTTCTCACCACAACGAGACATGGAAGGGACACACTGAGGGAAATCAAAGTGTACCCAATCATCAGAGAAACCCATTTACAAATCGAGGATGAAGGTGTCCGAGAAGCATGCGAGAGATTGGTGCAAGTTCTGATGAGAGATGAAGAAGGTGAGGAGAAGGTGGACGGGGGAATGAAGGCTTTGGAACATAGGCCGAATAAGAGTTCTGAGCGTCCGAAAGCTATGCCCGGTGGTGGCAGTTGGGCGAAGATAGAACAAGAGGATGAGGAAGACGAGGATGATGACATGATAGTTGAGGTGTAATGTCACTGCGTGAGAAATCACATTGCGAGTTTGGCAGAGCTCAGGGTGGACTGAAGTCTCAGTTGTATTGATGTGAAGTGTGGAGCGCAAGTGCGTTTCTCTGCGGTTTTCGTCTGATGTGTATGTTCCCTTCGTCCGAAGTTACTAGCTCTTTCCCTGAGGCTTTCATCCGAAGTTCTTTGTCTTGCATTTGAAGTCACCATCTTTCTCATTTGTCGCTGTTCACAGCCAGGAGAAATGGAGCCGAATTGATTATTTCTGGCCCGTATGGGAGGACCGAGAAATGAACTCTGCCGACCCATGGCTGACCTAACCGGCAATTGTGGCAGGAAGAGTGCCTCCCATCTCCCGACCGAGTGGCGTGTGGAGGAAATAGGGCTGTGCTACCCAAGGACACTATTCTCTTGTCTCCGACCAGAAAGGTCCATCTTTAGAGGAAAGGAAGTCTTCAGCCTTTTGAACTCGCGTCAAAAGTTGCCAACACAGACATTCAGCTGAGGTCCTCAACACACGGAAAGATGGCGTTTCCGGAGTGGGTCTGTCCCCACACCCAAGATAACACAACGGCGGGACCGATAAGATCTTGTCACGCCACAGCGGTGAAAAGCTGATGGGGTGCAGCACCGGCAGTCTGAGGCTCAGCCGTATTGACATCTTGGGACCAGCGCCAACATACTGAGCGGACGCTTGAGATCCGATTGGACAAAGACCGCTGAATCTTGGCTCGTAGCGCTTGGGAGAGGCTTGGATGCTGATACCATCGTACTACCTCTTGAAAGTGCAAGAAGCTCCACTCTATGCAATATATGCAATCTATGTGGCTTCGATAGAATGGATAAGCAGCGGAGTACAGACTGGGAACGACGAATGATGCAGAAGGTGGATGCAGCAATGCTGCACGTCTCGACGCGGGGCAACACGTGCAGGGGACGGCTGTTCCTGAATCTGGTTGGAATCTGGTTGCCGCTAAACCCTTTCCAGCACCACCGCGTCTTTCAGCTGCAATTCGACAACACATCCTCGGCCGAATCTCTCCTCCTGCGCCGACACTTTCGCTGGCCGGCGTTCTTGCCGGTCCATTGGCCAAATGCCGCAAGCGTGTTCTGCATCAGGGTTACACCTCTCCGCCATGCTTTACCCGCCGATTCGATCGGTGTGGCTCAGTGGCAGGCCCAAAGGCCCCCTCCCATTTGCGTGTCCTGCGTTCTGTCCGGCTGATTGGTCTCAAACGAGAAATGATCACCGTGAAGTCCCTTAGCTATCTAGACTTTTTCTAGAATTAAGTGTGACCTACCACCGCCGGTCACCTAATTTCTCCGCATGCTACGTAGTAGATTGCGGTGATCGCAATAGGCAATGCCGTATGCGCTTGGTCAAGAGATCGATTAGATTCGGTCCTACGCTCAGGATGTCTCTGCCACGGCATGGATGTTGTTTCCCAAGTTATGACTTTATAGCAAGCAAAGCTGCACCCTTGGTTCTTGTCCAAGAACCCCAATCCGAATTCATAATTTTGATATTCAGAAGACGAGCTTCTGAAAGTCGAAAGTATGGCATGCCAACAATTTCATGGCGCGCCGAGGCGCCCTTTTCTCTCATTGTTTTTCTCATTTTTGTTCTTGACTTCGTTGTTAGGAAGCGCGACAGCATTGACTCCGGCGCGAAGGGTTGCAGATGCGGAGTTGGATAAAGATGTAGAAGCAATGATTGCGCGGGCAACAACAGGCGATCAATATTTGTTGGGTGTTGGAAAGGCAGATATCACTGGGTACAGACACTTGATTTTGCCCCTTACTAGATTTGACTAAGGTTTCTAGACCTGTTGTTGAGCTCAACTTCATGGGTTATGCATCCCTTGGTCAGATTGGGACAGGCCTTAGACAGAGGTGAGAGCGCCGATATGACGTCTTCGAGGCCCAGGTCTAATATCTCCAGAATCTACTCCCGTGCTTTCATCATTGGGAGCGTAACAAATCCCGAAGACCGTTTTGTATACCTTGTTATCGACACTGCAATGGGAGACACAGCAATCCGCTACGGCATTCTTCAAGGTCTTGCAAATCTTGGATCCGGGTATTTGATGTACAACCAAAGCAACGTTGCTGTGACTGGAACCCACCAACATTCCGGGCCTGGAGCTTGGTTGAACTATCTTTTGCCCCAAGTTACGAGTCTTGGGTTTTCGAAACAGAGTTATCAGGCAATTGTTGATGGATCGGTTCTTTCGATTCAACGGGCCCACCAAAGTCTTGCACCTGGCACTTTGAGTTACGCAGATACGAATATCACGGACGCGAACATCAACAGAAGTCTTTATGCCTATCTCCAGAACCCGGCGGATGAACGAGCTAAATATGATGCTACTGTGGACACGACTCTCACCATGTTGCGATTCAAGAGAGCTTCAGATGGCCTGAATACTGGAGTTTTGTGCTGGCATAGGTAAGAAACATGCAACGCCCAAGACTGGTAGCCAAATATTCTGCTTTTCAGAACTTCAAGTTGACCTCTTCTGAAGCGTTCACGGAACCTCTATGCTTGAGAACAACACCCATGTGACAGGAGGTGAGCATCTAGAATCAACAGCTTGCAATCAAGTACTAATCCAAATATCAGACAACAAGGGTGTGTCCAGTTACTTGTTTGAGGAAGCAATGAAAAGTGATCAGTCTGCTGCTCCAGGATTCGTGGCAGCTTTCAGCCAAAGCAGCGTCGGTGACACTTCACCCAACGTTCTTGGAACTTGGTGTGATGCTACTGGAGAGCAATGTGATTTCGAGCACAGTACATGCGGTGGTACTACCCAGGACTGCCACGGACATGGACCGGAATACCAGAAGCTTGACTTGGGCGTAGCGAGCTGCTACGAAATTGGCAGACGGGTGTATGCTGGAGCCAAGACACTCTATGTGAGTATCTCAGAACCGAACCTTTTTTTGAGGGGAAAGAGACTCATTTGATAGGATAATTTCGATAGCCAGGCGACAGCTGTAACAGACCCCAGCGTCAGATTTTACCATGTGAGTCTGAGCCTCTCCGATGAAGCTTGCAAGTCATACTAACGTTTATAGTTCTTCAACGACATGCAATGGTACAGCTTCCCTCTTCCCAATGGAACAGTTGTCCAAACCTGCCCCGCCGCCATGGGACGATCCTTCGCAGGTGGAACCACCGACGGACCTGGAGCCTTCGACTTCGTGCAAGGCGACAACTCCTCCATGGCACAGAATCCCTTCTGGACCGTTGTGTCCGACCTCCTCACCACTCCCACGCAAGAGCAAGTCGACTGCCAATACCCCAAGCCAATCCTCCTCGACGTTGGACAGATGCACGAACCATACGACTGGAGTCCCAATATCGTCGACATCCAAAGCTTCCGCGTTGGCCAGCTAATCATGATCATCTCCCCTTCCGAAGCGACGACTATGACAGGCCGCCGCTGGAAAGCCGCCGTCGCAGAAGCGGCAACCAGTAAATCCATCGTGACCAGCACGCCTAAGGTCGTTCTCGGTGGACCAGCAAACACTTACGCCCATTACGCCACTACACCGGAGGAATACAACGTCCAACGATATGAAGGAGCATCTACTTTGTATGGGCAATGGGAGTCCTACGCCTATATCCACCTTTCAACTTCCAGCATCGGATACCTCGCAGCAGGCGCCGGCCAGCCCGCACAAGGCACCCTCCCACCAAATAATGTCAACAACTCCCTCAGCTTTATCTCCGGCGTCGTCTATGACAACCCCCACCTCTTCACCTCCTTTGGCGACGTCCTCACGCAGCCAAAAGCCAGTTACAGCATAGGAGACGTCGTAAACGCCTCTTTCGTTGGCGCCAACCCACGCAACAATCTCCGCTTGGAGGGCACATTCGCCACGGTCCAGCAGCAGGTAAACGGCAACTGGACGACGGTGCGAGACGACCATGATTGGCATCTCGAGTATACGTGGGTTAGAGATGATAGCTTGTTAGGGAGTAGCCATGTGGTGATTAGTTGGGAAACGGAGTCTTATACGACCGCGGGCACATACAGGATTGTGTATAATGGGGATGCAAAGGCGCCGGTTACGGGGAAGATTAGTGCGTTTACGGGGACGAGTAGTACGTTTACTGTATCCTAGTCTGGCTGATTGGGAGGGAATGGGACGGCTTGTAATTAGGTTTTTGATTGTCATAAGGGTAATGAATATTGTTAATGTCCTAAGGGGTTTGGTTCATGTTTAACGAATTATTAGTCTACTCCAAATCCTGCCGGCGCACATAGAAGTCTCTATAAATTCCCCAAGTTGGAAAGCACATTCATATCCACTGGACCACTGCGAATATTCAGCGCACCAGGCGTTTAGGGAAACAACCAAATTACAAACTGCGAAAGTTCGATCTTTTGTAGACCATTGGAAGAAGATTTCCCCATCAAACTTTCAAATTGGAATGTAATCTTACATTGGTACCAGAGAATTGCCAACACCAACTCCTGCCGTGCCAGAAGCCTCCGCATGACCTTTACACACAAGTATCCACTCAGAGACCAGGGGCCAAGGACTTTTTCTCATTTAAAACAATTCGCGCACTTTTACGTCGCCTTTGCACTTTAAGCTTTGTTTGAAACATGAATTGTTCAAAGCTGAATATCGCTTCTGAAGTCAATACCATTTCTCTGGTTCCCCCGCGTTTCAAGTTTCACTCCAGCACACGGTAAAACTACCACCCAAATTTCGCCATTTCATAACCAACATCTACAAGTTCAACTGTCCCGAACGATTTCCTTCCGGAACAATACAACGCCCAACCCACCTCCGCTAACAGCCCGTCACGAACCCGAAACGGCGGAGTAAGTGATCCGTTCTCCTACCTTTGCTAACGCCTCTCCAAAGATATCGATGCGGTAGGCACGTGATCGTAAAGGATCAGAAGAAGTATGCAATCTGCTACCGCTATGATTCCGTCAGAATCAAGTTCGCAACGGATCGTAATGGATCAGCAATCCCATCGTCGGCTGTTATTGGAGAGAGTGGGGCAGATTCGATCATTTGGTTAGATAGGCTCAAGGCGAATGGGCAGAGTATTTGGATGACAGGACCAAGACCTGGCGGAAACGGCAAGAAAGGGAAAGGTTAGTGACTACAATCGGAATGTCTTCTCGATCATTGGCTGTTCCGGCGGGGAAGAAGACCAAGAAAGCAGGCAAAGGCGAGGCGAACGACAGACCGCCAACCAATAAATCAAGCTCAGTCGAACCGAAGCAGACTCTGAAGCGTAAGGCATCCTGGTGATCAGAAGTATTGCAACGACCAGCCCAGCGTTGAGAGAAGAGATCGGATGTTAACAATTTCTCGAATCAAGTTACGTCCTTCTCTGCCCCTCCGAAGAGCCTAACGGATCCCACCCGGTCTTCTCCAGCAAAAAGTATTCCTAGCCTGAGAGTGTTGAATGTAAGGAGGAATGGATGAAAGGTCGCCAGATGTGGCTGGCGAAGTGGCTAGAAAGATCGGAGGAGATTGCGTCGACATCTTGCTTCATTGGACAACGACGAGAACTCGCCTGTGTTGGATATTGCGAAGGGCAAGATGAGGGTCTCTTTTGGCCCTGGCGGCATTTATACTAGAGACAGCGTCAAGAACCGAATCTGAGGAGTCGTGTGGCTGGCAAGGGGGTGGCGGTGCATAACGTGACTGATTCACATCTCGTTCCTATATCAAAATAGAAAGTCCTATAATTTGGCATCGCAAATGCAACCCTTTTAAACTTTCATCCATCTGACAACGAGAACTTCCACCTTGAATCGTTTTATGGCTATCAGGAGAGCTTTATCAGCCTCAAATACCAACCAACCCCCACCTTCTCCATCGGGTCTAGCTCCGAAACTGTGCTCAAGCTCTCCCGGGCTCAATTTCAAGCTTCGTTCATTTGTTCCTCTATCTCGAGTCATCTACGCCAATATATATATCAAATATGGCGGAGGGTAATGACCCTCACCCAAAGTTTCACGACCCTCTCCTCTCCACCCAATCATCTCCTCACCATGGCCGTCGGTATCGTCCTAAAGCACCGATTACTGTCGTCACCCTCATCTTACTGGTACTGGGACTTCAATTCATAGTCCTCCCACGATATGTTTATCAAATCTCTCCGAGCGAGGTCAAATTGTCACAATTTCACCTCGATCGTCTCGAGGCTAGGCTTCAAAAATGTGCCGAGATCACCACCCCACCGGTTCGATATCCCGTGACCAGCGCTGGATCACGAATCAATCCAAGGTGGAACCCGTTCACCGGACAGAATGAGACAGTTGTATTTAAGAATGTGAAGCTGTTCGATGGGGAAACAGTTCTGGACAAGAAGGTTGATATCGTGTTCAAGAAGGGGATCATCGAATCTGTGGACACAGCCGGAAAATCAGTCACCTTTGACCGCCATGCCAAAGTCCTTGATTTGGAAGGGAAGTTTGTCACACCAGGTCTAGTTGACCTGCATTCTCACCATCTTGCTTTTGCTTGGCCTCTCCTCCGCGATACCGACGATTCAAATGAAGTCAACCCTGAAATGGGTCCAGTAACGCCCCAAGTCCGGATCGTCGATTCTATCAAAGCCTATGATTTTGCAACCACCGTCATTGCCTCTGGTGGTGTCACAACATCCCTCATTCTCCCCGGTTCGGCGAACATCATGGGTGGCGAAGCTGTGCTTGTCAAGAATGCATTGAGGTCTGGAGAAAATTCAGAAGAAGTTGTGGAAGAGATCCTGCTCGAGCACGGAATTCCAGTCTCTCAAAGAAGAAGGTTCATGAAAATGGCCTGTGGTGAGAATCCAAGACGAGTGTACAAGCACACTCGAATGGGGAATGCTTGGTACTTCAGGAAACACATGGAGAGAGCCAAAGAGTTGATGGGAAAGCAGGATGCGTGGTGTCTCCAAGCTGAGGCTCTGAAAGAAGCTGGCAATGTTGCTGCCATTTCCAGCTTCATGGAATCCACATTGAAGGATGGCGGTGCTACTGATTATCTTGAATACGATTCGAGTATTGGCATGCTTCGTGGAAAGGTTGGGGTCAACATTCATTGCTACGAGACGGAAGACTTTTGGGACATGATTCATCATAGTAAGGAGTTTGGCTTCAGGATTCAGGCTTTTCACCATGCTTTGGAAGCCTGGAAAGTACCTGAGATGATCAAGGACAGTGGCGAGTTAGTGAAAGCCTTACATGAAGACATCCCGAAAGCTCACATTCTACAAGTAACATCACGATTGCAACTTTTGCTGAATTTGGTCTTTACAAGAAGGAAGCTTACGAAGCAAATCTGTGGGCTGGCAAAATCCTGGCCGAACACGGGGTGCCAGTGGCGTACAAATCAGTAAGCTCTGCCAGTATCAAGAAGGGTCAGGTTGCTAATGATATGTCAGGACCACGTTGAATCAGAGACAAATGCAAAATATCTACTGTGAGTTTTCGAGTACTGCCGTTCACTTGAACCCAATTAACCACGATTTTAGTTACCAAGCCGCAACCGCTCATTCTTTCCACCTCTCTGAAGATCTAGCACTTCAATCAGTAACCAGTGTGCCAGCTCGATCTTTAGAGATTGACCACAGAGTTGGGTATGCGCGTGAGGGATACGACGCCGACCTTGTTGTATGGGATTCTCATCCCCTCTCTATTGGAGCAACGGCTTTGAACGTCTTTATCGATGGAAAGGATGTTTTAGATGCCAAAATGACTGAAGACAGTTTGTCAAAGGTCGCGTCTGGGGGTCCTCACGAATTGAAGAGTCCGGACATGCGACCCACCGTTGCGGCTGACATCAAAGAAAAGAGCTGCAGCGCAATTGAGAAAACTGGAGCCAAGATTGCGATCACTGGAATTCAACGATCTTATCTGGATGTTGGCTTGGGACCAACAGCGAAATCTGGTAGTCTCACATTGGTCGTTGACCATGGCACGATCACTTGCTTCGACTCTGAACCTCAATGTGCTAGCGCAAGCACAGAAAGCACAACGATCAGTCTTAAAAATGGACATGTTCTCCCTGGGCTCACCGCAGTCTCCGTTAGTCTCGGTCTCATGGAGATTTCATCGGATTCATCAACTGGCGATGGTGAAATCAGGAAAGGGAGCTTAAATCCGAACGATACCGTTTATGCCAAATACGGGGTTCATCTCAATGGAAAAGCTTTTGCTAGAGCTAGAATTGGAGGTGTCACTCGAGCTGTCACTGCACCTTTATATCAAGGATTCGTCGACGGCGTGAGCACCGGTATCAAGACGAGTGGGAAGAAGACAATTCTGGATGGTGGGATATTCCAAGACGATGTGGCTTTGCATTTTGCTATCGGACAGGCGGCGAAAAGTATGAACATTTGATTTCTGCTGTTTTTAGAGACAAATGCTAACCGTTTAGGTGAATCTTTATCAACGATCTCATCTGAAATCTCGAAGCTCCGCCAGATCCTGTCCGAAAATGCCGGTAAAGATAACATCTACGGCAAAGCAGCAGACGGCGCATTTCCGCTTGTCGTTCATGTCCAGAATGAGGTATACACCACACTCCCTCCGCTGTCTCCTTGATGTTAATACAAGTCAGTACGACATAATGCAACTCATTAAGATTAAGCAAGAGCTTCCGGTCATCAATCTGATCCTCCTTGGGGGAGCCGGAGCCCCTCTCGTTCGTTCATTGGCCCCCTTCCTCCTATCTTCTAATCCTCTTCGCAGGTAGCAAAGGAGCTAGCTGCAGCAAACATTTCTGTCATTCTCACCGCAAATCGAGGCGCTCAAGACACTTTCGAAAAGCTCAACTCGCTCCCGGGCCCACCACTCTCCAAGTCTCCCGCTGCTGTCCTTGAAGAAGCAGGGGTCTTATTTGGCCTTGCGATTAGTGGTGAGGGTAAATCTATGCTTTCTCTCCTTCGACCCCCAAATCTTCCCTCTGAAATCTATGTCGGCAGCGTGAGAAATCTTGACCACTAATTGGGAGGCAGGCGATTCGCACCTCCACAATCTCCCTCTCGAAGCCAGCTGGGCCGCCAAATATGCAGGTCTCTCTTCAAAGGAAGCCGTGAATCTCGTCTCTCGGAACATTGAGCAGATTTTGGGACTCAATGTCAAGGAAGAGAGTAGAGATTTCGTAGTGTTTGAGGGAGATCCGTTGCAGTTTGGAGCCAGTGTGGTGGTTGCTTTCGATGGGCAGGATGGCAGTGTGAGCTTATGCTGGCCTGAATCCAACTAATGATGTGTAAGGTGAGAGAGCGGCGGGGAGATGCAATGAGTTACACAGGTCCTCGCATGTGAAGTTTCGAACGTCTCAGTGTGAAGGGCTCAGGAAGTCTTGAGCTATTTATCCATTTTCAACTTCTTTTGTATTTTTGCAAAACCTTTCTATGACTCCATATTTAGCAACTCCCATTGCAAGCAACTACTGTCTAGCTCTCGTCCTCTTGAGCAGAGCCAGGTCAGTCTTGATCGAAGACTCTTCGTTGTTGTTCAACTGGGTTGCTCTTGCCTCGAGTCTGCCCTTGCCCCGAGTCTGCCCTTGCCCCGAGTCTGCCCTTGCCCCGAGTCTGCTCCTTCCTTTCTCTTGACCTCTCTCCCTAACAACTTAGTGCTGCAGCCCACCTTATAGTGTCCCATCACCCACCTTTTTTCTTGCTTTCTTCTTCTTCTTAAGCTTGCGAATCATGTCTTCTTGCCGTGCATCCAAGCCCACCCGAGCACTGTTTGGCCTCGCCACCCTAGCAGCTGTTCAAATGTCCATTCCAGCTCGTTCTGCCTCGAGCAACACCCGTTCTCGTATTCCTATGCGCTCCCAGCACTTTGTTTCCTCTGTTTCGACTGTCGCCATCCCAGCGCAGTCTGCCACTCCTTCGGTCTCTCGACGACCACCTGTTCCCACCACCGTCTCTGCCTCTTCTATGCCCAAGAAGACAGCGGACTCAATTCTCAAGCATGTAGAGCGTGTAAGTATTGCTCTGATTTCTTTTCGTGTTCCTGTGCAATTGGGGTCGTCGTTACTGACCCAGATTGCGACCGGCAGCTTCGTAAGACTCGTACCGCCACTACGACTTACAAGGTCGCTTCTGCATTTGCTACCACGAAGCCGGCAGTGCTTCCTCCTGCCAAACCTCAGCCTGTTCCTGTCCCTCGACTTGCTTCTGTACCACCGTCTCGCGTTCCTTCGACCACGTCGGCGACGTCATCGTCGGCGTCGTCTGCCCGCACCGAGCGGTCGATCGATGCGCACATTGAGCGAGTAAGTTTATATCACCCCAGCTCCATACCTAGCCCCTCGGTTTTTCATCTTCACTGTCTCTCCTACGTGTTCTGTCCCTGCGCATTTTTGATGAATTTGCATACATCGTGCACAGTACATTCATTGTCGTCTTACCTGCAAGTGTACGCATCGCCCTCAACACATCCATTCTCTTGCTTCCTGCAATGTACACATCTTGGACAGTACATCCATAGCCTTCCTTCCTCAATGTACATATTGGGATAATGCATCCCTTGTCGTCGACGACTGCAATATACAAATCGTGCGCAGTATCTCCTTTGTCATTCTTGCAATGCACCTACCGTGCACAGTATATCCATCATCCTTCACTCTTATACTGACTTATTCGCCTGCAGGTTACTAGAGCCAGAAGGAAGGCCACGCCAGCGGTTTCCATTCGCCCATCGCCAGTGACGTCCCGGAAGGTCAGCCCAGCGCAGCCACTTCGAGTGGTCAAGAAGTCGCCCGCCGGTAAGCCTTAGCCCTACTTTCAATGCCCCAAAGACTCCATGAACATTCCATGCTAACAGTTTGATGGAAGTTGACCTTGCCGTGGTCGATGACCGACTCGCTCGCCTGTCCGTGGCGCCGCTCGTGGTCGTCAAGGCCAAGCCCAAGGCTTCGAAATCTGTCCGATTTGTAGAGTATGGTGGATGGAACATCCACAGCATCAAGGTAAGCACCAACTTCTTGTAACATCAATCCCCCTCGTAGCAATGCCCAACATTTATTGGGACATTCTACTCGCAACGTCCAACACCTCCTGGGATATTCCATTCCCCAATGCTGACTCTTGTTTCTTGGAAATAGGCTTTTGAGGCAGACTCGCCTCCGAATACTTTCCTTTCCCTCGACGAAGCGAAGCTTCTTCAGCCAACAGCCAACAACGGCCGTGGGAAAGGTCCTGTCTACGATGGCAGCTATTCCTTGGTTCAATCCAAGAGAGAAATTCGGTGGCCGCCACCAGACCATGATGGGCCGATCATCGATGGATCGACTACCGCGCCGTCGGGCTGCCGCTCTTGTGCCGAAGTAAGTGTTTCCATTGTTCCAACTTCCTGGAACATTCTGTATTGAGCAACTGCTGACTTGTATCTAGGCCGCAGCCAGGGGGACGCCTGTCATTCGATATCGTCCTGTACTAGTGAGCGTCTGGTGTTCCGCATGTTTGTCCGATCCGGCCAGACGGCCGTTTTATGTTCCACCACTTGATGACAACGGCGAGGATGATTACTTGGACCAGTGCCAAGGCCCTCATCATCATTCTCCTGATGACTGCCAGTACTATCGATGCGCCTTCAAAGCCAATGTCCGTTGGCTTTATGACAAGTTTCCGGATCGATATGGCTTTTGCGATACTATTCTGAATGCTTGATTTCATTCTTCTTCCGCACTCTTCAAGACTTTCGTTGGACGCTTGAGAGAGTGTCTGCGTGCGGCCATTTCACTCTTTCTAGTCTCTAGGCGGAGAGCTAGCTCGCTTCGGCAAATTCCCAGTTCATTAAATCAACAATCCTTTTCAGCTTCTTTGGGCAAAGAGCTGATGACTGCTTCGGCAACATTACATTCTCTTACTTCGACACAAATCACTTTCTTTCGAAGACGGACTGGGAACCCGTTCTTCTCCTCGTGTCTGGATGGTGATGCTTGTACCATCAATCACTCCAAACCTTCTTCTGCCGGCCACTGGAGAGCTGGCTACTCTACCATCTTGTGCCTTGGGGAAGGAGAATCTTGGGGGGGTTGGGGGTAGCTGCTTGCTTTGGTCGGGGTCTGGTTTCTGCTGGGTGACAGGCAAGATGTGTGTGCCGCTCATTGAGCATAGGGCCATCTCTTCGTCTGAACATCACCTGTAGCGCAGTCCTGAACCAGGTAACGTGGCCTCGCAAGCTGACCTGTTCGCTAACATCTACAGGCTCTTTTGGTATTGCTAACATTTAGTGCCCCAGTGTTTTTGCCAACTGTTAACTTCTAGTGCTTTCGTTATTTCTGCTAATTGTTTATAGGTAACCTTCCATTGAGAGCTGCCTTCACGGGGCGGAAGGTGTCAGTACCCAGGCTTATTTAGTCTGGCGAAGCCAAAGCTCTCATCAACTATTGATCTGTCGAATTGTGACCTCCGCGGGTGTGCTTGCATCGCAAGAAGAAGTGGGCTCATTGAATTTGGTGCTTGTTGCAGGTGTTTCGTTGTATTGTATGTAGTCAATCAGATCCTGCATGGTAAATTCAACTTCCACTCTCACTCCCAAGAAAACTGTTATCCCATCAACTGATACGCCGTGGCAATATCAACATAGAGATCGAGTCGATTCTCAGTGTTAATGAACTTGAGATTCGTAGTTCCAAACCTCTTCCCTGTGTTTATACTATCCTCTTTTGAAGCTTCAGCTTTGTATCGATTCTCTGCCGCTGCACCAGTTCCAATCACCCTGACCTTCCCTTCCTCCTTTCGGACCACGATGGCTTTCTGAGTTCCGTGAACCAAGCAGATATAATCTCCAACCCGGCTTTTGTGTGGAGCAAGACCGACCTTCCCGGATGACTCGTCGCCATAATCTGGAACTCCACCAAGCAAAAACAATCTTGGATCTGTGGAGGTCGGCTCTGGCTCCACAAATTTGTCGCTCTGCATCTCGTCAAAATTTCGAACGTTCTGATCAGCAAAGAGCAAGCAATCCGGCGTCTGAGGCTTAGGGACCGAAATGTCTCTGTCGAACGATTCCACAATTCTCAAGTCCTCGACCTCAACGTCCTCCAACAGCTCTAAGAACTGATCACTCTCCTCCCTTGCCGAAGGTTGCTCGTTGGGGAAAAGATGGCGATTCATGCTGGCTTTCCAAGTCGCCACAGCTTTAAAATTGGACATGATTTCTTGGTAGGTAGGACCCAAGTGAACGATCCGCGCAGAAACACGTGCCGTAACCAGAATTTTGGCAGTTTTCTCGTCTTCGTCGAGCTCCAAGTCGACTAGGGTGGATTGAAAGATATCTCGAGCAAGGTCTTCTGCAGTCGCGATTCCCTGGCCTCCCAGTAAATCTTGGACCACTTTTCCGAAACAAAGTGTGTCAATTTCAGGCTCGGAAAATGGTGGGTTATTCTTAGGTTGATTGGCATTCTTGAAGCGAATAACATCCTTCCAAACCTCATACGGACTTTTCCCTAACCCCAGAATGTCGAATTAGCATTGCCTTGAAAGGTGTGATTTGGAGTTGAGACAGTGCCTTATAAGAAATTCGGACTTACCATAATCCATAGGAAAGCCGTCCTGACAATCCACCCCCAATCCGACGAAGCCATAAATATGATCCCTTGGTTCCTTGCAGAGGGAATCTCGATGATTCTCAATCAAAGCCTGAAGTTTATGGCCATCTTCATATTTCTCATCGATCTGTTTCTGCAGCTTGACCGGCAAACTATCCCGAGTTTCTGAATTGGACCGAAAGTTTTTGATCAATGCCGACCACTCTCTCTGAACAGTACCATAGTGGACGAGAATTTTCCTCGCGAGACCGACTTCTTGAATAATCCAGACTCTTCTCCAGTATGGATTTTCTGCCAAAGTTCGCAGGACCGGGTCTGGTTCGATGGATCTCCATGCAACCGGGCTTGCCTTAGCGCCGCTCTCCTGCTCAGAAGGTGCATTGACAATACCTAGCCAGACTAAGACACACTTCGCCCTCGTGTAGATAAACGGCATAAAGCTAATCTGCGAGTTCTTCTCGGAAATGTCGGACTGGTTGATACAGATTGCATCGATCCAAAGAACCCTCTCTTCAGAGCGGTGTTGCAGGTGTACCAAGGCATCAAAGAGATTCTGAGCAACTGTGAAGTCATACCCATCAATTGTAATTTTTCGACGGATGGTCTCGTCGCCCCATGTGTAAGAAAGTGCTTCATACTTCGGTTTCTGTGCAAATGTGACCTGGATCAATCTGCAATTGATCAAGGTGGTAGAATCTTGAGCTGGTTCGAGGATGAGCAGTCGAATGCCATCGACTGTGGTTTTGATTGGAGTATACTCGAATGGAGAAGTTGTTGGAGGCTCTTCGATGGAAGCAGGGTTGAGGATTGGGACTATCCGCTCGATTTTAGCCATTGCAACTAACTGGAACTGGACAGTAGAAAGGAAAAAGCCGTGAAAGAAATTCTGAAATGATGCGACTGAGCTGCTATTAATGCAAGACCATGCAAGCGACTGCCAGGGGTTCACAGGGCAATTCCAGGGGAAACTGGGGTAAGACCGCCACTGAAGCGGACGAATATAACGCCGGAAGAGTTTGTTCAGTGAACCGAGGCTCAAGGGAAGGTTGCTGTTCAAATAATTCCCATTATGAAATTATTGGAACTGTACAGAGTATCATAAAACTCCAACTGTTGCGGATCATTGTCTTTGATATGCCACGAACGCCCCGGATATACTTCCCAAAGCATTACTCCAGTGATCAAAGCCTATTTCTAACTCATCTTCATCTTCCTTGTCGTCTTGTTCCTAATCTTCGCCTTCACCTTCGTCCTCCACGGGTGTATCCTCTGCCTCTTGGCTCGATTCCTCCTCCACGGGTCTCCTCCTATTCCTTCTCCTATTACTGCTCTCGGCTTCGGCTTCTTCCTGGGCCTCCTCTTCTTCCACAGCATCATTCTTTCTTTTTCCACCACTCCTTCTCTTGCCCTTCAAGTATTCCTCAGTACTAGTGATCGCCTTCTGCCCAACGTACGCTTTCCCAAGCCACGGAGTCTCACACGTCGGACACTTCTTCCCCGGCCTCGAGTTCCAGAATGCAGCTGTGCAAATATTGTGCAACCGGACATTGCATTCTCTCTCCGTGCATCTCTGCCCAATCGTCACAATCTCCTTACACGCCTGACAGAACTTGATTCTCTGCCACGATTCCGGGTCATCGGAATCATTATACGCTTCAACCAGCCAACTCCTCAATTCCAATAACGCACGTGGAGAGAGCGTGTAAAAACCTTCCGCGCTCCTCTCAAGCCAAGTCTCTTTTACCAGATTTGCCAGCAGCTTCTCAGTTTCGTTTTGTGTCAGGCCTCTATCGGATGATTGTGTAGCTTGTGCAGGCTCGCCTCCTCCGCTTTGCCTACCGCCGCCTTTCCGGACTTTGATCTCCATTGCTTGCATACTTGTGACCGCCATGACTTCTCTACGTTTCGTATTGTGGGTCTCGAACATCGCATCTAGGAGCCGCTTGATGTAAGATATCTCGTCCGCTGTTCGAGTAGTCGCGAGTTGGGTAAGGGGATCGCTGACGCTGTTTACGAGGGCGTATATTCGCTCTTTGGTGGTTTGATGCTGGGTGCTGCGGATTTCGTAGTCGTAAGGAGAGATGGCGTCTGCGGCAGCGGATATGTATGAATCGAAATCTGCCTGGGTTACATCTTTTGGATCCGTTTTCCTTTCTAGGAAGTGTGAGCCATGTCTTGACGAGGCTGAGGGATTTGCTCACCTTCTTGTACGGTGAAGATGGCTGCGAGAACTTTTTGGCCATCTTCGAATTTCATAGCCCCGCGAGCAAGGAAGGATTGAAGAAACGCGCGGTTTCCATCGTTGTAATGGGCTGGAATATCTTCGGCATCCGACATCTTTGCTGTTAAATTGAGGTTGTTGAAGTTCTGTAGACTCTTCAGGTGTGGGAGACGCGATTTGGTGGGACGTGTTTTTAGCGTGTTTTTGGGATGCCTGGTAATATATTTGGCCCCCAGTTCGAACTTTTCATCACCTCCTGCTTATAAAATCATTGTTCATCATTCTTTTTATTTTTTATTTTTTAAAAAGCAAAACCCCCGCAGGTACGATTCAGAAGCTAAAGACTGAGTTCTCTTTTTCATGCCTGGTCATCGAAGCTAAGTGCCCCCCTGGAATAAGTGTTGCTCTGAGCCACCCACCTCATTTGAATGCAAAGTACTTTGTTTCCGCCTCCCCTCCGTAGGACATCATGTAGAGATTGAGTTTCGACCAAGCGATTTCTAGATTGTATCTCAGGGACAGATGAGGACATCAAGTTGGAGTGGAGAAAGTTTTTCGATTGATGTTCAAGAACTCAGGCCTGCAACTTTTGGCTAAAATAACCCTAAAGAATATCTGGGCAAAGAGAAAGCCTCCAAGCACCTGTCTTACGCCGCACTTTCTTATCTTTACTCGGTGGTCACAGTGACGATATTCTTGTCTAGAGATCCGGATCATCAGCTCTGGTCAACACAACACTTTCTGAGTCCCTTGAATCCCTGCCCAGCGGGCTCGAGAGATCAGACAAGAGTATCCATACGCCGGATCTTTGGGAACACCTAGAATCTAGGCACGAGGGGGTAGCAGTCAAAGGAAGATGAGTTAGTACTCACAGAAAGCAACATGGTCCTTGATATTCTTCGCCTTTTCAAAGGGTTCTGGATAGTACCACGCCGCATTCTTGAACTCAGTTTCTACAATCTCATGAGCTCCATCACTTTCAACTCCTCCAAAGCACACTTACTATCAAGATTGATCGTATAATACGAAGCAGCTCCCTTCCATGGGCAATGGGTTATGTGATCAGTCTTGGTCATCATCTCCATCTTGATCGACCTGAAGAACGAAGTCAAGCCACGTCTCACAATCATCCACACCAGAACTTACGAAGGTGGGAACTGAAATTAAATCAGTAAGCGTCAATTGGAAGGCCAATGGGCAACGTACGTAGATATTTCCTTCAACAACCTCGTACTCATCAGTCTCCGCGATAGTCCGGCCAGAGACCGTTGCAATTGCTTTTCCGTGAGTCATTGTGGGTACGTAGTGTTTGGATAGACGGGAATTGAAGGTTGTATTCCTGGATAGAGAGCTTGCTTTAAGTAAAGAAAAGCTCATGAGGATGTGGAATCATATGCATTGATTACAGATCCATGACGAGGAGGGGTAAGCGGGCGGGTCACGTGCAGCTCTACTACCGTTTATGGTGAGACCTGGCTCAAACTTCAAGTGCAACGCCCTGTTTTTTACATTTCGTTGTCTCAACGGAGTCAAGCTGTAATAATCGTGTCCAGCTCATATGTCATCAAAGACACTCCCCGGTCCTCTCTTAGACATGATCTCCAGGCCTCCCGTTCCAGGAACAAACTTCTTCATCCCAAACATCTTCTCATAGAACTTCATTGCACGCTCTCCATCATGACCTCCTGTGTACAAAATGGCACCCCTGAGGTCCGGCCACGAGTCTAGCGTCTCGTTGATACACTCCATCAGCCATTTTCCGATACCCTTGCCTTGGTACTCAGGGATGATGAAGACGTCGGTCAGGTAGGCGAAGGTGGATTCGTCTGTGATGACTCGAGCAAGGCCGATCTGTGTTGGTGGGGTTCGACCTGAGTCTGTTAATTGAGTGTTTGGAGTAGGTTGGAGGGGGCTGACAGGCGATTTCAGTTGATGATTCCGGGAGTGCGTAGACTCCAAAACAGAGTGAGTGGGAGAGCATGTGCTTCATCGCCTCGTCTGAAATTCGCTTCGTCCAGTACATATATTCCGAGTCAAATACCGCGTTGATGACATCATGTTGCAGTAGAGCTTGTGAGGTAGAAATCAGGAATTGGTCTCTATACCATTGAGATGTAGTTGGACTGGGCATATTGAATTGGATGGGGATTTATAAGGCATGGAAAAGATTTTTTGGTTGATCAAGGAAGTTGATATGGAGTTTTTAAATTGGACATTGACTCATAGAGTTTTGAGGGCAATTGAGCTTGATCAGCTGTGGTGAGTCATGATTCCCCCACTTTGGACCATCGAAGGGCGTATCTGATGTTGGCCTTCTGCATTGCGGAATTGATTTTATATTCGGAGTATACAGAGTTGCTCAGGGTATACTAAACCCCGAATCGGGTGGGACCGTTTTTGATTTGAAGTTCAATATAAAGATAAGTTCGGACGATAAGTAGGAAGTGCAAGGCTACCCACGTCCTTTGATCCGGACTTACCGAGTTTGACGGCAAGAGAGACTTTGGCAACAGGACTTAATGGCCCGCCATCTTATTCTAGAAAACACGGCTTCCGACAATGCTCTCTCAGGGACGTTCACCAATTCTGGGATCCAGAATTCTCTACATCTTCCACTCTCTTGCACCTCCCGGGCTTGATGGCAATGTACCTGCGTCAAATGTTGTTGCCTAACCGAACAGCAGAGTTGTGAATAGAACAACGGTGACAGAAATGAATCGCTTGGGCAGAAACCAAGAGTCCATTAACTCCAATCATTCTGGTAAGCTCCCTCTGGTGAGCTGGATCGTTCTTCGACTTGTCGTTGGTTGATCCCTCCGTACCGCCCCCACAGTCTAGGAACTTGAGACAATTTGAATATTAAGAAAAAGACGAGAGCATGAAGTGAACTTCGTGAAGATCCAGAACGATGCAAGGTCAACGTGGTACTTGCCTCAATCCATCCAACTTGACAGAAAAGTCGCGGCGCAATTTCTAAACAAAGGAAGCCACCACCCGGTGTAGCATGTTGAGAGAGATAGCGAAAAATGAGGCACCGGCAAATCAAATAGATCAATTTAATCTTTGGACCTTTGAAGGCTCCATTAGGTTCCAATTGGCACTAACCAAGACATTGGTCACGTGGATATTTGTGCCTTAAAAGCCAGGGGTGCTGATACTTCGCGTCAACTTCAAGTCAACGTAAAACTCGCGTCTGTCACAGCGACAGTACTTCACCAGCCACCACTAATTCAGTAAGACGAGGCTCCCACTTCAGCCCTATTACCACCGCAGTCGAAAGATTCGGCCCAGCCCAAATCAACATGCCTCCCTTTCGAGATGAGCACATCTTGATCATTGCGCCAGGATCGCAAACGACTTTGGCGCAACTCGGCCTTCCAGAATCGTTCACTCCTGCGTCGCATAGATTCCCCACTCGCATGTTTCCGGCCCCTGATGGGAAAACATATGAGCCGTACAAAATTCGATCCAGGAAGAAGGAGGTCGTGATCAATGGCGGGGATGTCGAGATGGGCGGAACTGTAGAACCGAAGATGGCGGAGGAAGGTGATGAAGAACTGATTGAGCTACCCGAAGACGACGAAGGCGCGATATACCCGCTTAAAGGTAGGCAATTGCCGCGTGAACTCTTCAAGCTTAACAACTAATATTGATTGCAGAGGGCCGGATCGATAACATGCCAGCTTTCTGGGCTTTTCTTCAGCATGTTCACAACACACTGTCGCCAACCTTGCACACCCCTATAATGCTGATCGCACAACCATCTTGGACCGCAAAGAACCATGAAGATCTCACAGCATTCTTATTCGAGCAGTTTAAGACACCCGCACTTTGCATTATGGACAGCGCTTTGGCGACGTCGTATGCGTTTGGAATTGCGAATGCCACTATTATTGATGTTGGATTTGGGAAAATTGATGTGACGGCTGTCACAGACTTCCAAATCTCCGGTAGAGGAACAGTTCCTCATTCCGGAGGGGAGGCTATGACACAGCGACTGATGAAGCTGCTCAAGGCCAAGAATTTCACAAGAGACATGGCAGAGCAATTGAAGCGGAGCCCGGTCTGCGAGATCCTACCTCCAGGAACTCCACTTCCAGGTACTGATGTTAAAGAAGAGGCCGCCGTCATCAGCAATCCAGCAGCTGCAGCATCCACAGGTGCGACCTCGTCGGGACCAAGCGTTCGGATTACGGAGGTGCCTCATGTCCCAGTACTTGATATGGAAGTTGGAGAAGACGACGATGCTTTTGATGATAAACAAATAGAGGATGATGGCGTATTAGACGTTGCCAGTATTGTGACGAGTGGCAAGATTCAAGAGGTTTTGGCGAGGAGAGAGAAGGAGAAAGCAGAGAAAGAAAAGCTGAAGCAAGCACGAAAAGAGAAGAGAGACGCTGAGAAGGCTGAGGCGGCAGCGGCGGCTGCAAGGCCTGCAAGACTTCCCAACTCAAAGAGACCTCGTGCGATCTTCCACTACGAGGAGATCATCAAGGATACTCCGGATGCAAAGAGACAAAAGACCCCTGAACCTACACCCGCCGCGCCTGCAGCCAGTGAGACGGCTGTCGCTAGCGAAGCTAATCCTGCAGACAGTGCCGCTGCTGCTGCCGTTCCCGAATCTGAACCGGCACCTATTGAGGATGAAGCTGCACGTCGAGAACAGCAGAAAGCTGCACGCAAAGAAGAGAGACGAAAGAACCGGGAAGAAGAGAACCCGGAGCGAATCCGTCGGGACATCGAGATTGGTATCGAACGCTTCCAAGCTGCAGATGAGGGCTATCTAGATGCGGTTGCTGATACTATTTATCGCACAATCCTGTCTGTGGACGATATCTCAAAGAGACAAGATGCTTGGGATGCATTGGTAATCTGTGGATCAGGGTCGAAAGTTCGAGGTTTCAAGGAGGCGCTGTTGACCACCCTCAACAATCGATATCTTGTATCTCCCAGCTCCGCTACGATGTTTATGAGCGAATTGCCGTCCAACCTCGCCACGCCGAGCGGTACTGGTTCACAGACACCCAACGCATCATTCACGCCCCATGCTCCTCCTACCGCCAGCGCAGTCAATCCTCTCTTGCTTGCCGCCACGACTGCGTCAAATCCTGCTCTGAATCCCAACCTGTCGGTCACATCGTACAATGGCACGCATAGCCACTCTTCTCACTCACAATCACCAACAAGCATTAAGGTGGCAAGTCCTCCAGGCTACTTCCCAGAATTGAAGCTGTACGAGGAAGCGGTTTTCTTGGGATCTCAGGTGGCGGCAAAGGTTATCTTCGTTGTCGACCAGGGATTGTCAAAGGGATTTCTTTCAAGAGTGGAGTTCAACGAAGAAGGCCCGACCGCTATCCATCAAGTGTAAGTTCAGTCCCTTGACACCCAAAGACTGTTCGCTGACCCTTCTTCAGGGGACTTGTATTCTAGATGTAATCCTTGGAGTTTGGGTGTAGGATATGAACCCTAGCTAGAGACTGCTAGGAGAACAAAAGTATACCCTTTTTACTAGATCCGTAATGATTTCAATCAGTCTTCTGAAGTTGTGCACATTGACTATTATCTTTCCGAGATAACTGCATTTAATTTGGTGCTGCAATAATGCAGTTGCAGCTTCATTCTCCCATGGAAAGCAGGCAGTACATCCACGCTCATCCCTGAATTGGCCCTGGGCCTTCAATTAACAGGTCTCGACGAGCATTTTTGCATTACAGTTAATGCTATATCATCAGGGAAAATATTCTCCCAAGTCACATGATTCTATATTCTCTCGAGAATCATCTTCAAATCCATTCTTAAAAGTGAGGCAAACGTGAATCCGAACATTCGTGTCACTTGCCGCTTTTTCAAGTTTATATCGCGCTTTCCCTTTCGCTTAGCGAGTCGACCATAACAGGACTCCTGCCCTTCCTTCTCCAAAAATATCTCCCATCCACCAACCTCGTCCGTCCAGAACGAAACGCGACGAACTCCATTGTACTTCATTCAGTAGTAGATTGTGTTTAGGGCTCTTCTCCGAGGTATGCTCAAATCCTGATTCATAGTTCCGGTTGTTTTTGAAAGCGAACCGATACTGACTTCCTTCAGGTCATTCAGCAGGATGCGTGCCACGAAGGGGAGCTTGACCATCGGTCGAGTCGGTGCATCCAAGGCCAAGAACGAAACTCCGTACAGATCTTCCTCAAAGAGGGTCGCAAAGGAGATCATCGAAATCAAGAAACTCCCAGCTCGCGCATCCAGAAAGCAGGTGAATTACAAGGAAGAGAGCGAAAAGGAATCCGAAGTGGAATCCGAAGAGGACGATGAAGGTGATTATGGTTTCGGAGTTGTCGAGGTTGTCGAGGAGGTGAAGAAGGAAGTCTTTGCCACTTTTGAGGCAGGTACAGAACTCGAGGAAGGTCTTTGCATCGTACGCAGCCTTGGCGGCGGAAAGTACGAGCTTGTCAACTTGAACACTGTTCCCCGTGGCCTTATTGCCTCAGAGGATACCGGCAACATTCTCAAGGGCGATCCAGAGCGGCGTGGGATGTTCGCAATCAATAAGGAACAATGGGACGAGGCGATATTGAAGACAGAGTTGGCTGCTAAGAGCGCTGGTGAGCAATCCAGTTTCGATTTGAACGTACGAACACATGCTGATTCAAGCAGATGGCCATATCTTTCGGCTCATGAAATTGCCTCTTGAATTACGGTTCAAGATCTACGAGTATGCCATCATTGCCAATGTCCCAATTCGACCCACTACAGCGCCTTCTAAGATTCTCGGCTTAGCTTTACTGAGAGCAAGTCGCCAAATCTACCGTGAATGTCGACCCTTCTTCTATCAGAATAATTTCAAGATCAATAGCATCGTAAAGAATTTCATGCCGTATAGAGAATCAGTCACCAAGAATGTCCAGGAGATTACATTCGATTGGTGGGGCTTCTCGCAAAAGGATATCGCAACGTAGGTCTTGGACCCTTTCAGAGCAATGTCCCTGAACTCGTGGGTCAATCATAATCGAGCAAATGCTAACTCTCCTACATAGGCTGACCTTCTTCGCACAGTGCAAGAAGCTCAAAGTTCTCCATATAATGATCACCAAATGGTCTGTCGACGCGGCGCCATATCATAGACGTCAACATACGTTCCAGAATGAAGACAGCGTTAAGCGATTCAGAAAGACCAATGGTTTCGACAAGCTCGTAGCTATTCGAGGTCTCCAGAAGGTCACTGTCCAAAATTGTGCTGGGCTATATGGAGCATCGGATGTGACACAGGAGGAGCTAGTTGCTCTCGAGGCGTTTTTGATGAGAGAACTGACTAAGCCAAGACCGGATGGAGCGGAAGTATGTGGCTACCCTTCCCATATAACTTGTATGCTAACTCTTGCCCAGACCAAAGCTTCGAAGAAACGCAAAGACAGATATTAGTGGGTTCTGCGCCACGCCTGGCCTATAGTTCCATTGATTCCAGGGACTTTTGGCTGTGGCACGATTGTTGGCAGGTATTCTCATGTGGTTTCTTTCACTTGCACAATTGGGTTGCCTGGGGTCGATCTTCGGGTTTGCATTGATCTTTGGCCTGCAAGAGAGTATGCTTCCCACGGTTTCGTGCGCTGGTTTGAGATACTTCGACTCTCTCAAATACTGGGCTGAAGGTTTTGCTTGCTCTACATGTATCACATTAGCTTATATGGGGAAGATGCTGCGTTGTTTTCACGGTTTTTGCTACGTAGCACAGAATAATAATTCACTTGTAGCAAGAGGTCCTACCATTTTTGGCCATGTCTTCTTCATTGTGCTCTGAGTCTCGACCGCTCAGCTGGACGTACGGTAGAGTTCAAAGGTTTCACCTGACGCAAATGGGATTCGCAGAGATTATCCTTTTATTTTCCTATTCTAACGCCCCAATTTCTCAACCATCACCCACCATTATGTTCTCAATTACCTGGCGCCCGCATCCAAATTTCTGGCCGCTGCAAATCACTCATACAATTCGTAAGGGTATCTCATTCTCAATCGCAGCATCATATCTTCGACACTCGTCCTATCTTCTCTCCTCCCTGACTGTCAGAGCTCTTGCGGTGCTTATCCGAACTCTTCTTCCTCGAACTCGTCGGTCTCTCAGAATGCTCCCTACTCGAAGCCGAACGACGTTCACGCTCTGTGCTTCTCTGGGACGAGTTTGGACGTCGGTGTGAGGCCGAAGGGTCATCGACCATGGGGTCGTCGTCCAGTTCAATGATTCGGCCCTCGCTGTTGACTTTTGCTTCACGCTCGAGACGGGTCTCGCGGCCGCGTTTATGGCAGTACCAGAAGACGAAGAGGAGGACTGTTCCCAAGGTTAGTACGATTTCAGTTAATATGATTGGGCAAAGGTAAAGGGTGAATACCGAACAGCCCCAAGCTCAACAAGACATTCGTGCCCATGAACGCAGGCCATCTAAGCTTCAGAGCATTCATAATAGTCTTCAGTAATCCAACAACAGCTCCCGGCTTCGTAACCAAATCCTTCAAACTTGTCGGCTTAAGGAAGCTCTTGGCAGCTGCTCCAAATCCTCCACCACTCGCACTCGCACCCGCTGTATTAAGCGCCTGTGCCTCCGTCGCCACAGCCAGCAATTCCGGCGCCAGACTACCCGTCAGCTTCGTCGGCAGCTGTGTAATCAACTTCTGCAAGAAGCTGGGTAAATGATCGTAGCTCTTGGCCAAGGTGCCTTGTGAGTCGTCAAGCAGGTGGACGAGATCGTCGTATGCGGTTGGTACGCCATTGACAAGGTCTTTGAGGATCACTGTGAATTTTTGGACGAGCTCTTGGGATTCTTTGGACATGGAAAAGGCGTTGTTGTTAACAGCGGCCAGGTTGAGGTCGTTGAGAACGCGGATTATGTCGTCTTCTTCTTTCGTGGTTTCGTCGGGTGTTACGACTGGTTTGGGGTTGGGGTCTTCTTTTTTCTGGGGCTGTTAGTTTGAATTGAGAAGTTGGGACCGGGGCAAGAACTTACCTTCTTCGTGAGACTTCGGGCCAGGAACGAGAATCGAGATGCCTTCTTGTCATCGTGCTTCTCGTTCTCCTTTCCTTTGCCTTTGTCTTTCTGTTTGGTCTCCTGCTGCTCGACAGCTAATTTAGTTGTGCCATCCCCAGCTGGTTCAGTCATGCCATTGCCATCGTGAACTACCATCTGCGCCAGATTGTTCATCGAGTCTCCAGCTTCGGGGCCGAATCGAGGTCGTTCAGGCAGAGGTGGCGGTGTGCCCTCCGTAGAGATGACACGGGTGAGAAAGTGCTCATCTTCTTCGCTGATGATGGGCGTTTGTTCTCCATCTTTGGCCTTCTTCTCAGCTTGGTGCTTCTTCACTTTCTTGTAGGTGAAGTATTCCATCATCTTGGCGGTGTTGCTTCGTTATGATCGAGGGGAGAAAGTTGGCGAGAAAGACATTAAGAGGAAATTACTCAGGTCGAGATTTCTTGGACAGGTTTCATTGAATGGGCTGCCAGTGACGCCCCATTGTTCAGCTTTTGTTCGTCTGCATAAGCCACACGTCATTTTTGATACCCCTGCAAAGCAAGATCTCGGCTCCTGTGTCGATCCCTGGAGCGCCACATTCTTATTCAACCTCAGGTTGTTGTTTACTTTCTCTCCACATTCGTCGACTGCCCCTCCGCAACCCCACGTTGTCTCGCATGGGCTGATGTCCACAAAAGCCATGGCCCTGCCCTCAATCAGCATCGCATCCATCGTTATCGGCTTCATATCATTCTCTTTTACACTTGCGATTGTAAGTCCTACGCAAATAACTCTTTTTTTTTTGGCAATCCCGGTAGTGCCGAGCGCAATTCTGTTCAGTCTCTTGGGCGGAAAACTCTCAGAAAGAAATTCTTGCTAGTCGATCGGTTTCAGGGGGTATTTTTACTGGCAATAGCTGACCCAGTTCTTCTCCAGTGGCTTCACGCATTCTGGGACGCCTTCCTAACCCTCGGTTCCGCTCCCAACCAAATCCAAGACGCCCTGTCCGTCCTCCGACAAGGCTTGTACGAAGAACGAGAACACCTCAAACGGAAACGGCGACGAGGAGAGGGTGACCACCCAGGTTCTAAATTGAAGAGTCTATACTACGAAGGCGGACCTACCAGAGTCATAAACGATGCAGTTAAAGACTTGATAAAAGAGTTCAAGAACTATGAGAGGCCTTTTTTAGTGACTCCGCACGAGGGAAGGGAGAAAGAATTGGAGTGGTCGTTTGATGCTACGCAGCAGTATTATAAAAGCGATTTTTGGCACCGGCTGCTTTGGCTAAGAGCGAGGGGACATATTTATAATATTGCCAACCGGCTGGAGAAGGCGCAGATCAGGCGGATTGCGCAGGAAACCACCGAGACCCAATTTATGTTGAGGGATACGATGGGCATGGTGAGAGAGTATGAGAACAGGCTTCGGGCTATTGAGGAGAGACTCCAGATGTCGAGGATTGGGTACTGAGTTGGGAGTTCTAAAACAGGACAATTGGGATTTATTGAGGATTAAGACATGCTGGTTGGGACGCAGTTCACAGGGAAAAACTGGGAAGTCTAGAGGGATACCGTTTTTACGTTATATGAGTACAAAGGGGGTTGTTCTCTCTATGCTAGAGAAACACCTTCCCACGCGGCCGGAAAAGACCGGAAAACTGGGACATTTGGAGGTATCTTCAGAAAACTCCGATCGCGATCGCCTGCTCACTCATCATCCTGCACCAACTCCTTGATCTCCTCAGATCCCAGAACACCACCAGCAAGCATCCCATCCTGCACCGAGACGCCCGCTGAAGAACGCATGCCATTCGTGGCCCCTTTTCCGCTTACGCCACCATCCTGCATCCAGAAATCAACTTCGTCCACTATATCATACACTATATCTTCTACTATCTGCTCATCATATCGTTCACCCACTGCTCGCAGTTTTTGCAGCTTCGAGGTTGTGGGCTGGTCACTTCCAATCATGTCAACCTCGTCGTCTTGGTCCTCGAATCCAGGTGGTGGATACCAGAAGTGTGGACCGAAGTTCACTTCTGCTGCTCCGCCTCGGAATACCGAAACTGCTGGGTAATATCCTAGCATACCATCATCCAACCCCTCTCGGGCTCCAACTTGGGCAAGTGGTTTCGATGCCGGTGGCAGGAAGGCGAAGAGGTTGGTGAATGGTGTGCCAATGAGCTCTCCGTTCTTATAAATCTTAATACTCGAATGCGGCAGTGTTCTCAGAGACGGGCATGGATGTGTTGGTCCTGGATCCTGAGTGTGCCCTGAACTAATTCCTCCGCTCGAAGAGATGACTGGTGAAGGATTCATGAGTTCCTCCAGCTCTTTGACAGCTTGGTACTCAATCTGTTCGAAATAAAGGTGTGCCTTGAATCTGATGGGGACCCGGTCTCGGATAATGTCCGCTCTCTCGATTCCAGGGTTCTCGTCGTCTGTAAGATCGACCGCAGGGTTGTAATTGCCCTCCACAACCTTCCGATGTAATGTTTCTGATGGCAGGTTGATCTCCAGTCCAATCACATCTCCTTCTCTGATATCCTCTCCTGGCGGGAAGAAATCCTTCGGCCGCGACATGTACACTTTCTGGCCTGCCACATCTCGAAGTCCGTAGCTGTAGGCATCAAACCCTACTGGCGCATCTAGCGTAGCTTCTCTTCTTGCCCACCCCATCCGCACATGCCCATTTGCGCTCTCCTCCTGAATATGGCCCCCGCCATCACTTCGTTTCCGCTTTGGTATTCCGCTGGTAATCTTACACTCCCAATACCATCTCCCCTCTCGTACACCCACGTTCGCCTTCGCCATTCTGAACCCTTTATCCGTAGTGACATGCTTTCCAGATTCATCCAAGAACATGTGTGTCGAAGTATCCTCGAAATTCAGTCGTGGCTCGAAGGGCTCGGTTTCTGATTGCCTGTAATAGAGAGAAGCTGGGAAAGCTGGATCAGCAATACAATGCGTGTAATGGAAAGCTTTCTTGTTATACACACTACATTGGTCAGCAATGCCTCTCTAAATCCTTGCAAAACTTACTGGTCCGTCGTCTCATTAAACTGTATCTCCGACCCATCGGGTGCAGTTTTCGCATGACTCGGGATGAAAATCGGACCTCTTGGGGGCTCAAAATCTGTCAACTTGGGCGGAGGCAGCTTATATCGCATAGGAGCCGGCGGCGCCTCATTCTTCTTGCTCTTCTTCTCAGTCCCTGCTTTCGGATCTGGAGTAGCTCTCGCGCTGGTATCTGGCGCAAGGGATCCAGCTTTCGATTCGCGCTTTTTCAGGGACTCCTTTTTGGCTCGAGGTGCCCGTTCTCGTGCCAGAGCTGCTTCATCTTGGGGTTTTGAGGGCTTGAAGTCTGGGTTCAAGGGGGAAGAGACAGTAGGTTGGTGGTCGTCTTCTAGAGCGCGTTTTTGTGGGATGGAGGTGATGGTAGGGGTCGTTGTAGGGGTTGCTTCGCGTTGGGGAGAGCCGGTGCCCTCGGTGGACATATTTGAGAAGCTGTTTGAACGAGTGTGGTCGCCGCTAGGGATGAGGGACGTCGCCTTGGGGCGGTTTCCTACATTTTTGATCTTCATGGCGACCCGATGCGGAAGGGCGCACGGACCAGTGCCCGAGTTGCAGGGATGTGTTTGAGGGTGCTCTCGATGTTCTGTGGAAAAGACTCCATAGAATCCAGACAAGGTTGAAGATTGGAGGATCAAATCGGGATTTTTTGCATCTTGTGGAATTTTGAGTCTGGTCTGAACTGGTGAATATTCTTCAAAGTGGAGGCTGCCAACAGAGCTTAATTCACTTTCACGCGATAAAGTGAGGAGTCAAAGGCGACATGGAAGCCAAACTGGTTAAAGAAATGAACAAGCATCAATTTTACGAAGACCTGACGTTCCTGAAGTCTCTGGAAGAGCTATTGTCGATTGATTGAGAATACAAGGTCTTTCATGCGTATAGCCTCCCTCTTCACCGAGTTGGTGACTTCGAAGCCTGATAGCCCCCAAGTACCAACCAAGCCTTCGAAGCTTCTTCCCTACCTCTTCCTTACAAGGGGGCAATTACTGTGGGTCGCTCAAGTTCTTCAATCTCTCCAATTTCGAAACTGCTCTCAAGACATAACGTAGCAAATATTATTACGAGTTCCGAGGCTCCTCTCGCCTCCTAACAATATATCCACTTCCATTTCATGAGAGTAGTCACGAGTTCACCTGCATAAAACAATGCATTTGTTGCATATCGCAGTGACCATTCACTCGGAGTTGTGGGGAAGCGGAGTGGATCTGGATTGCTGGGACGCCTCTAATTTGCTCGTTTGTGTTGCTGAAGCAGCTGCAGGATCAAATTCATGCAACATGTCAGCATGAACCACAACCTGACTCGAGCCCCCCTATATCATTGCCGACGGATGACATCCAGACAAATGTCCCAAAAACCACTCGAGCATATATCATTTCTATTTCTCCCCTATGTTAAAAGAACGTTGAAGCTGTTGCATCACTCAACCCCAAGTTTCCTAGATTCCAGTTGTTCTCGACCGTGGCCATTTGCGAGTAATGGTTATACGCTTTAGTATCAGTAGTCCCGTGGGACGAAGCAGGGACGGCGTCTCCAAGAAGAACGGAGAAAACTTGATTGTTGTTTGCATAGTTTTCCGATTCATCGAAAGCTAGGCTGTTAGTCGGGGTCGTCGAAGGAGGTCAGGGAACTTACTCAGAAGAACCAAGGTCTTCTTCGTGAAGTTTGCATTACTCAATAGAGGAGTGAGGAAAGATCTTGCCCACTTTCCTGCCGTAGTGACGGAAGTATCGTGGCCATCGTTTGCTGCAGATATTAGCATTTGAAATGGAGTTTCGGAAGACGACTTACTCATATTGGGAGTTATGAATATCCATTGCGGGAGTTGGTTATTGTTCAGATCAGTGTAGAACATAGTGAAATTCTTGATCTTGGCAAGGCGATCCAAGTTGGATGTGACGGAGTCGTAGCTCATGAGTGGACTGTTCATCAATGGGTTAGCTCTCATTCCTACTCAAAATCAGGAAACATACTTATGTTTCCGAACATAGTCATTAGCGCCAGTCTTCTGGTTGACGTAGTCGCCTTCAAAGCCACTGTAGGGCGAGTCTTCTTCATACTCGCTCCAGCTGACTCCTTTAGCTTCAAGCAGGTCAACGATCGTCTTACTAGCTGAACTGATGCGAGTAAAGCTGTCGCCAGTAACGCCGTGAGTAGAGCCTCCCACCGCAGCAACGTAGTTTGGCTGAGATGGATGAGTAATGGCAAGGTAATTGTTGAGCAGGATGCCTTGAGATGCGATCCATTGGAGATTTGCTATCTGGCTGTCAGTACATTCCTCAAAGAGGTACGGCAATTCAACTCACCATCCGCAGCAGCCATCGAGTAATCGGTATTTTCCAGCCCTGGTTCAAAGTCAGTATCTTTTCCCGAATAAGGTCTGGAAGTACCTACAAATCGTCACAAAACGATCAAACGTCTTCCCAGCAATATTGCTCGTCGGACTCTCCGTCAACGCCGTAGCTCTCGCCTTTGCAATTGCGGCCGTCCCAGTCGAAGTATACTGCGTCTGCGCCAACGCAGTTCCAAGCCAAAATGAAAGACAAACCATTGACCACATGTTGAATTACGAATTATTCTCGTTGATCAACAAAAATAAATGTGAAGGGAGAACCTCCGTCTCCACGGACGATGTTGAAGTCATTTATGCTTAAAAATTACGCCATCACCCTTTTCCAACCCGCTCCACCACTTAGCCCATCATCACTTTCTCCTGCCGACGACTCAAGTATTTGCACTTGGAGAGTCATTCCCCAGCTCCTTGATTGGCCCTCCTATTTGAAAGTTTTATGTATACCCATGCTCTATCCGTTTGAGTTGACAACAAGAATTCGGTTCGGCGACGTGGGCGATCACTATCACAGAAGCGCGGGGGTGGATATTCAGGGGCGTGGAGCTCGGATTGGTTGGGGTGCGTTAAAGTGCCGCCGGCTCTGCCCTTGTGCTGAACATGTTGTGCATTGCATAAGTGGCCCACCTTCCGTTTTTGATGGTAGCGCAGGAGAGGAGGGGTACAGTCGGGTGGGAAGGCCCTGAAGGGAAGGACGAGATGAGAAGATCTACGGGAGGGGCACCAATGAGAGAATTGGTCAATTCTCTGTGCTGATAGAAAGTTATCTTCTACTCGAGTGCAAAAAGTCACTTCTAGAACCGACTTCCTCGAGCCTCGGATCAGCAGATGGGTGGGCGTGACGAAGGCGGAGGTCATCCGCAACGGGACCCCTGGTTTGGAATTGTTGTCATTTCTATACATTAGATGGTATTCTATGTTATACGTCATATTACACAACATCTCTCTTCGGATCAGACCGAGCAAATCACTTCTTTCTATACATGGCTCTCGCTTTGAGCACCGCTTCTTCCAATAACCCATCCTTTGCTGCCAGCTTCGCCAAAATAGGTCTCAATATGGAGCCTTCACATTCCCCCACTTCAATCACGCCCTGAGATCTTTCAATAACCTCGTCTCGTTTGCGGAAGTTGATTCCAGGCGTGATAGTTGCACAATTGTATTGTGATTCCGCAGCTCGAATCGCGCAGATTTCTTGAGTTTGGCAGGTGCCTGTGCAGGTGGTAGGGAAGTAGCCCCTTGTTTGTCGGTTTTTATAGTCTTGGAATGCGGTGGGGCTGGTCTCGAAGACGGTGGTGAGGTTGTGCCAGAAAGCTGGGGTCAGCTCCGCAGCTGGATCCGTGAGAGGTGGTGTGACGAGGGGGCCGTACGCGTCTTTTGCGGAATAGTATTTTGTCCAGACTGGACCTGTGGTTTGGTAGTTGGGGTCAGAGAGATTGGCGATGTAGGTTGTCACGTCGAGAACACCGTAGGTGACGGGATCCTGTGGTCCCAAGTCAGCTTTACTATCATGAAGCTTGCAAAATGGAAGCCAACTTACAATTGAGTAGACGCGGAATGCTGGATGTCCGGAAGTTGGCGTCATTGACGGACAGATGTAGGAGGTCTCGAGAGCATTTGAGTAGGACTGTGCTGTGTAGTTGCTGTAAGCAATCTGAAATTGATCTGTATGAGTGTGTCCTATCTCAAGTTAGTATTGTCAAAAAGTCTAAAGAGTGGAAGCAACATACCCCAAAATTCAGCAGCGATAGTAGCTGAATAGCGATTCACGATCTGGCTGTAATAATTCGAGGCATCTCTAAATGCATCTCCCATACCCATTGGCATGTGTCCAATAATGTATGCTCGTTGGCCAGAATTCTCGGCCGCTTGCAATTCGCTGACGAGCCAGGCAAATTGGCCACTTGGATCGGCCTCCATGGTTTTCTCATACAACCAGTAATTTCCCCCATAGTACAGATTCGTGTTGATTGAGATCACGCGCAGATTTCCGTTGATCACAGAATAAGCACCAAATTTATCCGCTGCTGAAGCAGAAGTAGAACCAATCCATTGACTCCAGTCAGCGGACAGCGTGTCATAAACCCATTGCTCAACATTGTTTTTAAGGGCCGTTGGAGGGAACGCATTAGTAGGTGATGATTCATGATTCCCCACAACGCCGTAAACTGGGGGAAGGCCGGACATTCTCGTATAGGCGTCGTTGATGTCCTTGATATTCTGAGTTTGGTTCGTCAACCAAACCGCGTGGTCCACAATGTCTCCAGTGAAGAGTGTAAACGCGGCATTAGGAGCAATTTGCTTTATCGCGGCATACATGCTATCCTCCAGGCTGACTGGAGCATCGCATTTCGTGTTGCCGTATGGTCCAGCTGGATATTTGTTGTTACCTGGCGCTTCAGCAGAAGTGTATGGTCTGCAGCAAATTGGTTTTGTACAGTTATAGCTGGCTCCAGTCTCATAGAACGGATCAACGTGAATGTCGCTGAAATGCACCACTTGGATTGGAAGTTGTCTGCTCACGACTGGCCTACTGGTTGGAGGCTTTGGTGAGGGAAATGGAACGGTATATGGAGTAACAGGCGGGTAGGGACAGAGACCAAAGAATGTGATGCAGAATAACTGGGAGGTATGAGACGGTATCGACATCGCTCGCAAATCTTGTGCAATGATGGGTCCCTCCAACCCAACGGCTCCCGTGCAAACATCCTTGTCATCAGCCTGGTCTATCGTCAGAATTCTTCAGTTTGATATTGGGATGATGTTACTGACCTTTGCCAGAATACAAATTTCCGTCAGCGTTTTGACAAAAATTGTGTTGCCTAGCGCAGCAAGAAGTTTGAGAATATCTAGCACTGCCTGTGACAACCCTGGTGTTAGAAGAAATTCAAGATCGTCTCTCCACTTCCCTGTGACAAAACATTTCCTTTTTTGGTTGGACAGGTTTTCTGACACTTGATAAAAAGGGCCTCGGAGCATATTTGAACGCCAATATAAAGAATGTACAAAGGTTATAACAAGCTGAATTGACGTACATCACATCCCGCACAACTTGCTGCGGATTCGATCTCTCCCAAAATTGTACTTGCAAGGTCCCTGTTCTCTATTGCAGCCGCAGACGTTAAAGTCAACGCCTGGAGGCACCAAAGGAATGCGTATGATAACTTCATCTTGAGCAGCTGGGCTGAAACGTGCCGTTCTTGGATAGAGAAACGCGAACAACAGGGAAAAGTCCACGTTCGACTTACTTATATACTACTACCTACATTCTGCCGTCTAGATTCTCAATCTCGGGCGTGACAAGCATCAGTCGAGTTTAGTTTGCAGGTGATGTGGGGAGTCCTTGTCCATGTGGTCCTTTGGTTTCGGGTATTGGCTGCAGGCGCTGAACCAACCGACCACAATCTCAGGGACCTACCCCGCGGCCCAATAAGGAAGCTGAACAGCCATCACAAGAAGCCTTCATCTATACTCCTGTTAATACCCACAGTGATTCGATCGGAGCTTGAGCAGGCTAATGGGGCATTGGCCTCGGCGGCTTCGGCGCATGTCATGCAGGGGGCGGGAGTGATCCTCAGGGTGGGGAACAGCCAGCTGTTCAGGAACACAGGTGTGGGTGGCGACCAAACGAAGAGTCTTTACACGTTGAAAGGTGTTGAGAAAAGGTCCTTCGCGTTTCTGAAGTCGTGTATTCTCATCGACTGCAGCTTCTGCGTCCATGGGGCTCGTTGAGGAAACTGCAAGCTGGTCTTTACTCCTTTTCGAAGGCAGGAGGGGCAGCCTCGTGCGGAATACGAGATGTCTCGGTCAGCCGGGGTCGAAGCATGTCGCCACAAAAGCTAGGGAGCCCCTTAAGACTTGATGGGGGCGGGGAGAGCTGTTCGATGGGTTTCACGCGCCTGGTAAAGTTCTTGGTGGTTGAGAGGAGGGTGTGATGGTTTTGTGTGACCAATGTTTCTGGGGGACGTTTTCCGAATTTGGGCCATGCGGCCGCTAACTCGGCACGGAACACTCGCCTAATCTTAGGGGTTCAGGGGGGCCAACAAATCACAATCAAGAATCATGGGGGAGAATTAAGGAGAGGCTCGAGTGGACCAACTTCTTGGAAATATAAAAAAGAAAGGCGAGTGGCTCTCTTCGGAGTGGTCCTCTCTCCGTCTTTAATTTCACCCATTTAGCTTGCCGTTCTTCCCCTTGTTTAGCTCTTCCAATGTTTGGTTTCCCAGGCAAGTGATCTCGGGCCACTGGTCCGAGACTCAATTTCCAGCACTAGAAGTTGAAGTGATTCAAGTTGCGGATCTTGGATTTAGATTTCATAGGCGGAGCCGCTTGGGCTATGTAGAGCTTGGGAAAGGGGAATTGTATGACCTCTCGCACGCGATAGATTTTCTGGGATCACCAAATTATCTTTGGGCCGGTTTGGAATGGACTCTGCCTGTATGGTGATCTCTCTTGCCCCGCTCTTACCTTTTTCCAGAGGTGCGAGTTTCCAACGAGGATTATGTGGCTCCGGAAAGTCCGGATGCAAAATCTTACATACCGAAACACCCATCCTCGCTCCTTCTTCGGAATCCAAACCTTCTCAAGCGCTTCTCTAAAAACATCTTGGAAGTACACATCCAGGCGAAACCACCAAGCTTAACGATCCCGCGGTCGATCCAGAACATGCACCTGTACTTCATCCACACGAACCCAGTGGGTTACTGTTAATCCAAAGATGATTGCCATTGGGCTTTGGGAAATCTCCCAGCGTGATGACACCATCCACCAAGTCAATCTCCAAAAATCCTACGAGCTTCTGCCCTTTTGCCCGATCCGTTTACATCACCTGGTCGAACACAGATTCTGCGCCTCGCCCTTTCATCTCTTCCGTCTCAGATGCCTTCACATCCCAAATGTGATCCAAGCACATCTTCAGGAAGACTTCCTCATTCCCATCTACTTGGTAGCCGCCATAGATAGTTTTATGGTCCTCCTTGGCCTCCCATAATTTGGCTTTGGCATGCTCTCCAACCACACATGTTCGTTCTGCTCAAGCTCAAAATAATCCTTGCGTCTGCGTATTTTCTGCTCATTCCGGTATAGACTTGTGGGAGACACCATGGAAAATTCTCAAAGGCCATATACTCTTCGGACATTGGGGTAAGGGAGCGAAGATTTGGTGTGGGTAACAGGGCCTGGCGAGACAAGTATTGAGACCATATACCAAGCCACCCAGAGCGAATGTAGTTGACAAATTCCAAGGTATCACCCAAGGAGGTTGTACCTGGTTTTGAAAGACCTGTGACGAAAATCTCTGCTTTAGAAGATGTGGTGTGGTCGGCTGGAGGAGCGCCCATAGCCGCGAAGCACAGCCCATGGATCGGGAATAAATGAATTATGATACGCATTGGAAACGTCGTGGAAATGATAGATTTCCTTTGAAACCTCTTCCTGGATGTTCGGCGGGCTGACCGTATAACCCAACTTTTGTGATATACTTGTCCAGCGTCTGGGGAGGTCTGTTCTTCATTACGTCGGCATCACTTCTCTACCCATCCTTGCGGAACGTCGTAACCCCCTCACCAATCAAGGATATATTCTACGCTAACGCATCTGGCTACCACGGAATTTTGCTTGGCCTCCTCGTCGAATCGCGTCCCAAAGTGGAAAGCGTGTCTTAGAATACACTCACCCGGGCCTGCTCTTGCTGCTTTAGTCTGGTCGATCAATGTGGCATACGGAGAGGCTTTCCATTCCTGCAACCTTCTGCTGTCTTTCTCGCTTCAGAACTCCGTGCAAGAGAATATTTGTCCTCGGCTTTCTTGCACTTGCGCTTGTTTTGATTTCTTTGGAGTTCGGCACAGCGTGCAAAGAAAATTCTTTTAACAAAACCCTATCTTCGACAAATTCTTGAATATCTTTACTTTCCGCGGTGTTTGAAACGTTTTCTTACTCGCTCTTTGCTTTTGGGTGTTGTTGAATCACCGTACCATTGAAAGGACGTATCATCTACATCACTATGAAAGACGTAACCCGCAAAGGAATCTCGAAACCATTATTCTCATACTACTCCTTATTAATCCACATATCTATTATCATCTCCTCCCTTCGCGCTTGTTAGGCTATATTGGAATTCACGAAAAATCTTTAGCAAACTGCGCTCAAAGCATGGAAGACTCCCATCTCAATCATACCATGCCCCAAATTCAAGGTCTCTTCTTCAATCTCACTTACAAGCACTGCCTCCTCAGTCTCCTAAACATCGCTTTCAAGGACATCTAGCGAGAAAGGGATTATTGGGACTTTGCCACTGAAAGTCAGGGTGGTTTGGAGCCGGAGTCCAAGCGATACTCATTCCGAACTGCAAGGAAAGGGTCAACGGACTCTGTGAAACTCTGGATGTTCTAGCTTGCCACCCTCAAGCGAAATACTCCTACCATGTAAGTTCATATTACTCGCTGGAGACTGGTGCGAAAATATTTAAATTGACGCTCCATAGATATATCTCGCCATGGAGAAGCGCGAGGTCAGAGCCGAGATCAAGGCTACCCACCGGATCAGCAAATTTCAAAATAGCTTCATTGCATTACGGCAGCCTACCAACCGAGTGGAGTTTCTGGAGAGAGTCCCGGTAAGAGTCGCAATTTGAGCTGGGCAACTCGAGCCCCAAGTTGCAAGTACCCTGCAGAAACAAGAGCGAATGTGATCATCACCAGCATGATGGTAAGTCTCCCTTACTCTCGTCAATTGGAGAGTCTCTGCGACACCCCCCCGTGCAACCCTGAAGATAAATTTATCAGATTGCTCAACCCGCGGTTAAGGCCTTGTTTCATTGCTCTTGTGCTTCTTCCCTTACCAGAAGTACCGCCGGATTTGCGTCAAAACGCGTCAAAGTGAGATGTAGGCCGCTAGTTTTGCTGATAGGATGCGAGGGAGTTTTAACAAGAGATCCTGGAAAATGTTGTGGAGTTATCTGGATTCCATTCGTTGCAACGTTCTATCGCTCGATCCCGGCGATTCATGCTCAGCTGTCGCATTTTTGGCATCTGGATCTCCTTCACGTTGTTAGCAATAAGCCGGTGAGCAACAAGGCCGAAGCGTGATGATTATGGCCGCAGGTCTTCCGAGGCTACTGGGTATATATTCCTGCGACTCTGGTCTTCATGCCTTTCTGCTGAGTTTAATGGTGTTGTTTAAACTTCTACGAATTAACGGAGGGTGATACTTTAATCCTGGAGCAGCATTAAGTGGGCAGCAATATGATACACCATAACATATTTGCTTTTGTTTCCGAGTCGTTGTTCGGCTGCCCCCTTATTGCTCGCTTAGCAAAAATCATGAATCATTATTCTCCTCAAATGATATTACTTGCCATTGCATCTATGTACTGTCCTGACGAATGTTTGGATCTTGGTAAGTTGGTTTCATTGCATGTTCGTTTGCGAGGTCACTAAATAGCATTGCGTGGTTGGTTTATAGCACAAGCCAGAAATGTGGTTGATGGAGTGAAATTCATTCATCCCAAATGGGACGGTAGATTGGTTGAGAACTGTATTTTCGATATGCTTCACCGGAATTTCCTGTCACGCCAATACCGCAGCCTAGTAAGTGTGTCGAATGTCGTATGCCTCCCTTTTGTTTATCAAATTTACAGCTCCTTCTTCGTCTCTTTCGTCTCGTTGGGGGCGGCCTGCTTGAGTAAGTTTTACTCTTCAACCAGCAAGGAGAACTTACCTTGGCGATATACTGCTTTCCAACCGCAATCGTCTCGGCTTGGCTTGGTTGACGCTGCCAGAATTTCTGCTCAGCAGTGCCATGTACTTTGAGAGGTCTAGCCTCTTCTTCCAGTGTGTTTCTGCTGATCTTTTCTCCGGCTGCAATTCCACCCGCCGCCGCCTTCCCAGCGGCTTCCTCGCCAATGCTTTCTTGAATATATTGCCTTCCAAAGTTAGCACCTGCAAGGTTCAAACACAAATTTCTAACTTACTTCCTGACGATAAACCTCTCCGCTCTCTCCTTCTGCAAGCCTGGGCTATCAATCTTGCTCAATATCGTTCTCACAGCTATTTTCACGCCAAGATAGATATGTTCTGAAAAGAACATAGTCAGAAGCAGACCCCATGCTTTGATGTTCCATGGCGCCCCGTCAGGCCCCAGCCCATCTCCACTGAAAAGGTAGACGAGTGCAGAGGAAGTCAAGCTGCCGAGCCACGACAGAAAAGCTAGGGAATCTAGCCACGGGCCGATTGAATCTGCTCTCCAAGGAACAGGTCTCTGGGTCTCCAGGGCTATTTTGAGGGCGTCACCACGAAGTTCAATCCAGTTATTGATGAAAAAGGAAACTCCCGTTAGCGGCCAGACGACGGAGAACAGGGAAAGATAGCCTGGTAATCATTAACACTCCTCGACAGCCTTGAGATCTACTACTTACCAAACTGAACAATCATCTCCCGGAAGTCCGAGGTAACGTCATAGGCACCGAGCTCGGCTTCATTCCTGACTCGGACAAGGAAGGCGGATTCCTCGGGGTGGTCATCGGCTGTAGGGCTAGCTGGGCTCCCTCCTTTCTTTGCAGCTCTGTCGGCTTGAACCTCTTTCACCTTGCGGAACACACTTCGCTTAACATATGGCATAATGACTTCGAGAGCGAAATTGACTATCTGTGCGGTGACTGTGAAGTAGATGATCTGCTTCTTCAATCTGTCTGGATTGATTTGGAATCCAATCTTGGGCGCCGTCATCTGTTTCTCGTTCTCCGCGAATGGCTTCACAGCTAATTGAAAGACATCTAAATGAGGCACGATAACTTGTGCGAACGGCACGTAGACGAATGCCGTGAGGAATATCGGAAGGTAAGAGGTGATGAAGTTGAGCACAAAGATTTTCTGGACCATCGCAGCTTCATATGCTATACAAAGTTAGGAGTTTCGCAGGCAGCCCCAGGTTATAACTCACAATCTTGAGTTTCGTAGTTCTCCAGATCTGTTAATTTGCGTGCGAATCCCGTGAGAAGTGCAGATAGCGTTGGCATCACAGTAGTGAGAATGACGGTTGGGAGGAAAGTCTACATATATCAGTAAGTACCTCAAAATTCCATTGGCTTGACTTACCAGATATCCTTTGAAAGGACCGTCATAAACTTCTGAGATGAAGATTTCTATGGCGAAGCAGCCTGCAATTAAACTGCCAAGAACAGTTGCCGCTGCGATCGCAAATGGAACTTGCAATAACTGTCTGGCCAGTCTCTTTACGGGAGAGTAGACTTTGATCTCTTCTCCAGTGATTGGATCGTTCACCACGTTCTCGTGCTGGAACTCTGGTCGCTTGTGTTGAATTTTCGATACACCTCGAACTCCCCATTGAACTGCCAGATCAGTCTCTTGCTTCTTCCAATATTCAATGAAGATTATCCCCCAGAGTGCATTGATAATAGCGTATAGGGCGGAGAATTGTCCCAGAAGAATCCAAGCACAGAACCCAAATCCTGCCGGGAAGATGAGGAACAAGAAATAGGACTGCAAGAAAGCAAAGTAAAATGCAATCTTCTCCCCAAATCTGTCCCTAATCTCAACCAAATCTTTGGAATTGAGAAGGTACTTTGACGTTAACTCCTTGATCCATCTCTTGTTAAAAGTATGGTCATGTAGAGCAAATATCGACTCGACCCCTTTCCACTCCCCCGTTCTCGGTGTGATCCCAGCGCCGCCTTCGTTCTTTGGCTTCGTGATCAAGAGATATGCGAGTCTCAGTCGTTCTGCTTCGGTGACTGGCTCGTCGGTGAGGGCCTTCTGCATCTCCTTCTCTGGGGCAGCCGTCCGGACTCCATATAACCAGTCTTGTACCCTCGACCTGTAAACCTCTGCTTCCAAGTGCCTGTCCGAAGCCACCTTGACGAATACTAACACCGCACAATTGTCTCCATTTCGAACTTCGGTAGTTAGCCCAACGTCGTTGAGGGCCTGGATAAGCTTCACGAATTGAGCCTCGGCTTGGGGTTTGGCTGTGGAAAATAAGTAGACGCCTTGCAAGACAAAGGCTCTGGAGCTTACGAGTAGTTGCAAAGCGGTAGTCAATCACATAGTCAACACTTGTAACAAGTCAGCACATGTCTCACGCAAGCTTTTGGAGGGGCCTACTCGAAATTTGTGTGCAACGCGTTCCCTAAATCTGTGTTTGGGTCATAAAGAGTCTTCAAGGATGCCATGGTGAAGTATGCGATGCTCCCAAGTTAATCGAATCACCTTCAGAAGTGAAGATGACCAGAGTGAAGAGGAAGAAAGAAAAGCAAAAGTTGGCATGCAGGCTACATGCTTTTGATATGCGTGACAGCTATCAGGATTGTCTCAGTTCGTCATGACGTCGCTTAGAGGGATTTTGACCAGGAAGCTGATCCCTGCTGCAGATCCCCGCTAATGTCTCCAACAGCAGCAATCAACCCCTCCATACTTTGCAAACAGCTTTGCCTGCCTCGCCGGCGTTTGCTGACCTGTCTGCAAGGCTGACGCTGGTCAGACTCTGCAAAGCCAATGCCAGCGTGTTTATTTCTTCCTCTGGAAGGATTTTGATAATTTACTACCACAATCTTTGACAGATCCTTCCCAATCTACGCTCAGTACATGAACAGCGTGTCCAATTTGAGTCAAGACTATGCCGCCCAACCAAAGCAAGCCGTGGCCTTGGTCTCGTCGGAAAGTGATCTGGGACCCTCCCACCGCCTTCGACCTGTTCCTCGACTCCCCTTTACGAGCTCTCATCCATTTCATCTACGCCATCTTCCTCGGCCTTCGTGGCGCACCATTCAAACCTCCTCGAAACAAGCCCAAGGTCAAGGTTGTCTGCATCTCTGACACACATACCAATACCCTCTCTGTGCCCAATGGCGACGTGTTGATTCATGCCGGAGACTTGACGAATAATGGTACTGTTGAGGAGATACAAAAGCAGATCGACTGGCTCGCCTCTCTTCCTCACCGCGAGAAGATCGTTATTGCAGGTAACCACGACAGCTACTTTGATCCCAAGTCCCGGTTTCCACAAGATAATGGCAAGAAATTGAACCTCAGGACTCTGCATTACCTCGAGAACAAGGCTATCACGTTGAAATTCAAAGGTGGTCGGAAGTTGAATTTCTATGGCGCTCCTGCTATTCCGAAGTGTGGAGGGTCTAACTTTGCGTGAGTTTTCTGCTTTGTATTTGATTCAAGCTCTAACGTAGCTGCAGGTTCCAGTATGAGCGGACAGAGGCACCATGGCAGAACCGCATTCCACTCGAAACCGACGTCTTGATCACCCATACTCCTCCTCGATACCATTTGGATATCAATCTCGGCTGCGCAGCTCTGCTCGAAGAGATATGGCTTGTCAAATCCCGGCTTCACGTCTTTGGACACATTCATTCTGGTCACGGCCGCGAAGCAGTATTTTGGGATGAAGGCCAGCGTGCATATGAGAGACTTATGAACAGGAAGAGGGGAGGCATCCTATTGGATATCCTTCCTAGCATGGCTTGGATCGATGCGATGAAAGTACTTTGGCATGGCATAAAAGGAATCCTTTGGCAACGACTGATGGTCGGTCCCGCCGGTGGAAATGGTGGGATGATGATCAATGCCGCAGTGGTCTACCAGAGTACCACTGAGGTGGGCAATCCTGTGGAGGTGATCGAACTATGAGGGTTGGGGGACCAGAAATTATGACTGAAGATACTAATGTAAAAGGTCAAGATTTTACACCTCCAAGCTGCTCCGGTGCTGGCCTACTGGCAGTCGATGGTGCTGGCGATAGAATAGTCCTTCAACTCCATCCATTCGGAGAAACCTCATGACGACCAATTATTCGACTTCATTTAAAAATTGCCAATATGTACCAAGTGGCAGACTAACTCTTCATGGCAGGCAAGGTCATTTTCAAAATTTGGTACCGCCGAGAGGACTTTTCTCATAATTGCCTAGTCCTCCCGCCAAAATAGGGACCATCTACTCTAATATATTTTCTTTGCTTTTGCATATTCTCTATCATTGTCCGACTTTTCCGTTCATAATTTACTTGCTCAACTTCGAAAATGGATAAGAGTCGTCTCGACCTAATCTCTGGCTCGCCACTGCCTGACTTTATCCTGGATCGTCTCCTTTCTAGCAATGCAGGCAACGTTGAGAAAACGCACGAGGACAAAGGTGCGTCTTAAATATATGTTAGGCTTGAGAATAATACTGACTGACGTCAAGAAATGATCCCTTTCCATCCATCGTCTGCCGATTCCGTGCAATTCTGCAGGTTTCTTGACCTTCCCATCGAACTCCGCCTGATGATCTGGCGATATCTGCTTCCGGATGGATGCTATGTGCAGCTTCGTGCACCCTGTCATTGTACTTCGTGCCCATCCCAGCGTACCTGGGGGGTGGATCGCCAATGGCGTCTCCCAAACCCTGGCGGCCTTCTCGGACTGGGGAAGACCCGTCGTGACAAGCAGCCCGGCCCGTCAACATTGAGAGTCTGCAGAGAGGCCCGAAAAGAGACACTTCAGCACTACATCGCTCTGTTTGAAGACGATTGTACATTCACGACGGTATATTTCTCACCGAAATGGGATATCCTAAGCTTAGAAAACTGCATCGGGCCTTTTGTCAAAGAACTGCACGGCTTTGCTCCTAAATTGAAGGAGCAACTAAACATAGTAAAACGAATCTCCTTTGGAGTGGGGGACAGCTCTCGTCGGAATAAACGTGATGGAGTCGTCGAGTTCTGGTTTTGTTTTAAAGGTGTTGAAGAGGTTATTTTGAACCGTTACCAGCATCATCCGATCGATACAGTTGGCATCCAAAAAAAGCTTCAAAGATATAGAGACCGCTTGGCGGAATGGCAGAACTCGCCAAAGTGCCCCAAGAATGCAATTAAGACGATTAAGGTCCTCACTTTCGATCACGTGTTGCACGAATTGCAACCCACCGCCGCGTCTTGATGGTCGTTTGGAGTTCAGGGTGTTCTCGGAGACAATATCACTGGAACCAGAATAGATGTTTGTAGGGGGTCTGAGGAATGGCTGGTGAACATGTTGGGGCGAGTGGGAGGAGAGAGATTGGCGCGGAATATAGTTCAATCTGAGCAGGATATAGAGAGAATCAGACTGTAATTCATACAAACCCCGAGAGTGCTCTCTGTACCGTGGAAATGGCGGCCAGATTATTACATGATATTTTTGGAAGGTGCCAAGTGGCAGATATGACGCCTAGTTGCGATGAAGATTGCCGTATCTTCAAAGTTTGGGACCAGTGAGAAGAGATTTTTCTGTTTTGTGCTTAGTACTCCCATAACAGCGGTGCACGATAAATATGTCCTCATTTCAATTCTCCTTTTCTTGACCTCCTTGTGCTGTGCTGCATGAAGAGGCGATTATGAGCTTTTCGTTGCTTAAATTGAAGTGGCGGCGGTAGAGGCGAAGGAGGCGAAGGAGAGGATAAGCCATGCAGCGACAAAGTTGACGCAATGCTCGTCCAAGCAGTGCAAGCAGTGCAAGATGAAAGAGTTCAGGTAAAGCAAAACGATGGAGGCGAGTTTTCAACGTTAAAATTTGAGCCAACACTGAGAAAACAGTTAGTGATTGGCTCATTGACTCCTCCAACAGCTCCAGTACAATTTCATAAATTCCCGAGCTTCCTTGAAATTCATCAAATAATCCAGCAATATCTGCTTCCAGATGAAGGCTACGTACGACTCCAACCACCTCCACTTTGCACGCCGCCCTGTTCCCCGATTTGTGCTCCCGAGGGGATGAATGGCGCCTGTACGAGTATAGGGAACAGGGGCACAAATCCAAGCAACTCTCGCACCAGACACATTTGCAAACAGCCGGGGGCAGAAACATTGAGAGTGTGCAGTGAATCGCGCGAGGAGACCCTTCGACATTATTTTCCTCTTTTTCAAGTGGATTCGCAATTCGTCCCAACATACTTCTCACCAGCTCGAAATGTTCTAAACTTAGCAGCGTCCGTTCGGAAGTTTATTAAAGTTTGCCTAGATTATTATCTCCTGAGACGCAAGAGCAGCTCCATCTCGTAAAGCGATTCTGAATATATACTACACACTGGCTGTTCGAGTGCTGTTGCCGCCCACACATCGGAGTCTCTTATCTCAAAAAGGGCTTCTGGGACAGTTTCAAGGGCGCTGAAGAGCTTATTCTCTTTGGCCTGCATCACAATGAAGCTAAAGTCGATACAAAACTTCAAAAGTCCAGGGCGATCTTGGCACGTTTGTACAAGGAGGCATCTTTCCTCGTTCCAGTCAAGACATTCAAGCTGCTCTGCCACTTCAGAATATATATGTGGCACACAATCAGAGCCCGTGCTTTCTTGGCGGCGTTGGCGGCGTTGGCGCTTAAATAATACAATTACTTGGAGGTATTATTCATCGGACAAGGAAGATAGCTTCAGCAGATTCGATAAAATTGGGCGACGGGGAGGGATTGGATGGAAGGATAGAAGTCGCCGCCAAATCCAATCAACCTCGAGCATCCTTCTGAAGCAAGGTTCGAAGCTTGGTACACTAAACTTAGATTCAGCCGAGCCATTTTTAGCACCTCGGATTTCGAATAGCTATAGCCTGTGGGGACGACGGATTTTCTCTCCCTGGATTTAGTTGATCGGAAGATTGTTGTCGGGACCCAAAATAATGTGCTTAGCTAGGCTGAAGGTTAATCGAGCAGCCTCTGATGAGGCATGTAGGACTGGCTGATGCTGTTGATTATCAAAAGGACTACCTGGTCAACGCTAACCTAAGAAAAAATAGGGGCAAGGCGGGAGCCGAGTTCGAGAAGCGAGGGTGGGGCTTTACGGGAGTAAAGGGGCGGAGCTGGGGAGGATGCACCAGACACCATTGACCTCTCCTCGATATTTCAAGCTTCAATTAATGGCTCAGATTGCTGGGATACTTGGTGGTAAAGCTTTGATCACTCCCTAATCTTGTGAGAACTTCACCACTGGAAGGCTTGGCTTGATTGTTGGAACCGACAGGCGGATTCGGCTTCTTCTGAAGAAGTCTATCGCAGATCAGGGTTACTTGAAAAAACCGATTCATTCACTATGCAAGGAGCTGTTTTTGATTGATGTGGCGAATTTGATCAGTGGCTTTTCCAATGCCCCACGATCTCAAACGGATGCCGGCTGTGGCATTCCTGGCTTCATGTTGTAGCTACGGATGAGCTTAATGTCAGCACTTCCTAACAGCCAAGATGTTTAAGAGTTGGTAGAGATGTTCACGAATTCCTTATTCAAGAGGCATACTTCGAGTCAAGGCACAGCTCGACGAGCTTGTAAAAGCAGACAATAGGGGAGAGAGAATGTCCTTACGCAATTCGACCAGCAGGCAAAAAGAACATGGCGACGAGGGCTCCTCCGCGAACCTGCGGATACTAGAATCACGAGTCAGTCTTTGATTGGAAATGCATAACTGCAGAGATATTCGAAAAGGAGAGAAATAGAGAAAATAGCGCCGCATACATGATGTGTTCCCGGACCAGGACTCGTCCATCCTGCCCCCTGCCAACCCGACATGCCTTTCAACTCAGCCGTCTTATCAAGCTGCACAACGCAGTTGATCTCTCCATACGGATGCACGTGATACTGTCCCGAATACTCCTCCTCACTATCCATATACACAGTCGTGATGCTGAAATATCGATTTTCCGGAGAAGGGAGACAGATCTTGCTGCGGCGATACTTGGGCCCGTCGACTTCGATGTTGGCGACCCAACCTTCGGAGAGACCTTGCCGGATGCAGGAGCACATTTCTTCGTAGTAGAGGCTTCCGGGTCCGTATTCGGTGTTGAGCTTTGCTTCGAGTGCTTTACCGGGTGTGCTGTACATGTAAGATAGGGCTATGTATGGGGGAGAGAGGGACGTACAGGTTGTCAATTTCGCTGAAGAATTTTCTACATGTTGATAAAAGTTTCTTGGCCGTGGGGTGAACCTCGACATCGACTTCGGTATCCAGCCCGCCACTATAAGCGTCCATGCTGTCGTTCTGGTTCAAGTGTTGAGGAATGAAGGTTTTTGTGTGTGATATTTGAATCGATTCAAAGCCCAAATTCTGAGATATGTCAACCTTTGAAGTGCGTCCCTGTGATATTTCTAAAATTTGTAGCCAAGTAGCTTACTGCGGAGGTGCTTTAGCAGCTATTTTCGGGATGCTACACGGCATTTAGCTGCAGCACTAGCTTGGCGGACCCCGCCATTGAGAAGCCGGCAGGGACTTTAGAGATCAACATGCCTCGCATGTGGCTCACTTCGCATAGACATGGTGCCAAAATGGATACACTTTGATGTCTTGCAAGGAATCAATGAAGCTTGAATGGGAAGACAAGGGATACATTTCGTGCCACGTAGTTCAAGTGTCTATAGAGTTTGTAAGCACATTTTATGGAGTAAATAGGTCAGTCTCCGAGCTGATTCTACGCCAGTGCGTAAGGCTTATTTCATGGAAACGTCCAACCGGACCATTCCTTCGAGCTCTGGTACTACATGGGCGGAATGATTGCAGTGGAGCAAAGCACAGAATCCAGCTAGTATTTTACGTGTGACATGTTTGTCAATATTGCCAGTGTTTCCTCGACCTTCTCCTCTTCAAGGCTGCGAGACATCACCGTGGCTAGCCTTTCCACAGTTTGTGTTTGAAGCTATGAACTTGCTGACGGAAAACCAAGTTCAAGTCGGGTTTCCAAGATCTCCCCTGATCGATTTCATTTCACACCCCCAGCCAGCAGGCACTCACCCATATCCCTCCTATTCTCCTGAAATTTAGCTCTGCAATAAATTGGATAAAGCTGGCAAAATTTGTGCTCGCACTCAAGGAAACTCTGGGAATGCTACATACAGTACATACTATGAGAATAAGACAAGACGTGCCTAAATTTGCCAAACTCAACACAGATGAGTTAACATTTAGCAAGAGAGTATTTAAAATTTGGGCCACTTAACAGGATTCCGATAACTAGATAAGGTAGTGGTGGTGGGCTAGCAACATGAGTTCACATGTCTCCCACGCGTTCGTCAAGCCTTGCTCGTACTAAGCCATATATCTATCCAGGAAAGCTAAATCGCGAGGAACACGCCGACTTTGACCTACTGTGCCCACTAAGGAGGCTTGCCTTGGAGAAGAAAGAAGTTTGCGTTCCCTCTTTGCATTTTCTGCGTGCTTCGTCCTTGCGTCTTATGTTCTCCCTCCACCTTGGAGTGGGAGAATTCGACGATCAACCATTAGTAGATCAGAAATCTGGCACAAAAACGAGATGGAGCAAAGTTGGCCCGTTTCTACAACATCTTCTTGCATCTCTGATGACTTCATGTTGTCTCCCTGATGTTGCGAGGTCCAGTCGGATTGCCACCAGATCACTGCGACCACGTTGGTTGTTGTAGCATGTTGTGAGTTTGGTTTGGTTTAAATGATGATGACGATGATGAGGCATTCGAGAATAGTTATTTTAGCTCCATTCTAGGTGCGAAAACACAGAAGTGCCTGGAAACAACAAGGGGATTCTTTGGCGTGCAAGGTCGTCAACGCTATCAGATCATGTCAGGCCCAAAGCCATTGCTGATTGGAGATGGCCAAGCAGCCAGAAAAAACTTGTCTATTAGCGTATCGCATGCAGTGTCTGATGCAGCTATTGACTTCGAGGACGGGTTGTCAAGTCTAAATTGGGGGCCTTGGTCTGGTTGACCACAACGACCAAAAGACTCAATGCCTGATTTCAAAACCTGCAGCCTAGATTTTCAGGCTCATTATCCCCCTTCTCTATAAAGTATAGAAAGTATAGGCTCATATACGCCATAAGACAGGTGCGCAGTATGGGTACGCTGTGAGCGCTGTGAGCGCTCGCTTTTGTAGCGAGGCTGGAATGGGTTTTCACCTTCTGCAAGCCTTAGATATAAGGCTATAAGATTGTCACATAGTTCTAATCTAGGAAGGCAATTTCTAACTCAATAATACTAGCTAGAATAGGCTATTTGCTTTTGTATAACTTATCTATTATATATATTAGCCTGAAGGAAGTATATTAAGTACTATAGAGTACGTGCGATGTGTGAAATAAGGAGAAATAGTGAAGCTGGTAGGAGAGCAAAAAGCGATGTTGCAAAAATGGCCACTGAGCCTTTTGGTCGATACGGTCACCCATACTTGGGAACTGTATCCTACCTACGGTCCTGGCTCTGGCAGTGGGAGGCTCCGCAGCGCAGCTGCAGCCTCTGCCCCCTGCAAAATAAACACGAATAAGACATGTGGTCCCCCACATAGGCTCGAGCTGCCAGCCTCGAGATGGCCTGCAGCGTATGATTGAATGCTCTATTGACGGAAAGGAAGTGTCGTCGAGATCAGAGAGTGATGTGCGAGGGAGATGGGGACCATACATGCCCAATTTTGGGTCGGAGCTCAGGAGCTCTAAAGTTCCGATTTTCTGGACGAGATTTGTTGAGGGCTTCATGTACTAATATAAGCGAGTTTGCAGCATCCAAAACAAATCCCCGGTGGCGCAATTGGCTAGCGCGGTAAGCATTCACGAGTACCTGCTCATCAGCACGTTCTAATTCATAATAGTTCGACTGTTAAACAGCAGATCATCGAGAGGTTGGTGGTTCAAGCCCACCCCGTAAGCACTCCTTCAATACTACAAATTGTGAAATATGTACTAATATCACTTTCAGGGGGAGATTCCAAACGTTGCATACATTGCACAATTTTTTTGCATTGATTTTTTGCATCTTTCTTGGACTGCTGTGCTGCATGAACTTTTGACACTTTTTTTTGGTGGCCAGCCTGGAAGCGAGACCGACTAAAATTTGGTACCCCTATTACCCCTGTTCTTCACTTTCTGGTTTGCGGTCTGGCCCGTGGGTCTTGTCTTTCGAGGTGGTAAACGCACTCCGTTTCCTGGATGTTCTTTTTTCATACTTCCTGTATTGAGTTTCAGATTGGACAACTGATTGAACTCCCGTCTATTTCCCACCTGGATCAAAATAGTAATTACAGATCTAATCTATTCTGTAAGTAGAGTCGAGAACTCAATCTTTTCACTTTTCAACCACTTGAGCATTTTATTCTCCAGTATATATTTCAATAGCAGGCAGCAAACGAATAAGGAGGCATTCAGAGTCATGCACGTGATATGATACCGTCTGTGTTACACCCGAATTGAGCAAGGCTAGACTCCCGTTTGTTTTGGACCCCAAAGAGTCGCCACCGCTGATCGACGGTCAAGGCTACGTTCTATCTTTGTTGCATACCGCACGCTTGAGGCTGCTAGGGGCTCTTCAATTCTGTGGCTATTAGTTCAGTCTCCGCATTGTCTTTGTCGGCTCTTAACCCGGGGGAAGGAGACTTCGATGTGGTGATGCCATGCATGTACTGTCTCACTCATATTCAACACTCACGATTTTAATAGTAAGGAAACTTGTAGTGAAACAAATCCAAATTGAAGCTTTTTACATGCTGAAGGGTGGATCTGGCCCAGATTTGGTGCCTACTTATCACATAGAGAGCTGAAAGCCAAAGTTTATCCCGTCTAAAGTCTCTCGACTTGGCATGCATCGTTGGTGTTCACACGCTCTGCCATTTCTTCAACCCGAGTACATGCTCCGTGTTTTCCAAACCAAATCGTTGAGCAGCGTTCAGAACCTGCACTCGAAGACCCAGCAGAAGATACCCCAACTCTGGTAAATCCAATAGCCAGTCAGCCTTGGAAGAATGCAAAAGGCTTCGCAGGTAATCGCGCGGACACACAATTCCTTGGACCCCTCGAACGAGGGGTCGATCCGGGCAACCGATCCCCACCCCTTATCAGGGCCCTTACTGTGTGCTCTGTGTTGCCCGAGGGGGGAGTTCACAGCAGGCAACAAGTACACAGCCTCGCTAACTGACGTCGAATTCTGATCACAGCGTCATCGAAGGATCACAGCCGCAGATCACCAATTATTTGTGCCAGCCTCTCGAGCACTTGGAGGTCGTTAATCGGCAGGGGCGAGGATAACTCCCGAGGGGTTGATTCCTGGTAACGTGCCGGCTCCGGGTTGACACACACCAGTTCCCTCCAGGGTCGCGGGATCCTGCTGGGAGCTGGCTTCCACGCCCGACTGGCTGGCCCTGATTGCGGGGAGACCTGTCAAAACTTCCAGAGAGCCTCGCCCGAGTTGTGGAAGATCTGTACTCTTCTCTTGAAAAGGAGAGCTTCTCTGCATACTTCTAGAATAGCTCAAACGTCCTGCTCTCCAAGCCGACTGAGTTGCCAAGTTCCACCAAACAGTCTCCGCGTGCAGCATCTCGCCTGGAGACAAGAGCCCATTCGTTCCTCAACGCTGTGGGAACGCCACGCCCGCAACACAGCCCAGAACCAGCCTCGCGAGATCCCCCAAAATGCAGTCTAGGCTGTTTACAGCAATATCGGAGAGGCGCAATCGATGGAAATGGTAAGGCAGTAGTTGCACCTGTGCTCGTGGGGGGTGCGCCGATTAGGCCGATAATCTGGACAGCCTTGGAGCCACTGCACACCTCAGACCGCAGTCACACACTGCACTGCACTGCACCGTCTCATGTACGTGGGCACACCTGTCACCCACCATCGCACCTTGCTCTTATTCTGCTTTGTCCTTTCGCTGCATCTCTCCTTTAACATTGATCGACAGCAGGAACGAAGCTTCGACGATAGAACGCCCGAAGATTGCGAGGCGACAGCCGGCACCCCGCCGGCCTTGCTCAACGAAATGGCCGACTTCGTAGCTCCCGTGAAAGCCATCCTCAAGGCTCTGGAAACAGGAATCAAGTTAACGAAAAAGGTATCCGAGTCCGCAGAGCTCGCAGTCTCCGAGTATGCGAGCTCTGCAACCGAAGCAAAAGCGCAGCAGATTTCCGAGTTGGCACCCGGTTTGCAGAGGTCGTTGGAGCAAACTTGTCAGGCTATTCGGGACGCCTATCAGCAGGAGGTTGAAGCATGCGGCAAGCCGTTCACAAAGGCTCTGGTCGAGGACAGTGGGTTGGTCTGATATTGCGAGTGTTCCCCAGCTGATCGTCTTGCAGAAACCATTCAAGCCCGGCTGAAGGACCTCAAAAACGACGTTCGTGATAGCATAGACGAATGCCAAGATTTCGAGGATGACCCAGAATCTTTCGATCAGACAACATTTATGGCCATCGAGCAACAAGCTAACAAATGCTCTGCGGATTGCGTTTCTATATTCCGGGATCTGCGAGATCAATTGACCCAAGGCCGGGTTCCCACATATATGCTCGGAAAGGAACCCAAGGACGATACCACACAGTCTACAAGTACAAGAGTGGACACAAAGCATAGTCAGAGCAATCCCGTGGCCAACCTCCAAACATTCATGTTGGGAAACCAACCAAAAGACGACAGGATACAATTGTCAAGCATGAGACATCCCAGCGCAACCAATTCAATGCCACCTCCCTACATATCACCAGCAACTCCAACTGAACCGATCCGAATCACTACTCCTTCTGTTCCAGCTCCCCAATTCGAGCCAGTGAGGCCGAAGGGTCCTTGGGGAATCGGGGATCCTTTAAATTATGACATGAGTCCAACTCTCGGTGGCTCTCTTGGGGCCTCAGCGAGCTTATTACGGCGGAAACCCGTTGGGGAAGGGTCTCCTGCGGAGCAATCAGATGCCCCCCCATTGATACCTAAGGAGATTGTCCACTCTCGGATTAACGCAAACGAAGAGTTTCTCGAACGACGACGGCAGTCACGTATCATGTTCAACAATGAGCTGCGTTACTCTGCTGTATCCTCCATTGATGAAAACCGGGCCAGCGAGACTTTCAGTGATGGGCCATTCTCACCGCTTAGTCCAAGCCCTGCGACGTCTACAAGTCCAGTAGAAGGGCGTGGCTTCAGAGCAAGTTTGAACACATACGATATGACCAGGCAAAGAAGCCAAGGACATGCTTCACAGGGAACACGCAGCTCAAGAACGAGCTCCGTTCTCCCTGACCGTCATCCAGTTCAAAGACGTGATAGTGAAGATTCGATATTCGGTCTTCGTGGTGCAGCACCAGCGAGTCCCTCTATTAGTGAAAACCAGACTGTTGGGACTTCGGGGAATATCGAGCTTTGGTCGCCAATTACTACGACTGCGAGCCCAGCAGTCATCGACAACCCCTATACCTGGGATCCAGTGCCAGTGCCAACGAAGTTGCAAATGCCATCGCCTTCATTTGGGAATGAAGTCCCAGCTGGACTTGAACCAGTGAACGTCGCGTACGATGACGGAATGATTGTAGTGAACGCCCCCGAACAAAATGCTCAGCGCGGACCAACGTTTACAGTGAGGAAAATGGACTACCCTATACGACCCGATAGCTCCTTCACCAAGTTTGGGGGGTTCTGCGACGGCGCCAAAGCATTAACAAGAGGGGAGACGGGGTTTAAAATAGCGAAAAGGCCATCAGTATGTTCGATCTCTGTAAATGATATGGCGAACCAGCTAACCGTCTATCCCAGGGCCATTATAGCGCAACTGTTTCGGCCAGGTGTATCACTTGTTCTTATGAAGTGGGCTGGAATGATGTTGAGAAAGACAAAATGCTTGACAGTAGGGAGTTCAGTCGTGGTGAGAAACAGTTGCTAATACCTGTTCAGGATCCGGTATATATGGTAACAGTGGAATACGATTTCGGCAACGATTTGTGTCAAAGTGCCATCTGAAGGCAAACTCAATCGAAACTCCCAAATATGCTGTAAGAATCTTCAAGGTTTTAGTCGTCGCATAATCTAACCTTTAATAGTGTTTATTCTGCATCGAAGTACACAAGACCGTCGAAGAGCACGATGCAACAATATTCTTCTCAGTCGCCCAACTATTTAAGCACATCGCCAAACATCCACAACCTGTACCTCACGTCCACGGCATTACAGTCCTTTATGGCCAACAACCCCCAAATGTATTGGACTTTGACATTCATTTCACAACATCACAACCTCTGGTTCCCGAATTTGCGTACGCTGCAATTGCCCAAAAGGTGGCAATTCGACCCTCAGCACAGGCCATTTCTTCCAATAATCCAAAAAATGGTCGCACCGATTCTCGTGACCCTGATGGCAATCCTGTACTACATTTCGCTGTCGGAGCTCGGATCATTGGAATAACGTTCCCGGACAGGTTCAATGGTCTATGGTCTATTGGCTATCACGATGGCCTGCGTGGGTCATTTCCAACCTCTACAATTACGATCGATCAGCCCGGAAGAGATGAGGAGGTCATGAATTCCAATAGCAATCTAGTTGCCTTCGCGAAGTGGGACTTCAAACTAAAGAAATCAAAAGACGACCCCTGGCTCAAGTTCAGCAAAGGAGAGACAATTACCCATATTGGATTCAAATATCAAGATCAGTGGTGTTGGACCGGACAGAATGAAAAAGGACAATGGGGCTTGTTTCCAAATGCGTTTGTGGACAGTCTGCACGATCGTGGAGTCTTCGGTACGAGTCCAGGAAGCGTTAAGAAAGGTAGCTTGTCGTCGAAAATGCCCAGCTTCTCACTCAAGAAACATAGGAGTCCGAATAAGCCTGTAAGGAAAACAAGCATCATGAGTACGAGCAGCGGTGGGAGTATGAACAGTGTTCAGCCTGGATTAGAGGTGGTTCAGACACCGTCGCCTATTCATGCTTCGAGTTCGAGATTCCCTTCTTCGAGTCCCTTCCGAGTTCCCGGGACCTGAGGAGTATTTTGAGGAGAGTTGTTAGATGTGACTGATGATATCTGGGCATTTTTTTGCGAATGGTAGGGAATGAAGGAGTACTTGACGCCGTATTTAGCATGGCTTACGGTCTTTTGAGGCGCAATTTTGTATATGGAGCTTCTCTACGATACCCTTTATTTTTTGTTTTTATATGATATCTCATATCCAAAAAAAAAAAAAAAACTTATCTTTCTTTCATCTACTGGATCTCATTCTTGTGTCAGAGAGCATTTCCGCTTAAGCGAAGTCGTCGCTCCACTCTTGCTCGAAGATTCTCTCTTCTCCAAGTGGAAGAAGGACGGCAGCTAGTATCAAGATCGTGGGCTCGGATGTCCCCCGCCAACAGGCTGTGTGGGATTCTTTCCTCCCCGGGCTGCATCTCCACCTCCACCTCCACATGGGGCTTTAGCCACCACTGGATGCTTATAATACCTGACCTCTCAATCCATCATCTGTATATCAAAGCCCCTCACTTACCCTGCAATCTACTTTTCAACTACATGATTCACACCCATAGCCTTACCTCCAAACTTCATCCAAACACGATGTCACAGCCAGTCGGTATCGTCACAGGAGGGGCATCAGGAATCGGCCTAGCAGTCACAAAACACCTTCTAACCCGCGGCTACAAAGTCGTAATCGCAGACGTAAATGATTCCGAAGGAGAACGCCTCGCCTCCAGCCTGGGCTCCAACGCGATATTCCAACATACAGACGTCTCATCCTTCGAGCAGCAGAGCGCGCTCTTCGACCGTGCCTTCAAATGGGGCGGAAACAGACTTGATTTCCTCGCTGCGAATGCGGGCGTTGATGATCGTCAGAGCTTGTATGAGACGGAGGAGAAGGTCGATGAGAAAGGGCTGCCGTTGGAGCTGAACCTGAAGACTGTGAAGGTTTGTCTAGATGCTGCGTTTCAGGGGATTTGGCTTTTCAAGTGGTATGCGAGGAGGAATAAAGTTCCTGGTGGGAAGGTGGTGATTACTGCGAGCGCGGCTGGGCTTTAGTAAGTCTTCTCCTATAGGATTCAAGATGTGCCAAAAGCTGGTGTGTTCTCTCGACTGATGTTTTTTCAAGTCCGATGACCACCAATCCGCAATATGCGGCAGCAAAGCACGGCCTAGTCGGCCTCACAAGATCTTGCGGCCCAGTGTTCTTGAAAGAGAACATCACCGTTAATTGCATCTGTCCCGCGTTCGTGGTCACGGGTCTCTGTCCACCAAATATTCGGGATATCTTTCCCAAGGAGCATATCACACCCATGGAGACTGTTATCAAGGCTTTTGATACGTTCTTGGATGATGATAAGATGACGGGACAGACAGTGGAGTTGTCGCTCGATGAGCTGCATTTCAGGAAGCAGGTGGATTATCCGAATGAGAGTCAGAGGTGGATTGGTACGCAGTCTGCGGCGTTGTGGGATCAGGCTTATGAGAAGCCGCCTGCGAGGCCACAGTCGTAATACGCTTCTTCTATACTATGTTTAACAATGTTTTCCACTTTTAACTAAGAGAGACTCCTTCCCACTAGATAGTGAATGTCCCTATAAGTAAACGGGTCGGGAAAGGGCGTGGTATCCCGTGCCTGGGATACGATTCGCCCCCAATTTTCTGTGTATTAATCTTATTGTATAAAATTATTAATTGCCTTACAATTCATCCTCAGACACAAGTCCAGGCATCAGGTGATGTATAATTCGCCGGATTCGTGCAAACGTTTCTCTTCGGATACTTGCAATGGTTCCTCGTGAACTCAACCCCCTGAGTCGGATCATCCTACACTGTCATCAGCAACTTCCCACTCATCTCTCAGCCTTTCATAAACTCACATTAACAAACTTCGTCCCTGTCACCGTCTCCGGCGCATTCCCATTCTCAACCCAATCCACGATTCTCAATAACACATTATTCTGCGGATCCATCGTTGACACGCTCGCAAGTTGGTTCCCGATGAAGTGAGCCCCATCACCTCCTTGACAATGTCCCATCCCGCTGATTCGGAAGAAGCGGTAGAAGCTATCCGAGGCTGAAGAGTTGAGACCCATTGTTCGAGAGACGAGGTTGTAGTATACCGGGCTGTTCTCTGAGGTTATGATTGCGTCCATTTGACCATGGTAATGGACTGGATTTGGTCAGTATATTGTATCTCAGGGAAAAGGAGAGCACTGACGTATTTTCCCGCCATTGTTCTGGAAAGCGGAGATATTTCCATTCCACGTAGCGATGTCAAAGGGATTCTGATCTTCAGCCTCCTTCGCATCTGCGATAGTGAAGGTGGCAGGATCCCAATTCGAGTTATCTGCCAATTTGAGCAAGTTTCTCATAAGTGAAGAGAAAGGAGAACCAACTGTAAACGGCATATTTAAACCAATCGCTCGAAAACGAGAAAGCTCCGTTAGCATAATACACCAAACTGGCAATGACCTCTGAACCAGGCTGCATCCTGGGATAAATCAACTTCCCATCAACACCATAGAGATCCGTGAACGCATCCCTCACAGCACCAACCTGAGCGCTCGTCAAGCAAGTACTTGAATTCGTCACCCCAGGAGCACACTGCAGCGCCTCAGGTCTAAATCTGCACAATTCAGGATCTTCAATAATTCCATCGACGACTCCGTCAATACCATCACATTGACTCAGAATCTCTCGATGAACGGCTGCCCAAAGCGGAATCGGGATATAAGTAGCGTGCCCTGGGTCCCCGAAAATAGGATAGAAGTGATTGCTCCAGGAATTCAGGTTCGGGTAGTTGAGCGCTGGGGCGCCAGCGAGAACACCGTCGAAGTCGAGGGGATAGGATTGTACTGATTTAAAGCCTTGACGACCGCCTGTGGAACACCCGAGGTAGTAGGATTTCTTGTGTGCAGTGCCGTAGAACTGTTTGGTCAATTCTTTGCCGACTACTACGCCTGTATGGAGGGAGCGGATGGCGAAGTCTTCGACGACGTCGGAGTTGTTTGCAAATGCCTGGGAAAATTAGATACTATTCTTCTCTTGAACGAGATAGTACTTACTACTCCTGTCGTTCCATTATGTCCGTTGTTCGCCCCTGGAATATGTCAATTTCTGTTGTACCTTCACCGAGCTAGATTGACGAACCAACAGTAGCAAACCCTAAACCTGCAGTGTACGCCAGGTCCGTATACTGAATACACCCACTCTCCCCTCCATTGCCGGTACTCAAGAACCTTCCCGTCCAATTTATCGGCAGCCACGCTTCCAGCGTAATGCTGTTTCGATAACTCGTTGCCACATACATCGCGACTCGACACATATCGCTCGTCACCAAGGCACTTGGATACCCACAATCAGCCAATCCAAAATCTTGCGTAAAAGACAAGTTCGTGCCTGCGGGGACGAAGTTTGCAAAGTTCACAGTGACGTTCTCGATGGCGATTGAGGCGCCGAGTTGCGAACATGCTGAAGATGGGTCGGAGAAGATGAAGTCTCTTTTCTCGTAAAGTATACCATCTGCAAAGCACAATGGAAGAATAGCAGGTAGAAGAACAGAAGAGAAGAGACGCATCTTGACGCCTGTCGCTGTAAATCAAGAAGAATGGATCCAAATTGAAAAATGTGTGAAAGACAAAAAGTGGACACCAAGTCCTATTTAATCCCACCCATCCAAGATCACCATGTCCACCACGCTCCTGACCGAAGGTTCAAATGCGAGTCTATCCCATGTTATTTCAGAGGGGAGGCTCCCTTGGCGAACAAGGAAAGTGCGAGCCCTCATATGAACGCATGCAACCCACTTCATCCCAGTCCCTACTTTCCTCGACCTGCGTCGGCAGTGACTTCGGCTCCATCCCCGACCGTCAACCCCTTGCAACTTTCCCCATATTCGTGCACTAATCCCTGGCTCCCTCTGAGAAAAGAGAAACTTGCGAAAATAAGCGTCGGAGGTTGGGAGATCTCTTGCCTCCCAAGTCCTGATTCAGTCTCAGCCGCGGCGGAATGTGGAGTTGGAAGTGGACGGAAAATCCCTGACTATGCGTTGTTGCATTCATCTCATCCCATCAAGGCTCAAAAGAACCGAGTTTTGCAAATCTGGCCCATGGGTGATGATGCACATTATGGACCTGCAGGGCCCTCTTCGATGTGATGATATCGAAGGAGAGATTTTGGTTCGGCGCATAGAAAACTCCCCACTTTGCGGGGCACGTAACCTTACTATATTTACCATCAAAGTCTAGGGTCCGGCCCGAGTGCTCCCAATCTGCGAGTGCGAGCTCGCGATTTGTGTATACCTCTAGAGACCCACAGATTCCTCTCTTCCGCTGATCGATTTCAGGGCATAGGAGAGAGTGATTCGGAGAGAGAACACAGCGCAGTGCAGCGGACGGGTGGGTGGAGAATCCGCATCACCTCCGGCGGGGTGACCCTATCCATCACGAACATGATATCCAGACATGTATGTATGTAAACAAGCCATTTCCCTCTTCGATTCGGAGAGTGTCCGCCATCGCATCTACTGTGCCTCTTCGTTAGCCTTTCTAGGTCGCACAGTCGAGGTGATTGCAGACAAAGGTGTCGAGAATTGCGACGAGACTCACAATACCATCGATCATCCCATTTCCTCCTCGTAAGAGCCATCCAGCTCAAGCACCAACAACCTCGGGGCCCTGCTTCCGGATCGATATGTTGATCAAGGACGCGGCGCCTATGAGGACGATGGCCAGGATCAGGACGCCGAGGACAATGGGTAGGGTGTCCATCTTTGCTTCTTCTCTTCTCCCGCTTTATCACTCTTCTCGTCTCTCAACTTGGTTCGTAGATCGTCACTTGCGAAGATTCTAAAGGTCTTTGTCGTTGTCGATGGATATAGTTATTGACGTTAATCGTACTTGTTAAGGTGGAGGGATAAATGACAATTTGCAACGGCGTGGCAATGCAGCACAAGATTTATTACCTATTCACGGTGACTGCCTGTTTGCTGGGCGGCTCTCGGATCACGCATCATGAGGGGTAGGTGTGGGTGCCCAAAAAACCTCATTGGTCCTAATCGTTATTCACGCAATCAGATCAGGTTGTTCTGCAGTCCTAAAACATGACGCTGTTGCAGAAAATGCATGCTTTCGCATTGCGTTATACAAGATGCGCTTTCGGAGGATAGAACGCGGAAGGATGCAGATGCAGGAAGTTTTCCTTGTAGTGCTAGTGCCGTTTTTTTTTAATGGGGATGTGTCCCCGGGTTCAGTCCAGGGGTTCGGATTCGGCTCCGAAAGGGAGCCTGCCACGGCAATCCAGATAGCGAATTGCAGATTAAAGGTAATGACTCTATTTGTCTCTCTTTTGAATGTACAGTGGAATGGAAATCTCGACAGCGTAACTAACTACAAGCACAGACTCTGCTGAATTTCAAAACTCATGCCATGCAAATAGGCTCTCTTTGTAAATGATCCCAGACGCCCCTCTCAACATGAATCTACTTCCACTACGCATGCGTGCCATTCATGCCATTGACACCATTTGTACCATTAACCCCGTTGGTATACGGCTCCTCATATTTGTCCCAGTTCGCCAACACCGCGCCAATCTTCGGTGAGTTGGTCAGTCTGTAGACATCCTCGAAGTACTCCTTGGTCAACTCGAAGGGTCGTGCAGTGACGTTGGGGATGTATTTCCCAATCAGCTTGCTTGGATCGATGGTGGTCTTGTTAATTTTCTTGAGCAAGAAAGAACGGAAGGGCTTGACACCTGAGCGCAAGAAGGTCGAATGGAAAGGCACATCAATGCCCTTGAGCGGGATGGTAGCAAAGCCTCGTTGAAGATCAAGGGGCTTGGGTTTAGTCTCAGTCTGTTTGGCGCACTCTTGAATGATTTCAACAAGATGAGCCTTGACATCCTCGAGCGACAGAGTCTGCATTAATTGTTGAATGTCGATCTTCTGAGCTTTGAGGTAGTTGGTCACACCAGTCAGGGTGTCCAGCGCACGAAGGTCACCGGCGCAGACGTATTGCATGTTGGCGATGTTGTAGTTGACAATTTCCAACAGCCATCCAGTCTCCTCAGCAATGTTCTCAACAACGTATTGGAGAGCCTGCTCGTTGAAGGTCTTGGAGATCCTGCTTGGGTTGACGGCACACATGGAATAATTCGATCGGCCGGTCTCATCACGCTCGACGGCGACTTGCATGGTGAGCCCTCGGTAGAAGACAACGGAAACCAAACTCTCAATGGGCATAACGTCAGCCAGTGCGGCAAGGGCAGAGTATTCTCCGAGTGAGTGTCCAGCGAAACTGCTGTCACGCTGGACAAGGCCCTTTGAACGCATGTCCTCGAAACTGGCCTTCTCCATGAGTGTCAAGGCGGGCTGAGTGAACTGTGTCGCCGAAAGTAGACCAGTTGGTGATCGATAGGTGTATGACGTTGTATGTTCATTGATCTCCTTGAAAATCTTCTCTGACTTGATGGCTCCATCAGAACCAACAGTCTCGAAAGTCATAGACATGTAGTTTTGACGAATGGCCTTTCCTCGAGGTCCACCAAAGTAGATGGTCAACTCCTTAGGATTGTTCTTGACAATGTTCGTGATCGCGAAGCCTGGATAATATTAGTATGTTTTTAATAGTGCGAGGAGGAGTTGCTTACCATAGTTGTCCATGAAGTGCTTATCAGCTCTGTCCCAAACCTCTTTGGCCACCGGGCTGCTGGCATAGAGCTCCATGCCCATACCTTGCTCCTGAGAGCCTTGTCCAGTGAAGACGTATGCTGAAACTGGCTGTTCAACCTCAGCCTCACCAATCAAGACCTTGTCCTCGGTCTCCTTATTGCTTGCTTCGACCTTGATGATCTTGCGACCAGCAACCATACCAACATGTGTTAACTTGACTTCAATGTCATCGTTTGGAAGAACCATGCCGGTGAGAGAGGCATGGAAACTTCGAACACGGCCTACGTTGTTTTCTGCCGCCCAAGTCTCGACTAGACTTCGAACAGCGGCACTCGAGTACATTCCATGAGTGATTGTACCAGGCAAGCTTGCATAACTTGAGAAGACCCGCGACACGTGAATGGGATTGTAATCCCCGGAAACACGAGCATAAGTCTCGTTGGAAGCTGGTGCCCTCAAAAGGAGAGGAGTCTTGCCACTCAGAGGAATGACGTTCTCAAAGTTGACAGGTTGCTCAATCGACGATCCGCGTCTCTCAAGATAATCAATGACTGGGTTACCGTGAGACACTCCAGCTTCGTACTCAACACTCGCCACTTGAATGATCTCCTTCGTAGGCAGCTCGAGAAGCACTTGGCCTCTGGTCTCAACACTGCTGAAAACAGTCTTGTTCTTGAAGCGAACCAAACTTTGAAGGCGGAAAGTTAATGTCTGACCAAGAAGTTCTTGGTCCGGCTCATCGAGGCTGAACCATTCCTTCGATCTCAGGACAGCAACATCTTTCGAGGTCGCGAGATGGATTTGCATTGGAGTTTCCTGCTTGCGCTGGAAAGTGTTCTCGAAATCAGTGTAAGAACCGCGATACAGAAACTGAGATGTCACTTCCATAACCGGCTTGCCTTCGCGAGTAATTGTTCCGCAGACCTCGACCATCTTGCCCGAATCCTGGTTGATGACGGCGTTGATCTGAGCGGTGGCTTCAACCTCGTCACCTTTCTTCAATGGCTCCGCCCCAGGTAGCATGCGGAAGCCATTCGAAAGATGAACAAGCCTGAGAAGGTCGCCGTCAATGGTTCTTGGGAATATTGGCTTCGTGATGGCTTTCCAGCCAACGACAATGGCAAAGTCCATGGGAGCAAAGACCTCCTTCCCTGGTCTGTCAACGAACGCCTCACCGGTATTGCCGACAGCGTGAATGAAATCGTTGATTGCTTCCGCAGTAATCTTAGCCTTGCCACCGTCGAAAGTTCCGGTGACTGGAGCGTCGAGATTAAGCGGTTCATTGCCAAACCACGCACGCCAGTAGAACTCTTTGATGCGGTCGTTTCGGCCTTCCATCACTTCCCGAATGGGCGCATATCCGGTCTCGGGATGGTAGGTGAAGACAAGTGGAAGGGGGACTGGCTTTCCGAGAGCTGTGGTATCTTTGATCATGTTGATCAAGATCTTGTTCTTGTTTGTGAGTTTGACATCGATTACTTGAACGTAGTGATTAGGTCTTGGTTGTTCCTTGACGGTGATGACAGTCTTTGAAGGCTCATTAGGATGGAGAATTTCGACGAAGAGGCCGCGGACTGGGGCAAAAATTCGCTTTATTGGGTTCGTCTGGAACTTTTGACCCTGCACGAACACCTCAGAGGTGAAAAGTGCATGCCTCCATGACCGCTTGCCACCGGCCAAGAGAGTTAGCCATGACTCGAGAGACGGCAGAGCAGCTGTAGCGGATGACGAAAGACGATAGGTAGTCTTGTGGGTGTCTTGGGAAATGGTAAGACCCTCAACATCCAGTTCCGGCTCTGTGTCAATGAGGATACCGCCAAAGTACTCGGTGATGGGGATAGTAGATTCTTGTCCACCATAGACATCCTGGACGAGGCCTTTGATATGAGCGTGGTGAATGCCGTCCAGAATATCCTTGATGGGCTCGTCCACAACCTTGGAGTATTTGACTGCGGTGGGGCCCTGCAAGATACAGGTTCTCCCAACATCCTGGTCAATGACAGCTTCCAGATCCTCAGACTGCCACAACGAATCCTTCTTGAAGTAGAATTCAAAGTTGTCATCAAGAGCTGGGACGAAGGTTGTTGGCTTTTGACCCCGGCGTTGGCAGAGAAGGAGGAAGTGCTGGACATCTTGGGCATTGATCAGCTGCGTCTCGGCTTCTGGATACGCGGCCAGGATTCTCTCGACAGTTGGGTACGGGTCGGCGAGTTCGGAGTAACTTTGAAGCAAGGACGGCTTTCCTTGGCTTGGTGTGAAACGTTCTTCGACACGGCGAATGAAATCTCCAGTGAGTTTTTCGTAGGATTTATCGATCCAGCGAGATTCGTGTTTGACAAACATCAAGTCCACCATTCGACGCACAACTTCGCCATAAGTCATATCCTCGAGGTCAACGGTCTCACCAGCCTTATTGCGTCCGAACCAAACCTTCTGGAAATCATCGTTGAGCTTCTTGATGATATATTCCCGGTTCTTCTTCAGTTCTGGCACACGCTTCTCTTTCGGCAAGCTGAAGATCTTAGCGTCCATCTCCGCCCAAAATTTGACACCTCGAGTTGCAAGCTTATGGATTGGCTCGCCCATCTCCGATCGGACGGTGATAACACCGCCCGCAGGTCCTTTGTAGGTCTTCTCCCAGTGGGAGTCATCGAGGCCCTCCGCCTCTGTGATGGCCTTTTTGGCATTCTTGCTAGTGTGCGCTTCTTTGGCAGTCATCATACGGCTGCCGAAAAGACAACCATCAAAAGGCATTGGAGGATATCCATACTTGGCAGACCAGGCACCGGTGAGGTAGGGGTAAGTATCTTCGGCACCACCGAAACCACTACCGGCAACGAGAACGATATTCTCGCTTCTCCGGATGCGACCATACATTTGAAGGATAGGTTGATGGAAATCTTCGAATGAGTGATGGCCACCGCCACGACCCCCGGTCCATTGAAGGATGACTGGGAAGGTAGGGTTTGCCTTTGCAATGTTGATCACAGCTTGAATCGCGTCCACGGATCCTGGCTTGAAGGAGATATGTTTCAGACCGAGGGTTTCAATATATTCTTGAGCGACCTCGATAGATGGCACACCGGCTCCAATAGTGAGGCCTTCAATCGGAACACCCTCCGCACGCAATTGGCCGAGAAGGGGAATTTGCCATTGCATAGCACGTGGGTTGACATAAATGAGGTTGACGGTGATACCACGTCCGGGAGGGATGGCATTCTCAATCTTTCTCAGGGCCTCAGTCATGGTCCTGGCATTATAGTAACCACCACCCGCCAATTCAATTTGATAGCCGGCGTTCATAGTCGCTGCCACGAAATCCCAGGGCACGGTACATGGTGTCATACCGGCGACCATAACTGGAGGGACACCCAAAAGTCGGCTCATCTTGGTATCGACGTAAGTCTGACCAGTCGATGTCTTGATGAGACGTGGGCCATGTTCCTTAACCCAATCGATGGCGTATTTCACGGCGTGCTCCTCGTCGCGATCGAAAAGTTCGGGCTTGTAGCCAACTTCGGGTATCGTCCCGTCGATGGCACCCGCCAAGATAACTCGAACGCCGGTTCCATCCTTGTTGCGACTGGTCAAAACACCAAGGCCAGAAATCCCACCAGGACCAAAGTCAAGGACATGGGTGGCGTTGGGGAAGACAGTAGCTTTCTCCCAGTTGACTGGGTCGTGTGTGATCAAGCGCACCAGGGTTGGCACGATATCACCGTTGACCTCATCTCGAAGGTCTTTGCCAGTGTTTGTATCATATACAGGTATTCCTAGTAGTTTGCTATTGATTTTGATGTCTTTGAGATCCTCATCAATATGTGAGGTGGCATCGGACAAGTATTTGCTGTGGAAGGGGGATGTGATTGGGAGAAATCTGCTGGAAAATCGGACCTTTCGTTCAGTGAAAGGAATACGGGTCTGATCAAGACCTGTGGGAGCCTTCACTTTTCGGAGCTGAAGATTAAGACCGTACAGAGAGATGGGTGGACCGGTGACAACCATATTTCGAGCGCTGTTCACCAAGGATATGGCGATGTGTCTGTCTTCTGGCAGATATTGATTTGTTGCATCAATGTGCTCCTGGACTTGTGCTCGAGACAGGTCTCGGATGCTCAACATGGGCGTTGGGGTACCTTCGCCGTGGTCGACTGAATCTTGCAAAATTGAGGGTGCAAGTGAGGTTCTTGGGTAGGTTTGTTGACTGCGGGATCCAATCCAGAAGAGTATGGTAAGTGAAGAAATCGCAATTTCGTCAAATGACTCCCACGAATCTGCGGCCGAGGTGGCAGCGGCAAGAACGATACCTTGGGAATGGCCAGTGGTCCCGCTGATTTTTTCTCTGAACTGACCTGGTGTAAGGCCTAGGACTTTGCAGGTGACCGTGTAATGTGCAAGCTGCACAAGCCCAATCAATGGGAAGCTGACCGGCGCAGAAACCATATAATCAACATCTGGAGTAGCTTCAGGATCGTGGAGCCATGCCATCACATCCAGGCCTTTCGAGTAGAGCTTTTCCGCTCTTGGGTCCCTGGAGAGATTCTGCAACAGTTCCGCGGCAGAGACGACCAATTCTTCGACGAATGACGGATATGTCGTGTAAAGTTCTCGTAGTTCCTCGAAATACTCCTCGATGTTTCCCTGCCCGCCAAAGACACTGTAGACCTTGGCGAACTCGTCGCCAACTGCTCGGAATAGCGCGGACTCATGGCGTTTGATTGCTCGGCTTGTGGCAGCACGAGCGGCGTAGTATGCTCTGACGACCTCGAGCTTTTTGGCATCGATTCCAGGAAGAGTTGCAGTTATGGCATGGACCTCATTGCCTCTTAAAAATGCTCGCTCAAACTCGTTCAACACAAGTTTCAGCACCTCTTCGTATGAGCCCTGCGCATCGTCCTCACCCTCATCAACATCTTGCGCAACAAACCCGAGGTATCGCGCAACAAGCTCTGCCACAGACGACGGCTCGTCGTCTTGTGCTAGTTCGTCTGTTGGGGCGGGGAGTGACGCTAGGAAGCGGTCTTTGATTTGGGCGGCGTGGAAATGGAGGTTTGTCGGTATTAAGAAGGAGTGCTCGAGTGAGCCGTGGGTAAGAACAAGAGGTCGCAGAGATGCGGAGGATCGAGGTGTAGAGACGCCCGTCTGGGGGCCTGTGGATGTTCCGTACATGTTGGGAGGTTGATGTCAGGTTATTAGGGAGATTCTGACATTTGAAGTGTTAGCAAAAAGCTCTCTTAAAGTGCAGAGCAGAAAGTAAACTTCGCAAAGCACTCGAAACATCACACTAACCTAGATTTTCAACTCCGTTTACTCAGCGAAGAGCAGGAGCGAAGTAAAGCAGAAAATTGAAGCTGCAAAAAGCAGCGGCGGCGTCGTCTCCTTGCCAACAAAGTCTTTCTATGGCCGTCTGAAAAGGAAAAGGAGGGTCGTTCTATGATGTGGCAAGAGTTTGAATACGGGAGGATGGAGAGCAGAGAAGGAGGGGCTGCTTCTCTTGTGTGGAGGTTCAATTGGGGGGTATTTGCAAGAAGCGGTGGTTTCCTCGCAGCTCGAGATCAATTATTGAGCTGTCGGTCTCAACGGAACCTCGCCAAATTCTGTCTCCAAGCACTAGCGCAGTGTTGGGCGCACTTCCCGGCACCCCCTGCAGCCTGGCCGCCACGCTTGCTGATTGGCACACAGCGGCACGGCTGTTGGTGGCAGCCTGCAGGTGAGCGGGCTTGAACTTTGGAGGCTTTGGTCTTGACGGGGACGGGGTCTAGAGTGCGGGAATCGTGCGGACAATGAGGGGCTGAGGTGCGATACTCGATGTTGCTGCAGGACAGTTATCATCATTCCTGGCATGGCATAGTCACAGGACGAGGCAGCAATCTGAGAGGTCCCCGCCAGACTGAGTAAGTGAGACGTGGAAGAGCGCTGCTGGGCGATGTCTTCTTCGCCTTCTGTTTAGTAAACACCTCGGCAGATCAAAGCATACATATTGTTGAGGAGCAGAAAACAGCTGCCTGGGTCCAGCGTGATTTACAACGTGTCAAGAACGGTACATCTATTTCGCCGTTCCTTTGGTCCATCTGCGAGGCTGACGAGGTGAAGGCTGTCCAGGGCAATATAATTTTCTGATAGCCGATATTTGCCCACCCTGCAAATTAGCAACAAGCGAAAAGGGGAAGGGGGAGGCGAGGGGGGGAGGCGAAGGGAAGGGAATCGAGAACACAATGGCATAACTGTACAACTCCAAGCCGTCGGATTCTCGTGCGATAAGAGCCTGCATAAGGGTGAGCTGCGATCTTGCCCTTGTCGTCCCAATATCTGGCTCGCATTACGTAGGGCCGTTAGCCCGGGCGAGAGATGTACCACTGTGACCACGGCGGTGACGGGGCCGGCGACTGAGGCGAGGCAGGCAGGGTGAGGTCGGAGGACGGCGCGGGAACTGGGGACCGCGGCCCCCACTAGTCCCGATGTGGCCATAGCGTCTGCAATCGTTGGGAGAGCTGCCGTGACGCCCGTCAACTTTTTGGTTCAACACAACGCCAAAGCCAGACTCGACTCTCGAGCCTCAATCAAGGGCGCGGATCAATGCGGTGCAAGCTCTTCTTCTCCGCACCTAATACCCGCTCCTGATCCTCATCACTCTCTTGGTGACCCTCTGACCCTCGATCAAATATTGCCCACCATTTCTGCTTCCAATCATTCCTCAGCGACATTCTTTTTCACCCTTTCCTCGCTGCCAGCTTCTTGTTCTTCTAAACTGCCTTTCTTCGCTACTCGCGAAGCTACAACAAGTGAGACTGGAATTACATCAATCCCCTCAAGCACAGAACAACTTTGGTTGCAAGCCCACCACCCTCACGACCCTCTGTCTGGATACCCTCTCAAACCCCTAATAAACGTCCTCGGACACAAAATACACTCAAGATGCGCCCCGAAGTCGAGCAGGAGCTCGCCCATACGCTCCTCATCGAGCTGCTGGCATATCAATTCGCCTCGCCCGTGAGGTGGATCGAGACACAAGATGTCATTCTCGCAGAAAAGACGACGGAGCGGATTGTCGAAATCGGCCCTGCGGATACACTTGGGGTCATGGCCAAGAGAACTCTGGCCTCCAAGTACGAAGCTTACGATGCTGCAAAATCGGTTCAAAGACAAATTCTCTGCTACAACAAGGATGCAAAGGAGATCTACTACGATGTGGATCCCGTTGAAGACGAACCTGAGCCCTCAGCTGCTGGCCCAAGTACCTCTGCACCAGCTTCCGCACCATCCTCGACTTCAGCACCAGTAGCGGCCGCCCCTCCTCCACCCAGCGCTGGACCTGCAGCACAGCTTCCAGATGCCCCAGTCGGCGCAGTAGATATTGTGCGAGCACTCATCGCTCAAAAACTCAAGAAGCCCCTCTTGGAGATCCCTCTGAGCAAAGCAATCAAGGATCTTGTCGGTGGTAAGTAGAGAAAATTTCCAAATTGAGGCGAGGTCTGAGGCTAACGATTCCGCTCCGTAGGCAAATCTACCCTCCAGAACGAAATATTAGGAGATTTGGGCAAGGAATTTGGTTCCACACCCGAGAAACCAGAAGATACCCCCCTCGATGAGCTAGGAGCATCGATGCAGGCCACGTTCAATGGCCAACTTGGAAAGCAATCCTCCTCTCTCGTCGCAAGATTAATCTCCTCGAAAATGCCAGGAGGCTTCAACATTACAGCAGCGCGAAAATACCTTGAGACTAGATGGGGCCTGGCTTCAGGGAGACAAGACGGAGTTTTGTTGTTGGCTTTGACCATGGAGCCAGCAGCACGTCTTGGTTCAGAAAATGATGCCAAGGCATATCTCGACGACGTTTCCCAGAAATATGCCACGAATGTTGGCATCAGTCTATCTGCACCAGTCGCCGGTGGTGATGGAGGTGCTGGAGGAGGAGGGATGATGATGGATCCGGCCGCCATTGATGCTTTGACCAAGGATCAAAGGGCCCTTTTCAAGCAGCAGTTGGAGCTCTTCGCAAGGTATTTGAAGATGGACCTTCGCGCTGGCGACAAAGCCTTCATTGGATCGCAAGAGTCATCAAAAGCCCTGCAAGCGCAATTAGATCTTTGGAACGTAGAACATGGAGAAGTTTACGCTGCTGGTATCGAGCCGAGTTTCAGCGCACTCAAGGCTCGAGTCTACGATTCGTCCTGGAATTGGGCTCGCCAAGATGCTTTGACAATGTACTACGACATCATTTTCGGCCGTTTGAAGGCTGTTGATCGAGAAATTGTAAGCCAGTGTATTCGAATCATGAATCGATCGAATCCTACACTCCTCGACTTCATGCAGTACCATATCGACAACTGCCCAACTGAGCGAGGTGAGACCTATGCTCTCGCCAAGGAGCTCGGTCAACAGCTCATCGAGAACTGCAAAGAAGTCTTGGGGACAGCGCCTGCCTACAAGGATGTTTCGATACCAACCGGACCTCATACCAGCATCGATGCACGCGGAAACTTGGACTATGCTGAAGTTCCAAGAACTAGCGTCCGAAAACTCGAGCATTATGTTCGGGAAATGGCTGATGGCGGCAAGATTTCTGAATACGGCAACCGCACGAAGGTCCAGAATGACCTGAGCCGCATCTACAAACTCATTAAGCAACAACATAAGCTTTCGAAGTCTTCTCAACTGCAGATCAAGGCACTCTATGGCGATGTCATCCGATCACTCGCAATGAGCGAAGGCCAGATCATTCCAAAGGAGAACGGTAATGGAAAGCTTAACGGCGCTGCCAAGAAGAGTGCCGTTCGCACCGGACCTGTGAAGACTGGCAAGGTCGAGACGATCCCTTTCTTGCACTTGAAGAGAAAGGATGAGCACGGTTGGGAATACAGCAAAAAGCTCACTGGTATCTACCTCGATGGTCTAGAGCAGGCTGCCAAATCCGGCGTCACGTTCCAGGGCAAGAATGCTTTGATGACCGGTGCGGGTGCTGGCTCAATTGGCGCGGAAGTTCTTCAAGGCCTGATCAGTGGTGGTGCAAAGGTGGTTGTTACCACCAGCCGTTTCTCACGCGAGGTTACCGAGTACTACCAATCAATGTACTCTCGCTACGGTTCTCGAGGCTCTCAACTCATTGTCGTTCCCTTCAATCAAGGTAGTAAACAGGATGTTGAGGCTTTGATCAACTATATCTACGATCCCAAGAAGGGTCTTGGGTGGGATCTTGACTTCGTTGTCCCTTTTGCTGCTATCCCTGAAAATGGTCGCGAGATCGACAGCATAGATTCTAAATCCGAACTTGCTCATCGCATCATGTTGACCAACCTTCTGCGTCTCCTTGGTTGCATCAAAACACAAAAGGCTGAACGAGGCTTCGAAACTCGACCTGCACAAGTCGTTCTACCTCTGTCGCCCAATCACGGTACTTTCGGAAATGACGGTCTCTATTCCGAGTCCAAGCTGGCTCTCGAGACCTTGTTCAATCGATGGCACTCAGAAAGCTGGGGCAATTTCCTCACTATCTGCGGTGCTGTCATTGGTTGGACTCGTGGTACTGGTCTCATGTCTGGCAATAACATTGTTGCTGAAGGTGTCGAGGCTTATGGTGTGCGTACATTCTCTCAGACAGAGATGGCTTTCAACTTGCTTGGGCTCATGTCACCAACCATCGTCGACCTTTGCCAATCCGAGCCTGTGTTTGCCGATCTTAACGGTGGACTTCAATTCATCCCAGACCTCAACAATTTGATGTGGAAGCTCAGAAAGGACATCATGGAGACCAGTGAGGTCAGACAGGCCGTCACGAAGGAGACCGCAATTGAGAACAAGATTGTCAATGGTGAGGATAGCGAGGCACTCTACAAGAAGGTCACAATCGAGCCTCGTGCCAACATCAAGTTCGAGTTCCCTCCGCTTCCAAACTGGAAGAAAGAGGTCGAGCCTCTCAACGAAAACCTCAAGGGTATGGTTGATCTCGAGAAGGTGGTCGTCGTGACCGGTTTCGCTGAAGTTGGGCCTTGGGGTAACTCTCGTACTCGATGGGAAATGGAAGCATACGGCAAGTTCTCACTTGAGGGTTGTGTCGAGATGGCCTGGATCATGGGTCTCATCAAGAATCACAATGGACCTATCAAGGGGAAGCAATACGCCGGTTGGGTGGATGCCAAATCCGGAGAACCTGTCGATGACAAGGACATCAAAGCCAAGTATGAAAAGCACGTTCTTGAGCACTCTGGTATTCGTCTCATCGAGCCTGAGCTCTTCAAGGGCTACGACCCCAACAAGAAGCAGATGCTTCAAGAGGTCGTGATCGAAGAAGATCTCGAGCCATTCGAGACCTCAAAAGAGACCGCCGAGGAGTTCAGACGCGAGCATGGCGACAAAGCAGAGATCTTCGAGATTCCAGAATCCGGCGAATACATTGTGAGAATGAAGAAGGGAGCCACACTTATGATCCCCAAAGCACTTCGATTCGATCGTCTCGTTGCCGGACAAATTCCAACTGGTTGGAATGCTAAGCACTACGGTATTCCTGACGATATTATCTCGCAAGTGGATCCAGTCACACTGTTCGTTCTTGTCTGCACTGTTGAATCATTATTGGCGTCTGGTATCACAGATCCATATGAGTTTTACAAGTATGTCCACATCTCCGAAGTCGGTAACTGCATTGGTTCCGGTATTGGCGGTACTTCGGCTTTGAGAGGCATGTACAAGGATCGCTTCTTGGATAAGCCTCTTCAGAAGGATATTCTCCAAGAGTCCTTCATCAACACCATGAGCGCTTGGGTTAACATGCTACTTCTCTCGTCGACTGGTCCAATCAAGACTCCTGTTGGTGCCTGCGCAACTGCAGTTGAGTCCGCTGACATTGGCTATGAAACCATTATGGAGGGCAAGGCTCGTGTCTGCTTTATTGGTGGTTTCGACGACTTCCAAGAAGAAGGGTCATACGAATTTGCCAACATGAAGGCAACCAGCAACGCTGTCGATGAGTTTGCCCACGGGCGCACGCCTAAGGAAATGTCACGACCGACTACCACAACCAGAAGTGGGTTTATGGAGTCGCAAGGGTGTGGTATTCAAGTCATTATGACTGCCAGACTTGCTCTTGATATGGGCGTTCCCATCTACGGTATCCTCGGTTTGACGTCGACTGCTACCGATAAGATTGGCCGATCCGTACCCGCACCTGGTCAAGGTGTTCTCACGACTGCTCGTGAGAATGCTGGCAAGTTCCCATCGCCTCTTCTCGACATCAAGTACCGTCGCCGACAAATTGAACTCCGAAAGAAGAACATCAAGCAATGGCAAGAGTCAGAGCTGGAGTATCTTCACGAAGAGATTGCCGCCATGAAGGCTCAGGGCCAACAATTCAACGAATCAGAGTATGCTCAAGATCGTGCCATGCACATTGAGCGTGAGGCTGCACGCCAAGAGAGTGATGCTCTGAATAGCCTAGGCAACAACTTCTGGAAGAAAGATTCAACTATTGCACCTCTTCGTGGAGCTCTTGCCACTTGGGGCCTTACAATCGATGACCTTGATGTTGCGTCGTTCCACGGCACTTCTACAGTGGCCAACGACAAGAATGAGTCTTCCGTCGTTTGCCAACAACTAAAACATCTCGGCCGAAAGAAGGGTAACGCTGTTATGGGTATCTTCCAGAAATACCTTACAGGTCATCCAAAGGGTGCTGCGGGTGCCTGGATGATGAACGGCTGCTTGCAAGTCCTCAACACTGGCTTGGTGCCGGGCAACAGAAATGCCGACAATGTCGATCAAGTCATGGAGCAATTCGACTACATTGTGTACCCAAGTCGAAGCATCCAAACCGACGGCGTCAAAGCTTTCTCTGTTACGTCGTTCGGTTTCGGTCAAAAGGGTACTCAGGCAATTGGTATTCACCCCAAGTACCTCTTTGCCACTCTTGATGAAGCTACCTATGCTTCTTACTGCGCCAAGGTTGAGTCACGACAAAAGAAGGCATACAGATATTTCCATAATGGATTGATCACAAACACCTTGTTCGTCGCAAAGACTCACGCACCGTACTCTGACGAGCAGCAAGGAGCAGTCTTCCTCAACCCAGATGCTCGTGTCTCCATCGACAAGAAGTCTTCAGCTCTTACCTATGCCCCCAACTTCTCAAAGAAAGCCAGCAATAAGGAGAAGACCGATAGCACCAAGCAAATGGTGGAGTCCTTGGCCAAGGGGGCTGCCACAGCCAACAACAAGGTCGGAGTTGATGTTGAGGACATCTCTGCCATCAACATTGAAAACGACACCTTCTTGGAACGCAACTTCACCGACAAAGAACGGGCGTACTGCCTCAAGGCACCACATCCGCATGCTTCCTTTGCTGGGAAGTGGAGTGCTAAGGAAGCTGTGTTCAAGTCACTTGGTGTGGGAAGTAAGGGAGCCGGTGCACCATTGAAGGAGATTGAAATCACCAACAACGAGAAGGGTGCACCAATTGTCACTGTAAGTCATCGCAATTCTTCCCCTCCTCATCCACTAACGAGGTCCAGCTCCACGGTGAAGCCGCAGCAACAGCAAAGAAAGCCGGCGTAAAGGAAATCAGTATTTCGATCTCACATTCCGATTCCCAGGCTATTGCTATCGCTGTTTCTACTTTTTAGACTTCTTGTCTTCTTGTACAATGACGGGGGTTTGCATTACCTTGCACCGCCCCGATGGGGATATACCGGCGCTTCTCGCATGAAGATTCTTGTTTGTGATTTGTTAATGGAAAGATTAGAAGGTGCTTATTTATGTTTGTACGAATGTTACAGAGACTGAATAAGCGTGAAAGTCTGTTGCTCCTCGAGTCGAGGCAAAGTAAATAGGTGAAAATGGCATTTGTTAGACTAGATCATTCTGTTCCATTCCCATCTTAAGTCTTCACCTTTCCCCTCTGACAAACCTCACCAAGAAATGGAGGGGTCACGGGGCGTTGTTGTATTTCTATGCACAGCATGATTGTATTGGACAACCCAGCTTAAAATAGTGACCGATATCAATGAGACCTCTGAGATAATTCAAAGCGCACGAAAAAGACGAGAGCATGATGTCAAGACCCGGCGACACAACGATGACCCCTTTCTCTAATGCCCCTTTCCTGATTGGCCGATCTTCCTACCCCGAGCTTTCCCCGCAAATGTAGTCTCGAGCTCCTGCCGAGATCGGCTGGGGAGAAAGACCAACTCTTTGCAACTCTAGAATAGCTCCAACGCCACCATGTATTGCTGATCTTGAACTTCTAGACTCAATTGAAAACTCTTTGCTTTAGCATTTCTTAACTGAACCGCCGAAGATTTATGTTTCCTTGCTGTAAACAAAAATAAAAACGTTTTCAGGCTCGGTAGCCATTTGACCGAATTTGCGTTGGAATAGCCGACACCCGACCAAATCGTCTTGAGCAACATCCGCGCTCTATTCCCGCGATTCATTCTCCAGAGCTAACCAGCACTATCCGCCCTCGGTGCATTATTAAGATCTCGTGCCTAGATCTTTCTTTTGAATTTATATCTCTCTTTCCTTTCGGGCTATTTTCTTTTCTCATCTCACCTTCAACGATTTGCAAGATACCCGACTTCGATCATACGACCCCGAATCCCTTGATAGACCGGACCATAACGAAACGCCGACAGGATGCCTTTGACCGGAGCAGAAGTGGCAAAGCACAACTCTAGAGAGAGCTGCTGGGTGATTGTACATGTAGGTCTTGGCTGTGGCCAATCATTGACAGTGGCTGATCTTTGCAGGGCAAAGCATATGATGTTACGGAATTCCTTCCTGGTATGCCAACATATTGTCCCGCCTTCTCCTAGGGATTCAAGCGAGTTAACAAGATTCTCAGAACACCCCGGGGGCCCGAAGATAATACTCAAGTACGCTGTAAGTATCAATTAAAAGTACTAGGTGCTTCAGGACAAGACAGCCCCCAGTACCATCAAGGCCAGGCCATTAACATTGCGCAGGGCAAAGATGCTACCGAAGAATTTGAACCCATACATCCTCCCGACACCCTTGACAAGTTTCTCGATCACGCGAAGCACCTGGGAGAGGTTGACATGAACACGGTGGAGAAGGAGGCGAAGGAGGAATCGGCGGAAGAGAAAGAAAGACAAGAGCGAATTAAACGCATGCCAATTTTGGAACAATGCTACAATCTCATGGACTTCGAAGCGGTGGCGAGAGGGGTTATGAAGAAGACAGCATGGGCATATTATTCAAGCGGTGCTGATGATGAGATTGTATACTTCCTCTCTGGTATAGAGGAATTTGGCTGACATCTGCAGACTATGAGAGAAAACCACTCCGCCTTCCACAAGATCTGGTTCCGGCCCCGGATTCTCGTTGATGTCGAAAAGATTGATTTCACCACTTCGATGCTTGGGACGAAAGTTGATATTCCCTTCTATGTTACCGCTACTGCGTTAGGGAAGTTGGGTCACCACGAAGGAGAAGTCGTTCTCACCAGGTCTGCAAAGAAGCACAATGTTGTTCAGATGATACCCACTCTCGCCTCATGTTCGTTCGACGAAATCATGGATGCCGCTGAAGGAGACCAAGTTCAATGGATGCAACTCTACGTGAACAAGGACCGAGAAATCACAAAGAAGATCGTCCAGCACGCCGAGAAACGTGGGTGTAAGGGTCTTTTCATCACAGTCGATGCACCTCAACTCGGTCGTCGAGAAAAGGACATGCGATCAAAGTTCACAGATACTGGATCGAATGTTCAAGCAGGGTCTCAAACCGACAACTCTCAGGGTGCGGCAAGAGCTATCTCCAGTTTCATCGATCCTGCTTTGAGCTGGAAGGATATTCTATGGTTTCAATCCATTACCAAGATGCCAATCATTCTCAAGGGCGTTCAGAGGGTAGAAGATGTCATTCGAGCTATCGAAAGCGGTGTTCAAGGTGTCGTTCTTTCCAACCACGGAGGCCGCCAACTTGACTTCGCTCGTTCTGGTATCGAGGTTCTTGCTGAAGTCATGCCTGTTCTTCGTGAGCGCGGCTGGGAGGACCGAATCGAGATCTATGTCGACGGTGGCGTGAGGAGAGCTACCGATATTATCAAGGCTCTTTGCCTTGGTGCTAAGGGTGTTGGCATTGGAAGACCGTTCTTGTATGCCATGAGTGCTTATGGACAGCCTGGTGTTGATCGCGCTATACAATTGTTGAAGGATGAAATGGAGATGGGTATGAGATTGATTGGATGCTCGAGCGTCGACCAGTTGAATCCTACGCTGGTGGATACCAGGGGCTTGAGCATGCACACGACAAGCGTGCCCTCTGATACTTTGGTGAGTCCTCCTTCCTGCTTTCGATTTCGCAAGGCTTACTGTCACAGGGACTTTCCATTTACGATCCTCTGGTAAGTCCCAAGGAGAAGGCGAAGTTATAGTTCTATTTGCATTCACCCGCCATATCATGACCACGTAAGATCTTACATCTAGAATCTGTACATATTCAATATTTGCAACGTAAACATCATGTTGACCTCTCGATATCAATCACCCTTGAACTTTTCTCTATTGAATGAATATAGATTCTTCTCTCTATTAAATCATTACACTTTACCGCGACGGAAGGGGTACGAGGGAATACTCGCTAAAGCATTTCCATTTTCAACGACACCACATCTCCACAAGAACATCCTGAAGATCCGACAGAACTCCAAAGTCCATTTCGACTTGCTTGGAGAAGAGGGAAAGTGCTATTAGACAGCAAGTAATATGGATTGATGGGAATGCAATGGCCTCCAACGCCTAAGCTGGGTGCGAACGGTGCATATCCGAATGGTTTGGTTGCGGCCGAGGAGACTTCGAAGGGGTCGACGCCGTGCGGAATGCACGCGTCCGCCATTTCATTCGCATATGCGATCATCGCCATACGCTGGTAGTTCTCGTACAGCTTCGTCATTTCCGCTACCTCGGGCCTGGATACAGGCACGATCGATTCGAAGACTGTGGAATAAGGCTTGGAGATACTCTCGAGGGACCCGGGAACAATATCGTCCAGACTGAAATAATTTTGGGGATGATTCTCGCTGGAGGCTCCGTCCGTCCAGGATCCACACGCTGGAAATTCCGGATCAGCGTTGATTTTCACTCTGGCTAAGGTTTGGGTGTCTTAACTCTGGAGACATGCCAGCGACGAGACGTCTTGTCGCTGCCAACGGCCCAAGAAGCTGTCTCGTCATCCCCACAGCGACAGAACTCTCGCCTGCTCGTTGTGAAACGAACTGTTTCCCTTTCTCTGTACTCCTCTGAGATCGCTTTGATGCATTTTTCGGAGATGTCGAATCCGAGAACCTTGTAATGAGTCGAACACGTGTCGATGAGATGAGATGAGATCCTACATAGTCGACTCCTATAGCCACTACCAACGGCTCGGAATCTTGATCGACTGCGGTGAAGATCTGAGGAGACTCTGTCCAAGCATTCTCTTCTAATTCTTCGGTCGGTGGAGTTACCGGAGAGTGTTCTTCGTCGAACTGGCTCCGGGAACTGGATTGCTTTGAGGATCGAGAGAAGTACGAGTCCTCTTGCACATGGAGAACTTTTTCGGTATTCATTTGAGCGGAGTTCAACATTACTCACGAGTACAGCGAATAGTGAATAAGTAGGAGATTTTTAGGGGCACTCTTAGAGCCTTTCCTGTACAGCCACGAGCATGGTTTGACTTTCGTCTATCCCATCTATTCTTGCCTGTTATGTTCACCATCCGATGGGGCAGTCGACCGAACTGTACGCGCTGGGACTTTCCTTCCGCCTATTCTTGAGTCTCGCCGCGCTCAGATCGGACCATCCTACAGAGCGTATCCATTATTGATTGTGAGGCTGATCTTCTAGTATCAAGCAGCTACCGCAGGTGTGATATTTGACATATTCAATATGGGAGGGGCCATCAGATCACCATTCCCTCTGCAGCTCTCAATCTTCTTTCTCACCAAGTTTGCTTCTGAATTCACGTATTTCGTTAGCTCCATGAATTTCAGCAACCGGGCTAGGCTGTTAATCGCAATTGCTTTTTAAAAGAACACCAAACCAGCTTCTTTCGAGATCGAATCTGATGTTAAGAAACGATTGGAAGTCTCAGCTCCCTCGACCATGTCTCTCACCCAAGTGGGATCGAAGCATCATACGAAAAGCCATGGCTGTTCAAGAAGTCACTCCACTAATTACCAAGAGCCGCTTACTCCTCCAGATTTGGCGCTTTTCTAATCTTGTCTCGACAATTCATGCCCAAGTTATTTTGCTCCTGTATCGTGGTCACATCCCAGTATGCCACGCAAGCAGTGGTAATGAAGTCAATGAAGTCAATGAACGAAACACTCGTCCTAGTGCGCCACAAGGTGACGAATCACTCCCGTTCCAGGAGAAGAAGTATCCTTACTGGACTACTAACCTATTTCGCTAATACTCCAAAAATAACCGCGCATTGCGGGCGCACCAATACATATTTTGTCCACAAGGAGATCTGTTTTCGAGTATTAGACGGTGACTTCGTGGACTACTTTGTGTACTGTACTTTCTTTACGTCGCCCTTTATGAATGTCATTCTTCTTGTCTATTCTTTGTTCCACTCAGACAACTTTAAGTGGTGCAAAACTCGCGAGGTTGTCCGGAGTGAAGGAGAGAAGTCTGAAGATAGTGCATATGGAAGGTAGATGCTACCTTGATCTCACTCGCTAATAACGAATAAGATAGATCTTCTACTCCTTTTATATATTCTATTCTATATAATGTGTAGCGTTATTATTGGGGGTTTGATTTAGGAGTCTTAGCGTCATAGCCAATGAAAAGTAGATTGGAAAAGGGGGTGATTAGAACTTAATAGATTCTCAGAAAATATACTTTCATAATTGGTTTGCCACATCTTCATCTGATGATTTATCATTGAATTCCTTTTTGATTTAAAGTCGTAAGTAATCTCAGTTATAGTGTTTGCCCTCCCGGGTTTGGCGCCCGCCGCATCGGGCAAGGCGAGCGTACGGGCCGGCCGCCGCTTTCGACGTCTATAAAGACCGCGCGCCCGTCCACCCCCCCTCTCTTTTTAACCATCGTCCTCATCCATCCTTCCCCAACAACACTCCCGTCGCTCGGTCGCTTCGTCTCGTCATGCGCCATCCTCCCCCTACCCTACCCCACCGCTACCACCTCCGTTGACCTCACCCAGCTGAAGAAACCCTTTCGACACGCGGTTTGAAGCCAAAATTCTCGATCTTCCACTACGACTTCGATGCTCGTAAGCGTCCGCGACGGCGATCGACCCTCTGAACCACGTCTCGTTGGCCGAGATACGAGCATGAGCTGGATCTCGTACACCTCCTGCTCGTCGTCGCACCATCATGACCCTCGCGGCAGTGCTGGTCGGTGATTGCGATTGCGTATGCTCTGCCTTGGCCATGCCTCGGCGTTAAGACATGGCCAATCGAGAAAATTCTGCACGACGACGTGGCTGGCTTCTGCCTAGCTACGCCGCAGATTGATTGTGTGTCGGCGGCGGCGGCGGCGTTTCGGTGAGCTCCTTTGACCCAGCGGAGGAGGTGGATTGCGTCTGTGTGCCTGGACCTGGGCTGACCCGCAACGAGAAGGGCCGATCTCTGCGTACGTAGCAGGAGGATATTAGATAGTTGGAGTTCCGGCTCCAGCATCCTGCAATCCGAAATTCGACATACCCTCTTTTCGAAAACTGTCACACGACCCCGCCCGTCCACACAGCCGCTGCGAGTTCACCTTCTCCCGAGTTACTAATACAGGGATGGAGAGGTGAGGAAGTCCGTTCCAAGTTCGAAATGGGCAGGGCGGAGGAGCAAGAATTGCAGATCCTAGCACAATCTCTCGATCGGCGGCGACGCTATCGGATACACGGATTAGACGGGCGGGTGGCGAAGTGCAGGCAGATGGACTCTGCAACATCCAGCCCTCGCATTCCTGGCAGAATGAGTTGGCCGCCTGGGGTCTGTTTTGGGATCATTTTCTCTGCATGCTGGCGCCGAGGAGTGCGTCACCCGATGGTCTTCTGTTCAGGAAGGTCGCATGGGCTCAGCTCTGCATGGGATGGCGGGTTGAATCCCTTAGAGTGTCGAGCACTGCCTCGCGGGCGGACTTCTCCAACCCTGGCAAAACAAGGCGCATCTCACAGAGTGCAGGAGTAGAAGGGGGAGGGGTAATTTTCATGCGCAGTACCGTTTCTTGTGGTGTTTGGGCGGATGGGGAACGGGCTGGCGATGATGGCATGGCAGTTGTGAGCGGCAAATGGACACAGATAGCGAGGTAGGAGGACGGACCCATCTTCGTTTAGCGTTACTTGTGGGCTGGCCATATAAACCTTCTATATCTCCTACTTTAAAAAAATCTCAGGTTATGAAATCAGCAATTTTGCAGGACCAACTTCTATCCACTTCAAATTCTTTCGCAATGGCAACAGTCAATTTGAGTCATGTCCAATTTTGGCAGGCCCCTTTGAATCTATTATCCTCCAAACGTGCTTCACCGCACACACGCGAGAATGGCAGATCTGGCTTAGCAACCAGCCAGCGTCACTAGACAACAAATCAGACGAAATACTCAGGCACGACAACCAGTCAAAGTCTGCAGTCGCACTGGCTTAGTACCACGCTCAGAAGCGGGTTTAAGGAGACTCAAGAACGGGCTGTACTACTTCCAGAGGTGGACGCCGAGACTTTTCGGGTTTTCGAAAGATGGCTATCCAATTATAGGGTATCTGGATTCGAATATTTGGACTGGACACTGCTCTGCAAGTTCTATGTTCTCGCGGACTATCTTCAAATATCGTCTGTTCAAAATCGAATTCTTCACGCTCTAGCCTTGAAACTCGAGAAGGTCAACAAGCGCCTACCACTTTCGGTCATACTATTTATATACGAAAACAAGATGCCCCGCTTACCTCTGCGAAAATTATGGGTCGATTGGGTTGTAAGGTGTGCCAATCCTGAGGTTTTTGATGATGACTAGGGGTTTCCTGAGGAGTTCCGGGCTCACCAATAGACAGTATCCACCAGGGTCCGTTTTAGCAATGTTAGGTTGCATCACACTCGAAGACGGTACACCGCCAAAGTCGCCAAAAAGTCAAATGCTCGCGCTGTGTCTGGCTCCCACACAAGATCCAGCAAGTCCTTTTCAGAGGATCGAGACAGATGTGGTTCATTATATAAATGCAGAAAATGTCCCTCGGACTAAAAGACGAACAATATACCTCCAAAAGTCACATAGCTATCAGTCACTATGCCTTATTTCACTCAGATACCATTATTTCTGGATCAGAGTAGCAGATTCTCAAGGACAACGACGAAGGTCAAGCTCACTTCAAGCTTATCCGCTCGAATATGGGCCCACAGCCACCAGGTCTAACTTGAGTGAGAATTTCGGGGTTCCCCCAATACTTGGATTCAGATTAAGCTGGACGAATGGTGTTAGCTTTGATGTGATCATAAGGATTATAGACAACACCTTTCGAGGCGACATCATCGTTGCCACTACTGTCGAAATCCCGAGTGCCAAACAGAGTTTGAGAAGCGTTGTTGAATCTTTCACCACAAATTTCGATCGCGAAGATACTCCTCAAGACGTCAATTTCAAACAGCGGCCTGCTGTTTCTGATAAAATAATCCAGGAGATTGCCGCTCTGGGAGTCGTCACTGAGAATCAAAAGGTTAAGTGAAGTTTGGAAGTCAACTTCATGTACACAAGGTGGCTTGAAATATAGCATGATCAAACTATTTCGCTTACAACACGAAAATTTAGAGGAGAAATCGGTAGCAGATGTCGAAGATTCAAGAATGGGAGTTGTTAGGTATATGGTAGATGTGAAATAAAGTTGGACACACCTTTGGAGCAAGACACGTTCAACGAAGCTTAGGAAGATTCTTCGTTTGTCTTCCTTACACAAACCTTCTTAGCAGCTTAATAACTTCGCATACTATAACCAATAATAGAGAAGATTACAAAGCCTCGTGTATCAGCGTTGGGAAAGAACTGTCTGATTCTTGGCAGCGTCATTTTGTCGCCGGGAGCGGGGGTTAGAAATACGAGGCCTCCCAGCAAGTACGCGATGTGCAACAAAACTGCCGTCTTAGTTGACGTCCAACGGCGTGATGCATTTCAAGAATCACGTGGCCACGGTCAATAAGATCGACCTCAGATTATCTCATAAATCAGACCCTATAAGGTGCCTAATTATGCGAAATAAATTAAGGAAATATAAGCACGAACTCCTGGCCAATTAGAGGGCGGGAAGGGGATAACACCTTATAGGGTCTGAGGACTTTTGGTCGCACCTTTGGTGGTTCGCGCCTAAAATTTATATAGGAGGGCTATTTTACTTTAAATATATACTTTTACTCGATCCTCACGACTTATAATAATAATAAAAACGTGTAATTAAAGCTCTTATAATTCCCTATTATTTAAGGTGTCCTTTAAGTATATTAGGCGTGGTGAGGTGTGGGTTTTTAAAGGCTAAAGATAGTGAGTTATATTTACGACTAAGGCAAATCGCGAGTTTTCACGGGGTTTCAACCTTTAAAAAATTATAAAATCACAACGAACCGTCCAAATCATATGTACGTTAGGCCAAATTAAAGATCTCGATTTCTTTTATAAATTCTATTAAATAGATTTTTAAGTGTCCGCTTATTAATTAAATGCGACCGTGGAAAAGGTAGAAAATCAATGAAAAAATGGCCAAATAGCACCTCCCCCTCTAATTTTCAATAAAAACAATACTTAATAAGAAGAAAGACACTTGTCTAACGTTCTTATAAGCTATAAGACCCTCAAGAAAGCTTTAATAAGCTCGTACGAGTACGTGGTTATGTCGTGAGAAGGGGCGTTCTAGTTACCGTGTAATCTCACGAGAGGAGACCTGATTTTTGACCATATACTTGGTATTAAAGGAATTAGCTAGAGTACGTATAAATTTGGGAGGGCTTATATATTTAGTATAAAATTTAATTAAGGTAGTCACGAAGAGGAGAAACGTAGAGTTGAGAGTAGTATCAAGGAGAGAAGAAGAAAGGTAGAGAAATTTTCAGGCTCGAATCATACAAACTAGAACCAAAAGTCCTCAGACGCTCCGCAGTGCATTCCTCAAAATCCTGACTAATTATGCTAAGTAAGCAGGATTTATAATGCTGGTGACCTTACTGGTCTGTGCTGTTGTCCACTGCGAGCGTCTGATTTATGAGATAAGACCTCAGACCGAGGGCCTTTCCCTTATTGATTTTTCATCTAGCGACTTCCTTGCTTAGACACGTGTTACCTGGAGTTATATGGACTCCAATTCAGCTCAAGTTAGGCGCGGTCTGTGATCTTCGCCCCAGATCCCTAGCCCATTTCCTTGTTTTCGCCAATATATGGGCACTCGGTAGGCTCCCTGGTAGTGTCCACGTTCCATACGTTTACAAAGAAGCCGGTCCTTCTGCTCAAATATATGCTTGCTGATCGTGAAATCAAAATGTCAACATCCAAAATATATAAACAAGTTTGCAACTAGGTCCTACATAAACATCTTCCAAGCGTATGCCCTCTCCTGAGGCTGCTGTCCATAAAATCGTATAATGGAGAAAGTCGATACCCAATTATTTATTCCCACCACTATTTCGCATTCCCAGACCATAACACAACTCCAGTTGCCCTCATTGCTGGCTGTAAACAATTCTGTACTTATCTCCTCGCCCTCGTTCTCGGCATATGGCATCGGTCAGGGACGCGAGGAGTTCGTCGATTGTGTCGTTGGCGGTGGTTGTGGGCGTGGGAGCGGTAACGGTAGCTGTATTGAACGTGGTAACTTTCGAGGTCCGAAATCTTTACTGTTTATTAATTAGCTGAACTGTTTGCCCAACTTAAATGGTATAGCAGCTCACCTCGATTGCTATTAATACACATCTTGATGAGGCAAATGCTTATCATTACGACGATGCCTGCCATTCCGACGACGAGAGTCATGGTTGCTCCCTGAGGAACTGAGAGCGAATTAGCAAACATGAACAAGAGATAATGGTACTAGTAGACCTTACGCATTCTTTGCTTCCGTTGAGGATATTGTTGAAGATTCTGTGCAAGGCTGCTAGGAATGTAGATTTCTGAGGAAGTTGAAGGTCGAGTGATGGGTTTCTTGCATTTATGTCCTGGTTTGTTTACTTTCCAACCTCTTTATTTCGAGCCAGATTGGCCAACCACACGACGCTTGCGACTCCTTTGCAGCGACTCCTGTACCATTTGCAACCCAATTCGAACGGAGAAAAGGGGTCCATGATGAGCTGCAGATGAAGGAGAGCTCTCGAGGGCACTGATCGATAAAAACGAGTCGGGAATGCGCTTCAAGGAGCGCTTATCGAGCAATGATTGCGAGGACCTCGAGACCTCGAAAGATTGTCTGAGCAACGCGGTGAGGCTAAGCTTGGTTGTCGGAAGAGGCCATGCATGCTGCAGCTTCGGTGCTCCTCAAAGGAAGTCTGACCAGAAAGTATTGTGATACTTCCGACCCGTAATGTGCACTACAACGAACTCGTTACTAAAAAGCTTCCAAATTGTGAAAGGAGAAAGGACCCGCCGAGTATATCATATCGTGACTCTCTAGTCACCCGAGACCACTATTATAGCAAGTATCGAGATTGAAAGACGCTCGAGAAGTTGGAACTCAGAGGTTCTCACCACCTCGCTTAGCCCATGTTGCCGAGAACTTCCCCTTTCCGCGCGACGGCAACCTGAGAACAAGCTCAACCCCTCCTAAACTCAGTTCCGACCGCATGAATAAACGCTCAGTATGTTTTACTCAAGCTGGGCAAAGTAGAACTTGCATCACGCGACTTGTGTTGCCGAAATTGTCAAAGGACGAGCCGGGCCTTAGCAGCAAACATGATTTATGGACAGAGCTCTCTTGGCCACAACCGTAATTCATGCTCCAGACAGACCCCAACGTTGATAGCCCCTAGCTCCCAGCCCCAGGGCTTAAGAGTGGATGGACTAACGAGGTCAGTCCCAGCCTCCTCAATTTTGTAATTGGAGTTCGACTCGATGAATGCTTTGAGATTATGCACACCGAGAGCAATGCCATACACAAAGACGCGTTCTGCAAGCATGAAACCGTAACGCCACAGGGGCTTTTCTGCGGTTGAAAACGCAATGTAAAGAAGCGCGTAGATTCCAGAAGAGAGTTATCAAGCTGTAGCCAACAATAAAGGATGAATAAACGCGTGCATCGAGCGGAGTACATCAACAACAATCAAAAACAGCCTGCCTCATGGAAGCCTGCGGGCAACTCTACGTGTGACTTCACATCTGCTTGAATCTCTTGAGTATTCAAGCATATCGATCAGAGCGAAAAGAGAAAAAGGTTGCACGGATCCCGAAGAAGCAGAGGATGAAGAAGAACTACCGCGTACGTGTTGACATCGCGATCCCGTTGCCGTGTTTTGACGCCCAGGGCGTGTTCTTAACTCCGAACTCTCCAGCCCAGCCAATTATCCGTTCAGCTGCGGCCAGAAACGCACTGGACCGTGCACGTTTTAAGCGAACTTGATCAGCAAATCATACTGTCCAAATTCTTGATTCTACCCATCTGATTCGCTACAATTTTGTGGTATATTTGATCACGGAAGTGCGTTCCTGGCCGCAGCTGAACGGATAAGCCATCAGAAATATCACTACTAGAAGCACAGGCCCGACGTCGGCACTCTTTCACGCTATGGTAATCGCCGCAAAAACGCAATTCTTTCACGAGCTTCATGAATGATCACAAGTGTTCGAATCAAATTCTACTTTTCGTTTTCTTTCCGCGCGGCAAGCATAATATAATCGGTCAAGCCAGAAAAGGGATAGAACGGCGAACAAAGAGCTGCGCCTCCCCACGTTCTTGTGCCAACTATTTGTTTGCACCAATCATTTCTTAGTATCTTTGGTTTTGTTTTTTTGGTGGCCAACAAATTATTTGCACCAGTAATTTGATAGTACCAATAATCTCTTGGCACCACTTATTTCTTTATACTAACCATTTTTTAGTACAATTATTTTTATGGTACTAGCAAATTATTTGTACTAGTAATTTTATAATACCAATAGCTTCTTAGTACCAATATTTTCATGGCACTAACTATGCGTTTATACTAACAGTATTTTGGTGCCAACCCAACTTTTGTGCCAACCATTTCCTCGTACCAATGGTTTTCCGGTACTAACGCATTTTTTTGTACCATTATGTCTCCATAGTCCGGATCCAGCGAGCTCCTTCTCTCCTTAGCTTTAGATTTTAATATACACCTTGATCTTTGATCTTTAAGCATTCGTCTATTGCATTGATCCTGCCGTCACAAGAAGAGGAGGGCGACAGAGGACGACTGACTGGACCTCGCGAGCTGAGATCTGCTCTGCCCATTTGAGATCGGAGAGTAACGAACGACTGCGAGAGTCATCCAGGCGACGGCCATGGCGATGGGGATGGAGGCCCTCCATATTTGGCTGCCCCTAACGATGCTCGCTTAATTTTGGTGTTCCGACCCCCCTAAAACAGCGATATAACTATCCCGGATTTAGGGATTAAAACACTACTACCTTGATTAGAAAAGTAAAATTATGAATGGTAAGAGTAAAGTGCGAATCTCACTTGCCTTCTGACTTGATCTCCCGGATTTATTATTAGTCCTGTGACCTGCTTCCCTCTAAACACACGTGCACATCCTCAAATTCCTCTCACACCGAATTCTCGCTCATCTTCTCACCACCTTAGGTTCTCTCCTATGATTCGAAATCAGTCACAAGACAAACCTCGCCCACTTTCTCACGGGTTCCCTCCACGTGATTGGCTACGGGCTTGCCGCCTTCGCCTCAGCATCAGCGCTCCTCCAACCCACAGCCTCGCAGCAACAGGGATCGCCACAGCCCACTCACCCACAGCCGGGCCATGCGCCTGAAATATGTGCGTCATCTCTAATTTCGCTGTGCTCCGCAGGCGTCCAGTCCCCACATCGGCTCGACTCCAAATCAAGTGCTCCGATCAAAAATTAAAATAACCCTCTATTTGTTTACGTTCACGTCCACGACACGTCTCCGTACTCCTTTATTTCACTTCGAAAATTAAACTCGAAAGAGGAAAAAAAAAATCCGAGAGAGGAGAAAGGGGGCGAAAAAAGAAAGAGGGCAAAGGAAGAATCTCAAGGCTGAAACGTGAGGAAGCAAAAAAGACGCAGATGAAGAGACGCGAGAGATGAGACATCATCCGAGGGAAAGGAAACGGAAAGGAAAGCAGGTTTGGATTGCGTGCGAGGCAGTGAATGAGCGAGTGCTGAACGGTCACTCCGATTGATCTGATCCATTCGGTGATTTTGGGCAGGCCACGCATTAATCGATCGCATTCCTCTCGATCTGTATTTGCTTTTACCGTTGGAGAAGTGAAGGCTGCCGGTTGGTTTAGCTTGTGATCGAGGCGAGCTGCTCTACATTACGGCTCCGCGGATCCGATTACGATACCCGGAAAGGAAGGCGTGGTCTCTGGGGTTCGTGCGAGGAAGAGATGGCTCAGTCTCTTGAGGCCAAGATTGTGGTTCTGGGGTCGCAGGGCGTGGGGAAGACGTCGCTGGTTCATCGGTTCGTACTGCTTGTTGATTGCATGTGAGGGGAGAGAATGGTGCTGATGAGAGGAGCAGATATGTGAAGAATCAATTCCAGCCCGCGAGCACGATGTCGACGGTAGGAGCGAGCTTTCTCACGAAACGCGTGGTGGATGATGAGAGTGATACGGTCGTGCGATTGCAGATTTGGGATACGGCTGGACAGGAGAGATTTAGGTTTGTTGCTTTCTTTCTCTCTATCCCAAACTCTAACCTCGGCCTCCGAACGCAAGGTTTTCCTCAGCTGTGACGATTGGAAGGAACAATGCTGATTGGAGATGCAATGGGTAGGAGTATCTCGAGACTTTATTACAGAGGTGCAAACGCTTGTATACTCTGCTACAGCATTACCGACACGACGAGTTTCGAAGAAATGGGTGTTTGGTTGACCGAACTCCGCCGCAACCTCCCCCCGGATATCATACTGCATGTCGTGGGCACGAAAGCGGATTTAGTTACAAGAGACCCGTCGATAAGACAGGTGCCGTTTGAACGCTGCATTGCGTATGTTGCGGACAATCTCGCGCCTGGCATGTCGTCGACTCCGCCTGCTACTGCTACGCCTGGTGGGGTTCTTGATACTGGCGGAGGGGGGAGTGCATACCGTGGATTCCTTGGGCAAGGAGGAGGCCAAGCTGCTGCGTTGGATGGCGCGAGGAGTCCGAGTTCGAAGAGGAGTAGTGGCTTCTGGGGTCAAGAGGTTGGATGGGATTGTTGCCATGAAGTCAGTGCTGAGAGTGGGGAGGGCGTGGAGGAAGTGTTTAGGGTTATTACGAGGAAGCTGGTCGAGCAGAATAGGAAGATTCAGGAGCAGTTGATGAATGCTACGCAGTCGCCGTCTCCAGGGGAGCAGAGTGGAGGGGATTACTTTGATCGGATGAGACCTGGTGGGAGTTTCAGGGTGGGAAGAGATAGGAGAAGCTGGTTTGGCGTTCCGGTTGAGACTTATATTGAGGAGGCGAGTCCGGATGGGCAGCCGCCGCAGGTGAAGACGAGGAGGAAGTGTTGTTAGTTTTGTTGGATGGATACCCTGGTTGGATTTGGATTTGCACGGCGGGGTAACGGCTGCATTTGAACGGGCGTGGAATTGGTGGCATTAGCATCTGGCGTTCCGGTCGATTGGCATAATGAAGGATGGATATCATGCATAGTCGAAGAATGAAATCTCACGCATTCTCCCTCTCACACTTGTTTCTCAGTCGAGCCCTCTTGATATTGTAGTAGAAACCCAATTTGCCATCTCACTCGCAGAACTGCTATGCACCAAGTATTACGCACTGTATCGTCAAAGAAAAGAACGCCGTCCTTGCCCCCAGTCCAACCCATTCTCCCCCGTGCCAACCTTCACATAACTACACAACAAGAATTCTGCTTCTTGGCCTGCGTATAAAACATTTTACTCTGCGCACTCAGCCCATCGCTCTTCGCCACCAGATCATCGATCTTCTCTCCCCTCTGCAACACACTCTCAATCGTCTTATGCAGCACGATCTTCGTCTCATCCAATTCCTTCTGGATCTTCATAATGCTATCCGCCTGCTGCGGATCCTGGTACTTCACGATATATTCCTTTAGTTCCGGGAAGGAGAGAGTTGGGGAGGAGTTCGCCCACGAGGAGCGTGGGTACTTGGCTAGGAACTCGTCGACGACTTTGGAGAGCAGTTGGTGAGCGACAAGCGCGGGGTAGTCGTGGTCGGAGATGATGATGCCGGCGACGCCTTCGGTGCGGCCGTAGGCGTGGAAGGTGTAGTCTGTTTTCTTTGTTAGAAGGCCTTCCGTGTCATACCATCCTTCAATAGAATTGAGGGGGACGTGCCTTGCTCCTCGACATCTTGCCGTTGCCCGGGTCGAGTCCGCTCTGCGACTGTCTTGCTGAATAGGGTCATGAACTCGCCATAGCTAGCCTCACGTCAGTATACACCGTCTCCTGGTTCAGCGGCGATAGGCGTACTTGTTGCGTGTGAAGCGCGAGTAAGCGCTCAGGTCCTTCTCAGCGCAGAGCTCGTGTGAGGGCTTATTCTCGTTCTTGATTATCTGTAGATAGCGGTCAGTCGTTGTCCCGTACATTGGCAGATGGAAGGGGAGGCGCACTCCGATGTAATGCAACTTCATGACTGCGGTATTGGTGTGAAAGGAGGAATTGTGAGGGAGGATGATGTAGTGAGGTTGCCTTTCTTCTTTTGAAACTCTTTTGCAAGCTGCCTTGCTCCGGCGTCACAGGACTGCGGTCAGACGCGGCGACGGCAAAACGTAGATCCGTTCACTCATGACTCCCCTGAACTTTATTTATTTTTATTTTGATCAACATTATGGTATTTTGTGACTTTATATTTGCTATTATTAGTGCGTGAAGGTTTTCTTCAGCTGAGTATTCTGAATTCCAGCTCTTGAAAATGGGTTTTAAATAGAGGTTGAGATACGGTACAGAAACCTGCTGTGTCTATCAAGGCCAAGGAGACAACATTACCTTCTTCATCGCATCTTTCGTTATCCGACTGTTTGCAGGTTGGCTGGTACCAAATCTATCTGCCTGGAGGTCCGCGCCACCACCAATTTACCACATGAGCTGCACTTCTTCAAATCGTTGAACAGAAGCACGTGAAAGTCCCCAAAATAATTTACTTTCCGAGATCATAATTGGATCTTTGACTTTTGAGGGTCCAAAACTGGAGTCTGCTCTCATGCTTCCGAAAGATGCCGCCCTTCAAAATCAGCCCCGTTGCGAATTGGCTTCCTTTTTTTGTGGCTCTCGTTTTGTTCGGAGCTTTGAAGTAAAGAGGGTGGAAAGTATAGAATTCCTCTACCTCTAAAGAGGTCCGCAGGCTTCCATCGGCAGCCACGAACTCCTATGAGCTTTCCTCAGATCGTTCCCAGGATCCCAGAGTAATTCTCTACACCTTTTCCTCCAAGAAGGACCCCCAAAGGGCCACCCCCAGCAACCACCAGCCCAATCTTGGCTCTGCAGACTCTCCTTTGTCCCCTAGAGGTAGTATAATACTAGGGACGCAGGGCATGAGCTGCAGGTTCGTAGGGGACACCACGAACAGGTGTTGAGCAAGTCCCCCTAAATAAACAATCAACAAACCTCGCACTTTCGTCTGGTGGCCAAATCGATCAATTTCACTTACTTTTCCATTACTTTCCCCTTATTCTAGCCAATCAAATAATCCCATTTCACTTTTGCAAGGCTTTACTATGCCACGCACCTTACCTTAGAAAGCTTCTACTCTAATTACCCCCTCTCAACCTTAGCCTCAAGCTCCTGGTACGGAAATACTAGGCCTTCCACCCTTTATACCACTTCGTCAAGTACCTCTTTTTCCTCTGAGACTACCACCTCTACTGAGGCTACTGAGGCTAGTGCTTAGGAGAACCTTATCTGGCAAGATGAAACTGGCCTAGTTCCTCCTCCCAATAGGCTCCCTACCACTGATCCAGCCAATCAAGGCCCTGACCGTCCTTCTACTAGCCCCTCTGGCTTCCAATAGGCTAAATATGTGAGTCGTGAAACTTGTATAGATCTTGGCTAGATTAGTAAAGAGAGCCAAGCCAGAGGGGCTAGTAGAAGGACGGTCAGGGCCTTGATTGGCTGGATCAGTGGTAGGGAGCCTATTGGGAGGAGGAACTAGGCCAGTTTCATCTTGCCAGATAAGGTTCTCCTAAGCACTAGCCTCAGTAGCCTCAGTAGAGGTGGTAGTCTCAGAGGAAAAAGAGGTACTTGACGAAGTGGTATAAAGGGTGGAAGGCCTAGTATTTCCGTACCAGGAGCTTGAGGCTAAGGTTGAGAGGGGGTAATTAGAGTAGAAGCTTTCTAAGGTAAGGTGCGTGGCATAGTAAAGCCTTGCAAAAGTGAAATGGGATTATTTGATTGGCTAGAATAAGGGGAAAGTAATGGAAAAGTAAGTGAAATTGATCGATTTGGCCACCAGACGAAAGTGCGAGGTGTGTTGATCATGTATTTATTTACTAGTAAAATTAGTGCTTATGCGTATACTAAAATTAGGGTTACGTGGCTATAGACCATTTAAAATTAATATAGGCATTATTACAGGCATCCAAGCCGATGCTTCCACCTTCTTTATATTAAATTGGCGAAAGTGTTTCACTTCGTAACTTTACCCTTTCCTCTCTATATCGAAGGAAATCTAGATATATCAGTGAGACGTTCTGAGAAGTGACATGCCACTGACAAACTCCTCTAATAACCGCATATGAGGGTGTTCCAACTCCCTCGAGACGTCAGAAAGTTGATAGATTTCAATGATGCATGAAATTTCTGCCAATTCTGCCCCAGTAGGTAGCACTCGCATGCTTCCCTTTTCTGAGAGTGAGAGCTTCTTGCGCGGTTCTGGCCTTGGTGCTAGAGCAGACTTCAAGCAGTGACAAGTCCAAAAAGGACAGGGCGCTTGCACAGGTAAAGGGATCACCTGCAAAAAGTAACTTCGCCTTCTTCCAGGCGGTTGCTATTGAGACGGATGTATTCGAAGCAGACTTTTGGGCTTTGCCACGTTGAGCAACGTTGCGGCTCTCAGTTCATGACAGGAACCAAGATTCACTACCAGCACACTTGCAAATATTGAAATGAACACTGTGAAGGACAAATCGGTGGAATGGGAAACGTGAAGCCACCGAAAGAATATTACAGGACGGCATCATGGTTTACCCTCAGCTTCCAGGGCTCCCCGACTCGCCTCCGCGCAGGTCTTTTCCAACATCCTTTAAAGATTCAAACAACCATCACCAAGGGACGCCTTCAGACAAAAGAAAGCCCCGGCATGGGGTAATTCAACTCCCGGGAATCCGGTATCTACCCCCGGGATAGCCGCTGATACGGCGATTCCAGATATTCGGCCGGGTATGCATACTGACCGATATCTGCGATTTAGGTCTTGTCCCAACCAATGAGGGCTCACCATGTAATTTATAGGGCGTGATTATTGATGTCAAAAATGGCACCCTGCATTTGATGACGAACAAAGAAGTTTTGCGAAGAGGATCGAAGCAGAATCTGGAGGCGAAGGACGGTTCTCCCACTATCACACAAGCAGATTGGTTCCGCACTTCGGACGCGGCCGCACTTGGCATCGACATAAATCTCTTCATGACAACACGGGCACTGTGGACTTGGTTTGGAGTAAGCTTATAGTGGATATGCTGCGCCGTGAATATAATAATACATAAAGGTGAAGAGTGTCCCTTCTTGTCTCTTTCTTTTCATCTTCCTTTGTTTCTACTTCCTTGCATACCCCTCAACCCCACTTGACCCGTGAAAAATGGACTCGAAACAGTTCAAGGAGGCCGCCACATCAGCAATTGATGAGAGTATGTATTCCCGGCCCAGTGGGTGCCAGATTGGTGCTAATTGGCCTAGTTGTGAGCTACTACGACACGATTCAAGACCGCCGAGTGGTCAGCAATGTCCAGCCAGGATATCTCAAAAAGCTCCTCCCTGATGGACCCCCCCAAGATGGAGAGGCCTGGGCAGATATTCAGAAGGATATCGAGTCGAAGATAATGCCAGGCCTTACCCATTGGTAAGAACTCACCTTCCGACTTTGCTCTCGACTAACTATCAACAGGCAGTCTCCCAATTTCATGGCCTTCTTCCCTGCCTCGTCCTCCTTCCCCGGCATGCTAGGTGAACTGTACTCTGCCGCATTCACCGCCCCATCATTCAATTGGATATGCTCTCCTGCTGTCACCGAACTTGAAACCATTGTCTTGGATTGGCTTGCGAAGCTCTTAAACCTTCCGGATTGTTACCTATCGACTTCACATGGAGGAGGCGTCATTCAAGGCTCTGCATCTGAAGCCATTGTATGCTGTATGGTCGCTGCGCGCGACAAGTACCTTCGAGAGACCACCTCCCATTTATCCGGTATAGAATTGGAAGACGCAATTGCATACAAAAGAAGCAGAATGGTGGCATTGGGAAGCGACGCGGCCCACAGTTCAACACAAAAGGCGGCACAGATAGCTGGAGTTCGATACCGCTCCATTCCAGTTACTAAGGAGACCGACTTTGCCTTGACAGGTGTAGCACTAGCGGAGGCCCTCGAACAGTTTAAAGCAGAAGGACTTGAGCCCTTCTATTTGACCACGACTCTTGGAACTACCTCGACCTGCGCTGTCGATGATTTCGAATCGATCGCTTCAATCCTTTCAAAATACGCACCTCCAGATGTTCCCGGTGAAATCTGGGTGCACGTAGATGGAGCGTATGCTGGAGCAGCTCTCGTTTGCCCTGAATACCACCACCTCACAACGGCTTTCAAGCATTTCCATTCCTTCGACATGAATATGCACAAGTGGCTTCTCACAAACTTCGATGCCTCCTGTCTTTATGTAAAGAAACGGAAGGATCTCATCGATGCGTTATCCATTATGCCAAGTTATCTTCGCAACGAGTTCTCCGAAAGTGGTCTTGTAACAGACTATCGAGACTGGCAGATTCCACTCGGAAGAAGATTCAGGAGCTTGAAGATATGGTTTGTCCTGCGGACCTATGGTGTCAAGGGATTGCAGGCCCATATCAGAAAGACCGTCAAGCTTGGAGAAACTTTCGCTGGGCTGATCGAGACGAGGAAAGATCTTTTCGAAATTGTTACTGGGCCAAGCTTTGCCCTTACTGTCTTCACCATTGTACCGAAAGTTGCGGGCAAAGGAGAGCAAGACAGGATCACTAAGGATGTTTACGAGACGGTTAATAAAAGGGGCGAGGTTTATATAACATCAAGTGTTGTTGGCGGTGTCTACGTGATACGGGTGGTAAGCGCCAATCCTCTGGCAGAAGAAAAGTACCTCAGGAAAGCATTCAGGATCTTAGTGGAGACAACTGAGGAGCTTCGGGATGGCAGAGTTCCCCGAGAGGAGTCCTCGAAAGGCGTTATCGTAGATGTCAAGGGTGTTGGTATCGAAAAAGTGGCTGCATTGAATGGCAACGGAGTGGCGAAATAGATGCAGCTCATGATTATCGAAAATGTGGCTGCATTGAATGGCAATGGAGTGGCGAAATAGATGCAGCACATGATGTTTCTCAATAATGTCCCGTGCCGTCGTTTCGAATAAGCGCAGAGAGCTGATTCGGGGACGTTCAGGACGCAGTTCAGGCGCATGCATAGATAGCTCTGTTTTTGAATATGTTCTTGAAGAAATGATAGACGGCGGTTGAGTCTCCGCATCCTTCTAGTCTGATTTTGGTGTAAGACTGTGAATCACCTGACTGTTTGAGAGCCTCAGTTTATTACTTGTCGTTCCGATCTGTAATTATCCCGACCTTATCTCAAGCTCGAATCTCGGGCAGATCCTTTTCGATGGGGGTCCGGGATTCCCGAGTTGGGGGTCTGGTTTCCGGCGGCTCTTCCGAAATCTTCTTGAGTCTTGCCAGATGCATTTTTCCACTTTGATGGCAGCTCGTTGAGCGCGTCAACTTGTCAAGCTGTGTATGGAGCAAGTGCTGCATCCTTCGTGGCCAACCCGTGTCGTCTATTTTTCCCTTCCTTGGCGTCTGCAAATACGAATGAGTAAAATTCTGCCCTGGGCTGGCGAGATGTGCTGATTATGCCTGGAGATACACATCTGCCCCTGCGACCGAGTTCGTGGCGCTCGCTGGCGCCCGCTCGCGCTCCGCAATTGGCATTTTGCTAGGAAGAGCTCAGCTCAACGGCACAGGGGTCTTGATAAGCATTTTCTACCCCACATCCTCCACTTTCCACTTAAAATACAAGCCTTGACGAGCCTTGACAAGCCTTTGCCAAGTTGGCCCAATGCGCGGTCCCCGTTGAGCCTAGCTGGGGGCCCGCAGAAGAAATAATCCGTATGCATTTCCAGTCTGCGCAGTGCGCTTGGCTGCATGCCACCGCAAAGTCCCACCCTCAAGAACAAAGGCCTGATAAGATCACTCTCTCTGCCTTTTTCTCTATGTCATGACGAATCGAGTTCAACGCATGCGAGGCCACCACGCCGTTCCGCCCTTCCGCCCAAGCTCGCCGGGGCCAGGCGCGGTGCTGCAGGCTCCCTGGACCCTTAGGACCCTTAGGACCCCCTGCCTGTCGCCCGGTTGCACCTCATTGCAGCCTCGCCTCCAGGATGGCTGTGGCGTGCCGACGCTGAAAGGCCAGAGATAAGTAAAGACGCGCTGTGATTTGCTTGCTGCCACCGCAATCACCCTCGGTCGCCAGGTCGAGGCTGGTCTTTCAGTCAAATTTCGAAATTCTCGAACCGTGGCTTTTGGAGGTGCTGAGAGGAATGCCAGCTGCGATAAGGCTCGACGAGCTCATTTGCCTGCCGCTCGGAGTTCTCTCCCCGCCGCGTGGGAAAGGCTCCCCGACGAACCACCCGATTTGATACCAAGCTGGAGCGGCACATCTGATCTTGCATTCGAGGCTAGGCCCCGCGGGATAGCTTGGCATTTCTTGGGACAATGCAGGGAAAAGAAAGAAAAGGGAGAGCACAGTCCGGTGCACGGGGAGGCACCCCAAGGCAAGTGATATATGAAGCCCGGACGCCGCGGTATCTGTGCATTTGTTGTCCAGCTTTGTACCTCTGTGCCTCGAAGCTCCCCTCCATTCCCACCTCTGTTCATCTTCGACCGCCAAGATGAGTTACAACTCAACGTTACTCATAGCTCCCGAATGGCTCGACAGTGGTGACAATGCCTGGCAACTGACGGCCGGCTCTTTCGTCGCCCTCCAGAGTGTCCCCGGTTTGGTGGTTCTCTACGCTGGCTGGGTGAAGCACAAATGGGCCATCAACTCGGCCTTCATGGCATTCTATGCCTTCGGCATGGTACTGCTGTGCTGGATGCTCTGGGGCTACAAGGCCGCATTTGGTGAACAATTGCTGCCATTTGTAGGACATCCTGGACCCGCTGTTCGAATGGATTATATGCTGGGCCAGTCGACGCTCCCGACAGCCGGTGTCTCGCAGAACTTTCCTCAATCGACGATGATCTATTTCCAGTTCGTCTTCGCGGCTATCACCCTCGTCCTCATTGCTGGCTCATTCCTCTGCCGCATGAATTTCTTCGCCTGGATGCTCTTTGTACCTCTCTGGTTGAGCTTCTCCTACACCGTTGGCGCTTTCTCCCTGTGGGGAGGCGGCTTCCTCTTCAAATACGGTGTCCTTGACTACTCCGGAGGATACGTCATTCATCTTTCTGCGGGAACTGCAGGCTTTGTTGGTGCATGGTGGATTGGTCCACGGATCGACGAGGATCTAGAGGACAACCAGCCAAACAACATCTTGATGATGCTGGTCGGTGCTGGTATTTTGTGGATCGGCTGGAACGGGTTCAACGGAGGTGATCCATATGCTGCCAGCCCTGATGCTGGTGTAGCTGTTTTGAACACCAACTTGTGCACTGCCGTGAGCTCTCTTGTCTGGGTTGGTAAGTAAAACCTACCTCTATTCTGTGATCAAGAAATCGAGAGCTAATTATCCACAAGCCATGGATCTCATCTATTTCCGCAAGCCTTCAGTCATTGGTGCGATTCAGGGCATGATCACGGGTCTCGTTGCCATCACACCTGCTGCTGGTTTTGTCGCAGGCTGGGGAGCCATTGCTCTCGGTTTCGGCTCTGGAATCATCCCATGGGCCAGCATGAACATTGCCGGCCGCAGAATGTCTCTCTTTGCCCACGTCGATGACACCCTCGAAGTCTTCCATACACATTTTGTCGGTGCTCTCGTTGGCGGTATTGGGACGGGTATCTTTGCTACCGTTGAAGGCTGCGCCGCTTTCGGTGTCACCAACCCAGGTGGAGCTGTTGACGGAAACGGCAGACAAGTCGGCCTCCAGATCGTCGGAGCCCTCTTCATCATCGGGTGGAACATCGTCTGGACATCGCTCATCATGTGCTTCATCAAGTACGTATGCCGCATCCCACTACGCATGACCCAAGAGCAGATGGAGATCGGCGATTACGCCGTGCACGGCGAGGAACCATACACTTTCGCACACTACAACATCAAGCACCCAACACCGCCTCTCATGCGCCGCCGAACCACCAAGAAGGGCGACGAGGAGGGCCAAAAGGGAGGTGTATTGATGGGCAAGGACCCTGCGGTGACTGTCGAGAAGGCCCCTTCTTCAGGCGACTCCATCAAGGAAATGCCTGAAAAGGGAGTTACCACTGGTGCTCACACGCAGTAAATGGGTCGGTTTCGGGCGGATAGACTGGTTTACGATTTAGTGTTGCTTCGTGTGCTTCCTGCTTTACAATAGACACCCATTGCCTGGCAAGGGTATGTTACGTTTGCGCCAATATAACTGCATATACTATTTTGCCTCTTTTCCACTTTACACTTCTCATCAAAAGTTTCACAACTATTCCCTCCCAGATTACACCAGTCAAAGAGATCCTCACTTGAAACGAAACACTATTTTTGCTTTTTATGATCGGAAATTACCCACCTATGATAGAGGCTCGGAGTGACCGCGGCCAACGGACGTGGGGTAGTTATGCTTGGTCCCGTGAACGTGGGATGAAGGAACCCTGAACCCGACTACGCATGGAATCTTCGAAAGAATGTCTCACCCGCGCGCTTCAGCTAGCCACCATTCATTCTGTCCCTTTCGGATTTTGGCATGGGCGACTTGAGAGCCTAATGCGGCAGAAGGGACTCAGCCTCGCCTCGCACCGCGGCGCCTGGGTGGGGCTCCTTGCGCAGGGAGACCCAGAGCGTCGAGTAGAAGACCACGCTGTGTCTTTTGTCAGCGCTATAGGTGCAGTACATTTATTGCATTTCCGTGCAGTTTGATTTTTCAGCTCGAACTTGGAAGTGTAAAAACCCGGGAAAATAAAACAAATGCTGCAGGGGCGAGGAAGGGACGCTGAAAAGAGAAGGTACACAGACCAGACAAAGAGGAACGAGAGCACGATGGTCGCGAGGTGGTAGTAGGGGTCCCAATGCCATCTGATGATGCTGGAGATAAGGAGCCAGACCCAGAAGATGGACACGATGAGGCTTTTTAGGAGCTCGAAGCGGAGGGTTTGTTTTCGTGTGGGGCTGGGGGTTTTGATCTGCACAAGGATTGTGAAGAGGAGGAGGAGTGCGAGAAGCGGGCCGAGGGAGTGGACGCTGGGTGGTGTTAGTCGGGCTTGAAGGGGGGCGAGAGAAGGGAAGTGGGAGGGGAGGTACATGTAGGAGTAGACGTTGGGAGAGTAAGGAGCGTAGCCCCAGTAGAAGAGCGAGGAGATTTGGAGCACTTCGATTGCTGCGAGGAAAGCTTGGAGGAGGTAGGCACCTTCTAAAAGTGGAGAAGGCATTTTGCAGGATCTTTTTCTTCTTCTCTTTCCCTCAAGAATTATTCTTTCTATTGAGCTTGATGGATAACTTCAATTGAGGCAATTGAGGGGGTTGAGTCAAGGTTAAAGATGTTGGACAGGTCGGTGCCTGAAGAGGGGTGACGCGGTTAAAATCCCGACTCGCTGCCAACTTCCAAGCTTCCCCGCTTCTTCATATCCAATTATCGCTGATCTCTGTTCTCATGTGTTATTCTGCTTGAAAAGTACCGACCAATGGATCTCTAATCGATTCAATACTGTGCTGAACGCCGGGACTTTAGGGTTTCATGTATCAATTTTGACCTGCTAGCATGTGACCTTGCTGCGAGGCGGGAAGTTTGTCCTCTCCAATAAGTTTCTGGACAATAAATACAATTCTCTGCGACAAACGACCATTGTGGCAGTCTCATCGCATTTGCAAATTCTCTCACAATATGCAGTACTGGTATACGTTTCGTCGATGATCTCTTTGGACTTGAACGCAGTCAAACCTCCTGGATCTTGCTTAATGATGGTAGCGATTCCTATTCCGAAACAGCGGGGCATTTCTTCTCCACTGGCAAAAGACTATTCTAGAGGAATAAGAAGACTGAGGGCCCATTCCTGATTTGTTTCAGGCGAAATTCATCTCTGTGATCTTCAGATATTGAGAAGTTGATAACCTTAAATGAGGCGAGGTTCCGAAGTTAATAAAATCCCTTTCGCGAGGTGCGCAAAAAAAGTTACAAATCACGACACACAACCAAAAATTCCCCAAAAACGTCAAAACAAGGACAGCAGAAGCAAAAGAAATTCTTACGGACCCAGAGACTCAGCTTGCGCTTGGTTATATGTGGCAGAGCATACCTCTTAACCGTCACAATTCGTATGGCACATTGGATCTTGTACAAGTGGAGGAAACTTAACGGGTAAAGGCCTCTAAATGTTGAAAGCAATATCACTCATTTGATATAGGAGACCTGCTGTATCGTGCAACTGCATTACGGCCTTTTGAAGTCTGAGGGCATGGACCCACGGTACTAAATAGAGGAGTAAATAAACCTCTTTTCAGGGGCCCAGGGGCTGATTTGACAGTACAGTGCGTCGTATAAGCAACGAGTTGTCGTCCTTATTCAACTTATCGGCGTTTCTTGTCCGAATCAGATGCATTAGATCGTATGGAAATTGAAGTTACTGGTGTGGGACGCAATCGCAATACGAGACACAACCCGCGAGAATCACTTTCGCGCCAGAGTCACCAAGGGCTAATCCCATACTCACCACAAACTCTCCCAACATCCGCATCCCTATCACCCCTCACTACACTCGCAACCCTCTCACCGCCAACCCACTCCTCCACTGCCCCTCTCTTCTTAACCTGCTCCCGATCCAAGAAATCCGTAGCAACCAGCCCCGGATCCGAACCGTGGACCAAAAACCCCTCGCCCTTCAATCGAACCCAATACTGCACCATCAGCATATTCAGAGCCGCCTTGCTCGCGCGATACTCGTTCGCACCCGGGTGGTGATACTTCGAATTCGGATCCGCGGCCTGACTCAACGAGCCGACTGAGCTGGACACAAACACTATCCTTGGTGTACGTGGAGGGGAAAGAGACTTTGAGTTATTGAGGAGAGGGAGGAACGTCTCTGTCATCACCAGGGCGGAAACCACGTTTGTGGAAAGGATGGTGGCGAAGTTTGCGCGTAGACTAGAAGGGGTGGCTGTCCCTGGGTGCAGACCGAAGATCCCGGCATTGAGGACCAGGATGTCGAGGTGCCCGTGGATGGTTTTGATGAATTCGAATGCGTCACTTATAGAAGAGTCAGATGTTATGTCCAGTTGGAGGGATGTGACGGTCCCGAGGACTCCGGGTGTGGATTGTAGGTCGCTGGCTGCAGAAGCCCCGCGGGATAGGGAGCGGGATCCGAGGAGGATGTGGTATTTGGCAGAGTGGAGGAGGAGGTTCTTGGCGGTTTCGTAGCCGATGCCGCGATTTGCGCCTGGGTATTGTTAGATTTGTTGTGGAAAAGTTAAATGCTGTATACCGGTGATGAGAACAATGGTCTGCTTCGAAGACATGATTGGTGGTGGAGTTAGCTCGGTAAGAGAAAGGGGTAAGTAGGCGAGTGCCGACCATGGAAAGATGAATTTCTTTACCGCAGAGGTATAGCTTTAGGAGCTAAGATGTGAATGCGAAAAGAAGCTTGGGATCTTGTTTATACAATCCTCTCCCTTTGGGGGCTTTCGGAGCTTCGCCTGTCGAGGTACTGACGGGGAGCACAGCAGTGGAGATAAATTCGTTAATTCCGGTTGGCCCACTCTTTGCATCAGCCCTGGGCTAGACCAACACTCGTAATTGTACCGTACCAGCCAACAAGATTGGGAGAGGAGAGTGCACTTCCAATGCAACCCGTATCTCAGTGCCCAAAACTCCAGGGTGAGATTATCAGTAGAATCAAACACATCTGACATAGTAGTTGTAGGTCAATTGAGTGGTTAAGTAGGTTATTTACATGTAAACAGAGAGCTACGCTGGTGCAGGCCCTAATGTTTGTCACACCCCCTTCGCAAGGGTTGCACTGAAATGCGCTGTAGCAATGCGCTGTAGCCGACTTTTGCTTGGCAGAACTCAAGGCGGTGTAACAAACATTAGGGCCTGCACCTATGTAGAGTTTTGGTGTTGCACCAGAAAAACGTTAATCCGGCCGGAAAAAAAGCGGTCCACTGCCACAGTGGAACGGATAAGGCTCAAAGTTAATCTTTGGAATTATTTTAAGTACTACGTAGTATGTGTAATATATTAAAAGTGGGATAATAGGAGTAAGTGGTAGTAGAAGTAAAAAAACAACATTGCAAAAATTGCCACTGACCCTTTTGGACCACCCCTTGTACCCTCAGACTTTTGATGAACCTTTGTAGAAAAAACATTTGCAGAAGGTCGAGGTCGAACCACTTAATCTGCGAGATTCGAGGGAGCAAAAGGAATAGAGTTCTCTACAACTTCTTTAAATAACTAAATATCTTGAACTGAATGTGCAGCATCACAATTTGGCGCCCAGATCCCGTAACATCCGCGATTAACAGAAGTTCTGTCAAAGCCACAAATGTTCACAGAAATCCAGCATTACTTGATTACTACCAACCAATAGTTTGAAAGAACCCAAAAGTTCCATAGTACATGAGCAAAAGGTCCCAAGGTCACTTTCAAAATACCAGTTCACGACCGATTGAAGATATAATTCATACATCTAAAGCGACGACGAATGTCAAAACGCATTACTCGTCTTGCTGAAACGTTATATTTGAAGTTTCCATGTATCAGAACTTGCTTCCACTCACCTCACATACATAGCAATAAATCATACCAAAATTCCACCTAACCACTCCAAGTAGTCCTCTAACAACCAACCAACGCACCTTACAGAAGCGATTTCCATAACAGAAAAGAGCGGAGACACAAAGCATCAAGACTCCTGCAGGAACGGGCTCGGTTGGTTCTTCACCTAGATCATACTCAACATTTCTCAGTCGTTTATAGGATGGCGTAGAGAACCAGCATATGTCCCAAACAAGCAGTACCGCCTTGGCGTAGATTCCTGTCACACGAACCTGGACGCATGGTGTTTCCGAAGATACGATTGCACTGTTCGCGAATGACTGTTCCACACACAGTGGCTCTTCTGGCAGCTATCATCGGCCTGCAAACATTTCGTTCCGAGCTTCTGATGGAAATCATCACACCCCCAGTCCATATCCAGCAAGACTATAACCCTATGCAGGTATGGTTAAACACAGCAACGGACCAGCAGCCATATCGCAATGTTGGCTCACTTGTGGGGTTAGGCACAAGAGAAGGATTCGGCGATATCGAGTTAGAAGTTGGAAAGGGGACCGGAGATTGGTGGAGCACAGCGTACTTCGATATGGGAAACTAAATGGGGACATGGTCGCTTCGAGATAACCTCTCAGATGAGACAGACGGGCGGTCCCCGCAATTTTTTGCAATGTGGGAAGGGTTGTGTCTGGGTATCATCGTTTTGCTTCGTCTTTTTAGGGAGTTGTGTTGTGCTTGAGAGATGAGTTTTGTTGGGTGACGTGTGGGGGTGGTGACGCCACCAGGGAAGGAACCAGCTAGCCGTTAGTCAGCCAAGCCATTTAGGGCTTCGAGCTTAGATACCAATAGAGTCGTCTTGCCTCTGTCTGCCTTCTCCTTACATCTGGTAGCAATGCGAGAATAAATTCTGTCGAACAATTGACAAGACCCAAGGACCTCCAACCCCAATTTTCCGTCCCCCAACCGCTTCCGCTGCGCTGCAATTGTCGTCGAGGCTACCACCAGTGAGGCTATCAGTGGTGCCCCACCACACTTCACCTCACTCTCTTTTAACCCTAACATCTTCTCCTCTCCCTCGTCGAAAATCGCCGGACCGCACCCGCGACCGCAACCGTTAACCCCCCAAGGGTCCCGTTTTCATCTGCCAACTTATTTATGCCCAAGAAGCAGGGAAAAGACCGACCCAGAGGACCGGACGGACGATTTATTAAGAAGGAGACTGACCAAGCCAAACCCATCGATTTGAAACCCGCCGAATCCAGCAAGGATCCGGAATCCCTGTTACCACCTGATGGTAACCAACCCGAATCCCCGACCCAGCCGCAGGGTATATTACTAATCGCGGTATCGTTAGCTCTTATCCGAGATCTAATAAATAATAACGAACCTTAACTTAACGAACCTAATAACCATAGTACGAACCTAACTATATCGTATTCCCCTACTACCAAAGCCTCTAGACGCCGACGAATAATGTCTCTACCATTAATCATACGAGCTATTTGAGCCGAAGCTTTCCCAGAATTAATCTACGAGCCATAATACCGAGGTTACGGATATATATTACCGTATTACCGCATGCCACCAGAACCTCAGGCCAAGTTCTCAAAGGATTTCCTGCTATTATATAATCTATCTATATTAATTCCCGAATATAGGAGATATTTCTTATTTAGAAGGGAAGATTACCGAAACTAGCAGGAATAACTAAGAGAAGAGAAGCGATCTAGTAAAGCATTATATGAATCGGGAAAATAACCCGACCTATCTCCTGAGCCCGAATAGTAATTCTCCCCAGAGGAAAAGCTATATAAGAAATATTAGCCGGAACTATATTTAGCTAGTTTACTATATTATAATTATATCCGTTTCTCTAATTACCCTAAATTACTATAATCTTCTCGGAGCCCTTAGTTACCTAGCTATCCTATAATTATAATTAAGATAGTAGTATAACTAGTAAAACCGAAGAAGAAAATTCCGGCTATATTATATTAATTTTTTTTATCTAACTTCTTTCTTTAAAAAGAAATTAATAATTAACTAATACTAATTTCTTAGTAGTAATAAGGAAATAAAAGCAGGGAAATATAGAAGTAATATAACCCGGTTACTATATTATAACCTACTATAAGACTAATAGCTACCTAATCCCCTAATACTAATATTTATTATACTAAGAATACCTGAAAGTAAAATACTACTATAATTACCTGATTCTATAATAAGATCTAGTATAATAGCTTCTTATATCTTTAAATATATCTTACTAATACCGATTTTAGAGAAGCTTATAATATCCTATAAAAAATAAATACTAATAGATATTAGGTTACTAATAATTATATTCTAGAGATTATTTATTCCCAGAACTCCTTAATAAACTAGATAAATAGCTTTCTTTAATTCCTTTTATATTTTTATAATAAATTATCCGAAAAGATACTAATACTAGTACCTATTTCTAATAGTATTAATAACTAGTAATATCCTAAACTATCTTATTAGAGACTATTTCTATTATATTACTCTAAACCTGGAGCTTCTAAATCCGCTAACCGGAACTAATTTAATAATAATAAGAAATATAATTATAGAGAATATTCTTGCTATAGTACTAACCGGTATTCTTATAACCGACCGAGATATACTAATTATTCTTCTAAAAAAGAATATTATAACTAATATTAGGATATTTCTAGGCTAGTCAAATATTATAGATATTATAGACTAATTAAAAAAGAACCCAGATATTATTACTAGAATAATTTCAGGAACCAAAATTACTAACTCTCTTAATTTATAAATAATAACTATAGCTAGCCCCGTTAGAATAATATATAAAATAAGATCTATAATTATAGCTAATTATAAGACTATTATTATAATCGCCAGGTATTTCCTAAATAATATTTAGGACCCCGGTATAAATATAGCTATAGTTATTCTAATAATAATAATAATAACTTTTTAGAAAATAGTTATTACTATAACTAGGAATATAATCTAAATAAGAGAGTTTACTATTACTATAATATATATTATAATAATAATTATAATTATAAGTTCTATTTCCGAGATATTTATAATAATATAAAAAGATTATAGATTAACGAAATTAGTTAATTTAATAAGATACTAATTACTATATTCATAACTATTTATTATAAATAACTCGAGTTTCTAGTAAAAATATATAAAAACAAACTAGTTCTTATTATATTACTATTTTATATAAAAGGTAAAGCCGCTATCTAATTTACTAGCCTAAACCTATAGATTATATATATTATAGCTAGAGATATTTAGGAATAAATTATCTAACTAATTAGATATTTCTATACTAATGCCTCTAAAGCCCTCTTATAAGTAAATAAACTTATTTATATCTTTAGTAATAAAACTATAATTAATATTTATAAATATATTACTAAGAAATATAGCCTATATATTAAAGCCAGGAAAACTAATAAAGACCTTATAATTAGATAACTTTATAATAGTCTTGATTTTATACTAGCTATTATAATTACCCTATATCTCGTTTATAATATAATAAATAATTTTATAGCTAAGACCTATATTACCGAATCCCAAGCCTATAAATAATATAACTAGTTTTATATATATTTCTAGGTATAAGATAAGAAACTAAAGGAAATAAGGAAACTTCTAAATAATAAGTAATTATAAACCTTATTCTAGGTATTATAGACCTGGAACTTTCCTAATACCTAACTAGTATATTATACTATTCTAGCTATAATAGTAAAAGATACCTAACTTAATAAATTTATACTAGTAAACCTAATATTAGCTAAGCTAATAGAAATCCCGGAAATTATTATTCTAGTAATATATTATTTAATAATATTAAATATTATATCTAACTAGCTAGCTAATAATAAATAAAACCCTTAATTTAAGCTAGCCTAAATTATCTAAAACTATATATATACTAAGTATAATAGCTAGTCTTATAAGAATAATTAGTACTAATTTAATAATTAATAAGCTAATCCCTAAATATAATAAGTTAAAGCCTTTATTATAGATAAGAAAGAATATAATAAAGACTATATACTAGTTAATTATAATACTTGGGCCTAGTATTAGTAATATATTATATAAATCTAATTATAAAGTTTATACTAAAGTAATTAGATTTACTAACCGGGATATATTAAAATACTTTATTCGGAAAATAATTAGGTAAAAAACTTCTAGAATAGCCGTTTAGGAATTAAGTATTACTAGTATAATATACTTTATTCCTAGTATTACTACCTATAGCTTTATTAGAAAAGATATTTATTCTTATAAAATGTTACGTCATTCGATATAGCTAGCTAATACGACTACCTTTATAGTTAGTTCCTGCCTATAAGGGCCATGAATTAATTAACTTCTACGTACATTAACGTTTTACCGTAATAAATAGTAGTAATCGTCTTATTATCTATTTAATAACTCGACTAGGGACCCTCGGCAGACCCGAGCCCGTTTTCCGCCATTCAAACCCATCCAAAACCGTTTAATCGAGTCATTATTGACTATTATCCGTCTAGCCTATCCGCGACTAGAAGCACTTAATAACGACGCAGTCGCTACCAGACGACTTTATCAAGCTCGCATACTAGTTATATAGCTTCCGAATAACGAAGCACAAATATACCGAGAGAACGAAGATTATTAACGACGTTATTAATAAACTCGTTACCGTATACCCTTACTTCTCGGCTATATGACATACTTTAGAGGGCCGCCATAATCGTTCCTCGTCTATAGACCTAATTATATACGTTCCTCTACCGACCGATCTATACCCATCTAATTAGGCAATTAATAGATCGAAATTAGAAGAGGCAATACGAAGATTTAGCATATTCTGTAATAGATACCTACCAGACGTTTTGCAGGTACCGTCCAAAAGCGGAAGCGGCGTTTAGGGCACCTATCCCAGCGGTTAATGAGTCGAGTCCACATTACCGAACAACGTTATAGAGGAAATACCACAAAGGACTAACATGCCGGACGGGGTATAAGCAGGGGAGAATGCCGGTGTCCGGCGAGACAGGCAACCCTTACTATTACCCGAAATAGCATCCGAGATCGCAAGCTTAATTAATACCGCTCTGGATACCCGAGACAGATAGCAACGACGAGAACAAGCGGATACGGGAGTCGGCTCAGGAGAAGCCAATAGCCTTGGATTAAATAGACAAAGCTCTTTCGGTTAGAATAATAATAGTCAAAATAATCTCGGTCAGAATAACTTCGCTCTCGGATTCGGTAATGACTTTAACCAAGTAAATACCGGTGGCGTTTCTATATATTAGTTACCAGAAGATATCGGATTTTTTGACCCTATATTACTAGATGAGATCGACTATGAATATTAGGGCAAGGCTATAGTATGGAAAAACGTTTATCTTTTTATTAACTTATTCAAGTTTAATATATGAGAAGGAAGGGATATAATTATTTAAGGAAACCTATATTTCTGCCTCCGAGGTATTACATAATAGTAATATACGGAAGAAATTAAAGAGACCACTTGACTTGCATTTCGCTTTATATTAGAGAATATCAAAGTTTGGGCCAAGGCCCTTATTAACCGGTTTAAGGACTCTATACTAATAGTAATAAAAAAACTCTCCGTAGAGATTTATATACAGGATAATGCCATGAAAGGCCGAGATATACATACCTATACGGCTATAGTAATAAGATATACTAAGGCAGCGGAAATAGAAAAGCCATACTAGTAGCTATCTTATATCTATAATAACCTGGACCCTGAATTCCGACCACAAGTCATGGCTCCAGACAAGAAAACCGTAGTATTAGAATAGCTAAAAAATCTAGCGGCAAAGCAGGAAGCATAGTATAATATACTTGCGGCAAGAGTACGTACCTGCTATATATAGAGGCCACCGTGCTTTGACTACAAAGATACTAATTCTCGAGGAGGCCAGAGATATAACGACCGATATTAAAACTCCGGCTTCCGACCCTTTATCCCCCGGCCACAGTAGCAGACTCGGCCGCAGTAGATACAGAAGCCGTAAGGGCCAGTATATGGCAATACTAATAATAGACAGAATAAACCGCTACTACCAGCCCGGCCCCGCAACCTACTTATAGCGTCCCATAGAGATAACTAAGGAAACCCTCGGGCTTACTTTAAAGAGCCATACTCCAAGCAGGAGTATACAGGGCAATATTATAGACATTACCGGCGCGGAGAAGGAGCTAACTACGGATCGGACTATATTAATATCCCGGAGAATTATGGCACGGAATATAATAGAGAATTAGAAAAAAGCAGCTATATTGCAATAGAGGAGTTTATATACCTATTGTGGGAGGGAAACTGCAATAAGACAAAAACCCACATAAAGTACACCAGAGCGCAAAACGTGACTTGATAGCAAAACAACAAATCAAAAGCGTAAATAGTAAAGTATAAATAGTATACAGTGTGCAAAAGCTCAATTAATTGAATACTCATGAAGGATTATTCTCTAAGTCTATAGAAAAACCAGCTTTCTTATGTGATTTCCGCAAGTCACGTATAAAAGGCCGCGGCCTTTGCCATGTGACCTAAACCTCAAAACCGCCAAAATAACATGATTTTTGACGAGTACGGCCTGCCGTACCACACTATACTTCCCTAATAATAATAGAGACAAACCGCAAGATACCGGCTACCTAGCCATAACTAATATAATTAATCTATATATATACAAAAAGTATAAGGAGACCTTTCCCTCTCGGATAAAGATATTCAAATATATCTTTATAAATACTTGTAATAAACAGATATTAAAGACTCTGCCGACTCCGACAGGCCTTAATATTATTAAAGCAAAGCTACGTAAATATAATAATAAGAATAACCATATTATATATACCTATATGAAACTACTAACCCAATTCTCGCCAAGCCAAGTAGAGAAGTCATACTATATTAATACCGGCTATATCCGGCCAGTTATCGGAGAAAACTAGTTAAAAGGCCATATAGAAGTAACATATAATAACTTATAGAAGACGTCCTTTAAGGGCATTGCGAGTAAGTTTACGTTAACGAGATATGTAATCTTTCCCATATATATTACGGGCAAACTAGACGGAGAAGAATGACTCGGAAAGATCTTTATTATAGCCTGGGTAATAACTTAGCTAGAACCCGGCCTATTACTTAGTATGGAGTTCCTTTAGCGAATATTATCCATTATTAATTACCGAGACTTAATACTCACTATTAGGGCATATAAAGATCTCGTTATAAACGTTATAGTAATTGACTATTTCCCCAAGATTAACCATAATATACTAGCTATATGAAAGGTTATTATACTACTATATTCCATAGTACTTGTTCCTACTAACTATAAACTAGTCCCAGTAAACAGAACATATTTCTTTGAAGGGTACTATACGGGAATACAGGATGCCGTTCTCGATTACGCAAACTTCATAAGCATTACTAATAACTCTAATATAGCAAAGACGATATTCCCGGATATGAAACTCGGGAAGTTAAGAGACGTAAAAGAACAGGCATTCCATGTAACAGAATATACTTACGATAACGGATATACAGAACATTAGACGGAGAAGTCTTCCGACGACCCCGGTAATAATGAGAAGCCGTCCTGGAGGTAATAATAATATAACTTCGGTATTAATAAGCCAGAGAATATCCCTGAGATTATATACGAAAACGGTATTTATATTTGTAATATTAACCCTAATATAGTAATAGCGTTATATGACCTCGTTAGCCGCTACTAGAAGTATTAGTCGGATCACGGCCCCATTAATATGCCGCAGGAAGATTACATAAGAATACTACTTATAGAGGGCTAGTAGAACAAACGAATTATATAAAAGAAGTTCCCTATTAGTATTAAGTACAGAGCTATTATTAACCGCATTTTTAATGATTTGCAAGAGAGAGGTAGAATGGAATATGTTATAGGACTAACCCCCTTTATAGTACCGGTATTTGTCGCTACTAAGGAATGCCCAGTTATTGACTTACGAGTTATAAACAAGCTTGCGGTCCCGGATACTTATCCTATATCCCTGTAGTCCGATCTTATTAACGCACTTCGAGGGAAGAAGGCCATATCCGTTATAGACGGCTTGTAGTTCTTCTACTAATTCCTCGTTACTAAAGAGCATTATAACCGCTTTATAGTAATTAGCTATAGGGGGCTGGAATAGTCAAACGTCGTCCTAATGGGTTTCCGTAACTCGGTTTAATACGTATAGCGCTTTATAGACAAGTAGCTACGGATATATACCCACTTTATACGAAACTTTATTAATAATATTATTGTCTTCTCAGATATAATAGAATAGTATATTTGCTACTTGGAAACTGTCCTTTAACTATTCTCCAAGCTTCGACTTTTCCTCTCTATAAAGAAGTCATTTATCGGATATACCTTAGTAAGATTACTTGGCTACCTTATTAATGCCCTGGGTATATTAATAATAGAGGACAGAGTCGCAGCATTCAAGAATATCGAATTCCCGATAATCTTGAAAGTACTAGAGACATATATTAGTATAACCGGATGGCTATGACTATACTTGCCAAGTTACGCCCAGGTTATCGAGCTAATACAGTAATAAAAAACAGTATTACTCGAAGTAGGAAGAGAAATAGGAGCGACGGAAGGAAAACATTGCGGCTATATTACCAAAACCACCTATATACCTATACCCGCAGAAGAAAAGGCCTTTAAAGCTCTTTAGGAAATACTAATAAAGCCGAGATTCCTAGTATACTTCTCTCTAGGAAAGATCCTATTCCTTAACCTAGACGCTTTAGTAGAGCGAGGCTTTGTAGTTATGGTTTTCCACCTTATACCAGGCGTTTAACTAATAGAGATAACCGCTAAGCTATTAGCTAAACGTATATAGCCGGTAATATTCATGAGCAAGCTACTAAGTACTACAGAAAAGCGCTATTATACTACCGAACTAGAAGTCGCAGGACTAGTATGGGCCTATTAGAAGCTCTGCCTAATAATCCAATCCAGTAACCATTCCGTTATTATCCTTACTAATTATATATTAATAAGAGGCATATATAAATAAACGAATTTAAATACTTCCGATATCTCTAAAGCAAACATAAGACTAGTATATGCCTCTGTTTACTTATCCTAATTTGACCTGGATATTAGATACTACCCGGGCAGGCTAAATATTATTCCGGATATATTCTTATAATTAAAGGCTATAGAGTAACGAGATATCTCGGCAAATAATAAACTGGAACATATTCTATTTATAATAGAGACTATTATATGCCCTGACTTTAAGACGAAATTAATTAAAGGATTATGGACTGACCCAAAGTTCGCATGTATACTCCGACTCCTGGAAATCCCAGAAGAAGATCCCCTCCCAGAGTAAGCAGAAAAGAATGGTGTGGTATTTCGTATTAAGGACGGACTCCTATATTACGTTATTAGCGCCCGCCTCTATCTATATATTCCTAATGCGGTTACTAATGAAGTAATTAGTATGGCCCATAACTATTTCCACTTTGGCGTGAAAAGAATACTTTATGAACTAGACGAATTCTGTATTCCTCGGCTCAAAAAACGACTCAAAGAGTATATCCTTTACTACCCCGTATGCTTGCTTAATTAAATGTCCAGGAAACGCCTATACGGCGAATTATAACTAATTAAGACGATCTCAATTCCGTACTATACCATTGCCATGGATTTTATAATAGTATTACTAATAATTCCAGTAGTTAGCCCATGGAAAATTAACGGATATAACTTTTTTGACTATATAATAATATAATCTTATAAGGCAAGCAAGAAAACACTACTTATCCCAGGACATAGTATGTATTTGGCCAAAGACTAGGCCACGATCTGTGTGACCCTTTAGCTATTGCTTAATTAGAGTATTCCGCAAGGGATAATCTCTAATAAAGACCGCAAATTCGTCTCTAACTTCTGGAGAGGCATATTCCATTACTTAAAGACAAAACTTCTTATATTAATGGCATGGTATCTATAGATAGATAGTGCTTCCGAAAGAAAGAACCAGACCACAGAGATTGGTCTATGGTATATCATTTTCCTTTATTTAGACCAAGCTTAGTCTATAGAGATTATTCCCTTTCAATTAGCCCTAAATAATGCCTAAATAGCTATAATCCAAATATTACCAAACGAGTACGTCGGCGGCTTCCGCCTAGCCACAAACCTATCCCTTCTAGCAGGTAATGCCGAGAACGAACTACCCGACGTAATCCGGAAACTATAATAACGTAATACGCAAATCGCCATGGACTTTGCCGATAATACCGCCAAATAATACTATAATACAAAGTACAAGCTAATTACGATAGATATCGGAGACCTTATCTACCTGAGACTATATAGGGGATATTACCTTCCGGGTTACCCGAATAGAAAACTAACGGAATAACGGACGGGACCTTTTAAAGTACTCCGCCGGGTTAGAAGATTAGCATATGAATTAGAACTCCCTCGATAATAGAAGATATATCCCGTAATCTTCGTTACCTACCTAGAACCTGCCCTAAAAGGCAAAGACCCGTACGGACGAGAGTCGATCTAAGGAAAAGAACTAGTAGAGGGTATCTAGGGTAATAATAAGAACTAGTAAAGTTAGGAGCTCGAATATATCGTGAATAAAAGAATAGTAAAGTATAATAGACGAAACTATATCGAGTACTTAGTGAAATATATAGGATAGGGAAATAAGTATAATAACTGGCAGCTAGTAGAGGTTCTCGGTAACGTATTAGAACTAGTAGCAGATTATAAAGAGCGGTTAGGAATAGTTCCCGCAAAGAAATGCGGTCGGCCGGCAAGAAACACTAAATAGTAATTATAGAGTAATGACTATTATTACCGAGTATATATACAAGAAATATCGTTACGTTTCTGCGGCTATATACTAGTACGAACTAGGACATTTGTTTTCCTCATAACCAAAGAAGTATTTCCTTAATACCAAATAGTACAGAATATATATAGCTATAGTAATTACTATAATTATTATACTACTATACAGAAAAATACTATATAACTCGCTATTACTACTACTATGGCATCTCCTGTACTAACTAAAGGCATTCCATTATTATAACCAGCATATTACCGAGTTCGTAAGAAGCTAGAGAAAAATAACGCCCCTACTAATAAGGACTTCAAGGACTTCTTTAATACCGTTAGTAATCCCGAAGATTACCCAAGAATTCAGACATTACTAGACGAGCACCCGAAAGAACGAAACGCTCTCGTAGTATATATTAAGAAGACATATAAGTCCGTCCTTAAGGTAGCTAAGCCAGTATATAACAAAGAAGACAATAATAATAATAATGTCCTTACTCTAGTTAAACGCCGTCCTGGCAGACTGCCCAAGAAGGTCTATAAACGAAAGCTATACTCTGTCTTTCCCGAAGATCCCGAGGAAGACGAGTATAATAATATAGACAAGAATACTAATAACAAAAACCCCAGAAAAAAGCGTAAGGTCGAAAACTCTACTAATAACGACTAAGATATCCCCGTAGTCGTACTACCAAAACTCTTGAAGGCTGCTCCCAAAATAAAGAAGCCAAGCCCGACAGAGATAGCCATATACTATAAAGAAGCAATCCGAGCCGGTATAAACGCAACCCTCCTTATAACCATACTACTTAATAATACGAAGCTATTAGTTAAGATTATCCAAGGAAAGCGTAATCCAAAGGAGAGTAATATCGGCAATATTACTATAAGAGTCAAAAAGGCTCGTTAGTCGGATATTATTAATCGTATAATAAGAGTCTTTTACGGCAACGATATTAAAGTTATTCCTATCTATAACTACTTACCGCCTACCCTCGATAATACCAAGATAGAGGAAATTCGAAAGTAGTTCTCGATATAGATAGGCGAGGAATATCCCCAAACCCAGTCCGATTTAACTGGCTTCAAAGGTCACATTAGCCCTTGGTATACGGTATCGGAGGCCGGCGATAATATATCTGTACTACTACCAAAGGCAAAGAAGACTAAGAAGAAGACACCTGCAAAGAAGGCCGTAAAGAACGAGACCACCGAACCTGTCCAAAAACAATGATTCAAAGTCCTACCGGGATAGGCCCGCCTCAGTAACGGGAGATTCAAGAACAAGAGCGGAGAGAAAAAGGACTAGCCTACGAGCTATACCCTTAGTAACGACGGTCTATTTGAGGAGAAGTCGGCGGACGAAGAGTAGGGCGGTGGAAAACGGAGAAGAACGGACTTTATAGCATAGTATTTCATTTTTGTTTTTCTTTTCTTTTTTTTAATTTTTTTTACTTTCTTTTATACCCATATACGATTATTCTTTTTATAGCAAAGCGTACTATAACGAGGACGTCATTTATCTCTTTTTGTAACGGGCACCTATTACATTATTTGACGTAGCTAGCTAATACGACTACCTTTATAGTTAGTTCCTGCCCACAAGGGCCATAAATCAATTAACTTCTATATACATTAACGTTTTATTATAATATAAAAATATTTCTTAATTACTTAAAAACTATATTTGGCTCTATAATCTTATTACCTAATTATTTAATCCAGAATTCCCAAATAGCTAATATCTTATAACTAGTAAGTAATATTTCTTTAATTACTAAAGAAGAAATATTAATAACCGGAACCGAAATATTTTTATAAATATTATATTTCCTAAGAAATATAAAATCCGGAAAACCCGAGAAAGAAACTATCTTTATTTCTATTATAAATAGTAATCTAGTTACTATTTTAAAAATACCCGATAATCTACTAATCTTAATTAATACTATAACTACTAGAAATATTTATATATCTATTTCCTAATATATTTTTTAAATATATTAATTATTATTTATTAAGCCAGATTCGAATAAGAATCCCTTATATTTTAAGGATACTAAAGAGGACTTCCTATTACCTCTAGAGCCTCTAATTACTATCCTATTACCGGAGCTCTTATTAGAAAACGAAATATTTTCTGAGATTTCAAATACTAAAATCTAAGATAGAAAGTTCTCTTATATACTAAATGGCTATAAATATTAAGTTAATATATATACTAGAGCTATTCTTTTTACCGAGAATAACTAATAATATATTTTTTATATAAATACCGGCTCTTTTACTAGTCTTATTAATAGACCTATACTTATAAAAACCTATCTAAATATAGTCCTTAAATAAGTATTATAAGGTAATAAGATATAATTAATAAATATTAGCCCGGGACTAGAAATCTTTATATATACTAATATATTACTAAAACTATATATTATAAATAAAGAAAATATTACCTTCCTACTCGTTTACTATTATATAATAAATAAATTACTAGGCGAAATTCTTTTCGGACTAAACTTTCTTAAAACTAATTACCTTAATTTCTACTAGAATTAAAGTAATAAACCGGACTATTTCTAAATTAGTAATACGGAGAAATATATTCTTCTAAATACTAAGAAATTTATAATTAAGCTAAAGAAAGTATTAGTTTATATTATAGAACCTATTATAATATTTCCTAACTATAGGATTAATATTCTAGTAAAGTATAGAATATTACTATTACGGGTATAAGACTACCTAATATAATTCTTTCTACTTATAAATATCCTATTTAGTAGATTTGGGTTACTTATAAATAGTATTATTAATAAATTCTAGTAATTATTTCCTTTTATAAACTTTAGTAATATATTAATCTTTATTCTAATAAATATATATCTTAGTATATTCGAGAAATATTTAGTAATATTAGAACTATATAAGGTATTCCTTAATCTAGCTAAAGTCTTCTATAGTAATTAGCTATATAAGAAAGAATAATAAATAGAAGCGAGATAACTAGCTAGCTTACTATTTCTTTTATAGCTACTAGTAAATAATTCTAATATATAAGCTAATATCTTCGAATTCTAGAAACCGGAAATCAAGAACCAAGTTCGAAATATCTTATCTAAATATAATAACTTATTTTATAATAAGCTTAGTTATTTTAATAATAGAATTACTATATTTATTTTATTTAAAAATAATATTAATCTTAGTAATCTTTACTGAGTATTATATCTAATATCTAGAAAGGATATATAAGCTTTTAATAAAATTACGAACCTAATAAAAATAAATGAATTTCTAGAACCTATCTTTTTTAGGTAATTCTTACTAGTAGCCTCTCTAGTATTTATTATATAATATAATAATAAACTATAAGTAATTATTAATCTTTACTAAGTTAATACTAAGCTTAAGCTAAATACTTACTTTTTACTATAATAAAATACTATTCTTATTATTTTAGATAATATAATTATTTTCTCTAGTCTAGATTTTACTAAAAGCTTCTTTTAATAAAAATTAGTACCTGAGAATAAATAGAAAGTAGTTATAGTTATAGCTTATAGGGGCTATAAATAACTTATAGTTATTATTATAGGATTAGTTATAATATCTTCTTTCTTCTAATATTATATAAAAGTACTTTTTAGTTTATATTTATAGAAATTCGTTTTAGTCTATATTAATAATATAATTATTTTCTCTAAAATAATAAAGAAATATTTTAGTTATCTAAATATTATTTTAGTTATATTTAAAAAATCCGGTATTACTTTATTCTTATTAAAATATTATTTTATATAACTATTTATAATTATTCTCGGTTATTATATCTTTTAATTAGGCCTTAGTATTTTATAAGAAAAGATAAAGGCTATTAAAGCCTAAAAGTTCCCTAAAATACTTATTTAGCTAGAAATAGTATTAGGCTTTTTTGGATATTATAAGAGCTTTATTCCCTATTATATCGGGATAATAGCTTTATTAGTTAAACTAAAAATAATTAGTTTTAGAGATATACTAAAATAGGAATATAAATAAGCTAACTTTATAAATAAAATACTAATATTTTTATTTATATATATTTTCGAACTAAAACTTATTACTAAAAAACTAAAGAGATCTAAACCCTAGAAACTAGCCCTATTACCTAATCTAATAAACTAATACTATTAAATATTTATAATACTAAAAAATAGGCTATATAATATATTAATATTTATATTTCCTATCTTCTCCGAATTATTTATATTATATATTAATAAGAATAAGAAGTATAATTATAGTATTACTCTTTACTAAATTAATTTAATTAATAATAAAAAAAAACTAATTTTATACCTATCTAAAGCTTTTACTTTAGTAGAAATAAATTACTAGCTAATAGAACTAGAAACCGGAATACTAATATAGGTATTTCAGAAACTATTATAGTACCTTAATAGTTCCAAATTTATAATAGTAACTAACTATTCTATTATCTTAAACTCTTTCTAAGCTAAGATAAAACTAAAATAAAAAAATATTAGATTTATAAATTAAAGACTATTTCTAGTAAAATATACTAGCTAAATAAAGTTCTAATATTATCTAGGTAAGACTTATATTAATATAAATATATTATCTAGAATAAAAATAGTTATTACTAAGCTAGCTTACTAGCTTTTTAAGACTTTAGTAACCGAGAATATATTAATATTTACTATTTTCTATATATTTATAAATACTAAATCTAGCTAAGCTATCTAACTAAACGGAATTATTTCGGAAAGCAAATTAAAAAATCTTTAAGCTATAAGCCTTTATATAAATAAATAGTTTATATAAATACTAGCTTACTAACTTTCCCGGGATAAAAGCTTTAGCTAAATATATTATATTATATTAGGCTAGTTAAAAATATTCCCGAAATCCGAATTATTAATTATCTTTAAATCTTTCTATATTAATCTATATACCAAGTTCTTTTTTTTTTAGAAATAACTCCGGTTATAAGAGACTATATATACCTAATAAATTTACTAAATCTGTTTTTAAAATAGCTTATAATAAATAGACTTATATAGGAGCCAAACGGATTTATAATTTTCTTTATTACTATATCTTTTTCCTATAAATATAGAAAAGAATAAAGAAATATATTACTATATATCCCATTTACTAAAGATCTAAACCGGATATATATATTTTTTATAAATACCTATAACTAATTTTATTATTACTAAAATAACTCTTAATATTATATATTAATTTTATTACTGGATTACTAGATTCGAAAACTAGTAATAATATAATTATAATTATTACTAATATTTTAACTAAATAAATTAAAGTAATTTTAGGAAAGAAGATATAAATAAGATAAGACTAGGTAAAAGTATACTATAATTATTATTATAAGGAATTCAGGCTCCTAGATAAAATAATATCTAATTAGAACCTAAAGTTTACCTTATCTTTTTAAATAGAACTATACTTAATTCTTAATATCTGTCTTATATTTATTATATCTTATTATACCTAAATAAATAAAGTATCTAAAAGATCTAACCAGATTCTAATATATATACTAAGATATATAATAACTAGTTACTATAACTAAAGCAGGTAGAAAGAGCTATTATTAGCTATTTATTTTACCTTAAATAGTTACCCTAATAAATCTTCTAGTTTTTATTTTTTTAAATTATAATATAGCTACTAACCTAAGTTTATACTAGATATTACTAAAAGAGCTATTATCTAGAAATTAACTAAAAAGAATATAAAGTAATTTATTAAAAACTATTACTAGCTTTTTATAGAAGTATTCGAAGCTATTATATTAGCTTAAGCTAGAATAAAAGAAAATCGAAATAAAAAGAGGTAATTACTAGTATTATAATTCGAAGACTAAATTTTCTTAAAAGTAGCTAAGTTTACTAAATATAATTATAAACTTCTCTAGAACTTTACTAAACTATTTTTTATTAAACTCGGATCTTATTATATATAAAAAGTTATCTTATTATTAGCCTTTAAACTCGAATTACTAGAATAGCTATTTATTTATCCGGTAATATTTATTAATTATATAGAACTAGTATATTTAGATTTATATAATTATAAAATTCCCGGACTAGGGCCTATTAAAAATAAGAAATATATTATTAAATATATTATTACTAAAGAAATTCGGAGCGAATCCGGATATAAAAGCTACTAATTATAGTATCTAGTAAAATATATAAGTTATTGTCGCAGTGAGAATCACTGAATTGGGGCTAGCGCGATCGCTCTGCTTAGTCAGGATCTGTGCACTCACTTCCTGAAGCTTCACACTTCACTCAAGCTCTTTTCTAGCTAGTTCAATGAACTCTTTTACCATCCAATGCAACTCCCTACTCTGCGATCTATACGTGCATTAGTTATCTAAAGAAAGAATAATAACTCAGACGAATTTTATATATAAATATATCTAATCTAGTTAGAAAGTTTAAATAGGAATTACTAATTACTAAATTATAATCCTAAATCTCCTTATTACTGAATTTTGGTAAAGCTAGGCCTTACTAGTATAGCCTTATAATATGGAACTAAAATATATCTTACTAGTATAATCTCTTTAATAACTAGATATTTTTATTAATATACTAAAACTATTATTTATTTTATATTATTTTCTCGAATATATTATCTTATATTATATTTATAATTATTATATATTTACCTTAAATACTATATATATTTAATTTAGCTATAACTAAAATACCTAAAAATAAAGCTATTATAGCCTATTTAGCTATAGCTAAAAGAGCCGCCGGTATTAAAAAAAGCCTAATACCTAGTCTTATAACCCTAAAGACCCTAATAGGTAGCCTATATAAATAAGCCCTAATTCCGGTTACTAAGATTTCTAATAAATACTATAATATTTGTAATTATATCTTAAATCTTTTATAATTCTATAATTCTTATTTGAACTAGTATAAAGATAATTAGATCCTAATAATTAAATAAGATCTTTTTAAGGAATTATATTTAGTTTAGATACCAGAAAATAAACTTGATATAAGAATTAATAATAAGGTCTTTTTCGGAATGAATTAACTAGAGCTCTTTTATTTCTATAAATTGCTAGTTATAACTAAATATAATTATATATTAGTATTTAATCTTTAACTAATATATTTATAAGCTAGTATACTATATCCGGTATATAATAATAATATTATAATAAGTATATTACTAAATATAAAGGGCAGATATAATTATATTAAAGTAATCTATTATAATCTCTATATTAAAAAGATAAATAATATCTTTCTTACTAATAAATACCCTAATAATTAGCCGTATAATAACCGAACTTATACTAGTTACTTATTTAAACTATATTTTATATTTAAGAACTATTTAAAAAAAGGCTAATTATAATCGGATACCTGTATTATATATATCTAAATTAATAAGAATAAGAAGAGTAATATTATATTCTTAGGTAATAAGAACTTTAATCTAGTATTTATTACTAATAATTAATAGTATAATCTATATTATTACTTTATTAATATTTTCTCCGGAGATTATAAAAACCTGGTTTTAGTTATTAATAAACTAGTAAAAAGAGTATATTTTCTGGAAGCCTTATACTATAATAAACTATTTTAACCTTTAGGTTACTCAAGTGCTTTTAGTAAGGCCTATAATCGAATAAAAAACATACTTAAGAAGCTAGTAACTAAGAAAGACCTTACTTTAGAAAATAGAGACTTAGTCCTATATAATATTTCTTCTAGGGATTATAACCTAACTATTCTATTATATAAGATTATAGTATATATAGCCTTTTCTAGAATAATAAATAATATAGTAAATACTATCTATTATAATAAACTTTATTATATTTTTAACTAAAGTAAAAAGTAGGTCCGGGTATTAGATAAAATTATAAATAACTTATTATCCTAGTTTAACTAAGATAAAGAAAAGTCTATTATATTAACTAAAGAGCTAATTACTTATATTAGTAAGAGCCTCCAAGAATTATAGTACTAACTAGTAAATACTCTATTAACTACTTATATCCTATTACTAGAACTCAATTATATAATAGAAAATATACTAGATATTATATCTATTCTTACCCTATTACCTCTAGTAATTATTAATAAAGACTAATAATCCATTATCTAGGTAATAGCTATAGTTATTATAGAATCTATAAGTAATATCTTTATATATTTTCAAAAACAAATTAATTAGTAAAATCTAGTAATATTTAAAGATATGAATCCGGTCTAATTATAATTACTATTATTCTTATTACTATATAAAGCCCTATAAATAACTACTAAAGATACTAAGCAGACTAATAAAATACTTATATAAGCTTTACGGGGCCTATTATAACCTGCTATACCGGCCGGTATTATTAAGAGAGAAGCTATAAACTAGTTAGAATTACTATCCAAAAAGCTAGAATATTAGATAAGATCTATAGCCTAAATATTAATAGATAATCCAGAAATAGAATCCGAGAAAAGTAATACTAAGGTATTACTAGTTACTAGATAGTACTTACCCTATCCTAAGAATTAGAGATAGGTTCTAGACTTGCCTACCCAGGGCTCGAAATTCCCCTAAGGCCAAAAGGTATACTAAGCTTTTGGTATTACTCGTAAGGATATAATAGGAAAACTAAAGACGAAGCTAAAGTACTATATAAATTCCAAAGGACTAGGCCTATTATTACAAGGCATATAATTCGGCTATATAGAGGTGGTATCTAAGTAACTTAATTACTCTTATCTCGCGAGCTATAATATTATAATAATATAACCTTCCGGTTTATATTACTTCCTATATTAATATCTCTGCCTTTTTTTAGTATTCCAGATTACCTATATAGTTTGGGACCACTATTTAGTATAATAATAGCTGGGTGTTTAAGGATAGAACTTTAATAATATATATTCTCGGGCATTTAATAGATAGATAGATGGACGGATGAGTGGATAAACGGATAGACGGATAGATATATGGATATATGAATGGATTATTTTTTTCCTTTATTAATTTCCTTTTTGTTTTTAGATACTTTATTATACTAGCTTCTCTCGAGTGGACCACCATGCTACCGGAGTAGTATCTTTCTCCTGGAAGGGGGGGGAGATGTTGGGTGACGTATGGGGGTGGTGACGCCACCAGGGAAGGAACCAGCTAGCCGTTAGTCAGCCAAGCCATTTAGGGCTTCGAGCTTAGATACCAATAGAGTCGTCTTGCCTCTGTCTGCCTTCTCCTTACAAGTTTTGATGCTTATACCGCGAAGATGGTTCTCACAATCTACACTTTCCCCGTACTCCCAAGCACACCCATCCTGGTGATCTGCCTTCCACTGCCTCCAAATTTTCTTCGTCCCCACCTCCACGAACTCCATCAGCGGCACCGTCCCCGGATTCTCCTTCAGACACCCGCTAGAATCGCTCAAAACCAGCTCACTGAAGTTTATCCTTGTTATGCCTCACTCGACACGTTTCCTAGTGACCTCATTAGGAAAACCATTCGTCTTATGCAACACTAGAGTTACATTCCCCGTTGTCACCTCCCTAGCACTCTCCAACCCGCCATACTGAAGCCTTATTATTCTTCCCGCACCAACATCGGGCAGAAATCACACTCAATACTTTGATATATTATCTTACTGCAGAGTGCTTTGTTTCAATTAAACAGTCGTACAACACTATTCCATGCTATGCTGGGGTGAGGAAGTCGATCCTCGTATCTACAAATCGCTTCGGCTCGACCATCAGAACCGCAACCTGCTGTCCCGTCCGCGGCGCCATTTCGCTCTCCTGCGTGTACCATTCAGCGATCCCCGGTGTCTGGATTACTCTTTTCTGTACATGGATAGCGCCCTCCATGACATTGCTGTCGTCTACACTCCACTCCAAGCAGGGGATGACTTCGACGAGTATGGTTACGTGGGCTTCAATGCATATGATGTGGGGATGGCGCACGAGAGTTCGGATCCGCCGGCTTCATCCCCAAGTTTGAGTGGCACTCTCACAACGAAATCGGTGGCCGATGGCACTGGGCGGAGCAGCGGTTCCGCAGTGAACTCGTCAACAGCTGGGAGCACACCGAGCAATAACGCGATGGCGAATCCAGGAAATATCACCAGTACATCATTCACGTCCTCCACGCTATCCGGATCTTCCACATCGATCCCAACAATGTCCGTTGTTTCAGCGGCGAAAGGGATATTGATGACAACAATCGCAATTGCAGTTATGGTACCTTTTTCGATTTTGGCCTTCGCGGGGATGTTTTATATGTGGTGGAGGTATCGATGGCAACGAAAGAACAATTGCCATGCCCATGAAATGGGTACCCATGTTGCGAATGAGTACGAGTTAGACAGCAAGCATGTTAGGAAGGTGAAAATGGGGGTGCTTTCAGGGAATGCGAGAAGGATTTCAGTTTATGCTGTGCTGCCTGCTAACGGACGAGGATAGGTTTCGCAGTTGACTCGTGAGTATTAATGTCTGGCTCAAAGAGACACTTGTAGATGGCGACGAGATTGAATGAGGACTTTGTGGATATATACAATTGCAAGTATCACGTGACTACACACACCGACGAGATTCTCATTGAATCTGAGTGTCCTCGAACATTTGGTCAAGAGAAGAGAGATTTGAGTGGTGCAAGACAATCTAAATGTCAATTCTTCAAAGACTTCATTGTAGGGACTGTTATTGATTGTTCATTGAACTGGTGGTCTGATGTCTTGACCGCGTTCGTGGAGATATTTAAGGAAGAGAGATGGATTACTACCGAAATACGGAAAGACAAAATATTGAACCCGCTTGTAGGTCGGTCACCGCCTAAAAACATTTGTCAGCTCGCTCCCTGCATCGCAATACAGGACGACTACACAAGTGAAGACAATTAGGATGATCTCGTGAGTATCCCGCGACTCTCGAAGCTTGAGCTGATCAAGAGTTGGACTGCAATAGCCAAAATAACCAAGTAATGTGACTCGATCACCTTCGAGATGAGGAGTAAAAGTACAGTCAGCTTACTCAAACGCCCATCGTTGTTGAACGCAGCCTATCGGATGCTTGCAGTTGTAACAATGTTTTGTATGGTTAATTACAATTCAGCCTAACTTCATATACGGGAAGGTTTTTGATTGCATGCTTCAAAAGCATGCAAACTCCGTGTAACATTGTCGGGAATTTCGCAGTACAAGATGCATTCAGAATAGCAGAATGGGCCAACGACCACTTGGCCAACATGAAGACTGGCGTATACAGTTCTTGGAGGAAGTGGGACTGAAATGCAAGTCGTAGGGCTGCGGAAGTCTCGGACCCAAGGCACAACAGAAACCAAGGATTCCTCGTGTGACTCGGATCGAGGTTTCAGAGCATGGTAGAACCTGCAATCTGCACTCTTGCGATAATGGCAAAGTTCATGTGTGGTCCAGGAGTGTAGCATCACTAGCATACCCTCTTGGCCCTGCATAGAACTCCTATTCGGGACGCTGGTCCCTGATCTCACAGCATCCCCTTAGTAAAGTTGATATTAACAGTGGCAAAAGATGCAACATCTGACAATAGTCAAATGGGGAAATTGCAGAGCCTTGATCAGGTACTTGAACTGCCGATTACGTCGCGGGAGCCCGGATCGACAAATGCAGGAGTCAAATGAAGGATATGGGGCAACCAACAAGGAGCGCCCGTAGCTCCAAACCTCAGATACTCTGTGGTTGTGATCAGCCCTAGGCATTTTCTTGAAGTAGAAAAAACCGGCGAAAGCCAATTACGGTCGGAGGGAGCAGTTCTTGAAGCATTCAGTAAGTCGGCTTCGGCTGGATGAGTCCATGCATCCTGACGCGGCAAGATGGCCTCCACTCTTGCCCGCACTGGCGGAGATTGTTTGAGCAAAGTTGCGAAGCACGACCGGGGAGCTCGGATTAGTAAGACAGCCAGTCCTCCAGATGTGGGCGTCGAGGTTCTTTTCGAGAGCGCAGATGTGAGTGGTGTGCCAATACGACCGCGGAGTTCGGGTCGTGAGAGGGAGGGTTAAAGCCGACGATTTATGATTGATATGTAAGCAACAGCCCGCCCAGTTGATTAGTTCGGCCGCAGCTTGCCCCTCGACGAATAAAGTGATGGGGGATTGCCCCTAATAAGCAAGACGAGACGTGCGCGACACGCCGACAAGCACTACTAACGACTTATTAATCAGTCGGGCTTTTGGTCGGGTGCGTTATAATTCAGAGATATCCATTCTGGGAAGCCGCATTCTCCGCTGAAGAGGAACAGGGCGACGCTGCTTTGTGCTTTGCTCTGGTCACGTGGTGGTGGTCCCGGCGTACCGAGCATCAGACATCGAGGTCATCAAATCATCGATTGCATCACGCTTTCCCCAGCCAAGCCCGCGCCAGCCAAGCCAGTCCCAGCCCCGGCCGTTTCCATACCACAGTAGTCCATAGTCCAGGGTCTGGGAAGTCAGAGCATCGTCAAATCGAGGCATCGCTGCCCCCAAGGCCCTCTCCGTCCTCCGCTTGTCTTCTGCACCCTTTATTTTCTCACCGAGACTACGCGGTCGAAGTCCATCATCATGCAGTCAATCGCGCCAGCTCCCGTGCCTCAGAGCATGCAGAATCAGGTACAGTAACCTACCCCTCCCCCCCTCCCCATTGTCACAGTCCCTTCCCATCCCAAACCCAACCCGTTGCTGCCCCATCAGCCGGCAAGGGAGGGCAGCAGATCGCATTCGTAATCCGAAGCTTGCCCATCTTGAAGCGGCTGCCAGATTCGAAGACATTGCCTCCACTTCCCACACGCCTTCTTGACCACACGAGCTGACTCACTCTGACTTCTGCCACAGGACATGAGCGCTGATAATGGTACTGTCTCCCCTCTGCTCGTGCTCTTGCCCGCTCTCCGCTCTTGCGCCAAGCAGACAGTAATCCCACGCACACCCTACTATCATTGCTGACATGATACTCCCCCCTTTGGCAGACTTAAGAGCACAGCTCGCGGCCGTTATCAACACTTCCCAACACGGTCCTCATGGCTACAACGACGTGCAGGCATCGAGCAGCGCAAGTCCCCACGACCACAACATCGACCCGGCGATCGGCGGCCCAGGAGGAATGATGAGCACAGGCGGAGACAGCGGCGGAGACGACAGTTTGGGTGACGGGCGCAAAGGGGGTGGAAAGCGCGAGCTGTCGCAGTCGAAGCGCGCTGCGCAGAATCGAGCAGCCCAGGTACGTTCCGTTGCTTGCGATGGCCCGTTCTGTCGTGTGTTCGCTTTTCACGATGATCATTGTTTATTGAAGTTGGGGATACCTCGTTAAGGTTTCTTGATGGTCTCCTTGCTTTGTCAATTCTCATGTCATCCAGAGACCCCAAGCTTACGTAACCTCCCATCACAGCGTGCGTTCAGACAACGAAAGGAAGGATATATCAAGAAGCTTGAGGAGCAGGTCCGAGAGTTACACAATCTGGAGGACAATTTTAAAGCGATCCAGGCGGAGAATTATTCGTTGAGGGAGTACATCATCCATCTCCAATCGCGCCTCATCGAGTCGCAAGGCGACTATCCGCAACCACCACCCAACGTCAACCTTAGCCATCCCCATGCTCGACATGAACATCTTGATCATCTCCAACGACGTGATGGAGCACCCGTAGCACCTATGGCACCAATGAGTCAGCTCCAGGCCTCAGCAGCTCGGACTTTAGCTGCGGCTGGACTTCAATCTGCAAAGCATGGACAGGAGGAGCACAGTTATGATCATGCCAAGAGATACAAGGAATCAGCAGAAGATACTGCAGCCGACGAAGAGATCATCCGTTCTCAGCTTCAGGCGAGTGCGGAAGGTCCAAATACTATGTCAATGTAAAAACTGTTTTTGGTTGATGGCGTTGTTGGAGGATATGGCGTTGCCTTGTAATACTGGCTCTGGCTTCACTCACGAGTGCATGCGTTTTGGGAGGTTCTGTCTGACATTGCTCATCATTAAAACGGTTAGACAAAGGTTATAGCAAATCAACTGTAGCAAAGCGAGTTGTTTTTATTCTTCCTTTTATGACGCCTAAGAAGCAAGTCTCGTGAACCCCTTGTTGACGCCATTCAAGAATACGCATTGCCAAGATCATGTTCCTAAAAAAAACGTTAGTTCTGACAACTCTGAAGTTTAATATAGACTCACCTTCATGTACTCTGAGCCCTTCTCAAGATACTCCTCCCTAGTAATAGCAGCATTCTTCCACGCACTACCTCCCGCCCACTTCGCAGCACCTTTCCAAGCATCCAAGATAGGATCCTTTGCTCTTCGTAGCGCCAACGGAGAACCAGCTGGCAGGGAAGCCCTTAAGCCATCTCTCAACCTCTCATCGAAATTCTGGAACATCGAGCTTCCACCTGTCAAAAAGATGTCCTTCAAAAATTCTTCCTGCCTTGCAACGCCATTCAATCGGTGCGTCAGGATATCAGCTGCAATCTCAACAATTCCAGCTTGATCCAGACCTGCGATCGATGGTTGGAAAATGACTTCAGGAACCCGAATGCGCTCGACGTTTAGGTGGAGTTGGTGAGCTTCTGCTTGGCTTTTTGGGTCGAAAGGCCGTGGTCCACGGAGGAAAGCATGAACAAGACTCTTCGTCCAGTCAGTTTGTGCATCAAGAGTATGCTGGTCCGTAAAGTCCGGATCGTATTTCAACAGATCGGTTTCAAGCGTCTTTAAACTTGCACCAAGATCTTCCTCTTCTTCGTCGTCGCTACCTTCTCCCGTGGCTATCTGACGATACACACCCCAATCATCATCGTTAGCACCAAAATTGTCATCATCACCTCCGCGTCTGCGTTTCTTAGTTGGGTTATCTGAGGCTAGGTTCGCAATGCTCTTCATTCGGATCTGGCTTGCAAGAGATTTGCGGTTACCCAAATCAGCCTTTAGACGTTCTCTATCTTTCATCTTCTGGATAAGGTCTGCACGAGCGTTGCGCCGCTCTTGCAGCCACCCTTCGAGATCCTTTTCTCGCTTCTCTTCGTCAAGTCGTCGCTCTTCTGCTACTCGGGCTTTCTCCTTTTCTTTCTCCGCTTTGGCTCGGGCTCGAGCTTCGTGGTTGGATTTCATGAGGCGTTGATGACGTTTTTGTTTGAGTCCTGCTTCGTCGAGTTGGTCGTCGGGGATTTCAAGGAGGCTGAAATCGGGCTCTTCTACTTCCTCTTCCACTTCTGGGCCTCCCACATCCTTCGTTCTGGCTTTGCGAATGGATTTGTCGAGCTCTTTAATTGTTCTTTCGAGCGCTGCTTCATCTTTCAAATCCTCAGAATCCAGCAACCGCTTGACTTCCTTCTTACTCTCGTTTGCAAGTTTCGATTGCAAATCCCTGTAGTAATCGAGTTCTTGCTCCTTTCTGATTAATTTCTCGAGTCTCATCTTAGCCGCTTGCTCTTGTAATCGTCTCCCGCTCTCCTTTCTCTTTTCCGCTATTCGGGCAAGCTCTTCTTCGCTCTTTTGAACGATTATTTCTTCGGTGTAAGGGTATTGGATGACATGGTCACGGTCTTCCAGCCCCGTCCAGTCAAGGCATGTGCTTAATTCTTTGTCGTAGCCTTTGGACAGGTAACAGTGATCGCGGATCATGTACTCAGTTTGAGAAGAGTTGAGCTTTCCAGGGAACGTGGGGTATTTTAATCGGATGAGCTTGAGCAGGTATTCGGCACTTTGTGAGCCACCCCAATTCAAACGTGTTGCTTGAGTCAAGAGAGCTTTGGAGTTAAGTACTGGAATGAGGTGTGTCGAACTGTGGGAAGAGGATACGACAAGTCCAGTCTTGCCGTTGTTGTAGTCGTATGAGAAAAGGGAGTCGATGCCATACGCTAGGGAGGGTGCAGAATAGCACTCAAAGATGATCTCGGTCATAGCTAGAATTTTGTGTCAGTGAGGCTTGCATTCTGAAGGAGGAGAATTATACATTTGCGAGAGTATGGGAGGTTGGCCACGGCTTCTGTCATGACAATGGGCACATCGACTCCCCCATTTGACCCTTCAACCCCCATCTTGATGAAAACGTAGTCCAATAACGACTCCATCACATCCCAATTACTCACTATCCCACTCCCTGCCTCGAAGGCATTTCTCATATGTCCGCGAGCAGTTGTGTCGGCAAGCACATCATTCCCGACAAAGGAGTACGTCTTGCCCAGCTTTCGGTCTCGGTATTTGGAGAAGATAGGTGTGATATTGAACCGAGGTGCATCTTCAAAGGACCAGCCAGCTCGAGTTCCAGACGAACCTGTGCATTAGGTATTAGCAAACGTGTTCTTGATGTCGGCGCAAAGGTGCAGCATTACCATTGTCAATCACAATTGCTGCACGGTCGCCACCGCGCGACTTCGCTTTTTGGTATCCATCTGGCTGGGGCTCGATGAATTTCTCAAAATGAGCTTCTCGAGGCGGGTACAGTTGTGGTGGCGGGACATTATTCTCTGGTTCAGCATCATGCATCGGGGTGTCGATCGCAGAGGGCGCCATTTTGGAGGTTTGTGGAACTTTCGCTGTTGGGAAGATGTTAGGTCATGGTGGATGGTTGTAGATATTATATGTTGAAGTTGAAAATAGATTAGGTTTGATGTTGCGAATTATAGCAGCGTCGACTAAGCAATTCGTACTTTGGTTTCGTGGCTGGTAGTTCATGTTTTCGGCAAGGCTGCAAGTTGGCGATCCGACAAGGCTGTCGTGGAGGGAGACGCTGCTTTTAACTTGAAGACAAACTATACTTTTCAATTCACTTCTTTTGGTTTTGCAGGTTGTATTTGGTATCATTCATCATTCATCGCTGTCAAGACTCTATTCTATGCACATTCCTTCAACTCCCTGTAACCTAAACCCAACCCATCCCTTCAAGTACACAATCATGAGGGATCCTTTAGAGAGTCCGTTGCTTTTAAATGATCAGTATGAAGATCTTGGAGAAAAGAGGTGAGGAAGCAACCTTCTAGATGGAAAAGCACGTTTGATTGATAATTCTTAAACATCTGGGCGACCAACTCGACATTCATATTCTGGATGTTGATTTCCTACATTATATTAGATATTTGCATCAAGCAGAAAAGTTCTTGATTCAAGACTCTTACTTGAAGACTCTTGTTCAAGAGCATGATGGCTTCATTGAGCTTCTCCTGCTCAAAATCAGTGGTTGCTTATAACAGTGTTGACGGGCTCTTCATACCACATTCGTGATGATACGGGAGAGCAGCAAATTCTGCTGATGCTCGTGAGGGCTTTCCTGTTCTTCAGTCAACATAAAACACTCGAAGAAATGGTCTACTTTGCTCACCATGGTTTTTGCTTGATGTTCTTGATTCCAAGTCGCGAGATCCGACGCGTCGGGATGATTCAAATACGGTGGATTCTCGGACACAAATACCACTCCATGAAGCCAGAAAAAGCGGCATCCCCACGTGATGGTCTCCACCACAGCTCAAGCTCCCTTTGCGAGGACCTCCCCAACCAAAAACAACCTCCATTCCAATACATCTCCATACCTCCAACAAAAAGTCTAACCTGAGCCCATCATGGCCCCCGCGACTCCAGACGCTGACGCCCATCAGCAGCTCATCGACCAGCTCGACATCCATTCCATCCACAAATCCTTCCGAAATCACCATTGGAAACCCAACCAACGTCGTAACAAGAACATCAAAACCATACTTGGCGATGCAGTTCGTAAGGAAGCTTCTCTCATGCCAACTCAAGACAACAGCGGCGCTGTAACTCCCAACCAAGACGAATCCAGCACCTCCACTGATGGAGACTCTACGCCAGCCGTCTCCACTCCGGGCTCTATCCAACTGCCCAATCTGGCACAAGCATCGAGGAACCTGTCAAAGCTCGTATTAGAGAGGAATATGAGGTCTAATGGGTTCTCGACTGCGCCGAATGCTACATATACAAATATCGAGTCTGCACCTTCACTGGCGCATCCGAAGCACTATTGTGACATTACGGGATTGTCAGCCCCGTATACGGACCCGAAGACTAGGTTGAGGTATCATGATAAGGAGATCTTTGGGGTCATCAGGTCATTGGGGCAGGGTGTTGCAGAGCAGTATTTGGAGGCTCGCGGGGCGCATACGATCTTGAAGTGAGGGAAGAGAGGGAATTCAGTGCATTTGCACTGTAGAATATACAATTGGGGCTTGCAGAAGAGGGTTCATAGGCAAAGGGAGACAGGAACCTCAAGCAATAGGAGAGAGGGCCGGGGAATGGATGTTACGCCCTTGTTTGTGGAAATCTTGCCAACTGCCAGCCCACACTTCACTCCAGCTCAGCCTGCTCAAAGACGACCTCAATAGCAACACAACAGAGCACCACATCCAGCATGTCCGACCGACAAAGTCAAGCTCCTTCCACCCACTGATCACCTCTCGATGACCAGTTCAAGAAGACGCTCCGGCTTAATCGCGATCTCAAACCTCAATATCTGCCTTGGAACGACGGGCTACCGAGAGAATATTGAATAATAAACTCAGTCATCAGAACATGACGCTCTGATCGTCTTGGCAATTACCTTTCCTTCCCCCCCTCAAAAAGCCGTGCTCGAGGGACTTTGAAGAGGCTTGTGACGCTTTGTGAAACGCTGCTGCTCCAGAAATAAACCTAAATAGTCCTCATTGTTGAAATACACTGCCTTTATGCCCTAATCATTAAACAAAAGCCACTCCCGAGTGCTGAATGGATCTTCGTACTCCTCAATTCACTGTTGTGGAAGGCAAATATTGAGTTGGAGAATTGATCGTCGAAGCCAGAGAAAAATCACAAGCTAAAAAAGCTCTCCCTCGAGTTCGCGGGAAACGTGGCGCGTTGTGGCCCGCGTCTCCTTTTTAAAAGATTCCCAACCATCGAGGCCAGCTCTCCACTACCAAGAAGTCTGCGCACACGAGCAAGTCAAATAGTCAAATTTCTCCACTTCCTGTCGTACTTGGTCCGGAAGGATATAATTCAAGATGCCTACCATGTGGCTCTCAGATTCCCAAAGTACGTTCCCCTTCCCGTTCCGCCAAATCCGGGCCTCGAGTCTATGAATGCGCCGAGAGGAATTTACGCAGCACAAGTTGATAGTGCAAGAACATTGGCTAATGGATATACTCTGCAGAGATTGGTGTAGCGTTCTGCTCAGGTGGTAGGTATGCGGGCTTCCTATGTGCTTCGGCGCATTGCTCCGTGCTAACTGTGCTCCTCCAGGTGGATTCTTCTTGATTGGAGGCGTGATTATGTTTTTTGATAGAGCTATGTATGTTCCTCTTCTCCCCCTCCCAAATTCCTAGCTAACTTCGGCTCACAGGCTTGCAATGGGCAACGGATGTCCTCCCCGCTCGGCTTCAACAACACCACTAACAACCAACAGATCCTCTTCCTCATCGGCCTCACAATAATCATCGGGCCCCAAAAGACCGCTCTCTTCTTCGCCCGCCGGCAGAAACTAAAAGGCACCGCCGCTTTCTTCGGAGGCCTCTTCTTGATCCTCATGCGCTGGGCGCTGGTCGGTTTCTTGGTCGAGCTCTACGGGATATTTATACTGTTTGGAGATTTCTTGGGGACGATTGCAGGATTTGCCAGGAGTACACCGGTGATTGGGCCGTGGATAGGGGTGTTGGTTGATAGGGCGGGGGTGTCTGTTAGGGGGAGTGAGTTACCTGTTTGAGGGAGAGAAGAAATGTTGGGAAATGGAAGATTTTCTCGGGAAATAAGGAATGCGAGGCGAGGACCCATGAAGATGAAACTTGGGAAAGATGTTGTGAACAGGGAATATATGACGAGACATGGCGTTAGATTGTATATTACAGGAGTTGGAATCTTCTTGCTAGCTGGCGTTTGGGCTTAGACACTGGCTGCTAAGCTTCACAGGAAAACTAATACTCCTCGAGGAGAGAGAAGTTGTGGAATATATACCCAATAATGCCAGAATCTTTACCTTCAGGGTAATTTCTGTTGAAATGTTCGGTTTGATTGAGTCTTCGCCGAATATGGTGCTGAAGCCATGGAATTCTGAAAATGTGAAAAAGACAAAACATAGAGAAATCGTAGAGCAATGCGTTTGTTATAAAGTCCATTCACTCATCACCTATGCAAAGCTTTCCCAAACGCTTTCCTGCAAGGTCATCAACTTCCACCAGATGTACCACTCTGCCCGTGATCGTAAAGACACTATTCTAGTATCTGTCTTATGAATGCCGAAAGAAGGTCCCCCCCCATTGTGTGATTATTCGCTTCCCTGCCCTACAATATCACCCCGCAACTCTGACATACAATCTCCTCGCCCACCATCATTGCACCACTAGTAACCCGTCTTGATGAGATAATCCGCCAGTTGCTCGACCGTTGTAGCTGTGTTCCCCGCAATCATACCATCTTTGTAGTGGGCAATGAGGATAGCCATCTTGGTCTTGACAATGACAACGCCTTCTCTGCCCTGTATTCCAAAAACGTCAGCCAGACTCGCAATGATGCTGACAGATTCATCGCTCGAGGCCATCCAGGTGGAAGGCGAATAGGCGGTAAGAAAAGAGACCCCACCTTTCTGGCGTAAAGACTTCTATCCTCAGCCTTTGTCAGAACGTATCTCTCACCAGCAACGTGCAGCCCATCGGCAAATAACTTCTCGGGCTTTCCAGACAGACCGGTAATCACTTCTTGGATCTCAGCCGGTGACAACTATCCCATGGTCAGCTCATCCTCTTCATCCATGCCGTCCTTCCCGTATCCAATTCCAAACTTTCTCAACTATAGCTTCAAGTCCTGGGATATAGAGGAAATAAGTGCTGGTCAGACGTACTTCGAAGCCAGTGCTGCCTGCCCATTTGCTGTCGCCTGCGATGCTGTAGATTGCTCCTTTATTGACATGACCACTGCCCACCATGCTGTCTTTCCATTAACTCAATCCCATACGCTATATCTAGCTTGACTTTCGAGATCGAGACATACCTAGAGTCAACATATGCTATTATCTCCAAGTCAGCCTAGCTCAGGGAGGGGTAATGATCGGGGAGCTTCACGCACCCTGCCACGACATCGTCAGTGTTTTTGGTGCAAATTAATGACTAATCGAGGTAGCCGCTGATTTTCGAAAGTGAGATTGAACAGCAGAGTTTGGATTCAACCCGTGTCTGATGGGAAGATGTGGTTGTAGTTGTGATGTGATCTGCTCTCGCGCGTAACAGGATTTAGCGAGCGAAACCTTGGTGGGGTCGCCGTGTCAACAATTTTGACGGCACGGTAAAGCAGATCTGGGAATGCTCAGGCGCATTGAGGATTGAGTGCCACTCAAGATCTGCCGAGTCTGTTCTCCAAGTGGGAGCCTCAAAAGCAGCCCAGTTACAAAACAGTGTGAGGTAGATTGGAGGCAACAAGATTTCTCTGAAGTCACGTTTATTTGTGGAGCTGTGCGAGTCAGGGGTACCTCCACTGTTGTTTTTCCCACGTGAGCAATGCACCTCGACGGCATAACTTGCACATTTATGCCTCTAACACAGTCAACAGCGTGTCTGAGGATGTTGTTGTAGAGTACTGCTTCGCCACTTAATATAATATCTGCCTGGTGGCGAGGACCATGTCCCTGAACTTCTGAAGATACCTGGCCAGCCAAGGTAAGAGGATTCTCGCAAATTAACAGGCTCACCTTTTCATGTGCGGCAGGCTGGTCTCGAGAGCCCTGGTTCCGGAGGCAGTCTTCGCGTCGGCAATATCCAGACGAGCTTCCCCAGAGTTTGAGAGCAGGCCTCCGTTGTATGAACTTCTGGAAGCCTCATTCCCTGCGAGGGTCAAACGTCTCACTGATCTTGGCAGAGGGTTGCACGTGACTAAACGGAATCCCTTCCTCTCCTGACAGATGTACCTCAACGCCCGTTCACCTGACGTGTTGATGAAGTATAAACGTGGTGATCGTACCAAGGAGCTCAGATCCTCCGAATATTTCGAGTGACAGCGGACTATGGAGATCACATTCTTGCTAAGAGGGAAGCATTGCGGAGATGGAGAATTATCGGCATCGTCTAGTGGGGCTCTCCTTGTTACAGATACTTATGAAACTGGGACCACCAACAGATATAGTCATTCGTACGGAGGACGACATCAGACGATCTGTTACGATGGATGGAATGCCAGCCATCAACTGAAGTCTAACGCAAAGGAGCTCGCACAACATGCGGCCTCGGGCCGGTGAGCCAGTTCTTGGGGTACTTTGCTGCATTATTAGAAGCAGTTGTCCTGACCAGAGATCGCGCTGCGTCTGTTTCTATCCTCGGTTTCGTTTTGTTCTCAATTCGTCATTCAGCTCTCAACTCCGGGGGGAAGGCCCTCCTCGACCGAGGCCAGGACGTCGGACAATTTTGCAGCACATACTCTTTGTTTGGATACGATTGTTACGAAGGCGCACAGCCGTGGGTGGGACGTGAGTGCCTTACCATTTGAGTAAAGGAAGTTGGTGCCTCACGAAACCTTTGCCATACGGATAATACAGTACGAAAGGTACAGTACTTGGTAATCGGATCTCTTTGTTTCATGTCCCTCTGGCCCCTCCCCGACCCGCCACATTTTTGATCACAGCCGGCATGAAGCGGACTTGTCCCGCATCGGCTGCCCACAGCAACGGAGCTCACCACCACCTCCAAAAGGGACACATCCATCCACTTCCCAGCTTCCTAACTTCCCATTCCCAACTTCCCGAAAACGTCGTTCCGTGGAATTGGATTGTGCAACGGCCATGAGACCATCTTTCCATACAAGCGGTCGTCCTCAACATAATCTCGACACCAGCAATTTTAGCTGTATTGTTCATTGATGAGGCAGGTCGGTAGCCCCTGCAATTGGGCCCTCCTTAAGATTAATGCGGTCCCTCTTCCCCCTGTCTGATACAGCCAGGTCTCAGGGTCAGCCCTTCTTGACCTTCTCTCTTTCCAGAACCCGCCGCAAACTCACGTCTTCCCTGGTCGTTGCCCAACGATATCTCCGCAATCTGCTGATGTGATCCTGGCGGCGATCAACCCTCTTCCACCTGTAATGAAATTGTCATCCCATCAACCTCAAACAAGCCAATCGCTTGCGCAAGTGCAGGGCTGAGATTTGGTACGACAGGTAGATAAGTCATTTGCCTGCTCTATCCTCTCTTCTTCCAAGCTTTCTGTCAACTTCTCGTTCGCGACTCTCTTTTCTTTCAGTTCATCAGTATACATATCAAGGGTTTCCTGGTGAACCTGTCCACTCCTTTTCATCATCCTTTGTAATAAGCATAAATTTCTCGGCCGGCGGTTTCATCAGTTTCTCTCGACACGGAGGCGAATCCTGTACCTCCACCAATCATCCTTCGATAGATCCCACCATGTTTAAGCAGAAGTCGAAGTGGGCCGGGCTTGGGATGGGTGCGAAAGGCCGTGACGGGAATGGAACTAGTGCGCCAATACCTGTGTCAGAAGATGCACAGGCCAAAAATACCAGAGATGCTGGACCAGGACTGCTGATGGAGTTCGCACCGCAAAGTCGGGATCGGAGTCTTCTTCCTCAAAGACCTAGCACTTCCGCCGGGCCTGCCTCGAGCTTCACGAAGCGGAAGAACGCTGAGAAGAGAGAAACAAAAGACGATCTTCACTTCAACCCGTTAGCCGCACATGGGAAAGGGACGACGTTTTATAATTTTCCCCTCCCAGGAGCGCTTCCCACTCCCACCACCACGCCAAGATCGTCTCCTCCACCACCTCGAGAAGCTGAACTGGCACGGCCTTCGACACCAGACTCTATGGAGATAGCACCTGGGAAGATAGAGCCATCACCAACGGAAATCGGGATGGCACTTGGTAGTCCAGCACATCCGCCCACGATGTATCAATCTGATCCTGCTGATGCATACCACGAGTACATGCGGAATAATTCGCCAGGTCATACAGATGGCGACTCTGTCGATGGATGGGTCAACTCGCCGCCGATCCCCAAGCGAAAACCTAGTAAATGGAAAACTTTAGGGGGCTTGTTTGGAGGAAAGAAGAATACACAAGCATTCTATCAACTTCAACCTGAGCCACCTCAACCACCCCCGGCGCCACCAGTGGAACAGTACGTCCATTTCGATGAACCTCAGAGCGACAAATCCTCCATGTATCGCGGGCGTACGAAGTCTGAGAGGAAGAGTAAGAAGAATAAGCCAGACATGAAAAGAGCAAACACTGCCCCACTCAATTTCGAGTTAGCGAACCCGAACCAATATCAGCATCAACCTCCAGAGATCACTCTTGATGGAGAGCGTCTAGGTGATAGTGGATCTGCTCACACGACCCATTCCGGAGGCCTGCTTGATATTGACATCCCTACCATTCAGATGGAGAGATACAGCATCATGTTCAGCGGCGTTCTTCAGAAATCAGGTTCAACTACTACGTCATCTCTTCTTGCGAGACGACAAGCAACGCTTGACAAACTCAAGACCGTCAATGAAGCTATTGCTTCGAAGGTTAGCCTTCATGTCCACTGGGTACCTTCAAATGACTGGTTCTAACGGCCCATGACAGGAACAAGAATTATTAGCCACAATGAAGCAACAAAGATCCCGAAGAGCGAGTTCACCTCAGGCGAAAAGTCCAGCGTTCTCGTTGTTTCCATCCACGCCATCTCGAGTGAGAGAACCATCTCCAAGTCCTTATCGAGCAAATCTGCAGCGCTCAAACACATCACCTGCTATGTTATCGCCTGCTCGACCATCATTTGCGCCAGGCCCAGAAAATGATGCACACGCTCAGATTCTAGCTGCTGCCACTGAAGTTGCCGCAAGGGAAGACACGGAGAAGCGAATGCGGAGGGCAGAAGTTCGGATTCCAAACTTGCGAAGAAGGGAGCCGATGCCAGAACCTGAAGCTGAACCAGTGAAAGAGCAGGTGAAGAAACCAGTAAGATATGAAATCATGGATTCTCCGACGATCGTTTCGCCAAATCCAAAATGGTCAACCGAGGAATCTCACCTAACCTTGGACTCACCCACTGATGAAGAGGGTGAAGTGGAGGAAGCCTATGATCCGGCACCTCTACCCATGAAGCCTGTACTCCCTGAGCCTAACTGGCAAATGATTACACCTGCCCACGGTCATGTTGCAACATCTTCAGCCTCGGGATCAACAACTTCCCGCTCTGATCACTCTACCTCAACCTCAGCATCTAGCATCATGACTTCACCTAGTGTTGCCTCACCACAACCATCAAAAACAATACTATCACCTCCTTCAGGACGCCCTCGTGCGGCAACGACAGGAGCACCACCAAACACAGGCCGCATGCGCAGCGCCACCACCTCTAGCACCTCCCAAATCCCACGCCGCGGTCCAAACCACCAGACAGCCTACGCTGACGAGGACGAAGAGCTTCGCCTCAAGACCGCAGCCGACGTCTCTATCGCCCGTCAAATCTCGGTCTCGAGATCCCAACGCCAACTTCTCGTGCCCATTAAATCTGCTCTCAAGCAGCCGAAAAATCCAAATCTTACTATTGAGCCGAGAAATTTCCCGGTTTCAGCGAGCGGCATTGATATTATCGGTGTGGGGAGAGTAGCCAGTCCGCTCGGTGCAGTAGCCGTCGCTGCTCAGGAAGAGAGGGAGAGAGGCGGGAGTCCGTTTGCAGACAGAGGAGAGAGAGGACGCATGGCTAGAGAGAAGAAGCCAGCTGAGAGATTGGTCGAAGGTGTGAAACCTGCTACGCCAACACTCGTCGTTGTCGGTAATTCTCTAGACCAAAAAGAGAAATTGTGGCAAGGTGCTACGCAACAGCATCTGGCGCACAGTACTCCTGTGGAACCTGCGGAGCGCAGGAGAGGAAACGATAACGGACATTTGCATCTCAGTAATACAGGGGAGATCAAAGTTGGGTTGGCTGTTGAGGCGGCGCAGGCGAAGGAGCTGCAGAACAGGAAAAGTGAGAGGGTTGTTGTGGAGATTATTAGCGCTGCTTCGAATTAGGGAAATAGGAGGGTTTGGGATGGGATGGGTTCTCTTCGGATTCAAAATGCTCTGGAAGTATTGTTTATAGGGTAGGGTCACGGCATTTTGCTGGTTTTGAGACGGTCCCATCAAATGTCGGCAAGATTGTTTATGGTTGCATGATAGAGTAGATAGGATGATACCAATTTTATTTGACTGATGACCTTGATTCACCAGCAGTGAGGACTTTTCCATTTGGAAAGTTTAAAGTGGCTTTATCTCATTGATTACTTGTTCGATGAACATTCAATACATTGAAATGCGAGCTCAGCGAAGTTTAAAGTCCCAGCCACTACAAAAGTTGATGGAGTGGTATATCCTGTCCCCTGACAGAACATCAAAGCACGCCTGTACTGGGGGATCTCTAGCTCTACAACATCATGAAAAGAAAGCCCAAATACACACCCGATCTAAGGCATCCATGCTCAGGTCCTCGTGCACCTGCCGAAAGTGATGTTAGGTCAGGTAGAAGCCGAGAATATGCAAAGGTCGCTGATCTGACAGACCAAAGTTTTGATAAGCCGAGTTGAGTGCTTGCTAGAGGCTCGCAAGTTCAAAAAGACTCCCTGAAACTTTTGGATACTCCAGAGGCGGCCCTTGGACTCACTGCCGAAGGTTGGATGGCTTTCTCTTGTCGTAGTTATCGAAGTAGTTCCATTGCCTGGGGCCAAGAGGCGTCTGGTTTGCATGTGTTGGTGCTCCACTAGACTTCTCGTCCTTCGTCTTCGCTCTCTTCGCACTATTGCCTTGGCCACTATCTTCTTCGACCCATCTGCCTCTCCGACTGTCGTTGAGCTGCGATAGTATTGGTTCCTCTGGGGGGGTTGATGCTCGAGGGGCTGTTCTGTCTGTCATACTCATTCTCTTTACCCCATTGCTAAATCCACCATCTTCTTCCAGCTTAATCGGCGCTCTACTGGATTCAGCACGCTGATTTCGTCCTTTGGAATCACCGGCTCGCTTTTCGAGATCCTCTTCACTGTAGACCGGAGCGCCGGCGTCGAATTTCATCTGAGCAAGGTACTTGGCTGTCAGACTGACCTTCATCGAACTCATGAGCTCTTGCTTCATTCCGTAACTCAGGCAAGAGATTTGGTTGATCATGGAGTTGATGGGGAGGGTGAAGTTCGTCCAGGATGGTTTGCCCTTCAGAGGATCTCCGAGGGGACGGATTGCCCACTTGAGTTCGGAAAATGTACCGGGTGATGATTGCTCGAGGTAGCAATATACTGGAATGGACATGTCTTCCCAGTGCTGGCCGATATGTAGACGTGGATACCTAGGAGCAAGCGTGTCAGTACACTATAAACGCCGGTTGACAAGTAGGACGCGGAAGTGAAGTGGAATCGAAGCGAACGAAAACCAACCATTCTGCCTCTGAAGGACGCCAAGTCTTTGGATCAGGGACCTGAGACGCCATTTTGGCTACTGAGTGGCGATCATTTGAGACGTAATAGGTATGGATGGGTTGCTCGCTGAAAGACGAGAAGGTTTGCGACTCGATAAAGGTCTTAGTGGTCTGTCGCTGAAGAGTGCAATGAAGGTGAACCCGAGATGGACGACCGGCCGATTGAAGTCCGGTCGCCTTTAATCAACAATGTGGTCAATGCTACGGAGAGTACAAACCCACCGAGTGAGCTCGAGGAATGATGTGAGATCTTGCTGAGCGGTCAAATGGATTTTGGATGTGGGCAATGGAGAGATCGAAGTGGACCAACTTAACTCGCCAAAGGGAAAGAGAGAATCACGTGGAGAAGATTGAAAGTTAGCTTGAATTTCAGAGCAGTGAATGTCGAAATCCAAAAAAGACAGTTGTGCAGTCACTTCATCCGAATTTTAGTCCCATCCCTCTTCTGTCTTGCACTTCAGGGTTGAGCCGCTCTCGGGACAACCACCAGTGGGCCTATTTTAGCGAGAATCCTCACCAAAAATCGATAAAAGTCACTTACTTTAACAAATTATAGAATTGCAACGCAGTGTTGTATAAATCTAGTTCTTTAGATATAGATATATATTGTTCTACTTGTTAGTTTATTTGTATTGAATTTACTTGAATTTCTAATCGTCTTATAAGTAGAGTCTAAGGATATTTGGGAAGTAAAGTTTACTTAAGGCTTAGAGGTTCAAATTCGTCTCAGTCAAATTATTGTTAGAATATAGTCATCACATAATTGTTAATTTAAGAGTATTTTATAAAAAGGTTGTGTATTTGTAATTTCCTCAAGATGGTGACTTTTGGTCGTGGACATGGTCAGTGCGACACGAATTCAGACACCCACTGGTGAACCAAGACAATCAACCCAGCAAATACTTCACATGATCTGAACACTCGAATAGTGCTGAGTTTGGAAGGTTCTGAGGCATTCCTGAACGTTTAAAGACCCAACTTTGTGTTCAACCATTTGAAAAGGATTCGCTTATTTTAACAGCTCTTCTCTGAGAACTAGTTTGAACTCCAGATTCTCAATCCTTGAATAACCGTCTCTCCTCCGTAGATATTCTCAAAGTTTTTCATAAAACGGAACTCTTGAAGAGTAAACTCACTATTCTCCTACACTAGCCTACGGAGCTTACGGCGCATATCGAGTGTCGCTTGTCGTGCAAAATTTCTCGATCCACGAGAGCTACCTCGTTGAGGTCCGATAGTTAAGGCTCGAGACTGGGTTTTATCTTTCTTGGGCTGGCTGAGAGCACCAAAGGTCTAATATTCTGTCATCTATTCGCAAAACTTTACCCAGCCATCTTAGCAGAGCTGTCCCCAAGCTCCTTGCCATCACCGGGCTTATCCTTCTTCCCATCATCGACAATCTTCGGTGCATCGGGAATCTCCACCCCCTTGATCTTATACACCATCCCCAGATATCCATCACTGACAACCAAAACATCAACCTTTCTGCCATCCTTCAGCGTGCCATCTTCCTCTATCGGCAACTTAATCACAGCCCTAGCGCTGACTCTCCCACCTTGGTTTCTGTTCTGACCTTTCGAAGAATCACCAGTATTCCACCCAAGTCTCTTGATCGCCACGATCTCATCCTTGTCCTCCACGCATAGCACCACAAACCATCCTTCCGTCTGCGATTTTGGAAATCGGGGAGCATACATTTTGCCATCCCTGTCCGCTAGCTGGTTCTGACGATTCAGAAGGACTGTCAGCGACAAGGCGGTAATGTCTCGAACATCAATTTTCAGATTCGGGATGCTGTCTGCAGCTTTCTTAAAGCGGGAGAGGATTGCTGGCGGAAGACTGAGCGCAGAGATTGTGCGCTGGTATGCAGCATCCGACTGAGCGGAGAATTCTTGGAGGGTGGCAGGCAGTTCCTTAATTGACGGTCGAGTTGCCGGCACTCCAGGTAAGATCCCCAGGGGATAATCGGATGGCCAGCAAGCGCTTTTGATGCACTGTAATAGAGTGATCATTTGCATGCAGCTTGAGAGATACCCTATCTCGGTCAAGACATCAATACTGGCTTGGATGACACGAATTGCTTGGTCGAGAACACTGGTCTGATCACCAACATAGTCGGTGATCGGAAGGTCGATGCGTGACATATGGGCTTGGAGAAGGAGGAATGCTTTGACATGCGGATCCCACATTGGTAGGCCGTCAAAATGAGATGCCGGGATTGGCAAATTCTTTGAAAGCTCGGCGTTGATGAGATCTTCGTTATGGCGAACGGGGAGTTCGTCGTATTCTGTTGCGCTAGACATCCATGAGAGCACATCGTCGAACGATGCATTACGCTTGGCGTGCTTGACTAGATGCCGAATCGTGCGGTGGGAAAGATAATAGTAGCTCATAATCTTTCCAAGCGGTGTGGAGTAAACATCGCCATTTGGGTGCATTTCGAGACACTTAGACTCCTCAAGCTCGCCCAGGGATTTATCTACCATAGATATCATGTAGTTGTTTGCTAACTGTTGAGCAACGATCGTGTTATGTTCTTCGGCTGAGATCTCTAGGCCATAGTAAGAGGGATTCTTGTGCAGGCGGCGGAAGAAGAATGTCCAGGTTAGATAATCTAGAGCATCTTGCTTCGTCGCAATGGTTTCAGCTGAGACTTCGGCACCTAAATGGTTGTCCAGAACATTATGCAGGGACGACTCGACGGGGAATCCTGTATGAAGGAAGTGCTTGTAGAAAGCTTTTTTTGAGTCTTGAGTGAAGATGCGAGCAATTCCCGAGGTGTCGAATTGTGGGCGCCCCGCACGACCAAGCATTTGCAGCACATCTGTGAGGTCCATGTCTTTGTATCCTTCGATCTTAGCGTCGAAGAACTGAGTTCCCTTCACTACGACCAGATGGGCTGGAAGATTGACACCCCATGCTAGAGTACTCGTCGCAACGAGGATCTGGATCTTGTTGTTTGCGAACAACTCTTCAGCAAGAGAGCGATCCGACTCGATGAGACCGGCGTGATGGAGTCCAATACCGAAGCTCAGTGCCTCTTTCAAGGCATCATCCTTCACTCGGGTAAGGTTCAATTGCAGGTCTTCTTCGGACGTCTTCACGAATCGACGCGGATTTTCCTCCATGCCACAGAAATTGATTAAGTCTTTGGCTGTCAGGCGGGTTTGTCTGCGAGAGGCAACAAATACGATGACGGGCTTCTCTGGACTATGAGACTTGATCGCAAGGAAGGTTGGTCGATTCATCGACTGCATCAATGGACAGAACCCACGGACCTCTGGAAAGCCGTCAATGAAGGTCTCAAGAGGTACTGGACGAACACTGTGACGGAAGTTGAACAGTCCCTCCTTGACTCCAAGCCAGTTGCCCAAGTCCATAGCGTTGGCACACGCTGTCGACATGCCCATGAGTCTAACCGAATTCTTGGACTGCGCGGCAATATAATTCATACGCGAGACAATGATTTCCAGAATCGGTCCTCTGTCTCCGCCTAGCAGGTGGATCTCATCGATGATTACCAAGCTCACCTGTCTCACATATCCTCTGGTCTGCCACGAACGCGATATACCATCCCACTTCTCGGGAGTAGTGATGATAATATCAGCGTCCCGGATTGTGCGAGTATCGGGCGTATTATCACCGGTCAATTCAACAAGTTTCAGTCCCATTTGTTGAGTAAGTCGAGCACCCCAATCTTTGACACGCTCACGGACAAGAGCCTTCATTGGTGCAATGTAGACCACTTTTGATCCTGGATTTTCGCGGAAAGCCCACCACATGGCGAGCTCGCATGCAATAGTCTTTCCAGATCCTGTGGGTGAGCCAAGAAGGACGTTTGCAGATGTATGGTACAAACAATGAAATATTTGAGTCTGCATAGGATTGAAATATTGGAACCGTTTACCATAAATTTCTTCCAGTGCGGGATTCTTCAGAGCAGTGATCGGTAGCGGCTGAAGGTTCAAGAGGTCGGTATAGACACTCTCTGTGTCTGGTCTGATCAAGTGCTGGAAAGATATCGCGTGGACTGTCTCAGCCCCCAGCCATCGATCCGAAACTGCCCTGACATAGATCTGAGTAGGCAGGGGATCCGAGAGTGGAATTGTAAAGTTCAGCTCGTGATCGTCGTACAACTTCCTACGATTCAGGATGAAAAATTCGTGGTGGTATATCTCCGAAGTCTCTGAATTTTCAACCCAGATCCAGTAACTCTCAGATGATCCGTGGTATTTGTCGTTCCAGCGAAACTCGGGAGTCAAATACAGTTTGATTCTCAGAACGTCCCTGTTCAGAGGGGCGATCTCAGACTCTACGCTGAGAGTGGGGAAGTTGTCCAGAATCTTAGAAATTGTCTTGCCAGCGGCGTGATTGTGGACCATAGAGCCGATCTCGGCCGGCTCCATATCTCTCAAGGTCTCGATTGAGACTGCATCCTTCGAATCGAGTTGATTTAGGACGGGCTTTGGCAAATCGAATTGATGCAAAGGATGTTGGAAAGCCCAGATCCTCTTTTCAATAGATTTGCAGAGCGAAATAAGGACTAGACATTGGTGGCCCCATCGACGATTCAGAGCGATCATGAACAGTGCTCGGCAAATTCTGGCAGATTGCTGGGCAACGTAATTTGAATCGTTGGCAAGTGCAAAGTCCTCAAGATACGCGCGAGAGATGTAGGATTGTAAGAGGATGTTGGTTTTCGCCTGTGGCGTATCGTTGCCCTTTCCAACATCACAAGGAGCAGACTCCTCCCTCAGTTTTGTCAACTCTTTGGATTCGTTGTCCCTTGATTGAATGTTGTCAAATTCTCCACTCGCAGCGATCATCGTCAACACATCAGCCTCGGTGGCTTGAGGCTTCATCAGATTGTTAAAGATCTGAATGCTGGTGTGGAGAATATAGTATTGACTTGCGATTCTACCAACGTCTTTACTTCGAAGCACTTCTGTTGCCTCGTTGAAGATGATCATTTGGCTTTTCTGAAGAGTTCTCGCAGCTTGAATTATGAGAAGACGTCGACGTTGGACTAATTCTGGATCATCACGAATCTCTGCCCAATCGATACCATAGGTCAGAGGATTTCGCTGCATTCTCACGAAAAGGTACGAGTATCCAAGCCATTCGACAGCTTCCGGGACAGAGGAGACGGTACCTAACGCAATCTCGGCATTCAGATTGTCCACAATGTGTTTCGAAAATCGAGATTCGATTGGCACCTGTGAAGTGACGGCCATCAGGTAATGGGCAAGTTTGTCTTGCGTGGTGCAGATCATCCCGATACCTGTGTCCTCGAATTGGGGTCGGCCAGCACGACCGAAGATCTGGAGCACATCCAGGATCCCAAGATCGATGAATTTACCATCTTGGGCACTATACACTTGTGTACCTGCACTAAAGTTAGCACAAATATTCCCACATTGAGGTTAGCAGGGCTTGAGAGCTGGAACCGGATATCAAGGACTCCTAGAGATGGCCTACCCTTAATGATGACTGCTGCAGCCGGTAAATTTACACCCCAAGCTAGAGTGGCGGTACAGCAAAGAATTTTCAGAACCCCATTTCCAAAGAGCTTCTCCATTAGGTTCCGGTCTGATCTGGCCATTCCAGCATGATGGATACCAATACCCTTAGGAAGCAGCTCACGTAGTTCTCGACCTCGAGAGCTTTTCATCTCTTTTGCCGCAGCTTCGTAGAGGGGATGGCTCGTGTTCTCGAAAAGATCAGCACAGAAGTTGTCGATTGCCTTTTCGTACAACATCTTCGCAGTATTGAAAGTATCCTTTCTTGAGTGCACAAATACCATGACCTGGTGATCTTGTTCGAGCATCTCGCGGACCTTCTCGAATGCAGTTGTATCGATATTGTCCCTCGAAGCCTTAGTGCCAGGCTTGCCCTTGACACCGATAAAGTGTTGCTCAAGCGGTACAGGTCTGAAGCTTGCGTCAAAATAGAATAACCCGGCAGATCTGTTTACTTGGAGAAAGTCGGCAACATCTATATAATTTGGAAGGGTAGCTGAAAGTCCAACAATGCGAATAAGAGATTGAGTGCTCTCAACTTGGCGTTCCGTTCGAGCGACCAACGACTCGAGAACAGATCCACGATCATCATGAAGCATGTGAACTTCATCAATAATCAGTAGTCGAACTTTCTGAACGAGTTCAGTATCGCCTGTTCCTTTTCGAGTAACAACATCCCATTTTTCGGGAGTCGTCACAATGATCTGAGTCTGGACGATCTCCTTCTTCGTAAGGTGCATATCTCCAGTCAATTCTCGCGCTTGGATACCCAACCAGGCAAGACGGCTGCCGAGTTTCTGGGTGATCTCTGCAGCCAAAGCCTTCATTGGAGCAACATAGACTATTTTGAAGTCGTCGAGGTTAACCACGAAGTCTGATGCTTCTGGAATTTCGGCAGGATTCGGTGTAATATTTTGACGGATGGCATGCAAGATCGCGAGCATTGCCGCATCAGTCTTACCAGCACCAGTAGGTGCGCAAATCAGCATGTTCACACTGGTCTGGTATGCTACAGGGTAGACGAGACTCTGCATTCGGTTCAAAGACTTGTAGCCTTTGAACGTTCGCCTGCAAAGACCGTCCATCTCCTTGATTTGGACCAGCTTGCGGCCTTTCCCAAGCACGCCAACCTTGGCGGCTGGAATTGAATACTCTTCATATCTCTGTAGTAAATCAGAAAGACGAACATTTTCAAATATTGAAACAAAATGATCTTACTTCGTGGTCTTTCCGCTCGCTTCCCACAGGTAATGCGTACTTCTTCCCTCTCGAATCTAGGGTGTTGCCAGCAGTAGGATGAGCCTTGTAAACATGAGGATATTGGATCTCATCTCTATTCAGAGCTGGTCCAAGTTCAGCATGCTTATGCTCATAATCTCTCTGCCTCAAAGCCTCCTCGCGCTGACGCTTCGTCTGGAGTCGCCCCAGGACTCCTTCTTTGTTCGTGTCGAGAGACCCGCGTTTTATGATCTCCTTCCGATGAGAAATGAGTTCGATTACAAAGTCCAAATCACCAAAACCAACGATATCAGTGAGCGTGGACTGCAGCTCCTCTTCCACGCTATCCGAGGCCAAGAGCGCCATGATCTGCTCGTGAAGATCCTCTCCAGAGAGACCCTGCTTCTTTGCTGCAAAGCCAATACATTTGATCTTTAACCACTGAGGGCCGTATCCTTGCGTTGGTTCTTCTGGGACAATATCCTCGTTGAGATCACTGCTGTAAAGGGCTTCATTGTCGTCGGTGATGAAGTCCCACACATCATCCCCGCTGTTCCCAGAAGTAAAATCGTCGTCGTCATCAAAGGGTATATCAGATCCGTAAGCTGCCATCTCTCTATTTTCACTTTGGGGTAATTTCAGATCTGCTAGGGCAGCCCTCATTGCTGCAAGTTGCGTTTGCCATTCTGCTTCGGCGGTGGCCAAAGCTGCGGGAGACATTTTCGTTGATGTTGGGAGTGATTTGCTTCGATACAAACGAATTTCGACGACCGCGGCCCCTATCCAGATCTTCCCTCCGCCAAAAATCTACCGCTTCACTTTGCTGATCAGGAAGAGGTTGACTCGTTGAGTATGAGTCAAGACGTCGTTGATGAAGTTCGTTTGAGGCTAGCGCACTTGCAGGGGTTAACATCCTCACGGTGGGCGAAAAGCGGCACTCATTTTCAATGTCCCAAGTCCAGTTGGGGTAAATACGTTCCTTGGATGTTCCCTCGAATTACGATACATTCAAAAAGTCTCCCCTTTAAAATCTTAGGAGTTCTACACTATTCAAGTCCTACGGAAAGGACAAGGTTGAGAGCAGTTCGGCCGGACAGAAGCAATCTCGAATTATCATTATATTATTGCCAGACTGACTGACTGACTACTGAGTAACATTTATGCCTCGCGCCCTTTAAAACGCCGAACCCATGCTTGGTATCTTACAACGATCTCATCGCCATAAAAGGCAACTATAACTATGTACACTAAAATCTCTTTCAAACATCCACTTCAACTCCGCATCTCGCTAAAGATGAAGGGGAAAATCACCACACAGGCCTTCCAGAAAACAAGAAGACTCTGCTCAATCGCCACTGGGAATTTCCACAGTCCCAGAAGACCACCCACGGTATCTGAAATTACTATCCATATTGACAGGAAGGCGACGGCGAAGAAGTGGTAAAATAGGATAAAGGGCTGTCTAATGATGCCGGCGAGAAGACCGACCGGGCCGTCGATGCAGTTGCCACCTTTCTGGAAATATTCGAAGCATCCTTTTTGTAGAGATTTGAGCTGGCGATCGTTGGCGGCGAACAGGCTATACAGCGCCATTGCGAGGATGTTGATGATGGATGACAGGCGCTTGCGCTTCCAGTGGAACTCTTTCATTGCCTTCTGAATAGCTGCCGTATCGCCGAGATTTGGAATTCGCTCGGGAGCTAATAATCTTGAGAGCAAGACAACATCGTTGAATGCAACAGTCATTCCACCACCAGTCAAGGGGTGACGCATGTTCATTGCATCCCCGAGAATCACTATTCCCTTCTCCAGTTGCGTGGTGGGTGGAAGGAAGCTGTTGGGCATACTTCGAGGGATTTTGCCATCCTCAAGAGCCTTCTCGAAGCAGGGCTGTACTTGCTTGGGCAGTGAAGGAAGAATAACATTTCTCATGTGGCCTCGCACGCCTCCAACCTCGACAGAAGCGGTTGGGCAGTGCTCAGGAACATCGATCAGCGCACGCGTTTCGTGAGTACCGATTTGGTAGAGCAGAACGGGTGCTGCATCGCCGAGTACGACAGTCCCATGATTTGGAGAAGGTAGAGGGCAATCGATCAGTTCAAGCGCGTAGAATTTGCTCTTGACAATTGGCGATTTGCCAATGTACTGCTTCCGGAACTTCGATGCGTACCCATCGGCGACGATGGTGAGCTGTCCGAAATAGAAGTCATCCTCCTTCTCTCCCGTTGCCGGGTTCAACGTCCTCGAGACAACGCCAAGGACTTGTGGGTTGTGTGTGCTAGTAACTGTGTCCGTGACCTCAGTTTCGACAATAGTTATATTCGGTTGACTTGCGCAAGCTTTTCGTAGTTGAGTGATGAATCGACCATGGTGGAAAGCCCTTCCTTCTGGTCTGCCTCCCTTCTCGTTCGTATATTCCTGCGTGTCGCCATTCGCTGCACCAGCATTCATAGGATATGGAATCTCAACTCCCTGCCCATAGTATATCACCTCGTATCCCTTGACGGTAATTGAGTCAATGCCTTCGAGACAATGTGCAAGACCAAGCTTCTCCAGAGCAGAAACACCACCGGGTTGCAATAACTCTCCTACTATACGATCCGGTTCCTTCAACCACCGCTCAAGGAGAAGCACACTTCGACCTTGCTTCGCGAGCGCGAACGCAGCAGCGCAACCAAATATGCCCGCACCAACAACTACCACATCTGCTTCATGATTCAGCCGTCGCCGCTGCTCGTTCGATGCCTGCAATACACTGTCGGACATCGTGGGGAGGTTATCAGGGGTAGTTGAGGGATCGAGGAGGCAACAAGTATATCTCGTAAACGTAGCGCTTAGTCGGGGTGGAATTGATCAAGTGAGTGGATTAGGAGGGAACTGGACCGGTATTTGTCGGGCTCGGGTCATGGTAAATCAGAGGAGAGGGGAATGGGTCGATGGCCATCAACTGAGGGTAAAAAAATGTTCGCAGACAATCTCGGAGCGGGGACCAGGCGATGGGCCGTTGGTACGATTCTGCCCTTGCATCGGGCCATCCACCCGCATGTGAAAAGGACGGTGAAATGCAGCCACAAGGACGAGTCCTTTAGATTTTCGTGTTCGTATTGGCAGCCGCTATTCCATCCAATTGAAAATGCGAATTGACATCCAGCATTGTTCCTGCATAGCCACAGTCCATTGCCACTGACGCGTTTGCTCACGTGATGTTCTGACCCCTGTCTTCCCCTGGCCGGCAGCGCGGTTGCCGTGTGGTGCGATCCAGTGAATGGTCAGCACCTAAAATATTAAACGCAGTCAAATCCCCGTTTCTTCCCTCAACAACTCCTGACAACCCCATTTCTCTCTCTCGCGTGCGCTCAGCAATGTCGTTCCTGTCAAACTCCACCTTGGCGGCGGCTCCAGATACCTATTTAGGTATCTACAATGAGCTGTCCAAATACAATGTTCACCTAAATTTGTTCGAGCGTCTTTGGGCTGTAAGTCAATCGCCCAGACCGCCACATCGCGAATGCTAACAGACCACGCAGAGTTGGTACCAATACATGCAGAATGATGTCCTCGCGACCGGGATCTTGAGCTTCGTCATGCATGAGGTTGTTTACTTTGGACGAAGCATTCCGTGGATCATCATCGACCGAATCCCCTATTTCAACAAGTACAAGATCCAGAACCAAAAGATCCCCACCGTCGCTGAACAATGGCAATGCACGAAACTCGTTCTCCTCAGCCACTTCACTGTCGAGCTTCCTCAAATCTGGCTTTTCCACCCAATGGCAAAATACTGTGGCATGGACACAGGCGTCCCGTTCCCAAGTTGGCAAACAATGGCTTTCCAAATCGCGGTTTTCTTTGTCCTTGAGGATGCTTGGCATTACTGGTTACATCGCGCAATGCACTGGGGTCCTCTCTACAAGAGCGTTCACAAAATCCACCACCAATACTCTGCTCCGTTCGGACTAGCTGCCGAGTACGCATCTCCCATTGAAGTCATGGTCCTCGGGTTTGGCACTGTTATCGTCCCCATTGTTTGGGTTCTGTGTACTGGTCAACTCCACGTCCTGACAATGTATCTCTGGATTGTCTTCCGTCTCTTCCAAGCTATCGATGCTCACAGCGGTTACGAGTTCCCATGGAGCTTGCACCACTTCCTCCCGTTCTGGGCTGGTGCTGAGCATCATGACGTCCACCACGAGCGTTTCATTGGCAACTATGCGAGCAGTTTCAGATGGTGGGATTATGTCATGGACACTGAGTCTGGACCAGAGGCTGCCAAAAAGAGACGTGAGCGGAAGCTCGCAAAGGAAGGCAAGAAGGTCCAATAGACATACCATGGCGGATGAGGTGTACATATTGCAGTGCAGAGGAGTAATGTACATTGAAGCTGACAAGAGCCATTTTGGGGCTGAAAAGCTGCCAATTCAGGACAGCAAATAAGATGAGAGATCATGGAGACAGCATCGTGGTACAGGCGGAACAAAGTCAGTGGGTGCCAAAATCCAGCATGACCTCCGCGTCTGACCACGCGGAGTTTTGAATTGGGCGTAACGGGGGTTTTCTCATAGAGTACCTTACAATGGCTTCCTATATGGTGCCAACCTTAATTAATACAAGAACTTCGCTTCCTTCAAGATTCAGAACCTTCCTGCCTTCAAGCTCGATTCCGTCAAGTTCGCATCCTTCATATTGATTACACAATCTGTCCGTACCCCCTCCTCAGGAACTCTCATCCATCAACCACTCTTCTTCTTAGGAACACAACAATCCGCCCCCTCCGCAGCAACCCGATCCGCCAACCCACTTCCCATGTCCCCCTCCTTCCCCTCCTCAACTTCAAGCTCCCCACACTCCCCCGCCTTCTCATCACAGAACCTAGCCATCAGGACATCTTTCTCCGACAATCCAGGTGGAGAATGTGTCGTCCATCTGATAAACGTTGTATTGTAGACCTATTCCCATAATTAGTAAACGTCTTGCAAACTTAAATGAGTCATGTGATGAGCCTCACATTCGACCATTCAGGATGGTGTTTCTTCACTGCACACTCTGCTGCTACGATGTTCATGAATTCCTTCCACACTTTGTCAGCTCAACTCCCTTGGTATCCAGTCCTTTGCACCTCGTAAATCGATGAAAAGGAGAGGATGTGAGCAGGAGACAAACCCAAGTCTTCTTAAAAGTCTTAAACTTAAAACTCCTCTCAACGCCTTTTCCACTCTCTGTCAGGACCCATTTCCCTCCATTAGCCTTTAGAAGTGGTGAGAGATCTTTGGTTCCTTGCTCGGGAGAATAATTCGATGAGAATGTGGGGGAGGGTTGGGATGACATTTTGCGGGATGAGGTGAGGAAGAGGGCTAGTTTTGCGTGGGGCTTGGAGTGTTGGAAGGATGTGGGAAGTCCGGAATTCCTGGAGATGGAAAGGCGGATGAGCATCATTGATGGGAGTGAGAGAGAGATGGAGCGAGATGATGGGTGATGTCGAAATTGAGTGTGCATGGCGATTGGCTGTGAAGATCTCGCCAATCTTCAATCTTCAAAAGCTTCTCTTCTGCTTACGCCAATTTGATACTTCCTCCCTCGTTGATAATCTTCAACTTACAACAACACCATGTTGAACCATCCTTTCCAGTATCGTGCCCATGTGTTTACGTTCTTCCTCAGCCGCCTCCTGAGGTGTATCTTCGAATATGGCGAGACTGCTTTCGCAGTCCTTGCGAAGTCTACCTGGAGCCTACTAGATCGTATCCGTATAGACGCAAGGCCTATCGATAGGGAAAGTTCCCATCACGCTGTCCATAAACCAAAAGAGCCGTCACGAAATACTTAAACGTTACTTCATTGTGCCCCGCGACCCATTCGATCGTGGACAGCGATCAAGTACTTGAATCCTAGCATCGACCCCGTCAATGTGACGCTCGCGGGTCTTGTCTGGCCTGAAGTTGGGAACGAATGGATTCAAGAAACACTCAACAGAATAGCAGGTCTCTTCAGAGCTATCAAAACGCTTGAAATCCAGGATGGATCTGAATTCATGAAGGAAATTGTGGATACCACATTATATCCGAAACAAGATAGAAGCGCTTTCCTTTTCACTTGTCTGAAAGACGTTGCATCCTGGCCCTACAATTATTACCACGGCCAAGGCGATCTACGATATATGTTGGACAGACCATACGCAAGCTGGATTGAGGTAACGGGGAAGGTTGTGTTAGAGTTTGAGCTGCTTTTCAAACGCTAAAAAGGGTGGATCCAAAGGTTGCTGATCCAAGAGTTATCTTGTGCCGACCAGTTCTTTACAAGTGCCCCAAGCTTAAGACAATCGAGAAAGGTATGCCCACCGATATCAGACCCGCATATACCGTTGGCCCGAGGAATGTCTCGAGAACTGTAGTCGTTCTAGTCTCTCCATATTCCTCTGCATTGTCGAAAGCAGCCCCATAGTTGTGTCATATTAATATGTCAATTCCTATTGCACAGTGATTATGCGATCTCCTTGACCCAGCGAAATATGCGTGGGGGATTCGTGAAAGGGAGAAGGAGGAAAGGGGAAAGGGGAAAGGGGTGACCCTTCTTTCCTTCCCTTTATTAAATAGTCACGTCTCGCTAGCTTTATAGTTCTGCTGTTCCAAAATTTGTACAGATCGTACCTTTTCCTCTTCTCTGTTGCCTTAGCTTTAAAGAATAGCCAGATGGGAAAGAAAAAAGGAGGATGCGAGTCGAGCCGAAAACGGCTCAAAACGGCCCCTTTCCGTCCGGTCGGTATAATATCGAATAACCCGATTTTCGTCTAACATCTGTCTTGTCCAGGCTGCTTTATTATCTTTTTCTTCACCTTTAAAAGAGCTTTCACTAACGTTTCTTCGAATCGAAGCCAGGTAGTCTCCCTCATCACGAGACTAAACCGAGCAAAAAAACTACAAAAACAAGCCTTTATTATTTCCTAGGTGTGAAGTAAGTACTCTCGCTTCGCCTTCTTGAAATCATGTGCTAATTAGTAGTCAAACATCTCTCCTTGTGAGAGCTCTTGACCGAAGCTGCTGCGGAATGTAGCAGAACATACATTCTCCTAGCTTCTGGTTATGGATACCAAAAACCACTATATTCCCCACACCAGAGCCGCCTCCAATCCCACCCAAATCGTGGAAGAGAAAGTCTGCCTAGCCAAAGGTACTTATTCCATTATCTTAAAGACAGCAACCACTAACATTTGTTCACAGTTCTGTCGGATCCAAGACCTCGTCCGTTCACGAGTCGCTGACTCGATCGATGTTGCGCATAGACGCAATCTCGTGCGAGGATTTGATGATAGGGAGTACAAGTAAGTATTCTCGCAGCGAGGACAGACAGACACGTATTTTTTTTGCTAATATTTCTTAAGGTAAGAAGTGAAGGAGAGACGGCCCGTCTAATAACTAGAAGACCGAGGTATGCTTCTACTTTTATATGACTTAAACTCTTTAATGGACGTGTCTAGTCTTCTCGATAGTATTAAGAGACTCGATATTTGCTTCGCATAAGTCGGAGCAAGAATAATTCCGAGCTTCGAAGAAAGCTATTTTGAACTCGGAATTTCCAAGAACCGTTGAGACATTCAGATACGGAAAGAAGAGCCTAAGGATACAAAACCCCAAAGAAACACGCAGATAGAAAGATATGAACTGCGCAGTGGGGCATAGATGCTCAAGTTGTGATATTTTCAGCCATTTGGCTGTGCCAGCCGCAATCTCCAGCCATATATACAACATACTTAGTGCTGTACCAACTTCCTCCCGAGCAATCGGGGCCTCATAATACAACCAGCCTCAAATCTTTCACTCATGCCTTTCCATTTGCAGCCTGCTACCGCCGCCTATAAACACCCACCATCCAACTCGCCCTCAAAATGGCCAATCCCCATGCCATTTCCAAACTGGCCCACAGAACGTTCAATTTACCTCCGGCAACCTCCTTCCACCCAATGGGGACCTCGGCAACCTTGATCGCAGAACCTGTACCGGAGTTTTCCTTTTCCCCACTGGCAGTAACGGAGGGAGCACTTTCAGCTAACATCAACATCTCGACGTCGAAGATCCAGCCTTCGGTATGCATGTAGGGTATAATGTGTGGTAATGAGCTGCGAGAAAAGAGCTTGAATCCGCACTGTGTATCTCGGACTTGGGAGGTAGCGGGAGGTGTGAGGAGACGGAGGAGAAGATGGAAGGAGCGCATTAAAGCATTTCGGACAACAGAGCGCTGATGTGTAGTGTGTAAGCATAGTCTTTGGAGTCAAATGCGAAAGAGAGACTTGCCTTGACCACAGCCTCACTACCCACTAAGTAAGCTCGACTACCCACCGCAATCCCGCGATTCGACTCATCAGCAATCTCCTTACATCCCTCAACCAATTTCGCCAGATCCTCGAATTTGGAGGCTCCGTCTGCGTCCGCAAAAATGGCGTATTCTCCCCTCACATGTCTAAAGCCATGTGTGACAGCGCCTCCCTTCCCCCGATTTTGCTTCAACGTGCACACCCTCAGCACATCATGCAGCCGATTCTTCCTCGAAAACTCCAGCGCAACATCAACGGTCCTGTCTCTACTCCCATCATTCACAATCAGAATCTCATAGCCTCCCCTCACGACCTCGGCAGGTTTATGCGCACTTCCGTTCTGCCTACCCTTGCCTTTCCTCTGCCGTCCGTACTCGGCATCCAGAAACGCAACAGCTTCTTCCAGCATAATCTCGAGTCGCTCTTCTTCGTTGAACGCAGGAATCACAACACTCATCTCCACCTCCGCCTCCTCAATTGTGCCTGTGTGTTTATCTGAGAAATCGCCAATCTTCTCGGCTTCTTTTCGGTGGGCCAGCCATTCGTCATGCCAGCAAGGGAGTAGCTTCGGGGTTGTGGTAGATCCATCTGGCTGGGTGGTAATGTACAATTTTTCTGATGGGAACGGTGGGCGCGGCGTAGGTGCGAGGACGTAAATAGCGGCATAGATCTATTATTCTGGGTCAGCTTGTTATTCTTGGGGAAGAGGGGGCGGGTTCGCATATGCGAGGCGGGCCTACGAAAGCTAGCGTAGTGACAACTGTCGTAAGAAGCAGTGTCAGAAGAATTGGCAATGGCGTCGCCTTCGCAGTCTCATAGCCAGTCCAAAGTAAAGTTTGCCCCATCTCCAGAAGTGATGCCATGTTCAGAGCTGCGTTGCCGGTAGTTGGTGTATATTTTATGAAATTCGGAAGGAATGGGTGAGTTTTAACATTTGGAGGCGCCAAGCGCAAAGACTGGGTATCGTCGACTATTCGTACATTGGCCCAGGGTCAGTTCGAAAGTGTACAGGAGAAGTGGAGTTTAAGAGAATGTTGTCGTAAACACTGTCGTGGTCCCTGCGAGGCGCAATTCAGTTGTGATATGAACACGTTCACGCAAGGCGAAGCTTCGGCAGGCGGTTTTGGCGTGCATGGACCAGGGACCCTTGTAGCTGCAAGGCTACGATGACAAGGCTGAGTCAATGCCTACATTTCTCTTCTTCTCATCACATAAAACTAATAGATTGACTAATTTGGGAGGTCAATCAAGGTCAGATCTTCGGAGGCCAGGGTTGGGGTCTATTTTGTTGCCAATTTTCCCGCGATCGAATTCCAGTTTCGGTGCCTCCAAAGTTTTCAAGGGATAAGGACCAGGGTCTCGAACTGGCGGTACATCTTTCCATCTTTATTACTTTTGGCCTGACATCCGATTCCTATATTTAATAAACTTCTCACACAATAATCTCAGATACCTTTTTGCTGATATTTCAATGGCTTCCAACTTCCTGCAGGAAATCAGGCAGGAGCATCTCCTCTTACTAAGGGACCAACTTTCACTTACATAGTTATTCTTCTTGGCATATTAATTGTGGAGTCTATTTGCTTTTAATACTTTACCTAAACTGTTCTCTCTACTCAGACACATAGCCGTGACAGACCCTTGGGATTGACCTGTGAGTCTGGCACCTCGCTTCGCACTACGCGAGCTCGCTACCCCTTTTCAACGCTCGACAGCGTTGAGTTGGTTTAGAATTTGTGGAATGTATGCCCGGTCCAAATAAAAGTAATCTATAGGTTTCCTGGTTAGTTGCAAATGTCCAGAGTTCTTAAGTGTACTAATTATTTATCAACAAAGCGATTTCCTGTCTCGTCTTAACTTTAAACCCAGACTGACAAGGGTCAAAAATTTATGCTAGACCAGATCACAAAGAACATTAGCGGAAAGTAAAGTTTATTATAACAAGAAGTCTAGTGAAATGTTCACATTGGGGCAAAGTAAAGTTCTTTGAAAACACAAATTCAGCGGAAAGCGAACACAAACTGAGGGTGACGTTCTCGAGAAGACAAGTTCGGCGGAAAGTAAACATGACCATTAAGCCAACCGTTATATTCGGCCACTTCGCCTTAGCAGGAGGTCACATCTGAACCAGTCTACCTAAAATCCTTTCCCAGTGTGCTCGCACTCGCCAATTCACCTCCAGACCACAAAATTTTGTATTTATTTCTGAAGCCCCCTCCCCTTCAAACCTCTCCAACTCCGACACAAACCGATGCTACCCACCACAACAAAGACAACGCCTCCAGCCAGACATGGATTTCAATATGGGAGATCACATTTCACCACAGTCTCACTACGAACGCGAGCGACAGCAGCAAATACTTATTCAAGTACAAGCGCTGCACAACCAAATCGGTCACAAGCTGTTCACCCTCGAAGTTGTTTCCAGCATCCACCACCAATTGTTCAATGCAACCTCCTCTAACAACACCAACAACGAAGTACTCGACAGATACATGAGATCACTTGTAAGAGGAACAGAACATCGACTCCGCAACGAACTGCAAATCTTCAACTCCGCAGGTCAAGTCTCCAGCTACTTCGTCCACAACCAGCAACTCGATACCTTTACTGCAGATGAGCTGTCAGAGGTTGTCAAAGAGTGGGCAATGGTTTCTAGGGGATCCTTTGCTGTTACAACTGTTGCAAAGGAGGAAATGGCATTCCAGTTACTGAGCAGATTCGACATATTTAGAATGACGGGACGATTTGAGACTTGGACACAGCAGAACTTGAGAGATTTCCGCTGTTCCTTGCGACGAGAAGAAACTGCCCAGGAGAAGATGGAGAGACAAATCGAAGAAGGTTAGTTGCTACTCTATTCATTGTCGTCCGTTAAGCTAACAAAAAGGAACAGACGTTACCAAAGTAAGCGCTGAGCAGCAGTTAGTTTCGTCGCCAATCGTCCAGTGTTGTAAGATGGGCGGAAAGAGAAAGTTGAGTGCTGCGTCGGGTAAGTATCGTCCCTAAGAGTTGCTTGACTTTCCGCTGATGAACATGGAATTAGACGAATGTCCTGAACCAAAGCGAGTGAGGGAGTTCAATGACCTGTATGATGCAAGCCCCAAACGAAAGCTTCAACCGCAAGCAACTGTTGAAAGTATTGAGAATGCTGAGACGGATGATATGGATTTGAGTTAAATGCACAAATCAACCAGCGTTTCGTCTGGCAATTGGAGCCTTGTTTGTTGGTATAACGGCACACCAGGAGTTGGTTCCTTAGAATAAATAATTGGACATAATCTTCAATCTTCCATCTCGGTCTCAAATCCTTACCAAATTGTATGAAGTGACTGGCAAACTTGAATAATCAATTGACTGTATCGCCAACTTTGCCTCTGCCTCTGCCTCTCATTTGGGACGAAAATAAGAGAGAACACTCAAGCAGGATAGAGGGAAATCTTGATTTGAGAACACTCCCCTTCAATGACGTGACGAGAAGATTGAAGTTGTACATTTTTTCTCTGGCTATAATACTTTTCCGATATCAAAGATACGACGAGAAAGTTGAAGTTTGACGTTTTTATCTTTTCGCTATAATGGTTGTGATTATTCTATCTCTTCCTAGTTATTGTGTGCAGCCTCCTTCTTACCTAACCTGGTCTTAACCACCTTCCACCCTGTTCTCCCCTTGGTAGAATATTTCCTGCCACTATGGGTAAATTAGCCTTCTATTCAACTACAGACTTCTCGCATGTATTCTTCTAGCGACAAGGAAATCAGGGACGTTTCGAGGAGAGCGTTTCGAGAAAAAAAAGAGAACTTTGCTTACAAGTTGAATTTTGTGGTATGTCTGAACAAAGAGTACAGGCTAGCAAGAGCCAAAGCTATTGTACAAATCCGACAATGATTCGGCGACGGGTGGGAAAGAGAAAGATCAGTGGATTGATTGAGTGATCTAGAGAAAGAGGGATCATTAGCCAAAAGTAGAGGATTGTTGCTGTTGCTTTGTCTCGTACTCGGGCTTTTGCTTTTGCAGCATCAAGTTAGGATTGAGTTTGGATTGAGTATAAAATAGACCAACTCTAGAAGGTCTGGCGGGAATGCAAAAAGACATAGTATGGGCGATCTGCTTACTGATATCTGTGCTTGGTCTTCACTCCCTCAATATCCGATGGATTCCGTTTCCTTGCTCTATTCGCGCTCTGGCGCTGCTGTGAGCATCAAGTTGATGTCCGTGACGCAAGGCGCTCCGAGGAAACTACTCACTAATCCCAAAACCTCTTCTGTTCGTATCTCTATCACCATTTTTGTTCTCTCGTCCTCCAATGAATATGAATTTCCTCTCTTGATGATGGGAGGGATATTTTTCTGCCGGGCTTCCCACCCGCGTGTGCTGTCGTCTTCTGCGTCTCTGCCTTCGCACTCGAACTTATTGTCACGCTATTGGAAATAAACAGTTAGCAAATGTCTAACTCATTAGATGAACTTTGAGAGAAGGACACTGCTCGCCCTTCTAGTTGACACTCTGTAAATAGCCTCGGCTGCTAGGACAAGAAGAGAATCATGGAGATGGGAGTCTATTTTCCAGGTTGCGTCCTGATGGCATCAGACCTTGCAAGGGAGGCGTAGAAGATTCTACCTGCTGGCTACCGTATGAAACCATTGAGGACACTTACGAATTGATCTGCTGCGTCTGGAATTCCGTACTTCGTCTTTGGCACCGCGTACTCTGTGTACGGAGAATGATGCAAAGGCTTCTCCATCTTGAACCTAGAGGTCAAAAGGAAGCAGTTAGCTACGGATTAGGTACTCAATAATACTGCTCTTACCGATTGGTGGTCATGTTTATAGCTTTCAAACAGTGATGGATCGAACTGGCGAGGAGATGGGAGAATAATCAAACCCTCCGGACCCTGACCTCGGGGAACATTTTGAATATCGTTAATCTCATTCCCGCAAATGAGACGGGTATAAGAACCATCCTCGTGCTGGATACCATAGGCAGAAGAGTAGCCTTGTTGTTACGATCTGCTGAGGCTAAGCCGCGTTTCTTTCGATCTTATGGATAGTAGAGCGCGGCCACCTGCTCTGGGGCCAGCGATCTGTGGTATCGAGTGCGTAGCCAAGGAATAAGAAACTTGTTTGTGGAGAGTGCGCTCGAGGTGCTTGCTGTGAGGTGGAGGTGGTCAGCAAGTGTTTATATGAATCCTCGGAGATGTTTGAAGCATACATACATGATTTTGAGAAGGCTTGTCTGGTATAGAGCGGTGGATGGACTGTGTTGAGATGGAAGAGACCACAGCAGTAGACAAAGCAAAATGGAATTGTCAGGCACGACTTCTTTTGCGGGCAACGACGACTAATCGACGACTCAGCAAAGGAAACCACGTGACGCCCCTTTCCGAAGCGAAATCAGAAATCACAAATCTGATAGGCAAAACAAGTAAATGCATAGCAAGTTGTGTGCTCCAAGGTTCATTTCTCTACGTCTGTGGGACGTATGCGGTATCATCTTCTCTCTCTCAACTCACGCCCACCCGGTCCCTCTATAATACAATGTAGCAATCGCGTCCGTGATCCATAAAACCATGGCCCAAATGCTTCGCTCCAGATTTGCTCGTTTCGCCCCTTAGCAAAGCTCAAAGCTCAGCTTAAATTGGGGAATTCTCTTGTAATACCAACAACATCATGTCATCCGTAACTCCGTACACCACACGCCTTCATGCCACTTTGCTTGCCCGCCTTCAAGTCTCTATGACATTGAGGAACAGGCTTTTCAACTTCCGCTGTCCCCACTACCTGGGCTCTCTCCACCAGACTTAATCGCTGGCGATAGACTGATGGCGATTTTGTTGGCTTTGCCACCTGACCCTCCCGTTGTATGAGAGGTGTTGGTAAAGCTTTTCTTTCTTCTCAACACACTGCCGGTGTTCGAACCCACAGAACTGCTCGAGTTTCTGCGCTTAGGTTGCAAAAGCTTGGTCATCTCGTCATCATCTTCCTCCTCGCGCCGACGTTTCTCTGACACCTTTTCAGGTGGGGAAGACAAGAGCGTGGAGGGTAGTAACGGGCTCTTTTCTGCGTCTTTCGTTACTGATGTTGGTGGTGTGTTTTCGTCAGCACCCTCTAGAGTACCAGCAGACAAATCCGTTTCCATATTCTCGTTTTCCTCATCAGATGGATAATCAACCAGGGGCTTCGAAAGGGGCGATGCGCCATTCACGGAAGCTCGACTCGACTCGGCCTTGCCCGGGACATCATCCTCATCATCTGATGTATTGAAATACTCTTCCTCCTGAGCATCGAGATCTTTGATGCCCGACTCCCATCTATTTCCTCTACCAGTCTCCGGTCGTTTGGGCGTATCTTCTTCGGTGTCCAGAAAAGACGTTTCCATACTCGGGGCAAATCCTTGTGTCTGGTCGTATCTGATAATGAAATTGCTGAAAATATCCACGTAGGTTATTTCCTTCAATTTATCCCGATAGTTCTCGACCAGATGGCTGATGATGTTCTTGATATTCTCCCTCTTGATGAAATCGAAGAATTCCAGACATGCGGAGTTTAAGAGATTGTCTCTTGGCATCGTTTCAATAACTAAGTTTAAGATCGGCTCGAAAAGCTTTCCTTGAGTCATCTGCTGATTGTAGAATTCGTCCTGTAATCCAATAAGGTTCCGGAAGAACTTCAATGCGGCTGGTAATGGTTAGCACCATTTCAAAAGGGGAGGGGGTTTAAGATACTTACTTAGCTTTAAATATTTCTCTGGACTCGAGAGGAGCTGAGCAATTCGCTGGCCAAGTTTCTCAGACAAGACGAAATATTTGCTGTGATGAGTGTGCTGGCGAACGAAGAAGCAGAGGATTTCAATCAAGTAGATGAACAGAGACACTTGATGAACACTGAAATCCATGTGGTCTCGATCTTTCAGATCAACAAGAGGCTTGAATAGCTTCTTGGCCGAGTCGTCGTAGAAATCCTTCACAAATTCAGCTTGCTGGGGGTCAGGTTGAGCCCGTGATCGGGCTGCCAAATCGCCGTTTGCCCTGGTCAATCCATCAAGAGGTCCATTCTGGGAGCCAGGGTCTAGGAGAACCTTGATCGCATCAGCAATTTGTGCTTTGACACCGAGATCTGCCTCTACGAGCAGGAGATCTATCAGAGAATCCGTCAGAGGGGTCTGTTTCTCGTTGATTTGCCGGAATATTGTTTGCCTGATCATTTGTGGATCATGGTCAATCATAGAAACCAGTACATCAGTAGCCCCTACACGCACGCCTACATCCGCATGGCGAAGAGCAAAGTTGATCACAGATAAGAGGCCATGTACTAGGAAGTTGTTGTACAGCTGTTGTCTTGCTGGTTGCTGCAAGTTCTTAGCGATTGCGCAGCATTGCTGGATAAACAAGACAGCCTCCTTCCTACGCTCTTGGTCCGTTTCCTGGGGTCCAAAAATGCCGAATAATTCTTTGAGGAACGCCGGGTTCGTTTGTAAATGCTGAACAATATCCACCTGGTTGAAGAAGATCAGAGAATTAAGCACAGAGAAAGTAGGATCGTCCAGGATCCGAGCAAGGACCACGTCCTTCAAGTACTGCAGACGGTATGTGGCATGGATCTTTTTACGAATCCCTTCGTCGTCAATCCGCACAACCTCCTTGTATCGACCTTCCTTGCCTAACCACTGTCGATGGTTGGCCTTGTGACTGGGAAAGTCCGGATCATATTCTAAAGCTCCCACAACCCCAAGAACCAAGTCATCGGTGACTGCAAGCTCAATGATGGCCGTGTCATTTAGCAATATCATCGTCTTCATGATGTTGCATAGTCGATGCAAGCTCGCCAGATCTTCCATATCCTCGGCCATTTCCACGAGGGGTATTAACTTTTGTATGTAATCCTCCGTGATGACATACTTGGTCAAAGCTTCCCGACCCGGCTGGGTATTGTGTAGGCCGCGCATTTGCGCTTCGATATCCGGCAGACTTCCAAGTGCAGGTACAGGTAGGGATATGGGACTGTTGAATGGGTCTATGGCTATGTCGTCTGATAAGGCGTCGTCTGGAGAAAATATATTAGTGAATGTCTCAGGACGGGCGAACGACCCGGAAAAGAAGCAGAATTTCTTGACATACCAGGTCCACCAATCGCCAACAGCTGCTGCTGAATGTTGTTCACGAACTTCCTGCAGACCCAGATATGTTAGCATGAATTCCCTTTCTAACACACCAGATATTGTACTGACCATATAGCTGCGCAGCCCTCAGATTCTTGAAAACTGAGAGCCATGTCCACGCCATTAGTCGGCTCCGTCCAGACTATGAGAGTATCTAGGGGGTTGTCAGCCTTTGCCTCAGAACCGATGCGGGGTGTTTTACCTTGCTGCTTCTGGAATCCATCCTCCTTGCAGATCCTGGTCTCCAGCAACATTCGATCGGGCTGGTCTTCGGACTGCACGAGCACGCGCGGTTCTTCCTGACGGCTGGCCTCATTCTAGAAACGCGGTAGGTCAGCCAACCGCCCGTTTACTTGCGGCCCCCCAGATAAGGGAGTCGGCGCAAGGTGTGAGAGACGCGTAAAGCAAGAAAATGAGGCACATACAAATATGAATGCAGCCGTGCAGAAGCCGGTGCCTCTGTCGAACCAGTCATTGTTGCGCAACTCGTAGACCTTGACTCTCTTCTTGTCGTTCGGCGGATTAGGCACCGCTTGTGCCATTATCAAAGGTTGTAGTTCCCCCTCTAGTTCCTCCTCCGAGCAATTTAGGATGTCCGGCGCGATGTCTAGATGTTGTTGGAGGGAAAGCTGAGCCTGGCTCTGGGTAACGATCGTGAGCGCCACTTTCAAATCCTGCGCCCGAGATCGCGCGCGCCGGGCAGAAAGGGAGGGGCGGGGAGGATGGGCTCTTTGCAAAGAGCTGTTACAGGGACCAAGGCGACATGTACTCTGGAGGTCGTGAGGCCGTCGAGGCGCGAAGTCGTGTGCTGCGGGCGTCGTCGGGTTGTTGAATGACGCTGCCGTTGGCTGACGAGAGGATTTGCCGTTCGTAGGCTGCCGATGGAGGCTCTCGCTAAATGCCAGGTTGGGGACTTGGGGTTTTCATCGGATAAGCCCAAAGCAGAGGTTGATGAAGAGACAATTGAGGGTCCTTGAAAGCTTAGGATAATAAGGGACGCCGCTCAAAATTGTCATCTCAAGTCTCGTCTTTACTGTTATCGACGGATTCACTGGCGACGCGAAAAGAACAGGATTTGCTTAAGAACACGTGACCGCATCTAAAAAAGAAAACGCGGCCTGATTGGACCAGAGACTTCTGCAGCGAACCTCGGCGGAGGGGGAGGCGTGGAAATGCGTCATTCGTTTCAAAGTAGCATTCCTTGAGCTTAAATCCCACGGTTCATCGGCTGGACCTGTCATCCATTCCTTGTACCTCCCCAGCTGAGATCTGAATACCCTCATTTCTCTCCATTTTGGTGCTTTCTCCAGTCTGCTGGTCCACTGATCAGAACATAATAGCGTTAACCCTTGGAAGAAACGTGTTGCATCTTGGGAACTGTTGGGGTACTTCATCTCTACGTGACTCTGGGGACAGGCTTTTGAGTCTTAGAGCCCTGGTTAATATAATCTAGATGTCTATTCATACCCCAACCGCAGGGCGACAGTTGTTATGCTTCTAGTCAGGTGCCATGAGGCTCAGTTTGGAGTAGGAGAAGTCTCCCCGCTTCCAGACCAAGGGTTGAGGTTGTGTCGATTCTCGAAGGAGGATGGGTCCCATGAAGTTCACGAGCCCCCCCCGCGTTCAAAGGGCGTCAAGTAAGGGCCTCGTCGATCGTTCCCGAGCCGCACGCTCAAGCTGCCCTTTCTAAGAATAGCGCAACACGGAGTGGCATCTTTAAGCGGATATCAGAGCGGATATCAGAATGGACACAAATTCAAGTTCCGGCAGCTGATGGCAAACCACGACTGCGGTCCACCTAGTAAAGTGAGCTACAATGTGTCAATAGTCGGATAATCGTGCTGACAGCATCGAAATGTGTACAAGTGTTATTTTGCAGGAACGGAGCTTTTTCTTTTAAGTTCAGAGATAGGCTTCACTCGGCCTCCGGATGCACCGGCACTACATCTCGTTCAGACCAGTACCACCAACTCGTGGTATCTAAGAAGTACGCATACGGTGAGTTAGAGTCGCCAAATCAGACGGGGTTGCGGTCCACAAAGAGGGCCCAGCACTGATAAGGGACTCGACTTTAGAAGCTTTCATGCTTCAGAGAGGGGGCTTCTCTCAGACATACAGCTTGACAGTGGGTGCATGATTTCTGCCCGACCGCTTCGAGGTGTGGACTTTCCCACTGATGGTGCTGGCAATATGCACCCTGCACTGTGCAATAATGAAGGCGAGATGCACTCTGACTTGCAGGATCACCTCGATCTCGTCGTCTCTGCTCCGAGCGAGACGTGGCGATTGTGCGGAAACTCGAGTGGGGTTCAGGGTTGGATGGTGATGACTGAGAACCTCGTCAGGGCGGTCAGGCCCGCTGCAGGTCAAGCCCATGATTCTCATCAGGCTGACTGCGACCCTGAGCGGGAACTTCTTGGCGGAAGACTCACATTGGCTCTAAATGAAACGTCTACTGGTTTATGTTTTTCTAGCCCTCCCTTGGCCGAAGGACTGAATCACAACCAAGATCGTAGAACAGACCTTCACCTCTCACCTGGATCACGAGGAGGCTGGTGCTCAAGCAATGATGCGACAGAACCCTGGAGAGAATCCTCAAGCGACAAGGTTACGGACGATTACAAACCTCCAGCGCTTGTCTCAGAAGAAGCCTTGCGGCGTGAAGAGGCGCCATCGAGATAAGAAGTCACACCCCAGCTTCTTCTCTCGGAGCCCGAAGAAGTTGCCTCTTTCTCGGTCGGTCGGTCGGTCGGGAGGCAGCATTACATATAGAGGTTTTAATGTGGCAATGAGGGGTTGACCAACTCTTGTTCAGCGTCTTCAGATGAATGGGCCCGCTGAACCTTGGGGTTCTCCAGCCTGCAGTCAGTCGGAGAAGACATGGATGGTGGATTCTTTTATTTATTGTTGCAGGTATTCAGGCCAGGGGCAGCCCTGGTCTTCCCAACTCGGCTTGATTCCGTGCCTGGCTGGGCTGAGTCGTAGTGGGAAATTTGCTGGCATCAAGCCTCCTTTTCCACGTTTGCCAGGTTCGCCAACCTCGCGTAGAATACACCACTCAGAGGGAGCCAGCGCCGCCATAATCATGTTTCTTGCTCCCTTTGATCTCTTCACTTTCGGAAGGAAGTTAATTTTAGATTCGAGGAAGGGGGTTTTGTCCGACCCGACACGGCCGATCTTGACCGACACTGTCAGACAGTCCTTCGGTTCATCGAGGCGATTTGTTCAGGGTGAGTGATTGATTGCTGGACAATCGGGTCCTCAAACCTCATGTCTCTCGACTGGTGGTACAATTGAAGAAGAAAACACGATTCCCATGCCGTCAGAGCGCGCGGCTGACAGAACAACTTTCCCGTGAGATTGTCTGGCTTGCTTTTCAGCCTCCCCCCTCGGGCCACACTTCAAAAGTTGAGACAGGGCTCACTAAAGGAGACTTTTTGGCCCCAATACACTGTGGCAAAAGCCGCAAAACACTGCATACCGTATTGCCGCTTGATATCGAAGGCTCCCTGAGTCCCTTCTTAGGGCAACGGTCAGACCGGAAATTTGAAGGTCTGAGGTGTGCCTTGGGATGCGTAGAAGATGCTACAGAGCCAAAGGAGAGGCACACTCGAGAGCAGGTTTCCTCCAGGAGATATCTACTCCTTAAGTAGATTTCCTTGACGTATCGCCGCGGATCTGATATTGCCAAGCATTTGCGCCTCGACAGACCCCTGGAAGGAGAGGATCCACAGATCAACAAACGGCCGCCCAAAGAGTCTTTTTCAGGACCTTCAGGCAGATACGATTTGCTGGGATTGTTTCCTTCGCGGTCAAACCTGCGGCGGTGATACAGGGTTGCGACAGCTCTGGCACCCCCGTAGCCACGAGCCTGGGAAGGTCTGGGAAGGTTTGGGAAAAGAGCAGCTGGGCCGATTCAAAGAGCGTGCTGCCTGCACGGGATCGCAGTCTGCGGATTCGCTCGGCTGCAGCCTTGGGGCTTGCTTGCTTGCCATGCTTTGCCTTGCCTTCCCTTCCCTGCACTGCCCTGCTTGCCTCCCTGCCTTCCGTCACTCCGTGAATCTGTTGTTGCTTAGTTGCTGCTTACTTGCTGGTGCATGCACTGCAACACGCCTGCAAGCAATGAGTACAGTATTGGCCCCTTTCAGCCCAAATTCCGTGGGCACAGCAGGCGCGCCCTTTCTCACTCGCAGATAAGGGCCAGGACTCAGGAGCCGAGTCCGCCGAGTCCGCCCAGCCATGCCAAGCCGCCACAAAGCCCCAGCCAGAGCGGCCTCCCAAGTTCCATCGACACTGCTAAGCTATGCCCCTTCGAGGCCGCAGCCCTGGCGTTTCTGTGTCTACGTTGTATTATTTCGCTCCCTCGTTCCGAAGCACATGTTGGGCCATGCTAGGCCATGCTGGACGCATGCTGGCAGACCCCCCTTCCCTCTTCGAGCCTTCAGCTGAGGAGATCTGGCAAGGACGCACAGTGGAATAGCGGCTGGAACGGAGAGAAAAAGTACTTGCCTTAAATCGCGCCTTCGTATCCCTCCCAGTCCCATCTACTCCGCTCCGCCCTCTTGCCTTGTCATAGCCAGCACTTTTCTTATTCTGCTACCACTTTATCACCTTCTCACCCCTCTCTTTTTTCCTCCAGCTTCCTCTCTAATTGTTCGACCATCTCCCTACTCAAACTTCGCCAGTCCATATCCACAACACAACTATCCGATAATAGGCTACCAACGGTTGCCCCTCTCGCTTCATGTAGGTCAATCGATAGTCTGTTTTTATTGTCAAAATTGGCACTGCGCCAGGCCTAGACTTAAACTAAACAATTGGCCACAGACAGCGTCTCTACTATCATCATTTGGTCGTCCCACGGCCTTTATCCACGCGGATCGATAGCTCTTTCTCTCCATGCGGTATTGAACTAGAAGCCACCCCAACATTTGATAGCAGCCAGAAGCTCCTGGCAACAAAGGCCTCACAGGTCTAGAAACCGAACAGCCCCCGCTGGGCCACGCTGGAATTCTGGTTCTTAAACCTCTCTCATCCACAGCCGACTGTTCCTCCCACAGGAACTTGTCCCAACAACCAGAATGTCGGTATTTTCGAAAATCATGATGTCGAGGAAGGCGGCGAAGGAGGCCAAGGATCACAAGACGGTGGTGAAGCAGAAGGAGGAGGCCGTTGCCAAAGTCCCATATAAGCATGTCCCCACACACGCAGCTGTGGATGCCCTGAGCGGGGCACCATCAACTTGGAAGGTTGACGACAGATCCAAGATCAAGGAGCACCACAAGAGGAGGAGCCAGATGGTGATCAGCAGAACAGGAAGCTCTCTCTCAAATGTCTCATACTTGAACGCTGCAGCCGGACCAAGTTCAATTCCTCCACTCCCACGAAATAGCAGCTATAATAGCTACAACCCAACCTGGTTTGACCGAGGCGGAGACGTATACTATGCCAGCGATACCACACATCCAAAGCGACAAAAACCATCGAGAGGCCACTCATATCATGACTCCGGAATTGGGCCCAGTCCCTTGGCGAGCAATTTGCAATCCGAAGGTACATCTTCCAACAATTCTTTGCAACAAGTCACAAACGCAACATTTCAAAAACAACTCGACAATCGGCTGACTTCCTATGCAGAAGTTTCTCCCGTTGTCAGCTCTGGCAATAGTACCACTTCAAACTCATCCGACAACCTTGAGATTGCCGCCACACAAAATTCCAAACGTGTCTCACAACGACCACAGCCTATCGTTTATGCAGAGCAAGATATTTTTGATCGACTTCACACGAGTACCACCCGAAAGCTGGGCGAAGCACCTCTCTATGACAGCCCTCCTATTCGTGAGAAAGCACCTGTGGCAGCTGTCGTCGCACAGGAAGTGAAGGCCAAGAAGCAAAGGTGGAGCCTGCTTGGAAAGAAGAATGCAGCTGCCATCCAGGCCTAATCCCGAGGGCCCGGCGACCTACCATGTCATGTCGGAGCACGCGAAATACGGCAGGTTGCATACAATATTGGGGAAACTGCACATACATCTTCTTCGCCGAACTCACTGCGGGACTGGGAGCGCGCATATATTTACGTTACGTTTGCATACACTTGCAAAACTCGTGTGCTGAACAGCACATTTGGATCGCACGTCATTCGCTTGACATTTTCCTCGGTCCGAAACTTTCCTTTGTTACGGTTCTCATCAGCGCTCTTGCCCCGGAGGATTGTTCTATTTAGCGATGCGATGCGTTTGCCTTGTCTCTCAGCGCCATGGAGTTTTGTCTCGTGGGAAAGCTTTTTGCCTCATGGAGACATGGGTCTTACCACAATCCTTGTGTATCTTGGGAGGAAGAAAGCATGCTTACGCAGCGAAAGCATCCCATGGCACTGAAACATGGAGGACTGGAGTGCTTCCAAGTCCTTTCTTGAAATTTTGGGTGGAGTTATTCTAGATTGGCTGGGCTGGACTACAGGAATTTCGATTCTGCATCTTCAAGATAAGATGGAAGGTGGAATTGGATAATATTGATGATTGCTTCGACCGGAAAGGGTTCCGGATACACATCCATATGCGCCACTCGCATATCTGTAGTTCCAAAAAATATATGGAAATTGGAGCTAGGATTACGCGTTCGTCCCATAGCATGTGAAGATCCCAATGCAAGGCATTTCCCAGACTGACACGCCTCACAAGCCTCAATGATGCCCTCCGATTCCCAGTGTAGAGGTATTAGATCGACAACGCGTTATCTGCTCACCGTCCCTCGTCGGTGAGCGAGCCTCCACCTTCATCCCGTGCTTTGCTTGCTTCAGCCGCGAACGAGTCCCGAGTCATCCCGCCAGTGTTGCCACGCACTCATGCACGCAGGTAGCAAAGCCTCCATCGCAACGCACAGCGCACACTCGTACGAGCTGAACCACTCCCCTTCCCGCTCCCGAATGCATCTGCATCCTTATCTCTGTCTGACACTATTTCGAGGCACGGAGCCAGAGCCCGCTGCTCACAAATCCGTATTCTAGACGAAAGGACCCGAGTGTGAACCCAAATCTGAACCCAAGCTCAAACTCAATCCCCGTGACTCAGAAAAACACGAAATCAAGACATGAATTTCCCTATCAAGTTTAAACTCAACGTGAGGTCGTACAGCACCTGTAGGTCAGCTCATTCTCAACCTCATTTTGATAAATAAAAAAAAGATCTTCACCGTGAGACATCCAGCCATCTCATCAGCGGGGAACAATCAAGCTCAAGCACAAGCTTTCCATATCCCCAAGCTACCCCGCTCGTCATTGGAACAGTTCCTCCACCACTCACGCTTCGCTAAGACCGTACCAGTGGTTTCGGAAAGAAAAAGGTCAAGCGCCAGCCACCCTTCTCTTAGCTTCCGAGGCCCCCTTCAAAAAACAAAAACAAAAACTGAAGGAAACTCGGATCGGACATTTCTGGAACCCGTGTCTTAGGGAGAGGGGGAGCGGCGCGTGGGATGCGCGGGATGTGGTGTTCTGGATCAGGAAACATGGCGCTGCGAAATATTGAAAACGGCTTGCGTTTTTCGACGAAAATCGACAAGTGGAAACCGGCGGCTTGGCGCTCGTCCTACGTGAATTTCAAAGAAACCATTTAGTTTATTCTGGAATGAGGTGCTGGGGGGTTAGTCTCTGACTTAGAGGTAGAGCTAGGCGTTTATGGGGCAAATACGAAGTAATTGCTGAGGAATCAGGTCTTGCCTTTTGTGGTTTCTGGTTCAGGTGGCGACTGGCGATGAAACCCATGGATGGCGTCTTGGCCCATCCCCTTTTGGGTTTTGACGGAGAAGAGAAAGGGGGTCGAGACCATCCTGATTCGATCACGTGTGCAGGAGGTGAAAGTCTCTCCGAGTGATTTCCACGACATTCTTGGATCGGTGTTTGCCATCTCCCGAGTGCGAAGAAGCTGCCAAGAGCTTCGAGACCGCAATATACGTTAATAGTCGGACTTCTTACGTTTCTCACTGCAGATCGGCGTCTGGTGACTTTGGTCCCTTTGGGTCAGATACCCGTAGGCTCAATTCGAATGTCATCCAAGCCCAGGTTTGTCACCTCCCTTGGAAAGAGGATATGGCAAGCTCCAAGAAGTCTATGGAGCCAGGTGGGCCAGATTGGAGGGCTGTTCAGGCTGAATGGATCAAGACTCGAGAACGAGGGGCAACGATCTCAGCAATGGCACCCTCAGTCATGCCCTAGATTTTCAAGATCTCGAAGCTGGAAGCCCAACAATTGAGATTTTGGGCATGCCGCTGAGTAGACGCAGCCCATGGTCAGAGCTGACAGAAAAGGCAGAACCTGCTTGAATTGGAGGTCCCTAAACTTCTCCCATCGATACCACCGACGAAGCTCAAGAGTTTGACTGGACGCTCGAAACAAACCATCATTTCTTGTGACGGGAGACAAGTCCAAAATGAGCACGATGAGTCCAAGTATCCTCAAACAAAATTGAACCAAGGCAGGAGAAAGGAGAAAATTGCCATGGATATACGGTTATGAGCGAGTTGTGCGATTGGCAGTACAAAGTTAGGGCGGGAGCTCGTACTAAGATTGTTTTGATTTGAACTTGGAGTTCAGTTTTTTGAATCCTGTTATTCTCCTCTTGAAGGAAGAATGTACAGGGGACTCGGTTCTTTTGAGGCACATCGCATCAATGTTCCAAAAGTTATGGGACGGTGAGAATGATCGAGACAAGTTGGAGTGAATTTATATTCAATTCTTTTGTTTCGGGTTTCCAGTGATGGGACGACAAGTGGGTTTTCATCCGAGGGCATCAGAGGAAAGTGAACATAGAGCCCCTGATATTTTATTGCATAACATAAGCATCTTCGTCGATATCCAGGCGATTTTCATCTGATGGAATGGGAAAAGGTGAATATCATAGTGTTTTGTTGCAGACCACACTCAATGTTCCGGCATCCCTCTGTATAATGACGTTGAACAAAAGGACATGTCCCGACTCCTTCTGAAAAGGCTTTATTGGCAACCAGGGACTGCGTGAAACAAACACCGCCGCCTGGAAGATGGCATGTTTGAGATTTTTTGAGTGTTCTGGAGTCAACAAGAATGAGACTTTTATGTTGAATAAAAGGATGAAATGATCATAGCCACAATGATACAGAAGTTGTGTGAAAGGGTTCATAACTTGGCAGTACAAACAAACTATTTGGCATTTTTGGTAGTTGATACTACTTGCTATCTCGTCTCTATTCTATATGCTGCTTCTAATTATCTTCATCCTCGTCAAGATGCTTCTCCCGGGATTTCTTATTCATAACCATCCCGTCGGTTCATTATTCGCTCTTCCCTTGCCATTCACTTCGCTCCTTTTTTGACATGCACTTCTCTCAACGAGTGAGTTTTTTCCTCATCAGTTTATTGCTTCTGCTTCGACCTTCTGGCAGCAATCTCATAGAAGAGGCTTCCATCATAGATACGTCGAATATCCTCCTTCTTCATCCTCCCATCTTCAGGCCACAACAAGATCCAGGTCGCCATCCCTATCGAAAAAGTCAGCCCCTATTCCCATCTTCTAATTTGAAGCTCCCATTAACTGTTCAAGAACGTCTCACACACATTCAAAAAAAGCTCCACCCCATCCAAACGGATCCAACACCAATCTCTGCCCCTTCATGTAGTTAAATACCTCTCCCAGCGTAATCCCCTGCTTATCACCACCCGCATACTTTGCAAAGATATCCTCAAACTTCTGCGGCACAAACCGTCCCTCGGTATCATAAGTACCCGAATCACTTCCATGCTTATCCTTATGAATGTTTTCCGCATAAACCCTGAAGAATGGGTCAGGAAGCCAGCCAGAGACAGTAGGGTAGCTGAAATTGCCGTGAATGATGATCACTGCTAGGATGCAGAAGATGAGGTTGTAGCCTAGACGGTGGAAACCGTTGAAGGTGTCGAGCGGCCATATCACACCGTCCAAATCGGTGTCAAAAAAGGCGATGTGTTGCTGGAGGACGGTTTGGTCTCCGTGTTGGCGGGCCCAGTCGTCTTGTTGTGTTCCGTTCGGGGCTTCGACGGATGCTGCTTCGTTTGCTCGGGCGGTCCCTGGGATATTTGTCAGTCTTGCCTGTTTTTGAGTTTGCTGGTAGGGTTGGGAATGTAACCTGGGTGCTTCAACTTCTGATCATCATCCTTTTGGATAAATGGTCGTCGTTGTCCTGTGACAGGTACCTCATTGATACAGACGTCAAAGCCATCTTCTTCAGTCCTTGCGGGAGCCATGGCTTCGTGATTGAGCACTGGATTGGATCGAAAGACTGGGACGGAAAGAAAGAAAGGAGATTGAAGTTATGAGAGGAGTTTCTGTAATGTCAAGGCTCACCTCTGTTTGATGGCCGTTCCTGTCCTATGCATTTTAAGTAGAAGATAACTTTTATGACGTAGTGAGAATAAGGACTTTGCATGTGAAAGACTGACCTGACTTGGATGCAGTCGTCATGCTGGATAGCTCCAAATATGCCAGGAAAGGGGGAAAGAAGAAACTGGTGAATACGAAATGATGAAATCAATACGAAATGGTGGGGAGACAAGTGGGTGGGGAGGATGTGGGAGGAGGGGTCGCTCGTGGAGAAATGCATGATCAGGTACTACCCACGCAGTCCGCAGCGCACGCTCAAAGCTTGTTCCTAACGCTGAAGGAACAATGGCGAAAACTTGCAGGAACTCCATGATTATTTCGTGTCTATGATCTATTCTGTGTATGGGTATCGAAAGCAAGTTCCTCCATCTAATCCACATCTCCCGTGGCGCCAGCTCCCCATCGCTTATATCCATCAAGCAACTCCGGCGTAATTTGCTTCTTGACCTGGCCAATAGCCTTCAAGAAATCTTCCATGTGAATCTGTTGTTCCTGTCCTTGAATTTCGCACTGCTCGATCACGTCGTCACAAGCTGTCTGGCAAATGCCAACTAATTCAGCTCCTGAATAACCGTCGGTCAACCTAGCGAGTTCTTGTATGTCAACATCTTCTGCGAAGTCCATTTTTCGTTGTTTGACTTTTAGGATTGCAACTCGGCCGTCAAAATCGGGTGGTTCCACATATAATAGCTTGTCGAAACGGCCAGGGCGAAGGAGAGCTAGGTCCAAAGCTTGAGGTTGATTAGTAGCAGCAAGTACAGTAACTCCTTTTAGAGTTTCAATACCATCCATTTCATTCAACAATGTCGTGAGAACGTTGACGCCATTATTTCGGCCTCCTCGTTCCCTCTTGCTTCCAATGGATTCGATCTCATCGAAGAAGATGATACTTGGACTTGCTGCTCGTGCTCTCGCGAAGATATCTCGTACTGCCCGTTCTGATTCGCCGACGTACATGTTGAGCAACTCTGCGCCCTTGACAGCGAAGAAGTTGAAGCCGATCTCTGTAGCCATGGCTTGGGCACTGAGCGTCTTGGAACAACCTGGAGGGCCGTAGAGGAGGAGGCCTTTTTTGGCAGATCCACCCATTCTCTTCATCCGTTCGGGATGCTGAATCGCATTAGCAATATTAGAGACAATGGGGTCTTGGAGACTTACTAGGAGAGGTGTCTCAACAGCGCGGCGGAGTGCATTCTTCACGCTGTCCTGTCCGCCAATATCTTCCCATCTTACACTTGGTGGTTGAAGCGTGATATCATGCATGGCAGTAGGCCGAACGAGGAGAAGAGCTTGATCAAGATCATCCTGTTTCAGGAAACACTCTTCTTCATGAGTTGCACAGTCACCAGCCTCAAACCTCTCCTCAGCAATCTCACACGCTGTATCTAGCAATGAAACAAGATCCTCTGCTGTATAAGCATGTGTTCGATCTCCAAGTTTGTCAAGCATCTCGTCCCGAGTACTGGGATCAACAGGTGGTACCAGCGACTTGAGAATTGCCTTGCGTGCCGCCGCATCGGGAATCGGTAATGGGATGTCCGTCCGGAATCGCCCTCTCTTTCTTAGAGATAATGGAATACTGCCCGCATCAAGAGTGGCTGCAACCACCAAAACTCGTGGTAAGGAAGTACCGCCGTTGCCTTGAGATAAGCCATCAAGTTCTTCCCCGAGTGCCTTTGCAACGCTTTGGGACGTCGCATCCTCCTTCGAAACAATCGATTCGAGCTCGTCGACGACAATGATGCATGGTTGACAGAGTCTAGCATCTTTGAAGATGGTCCGAATTGTTGCTGGTTTGATATCACTCTCGATTCGGATAACCTTGCCCCAACCTGTGCCAATAATCTTGTTCAGGATGAAAGTCTTGCCAGTACCATGGCCGCCGTGTAAAAGAACTGCACAAGATCTTTGCGCCCACGTAAACTTGAACTGTCGACCGAAGTTGCTTAGAAATCGGTTGAGTTTCTTGAGTGCTTGATCAATGCCGGCGATATTGACAACCTCAAGTGGTGACACTGGTCCATTTGTCTGCGCTGAAGGTAGGTTTTCTAACGGACTTGATATTGTGACTGATGAGGACTCATCATATCTTCCCAAGCTAGTCAGTTTGCCATTGACAAAGTCAACGGTGAAAGTCCGCTTGGGGCCCCTAAGAGATAGATGCTTGAAGGTCATACCCGGAAAGATAACTTCTGCACGACCTGGGAAATATTAGCCTGACTGGCCGGAGGAGGGAAACCGGAGCCTGCAAGCTGCGCCAGCCGAGAGTTGGGACCGGGGAGGGTATTAATTTTACTGAAAATAACCATTAATCTTTTCTCTTGCCGGTACTTACCCGGTTGGGGGAGACGACCTGAGATCCGAAGGGACGACAAAGTACCCACCGAGGCTTTCCCGAAGAAACCATTCCCAGTGTGGCTTATCTTGAGCTCCCAGCTCTAGAGCGGTATCGAGCTCTTGAGCTGTGATATCTCTCAGCACAATAGATGTAGCAACCTCAATATCTCCTCCAGCGGAGATTTTCACATCATCCCCTAACTTGAAGCCACAAGCGTCCTGGAACGACTTCGACATCTGGACGACCTTCTTGCTCAAAGACTTCTCCGCTGTCAGCCAAGCAAGAGCCTCTCTCCTCTCACTCTCTGGCACGTTCACCCTCGAAATGTAGCAGACCTGTCCCGACTCCAGCTTCAGGTCAAGAAGTGCCTCTCTGCAAAGATGGACACGTGATGCCCCCTTCTGATCTGGTCTCTCTTGGCTGTTCTGGTTGGAATATGGTCGTATTTTGACCTCCAAGGTCTTCTGCGTATCCTGAGGTATATTCGGCATGGTGAATGGGCCGTGGAAGTTTCTCGCATTGTGTTAAGGGAGAAATGGCGAGTTACAAAGTCTTTCGCTTCAGATGAAAACTGGAGCTCGGCAAATTCAGCCTCGAAGCATCCAGCTCTGAAATCGCGAAATCTTTCAACGCCGATTCAGCAAACAGCGAAGCACACCCCAATTGGACAACATTAATGCGGCTGACGCGCTCCCTGCCTCCGCAGTTCTTGTTGCCAGCATGGAGCGTGCGACAATTAGCCCAGGCCTCGCAGCGAGTGCCAACAGCTTTCAGTACTTATGATGGTTACTCTCCGAAACCAACAGGATCTCGAAGAGGTCCGTTTCGAAAAGTCGTCCAAAAAGACAACAAGTTCGTCAGGAAGCAGGTGGTTGCAGATGATCCAGATTTGAAACCAGAAGCTCGAAGACCTGGCGAACCAGACACGGAATCCGTATCTCACAGGACTGTCACCGCAGATGTCCATCTGGGGCCGACGCAGACGGAACCCGAGCAGCCGAAAACTCATCGTTCAAAGTCATTGTCACTGTTCGACGAGCTGTTTCCTGAGGAGAGTCAAGCTAGGAGTAAACGGGAGAAGGCGGCAGAGAAGAGATTAGACAAGCTGCCTGCGTTTATATGGAATTCTACGAACTCTGCGCCCAGTGCTACGGATCGAAGGGAGCGGAAGAGGGAAGAGAGGAGGGTAAAGCACAAGACGATTCCTCAACGAGGAGAGCTTGTACGAGCGGAGCAAGTTCAATACCCTCCGACGAGACTCAACATTCAGCGTCTTAGGGATGATCTTGGGCGAGAAGCAGGGGCGGTGACTTTGCCAAGCTTGATGGTGTTGAATGCCTGCAGTAAGAACCTGGAGGAGAGCGATTTCTTCCGGTTGAGTTCTAGAGGAGAGCACATTCAGGGATGGGCAAGCGGTATTATCAAAGGTATGATCTTGTGGTGTAGGCACTATGACCTCGAAGCTTACATTTGGCAGTCATCCAAGCCAGAGATAGAAACTCTCTGGAGAAATTGGGTCATTACTTTATCCTCTGCTCCAATGATGCTGCTGCTCGAGCATACCAAGACCGAACAAATATATTACACAAATTGGCTAGATCAATGAAGATAATGGAAGACTCAGGTGTTCCAATTCCGCCAGCATACCTGCAAGAGGGTGAGGATCCAGCGACGCTGCTGCAAGGTTTCTCGCTGGTTCCAGCGTGCGGCCAGGTGTCATTGAGGATTCTAAGGAAGCCTTATATGCCACCCGTGCTTAGGCTGCTGAAAGAAGGCGGAGAGGCTGCTCGTATTACAAAGGAGAGCAAGGCAGGAGAAATGGTGATATTTTCTGTAGACATTGGGCACATAACTCAGTATGACCTTGAGGAAGCGCTGAAAAACGATGGAAGACGGCGGAATTTGCACTGGAAACTTGGAAGGGAAGAAACAGGTCAAATCGTCAAGCTCACGTATGATGATCATGGCAATAGCCCGGAAGAGCCAGGAGAGAGGACCGAAGAGTCCGTCGAAGCGTATCGGGCTCGGAAGAAGGAAGAATATCGAAGACCATCGAGGTATGTGATCTCCTTCAGGGACCGCAACGAAGCTCGGAGATTTGTCAGGGAATGGCATCGGCGTCCGTTTCCTATGAACCGCCAACACAACCCAGGAGATGAGCCAATTCCTATAATAAATGCAGAAATCCTGTGGTAGCACCAAGCTTGGATGCCCTTTCACAAATGCTGATTTAAATATGCCGTGGCATCCCAGCATGACCTGAGACTGAACATGACTCGCAAAAGGCACGCCTTAACATTGTAATACAATATGATACGACCAAACTCCGCCCATAATCTGCTCTTAAACAAACGGAAAGCTTGACCCCTCATCAACCCATTATCTAGCAGCACTTGCCTCCTCCAAACCCACTTCCAGTTCCTTGCGCTCCAACATCGACGCCTCCTTGAGCCGATGAATCTGTTTTCGCCGTGTCGATGATCCTCTTCTTGATATCTCCCGCCAAGCTGTAAAATGCCTTCTCAACATTGATGTTGCTCTTCGCTGAGACCTCGAGGAAGGGGATGCCGAGCTCGTCCGCCAATTCTTGACCCCGTTCCGTGGATACTACACGTCTATCTTCCCAATCACACTTATTTCCAATAAGGATCTTGTTCACGCCTTCTGTAGCATGTTGCTCTACGTTTGAGAACCAAGTTCGGATATCTAAAAGAGAGGTTAGCAGGGCCGAGGTTCGCTTCAAGGTACTTCATACTGTTGAAAGAGCGCTCATCGGTGACATCGTAGACCAGTAATATGCCCATAGCACCTCTATAGTAAGCGGTTGTAATGGTTCTGAATCTTTCTTGTCCCGCCGTGTCCCATATCTGCAGCTTGACTCGCTTCCCATCCAGTTCAATTGTCCGGATCTTGAAGTCGATACCTATGGTTGTGATGAACGAGGGTGTAAAGGAATCTTCACTGAATCGCAAAAGGCAGCAGGACTTGCCCACACCCGAGTCCCCAATTAGCAACAGCTTGATCTATGGTTTTGGTAAGCCGGCGAGTACTGAGCAATTGTTGAGTGTCATATGTACCAGGAAGTCATAATTACGCGTCCCAGCCATCTCGGATTCGGTCGCGTAGAGGTAGGAAATGAAGGCAGCCTTCTCAGAGACGTCGACCGTGCGAAGAGGAGGTAGAGGCTGTGGGGTAGAGTGCGGGTCGGTGTAGTTGACAGCCTAGGGTTTGCGGCGTGGATGACGACGGACGACGTTGACAGATGGAATGGGTGGTTGGCAAAGGTGATCGCACAGCGCAGCACAATCTGAATGCAGGCTTTCCTTTCGCCGTGGTCGAGGGCAGGCGAAGATATCGTTAATCGTAATTGCGTCGAATCTGTTCAAGACTGGAGGAATTAAGAAGTTGCTACTCTAGCGGCTCGTGATGCGCGGCTGCGAACTTTCGCTACGAATACGTTTGGCGAGGGAAGGAGGCTGTGGCGTTGAGTGTAAGTGCAGGTGCAAGGTGGGCAAGGCAATGAATTTCCAGGGTTTCCGAGTTCCCAAGATTCGGGAAGGGACATTCAAGATTCCCAGTCATCCGTGAACAATACTCCAGTGACATCTCAGTTACATCACTACGAATGGTGGCAGTTTTCTTCCTTTAATGTTTCCCTCCAAAGGTTTAATTTTTGATTTTTGCACGTTTTCCTTCTATCTTAACCACCTTGCGTAACCCCATCTAATGCGGTCAAGAACCTTGAGCTGTGCCTGGATACCGCTGTTGATGTTACACAGATCAGCGACATCCTCCAGGAATTCCCTCTCTATGTTCCCAGGGAATAGCCTCTTCGCCGAGTTCCGCAACACATGAACCTCGCACAAGAGGAGACCGTGATCTTTGTATGAGAGCAGGTTGTTTTGAGTTGGTGTGGCTAGTGTAAGGATCCGATCGATATTTCGAAGGACCCGGATGGTCTGTCCTGCCTTCTGACCTTTCTGCAATCCTCTCCGACTTCCAAGCACCCCCCCTAGGTACCGGAAAGCTGCAAAACAGACCAGGATGCCTGGAGTCAGGCCGACAAAGCCAAATACCAGCTCCTGGCTTTTCAATAACGCATCGATGCCACTGATTGCAACTTCAACATCAACCTTCGTCTTCTGGATTTGGATTAACATGGTCCGCACCAAATCGCCTCGAACAGTACCGATAAATGGTTTGCGAAGGTCATTCTCGTACGCTCGAAGGACTGGCGTGAGATCCCCTTCCTTGACCTTGACTCTGATATCTGCAATCTGAGCTTCACTTAGTACAGAGTCCCCAGTTGAAACCCGGGGATGATCGATGGCAAAATCAACAACCATCCGCTCCAAGCTATCTCTGTCACCCTTCAGGCTCTCTTTGCTCATGATAGCAACCTCGCTTTCTTTGTCGTGGCGTATGGTGCCAATAATTTTCTTCACTGGTTCGATCACCCAATTCAGCCAAAAATCTCGTACTGTTGTTCCGAGATCCCTGATCCAGGTAATGATTTCCGCTTCTCGATTGACGAATATTCGTAGTATTGTAGTTGAGGATAAGAGCAAGATACTAGCTGGGAGCCAATATCGAACAAGTTTGGATGGACGACCGTACTGGGAAGTAAGTTTCTGCGACGTGATGATGTGATTAGGAATATGGACTTTGAGGATATGCTGGAGTCTCCTGGATAGCTTTGCCGGTCGTGCCACTTGCGGAACATCAGCGTCCCTTGTCGAGATCTCCGGATCATCTTCGACGCTGGCAAATACTGTATCCTCGAAATCAGATACGCCGGTGTCCAGAGTCGTGACATTCGATAGTACCGTATCCATCAAGGCAACGCTTCGCTCAACGACGACTTTCCATTCATGACTATCAGTCTCGTCGGTCTTTGCAAGCTCGGCACCCTCATCATTGATGTCGAAGCTCAGGCCCTCATCCATGAGCACACCCAGCCCGCTTGCACCCATTTCTCGTAGTCGACGCAACTTGGCCTGGTTATGTCTTGCTTCAGAGCGACAAAGCGCGATTGGAGACAGAACTCTCCGTTGAATATCCGCAACAGATCTCTCCCGTATGCTCTCCCTGACCAGACCGTAGAACTGCTTCCATTGATCCGTTAAACTTGTCCCAATCTCCCTCGGAGAAATGGCATCTCCAGGTGACTCTCTCAACCGTCCAAATCTTGACCTTGTGTCACTGTAGATATCTTTCGACCAAGCCCAGAACCTTAGCGGTGACGTTTGGACGGTGTAAAGGCTCGAATACGTATATGATCCTAGCACTTCATCCCAATACCAAATGTCATCCGTTACCGGTATCGTTTGCTCCAGTAAAGTGTTCAGCAGCAAGCCATACGTCTGCACTGTAGCCTTGCTAACTAGTAGCCATTCCAATTCTGTCTCATAGGTGCTCATCATCTCTCTTTCATCTTGTTCCACCACAACCCCCTCCGAGAGAGCAGCTTCCTCCAGCAGCATCGAAATCCTCCATGACGGCAAAAGTGGGCTTGAAGAGGACGTGGTAGATAAAGACTTCACTATATTTTGTAGTTCAGCGATTCGAAGGGAGGACAAGGCTTTGTGGCTCTGCTCGAAGAAGGTATCTTGGTTCGGGCGTGGGACGAGGTGGACGCGGTCAAGTTGGCTGTCCACGCGCCGTAACTGACTTTGGGATGTTAACACTGCTTGGATCCAGAGTAGAAAGGAAAACCTTACTCAGTCACGATTGACATTGCGGTTTAAGTGACATTGACTTGGGAAGTGAGGTGTCCTCTTTCAAAGGTCTTTCAGAGGAAGTTGTTTGACCACCAGAAAATAAACAATGACGTTGAAAATCTTGGCAGGGATCTCAGCTCGGACGCGACCGGAATTCTGGAAGTCGGGATTCAAGCCACCTCAGGCCAGCCTCAAAATTGCAAATGCCTTGTTGTATCACATTACAACTGGTTGTCATATTTACATAATTTCAATTGGGGTTTTATGGATTTTAATGTTGAGTTCCATAATTAAGAAGGTTGCTCACAACAGGCTTGGAAATTAAGCCCAAGGGGAGTCAATGAAATCAAAAAGGAAGTGGCGGGGAGCCCGCCAGATTCACAGGGTCCGAATATATTTTCACCTTATGTATCCACTATTTATTTACACATCACCCTGCACCGACTTCAACGAGAATTTGAGGCGACGGTATATCCATTTCATGATGACCTCCCCCGTCGTTTTGCGCTATCCACGGTTCCAAAGCGTCGATGGATGAAGTCTGCGAGAGTGTCTCTAGTACAATTTCAGTACTTTCCTCGAATGCTTCAGGAGAGTCCGAGGAACCACGTTCTTGCCTCGCTGCTTCTTCAACGATTGCCTTCTCAATGATCTGGATCGTCTTGAACATGACACCTCTCCTTTCTTCCGCGGCCTCTTCTCTCAACAACCTGGTTGCTTCAATGGCTTCAACCAGAACATCCAAGAAATGAAGCATATTCTCGGAATACTCGCCCGATCTCAGGAGGTTGGTCGTCTCCCGGCGGGCGTTTTTGAGGTAGAGCCGAAATCGTGGGTCAGGACATAACTTATTGGCTGACAGCGTCTTGACAACCCATTGGATACCAACGTGATCTCGAAGTCCAATGTATGCCTTGAGAAGCACAGTTAGGGTAAAGAGGTCGAATGACGATGGCTCAAAATTCAAACGATGAGACAAAGAATTCCACACGTCTACACAAAGACGATTGTGGCCCCGTTTCTCGAGAATGCTCACTGCATGCGTTACCACGATTGGCGAGACCTTCAATCCGGCTTTCTCGAACGTGGTTACGGTTTTTTGAGTTAGCTCAGTGACCAGCCGACTGTCCTCGTTGCCTTCTTCATATGTGGCCGTCATCTGATGGATGATGATGATACCGATCGCGTTGCTGACATCTACCCCAACTGCTTGCGCATCCTGAATATGGCGTAAAGTTTCTTCGGTGGTGTTCGGATGCAGCTGCAAGGATGCTCTGACAGCCAGATGGAGATGTTTTGAATCGAGAAGAACCCGGTCCTTCTGAGCACGCTTGTAAATTTTCAGTGTCGCAATAGGGTTGTCTTTGGCCATTGTGACTGCCATGGTGCGCAAAATGGCTTTGCTATCAAGAGCATCGTCAGGCGTCCTGTCCAACTTCTTCAGGACTTTCAGTCTTCGGAGTAGCTCCTCCTGAGGGGGTGATCCCAGAATTGCGAGTCGGCGGAGGGTTGGTACAGTCTCTTCGTCTATGAACCTGGAATGAATAGAATCCAGCGAACACACAGCTCTGTAGAGGCGATATATCTCCCAGTACGGAAAGCCCCAGCTTTGATAACATTTCCTAAGAATCGTGTTGAAGGTTACCGAGTCGATGGGGCAGCCAGCAGCAGCAGAGTAATCTATCAATTTGGTCAGAGAATCGATCTCTTTTGCCTTTCCATAGGCCTCAACCATGGTACGCGTCAGATTTTTCGTTATCTTGATGCCTATTTCGTCCACGAAATAGCGAATGAATTCTTCGGTATCACTAATAGTATGACACCGAATGTAGAGTTGCAATATCGGATGAAAAGAGGAAGCCAACTCCTTGATATATGCACTTCCAGGGCTGGTTCTCTTCATCTTCAAGAAATCATCCTTCACACCAAGCCAATCATTGCGCTTTGCCTTCGCAAAGGCAAAATGCCCGTAGATTCGTACATCGCCAGGTACGGGAGGATATGATCGTCTCATTGTATCATAGTAACATTGAGCCAGAGGCTCATCATTTGCCTCGATACAGAATTGGATCATTGCCCCGTAGAATGCCTGGGGGTGTTGTGCAACGTGAAGGAAAGGCTCCAGGCGTCCAAATAATGACGTTGTCTGTTCAAGGTCCCGATGTGTTCTCCATACGTGTCCAAGAACCTTTAGAAACCATGTCGTCGAAGTTAAAATCCTGCTCTTTTCAGCCATTTCACAAGCAGCAATCAAAGTCTTTTCTGCTCTGTCTATCCTTCCGGTCTTCAAGATAGACTCGATCGCTAGGCCGCCGGTATTGAAAAATTCAAGCTGATCTGGCGTCGTTTGAAGATAATACTTGTGAAAGTACTGAAACACTTTCTTGTGGTGCCCTTTCATATGGGTAGCAATTATTAAAGGAGCAACAGCCTCTATAGTGCCATTTTCTCGACAGGATTGTAGGCGGGAGTACAGGTCCAGGGTGAGGTCGTACATTCCCGATTGGCATGTCTCTGCACAAAGCCTTTCCCCAAGTGAAAACATGCGCTTCGATAGGGGTTTCGGCTTCTCCTTAAACTTCGTGAGGAAGATAGCGGACGCCTTTCTCAACGAGTTTTGGTCCAACGAGCTTCGGTCCGAGCTTGGACGATGAAGCAAGCGACAAATGATTGCTTCTGGGTGAAATAAATGAAAGTGTTCCTCGTGTAGTGCTCCCGAGCCGAGTATTATATCGAACACTTTCTCCGAGTTTTCAAACTTCAACTGCGCTTCGCAAGCATTCGCAAGCTGGATTGCAGCTTCCAAAAGGCGCTGTGAAATACCAACCCCATCAATTGACAACCCTTCCTCAAAAGCTTCAAAGAATCGAGATGCAGCTTCGTGGATACTGTCCGGATCTTGAAGAAGGTTTGTAACATCCGTCGCGAGTTTTCCTTGTCGATTGTGCAATCCCTGCTTAGGCACTTTGGGAGGCTCAGGACGGGTGTTCCCTAACGCATGTTGGGATGTCTTAGTTTTTAAAAATGGTAAGGAAGAAGGCTTTGGAGGTAGAACATCCGTTCGAGATCCAGGTTCGTATCTTGAAATGCGCACGGGCGTCGGCATTGGCGGATGTGATGGAGAAAGATTATGAGCTGCACCGCCATTGTTCGTCTCTTTCGACGCTGTGGCCTTCGGGGGCGTGCTCTTCAACACGTTGCTTGGTAGCCAAAATGCATCTTCCCGGTACCGCAGAAGCTGGGCTTCGAACGTCTCGATAACTGTGTTGCCCGTATTATGGTACTTTCTTGACGATTTGAGCTTCTTGGCGTTGTCGTGTACCTCTCGGGCTGCACGTATACGACGTCGACGATCTTCTGTCAACAGACCGGCGCCGAGAGCAAGTGTGCAAGAGGTGCCGAGTGCAAGATTCCGAAGGGCTCGAAGTGCGCCTTTCGAGGGCGCAGGAAGAGTTGTCGGCATTTGAATCTAACAATGGATCTGCCATCTCATTAATTGAATCGTGGCGGGATTCGCCAGATTGTTTTCGGCATGCTCGGTGAAGGGGCGGGGCGTGGTCGTAGAAACAGAGAATAATTTCATCTGAAGCGTCGTTCTCGGATGACCTGATATGGAGGACTGGTCGGTAGAACTATTGGCCGCAAGGTGCACCGTAGCTCATTCGATACGGGGGCCGAAATATTGCCCCTGAGCGCACTTTTGTCTCGAAGCAGATTAGCGCTAGTGTAACAGGCAACGACTTCCTACTGAAAAGAAGTTAACGCGATTGCAAGAACAATTTCGAAGTCGGAAGATGCGAGACGAGGGTCAACATTCTCTATGTTTAACCCTGGGTTCATAGCTCAGACAACCACTCGAATAAGGGAAACACATAAGCAATGGACAACATTATATGCACCAAAAGTGAAGATATATAGTCTATCCAGCATGCCATGCATACTCAAACGCCGCCCAATGCTCTTGATATACATACACCTACAAGTCACATATCCGTTCCACATGTCATCCCGTAAGTAATAATCGTCAACCATCATACAACAGACTCCTCGTCTTTTATAGAGGCAGAATAAATCTCTAGCTGCCCTTTAATTGACTGATACAAGACCAGCATGCACCCGCTTTGTACACTCGTCCAAACAAATCTCGGGCCCACTCCCCGAAACCAGCCTCCGATACCCTCAGTCTTGTAGATAAGCCTGAGACCCTTGAATAACGAGGATGTGTCCAGATTTATTGCTCCAGGACGAGGTGTGTGGGTTGATGGTGAGGACGTCGATATTTTTCGGATTTGCTGTTTGAGTGAGGTAGTGGGTTCTATCTTCCCCTGAGCAGGCATGGAGCCTCCTGGTGTGTGCTTTGCAACTGGTCTGGCTGATGGATTTACTTGGGTTTGAATCCTTGTCTTCACGACGTCAAGGGGACAAGTGATTACTCCTGACAACCCTCCAGCTGCTGCACCAGTAAGAAGCTCCAATGGCAATCCTATATCTCTGCTCTTCTTCCATTCTCTCGCCCAGGTCTGTCCCTGCTCATAAAAGGCGAATTGTAGTGCTGAAAAGGGGAGGTCTCGTAATATGGTAGCCTTATAGCCATAAAACAGAGCCGAGAAACCTTCCTGGCGGATTATTGTTCTTGCGGCATGAACCGTTGACTTATAGTTGTACCCTGACTTGAAGAACGGATTGTTGTATCGGCCTTGGAGCTGAAGTCGAGTTTTCAAGACTTCTGACGGAACGTACACAAACGAAGCCGCAAAATCGGCCACAAAGCCTACAAGTGGTCAGCACCGATCAATGATAATTCTCCAATGTGGCCATACCACTTGCAAGGTATGCAATCCATGGTGTGGTGCCATAATCTATCAGGTGCCTCTTGCTGTATTCATAGGTCCCAAAGAATATCACAGTGCCTGGAAAAGATCCAAGCATAGCAGGCAACCATCCTCCATATAATCCTCTGCGCAGTCCTTCTTGTCGTAGGATTGTTGCATAGGATGATGACATCGAAGTATACTTTGGTGGAATATGCGGATCACCTTGTTGGCGCGTCTTGACCGTGTCCAAAGAGTGCATCAACATATCACCTGTCGTACCTCCAAGTCCTCCGGCTATCATACACTACACAAATTAGCTGATGGACCTTTTATCCCATGTAGGGTATCCCACATGAAGGTAAGGAGACCGTCCCTCCTCTTCGACCGCTTTCGATGCCATGATTTCCGACGCGATGCCCTCTGGTCCCAGCTTAACATCAGCGAAAGTGTCTTTCCCTCCTGATAGTCCATCCTCGGAAAAGCCAAAGCCGTTGCGATTCGTTTGGGAGTTCGTTGATCCAGAGGAGAACAAATTGGCAACCTTCGAGGCAAGGGACATGGCCCTTCCTCGCTTTTCCGCAAGAGCCGCCTTCAGGGCTTCTCGACGGAAGATCCGATAGCAGAACTTGAGCGCGGCGTTGAGAATTGTGAGCAGTGTTGAGTGGTCTAGGAAAATAAATCACTAGATTTGGATGGGCTTGAAAACCTGACGCTTAGGTAAGGCGCAAGGCAAGGCTGACAAACGAGGCTGCGTATGCTCGTGATTCGTCAAGGAGGCGGAATAATCTGATATCTTCAGACATAAAATATATCGGAGGTTTCTTTAAAAACTATTTTGCCTTGATATTGTTGCAAAGACTTAGATTATGTGATTAAATTGCATCTTACAACTAGCTAAGAACGAAAACCGATACAATCCTGCACCTCTTGAGCTGGTTTCCTCAGTAAACTTGTTTGATACGCTTTTAAGATGATATTTTGATAATGTTTGGAAATTGACTATCGGGAATTGGTTTCCCAAGAAAGTCGAAATGTAGTTTACTACAAGAAAGGCCGCTGGCGTACAGCCAGAGGCGATTTACAAAGCCGCCGGACCCGGGATGATATTTGTGCACGAAACACTTGGCCTGAGAGCATTCCCCTCACAATACTCACCAAACCCGGAGAGGTGGAACAAAAATATCCGATAATATTTACACCGTCTATGTGGAGACAAATTTCGTCTCATCCATACATGCAGTCGACACAGGCAGCAGTTCCTCGACGTTCAGGAGCCGTGATTTCTCAACGGCGGCTCTGTTCTCGGTCCATCTGAGAGTTACTCAGCGCAGCAGCTCAATAATGATGCACTGACCGCGCTGCTCTCCCTGACCAAGTGGTGTATATGACTCATGTGATCCTGAGTGCCTTGACGTACAGTGATATTTCATTCGAATTGTGATTAATCCCACTGTGAAGCGATTACACTTATATCCTATTCGAGAGCAGTTCAATTCAGAACAACAGATCAGCCAGGGAAATGCCAGTTCGTTTGGCTCGGGTTGTTTTTGTTTGAGGCCAATGAATTGCAGCTGCACTCCACGCAGGTGGTCTGGAGCTAGAGCGTAATAAGCACCGCTTGCTAATTGTCTGCCAAAATGCGGAGATCACCAAGAAGACAAAGATGATCAAAGATACGCTGTCCATTCCTTCAAAAGAGTAATCCATTCGGCACAATTGCAATTGATCGACTTTAATGTGCTGAAAGTAGACGCCCAAAGGGTTTAATTCCAGATGCCCTGCCAAATTCAAGTGAAGAGTGGCGCGTGGAGGCTCATCTGAAGCTGTATCTTAGGACCTATAGAATAGGCGGCGAGGCGATTGAGGGAGGGGAAATCCCATCCAGGGGGAGTGCGGAGGGGGGTGTTGTTCGAAACATGTCTAATCCCAATTTGGCGCGTCCTGCCTTCGGCCTCTTATCACTCTCGTCTTTCCTTTGAATTGCCTCCAATGTATCGGACCCGAGCTCTTCCACGGCCACAAAATGTAGGTAAGTTTTCCTTGGATCAGACTTTTGGGAAGCGGCCCGTAGGTGTTGCTATCCCGCGACCTGTCACGATTATCCCCTTCCACCCAGACATGGTTGACAGGAACTTGCACCGTTGGTAGAGGGCACGGCGCGCGCGTGTGCACGATATCCCCCTCGATGGCAATGACGCGCTTTATGGCCAGCCTTTCGGGATTATTTGGGCTTCTATCGTTCATTGTCAATACTGTGACGCAGTTCTCTTCCGGAAAGCTTACTGAAACGAGACAAGCATTCCTCTCTCTAAAGTTCGAGTCGGATTCCATTTGCTCACCCAGCACAAATCTTTCTTAAGGTCTTCATCGTAGGTGGTGTTCAAGTAAGGGTACATCGAAGGGCCATTGATCCGACACAATTCCCCAACATTTCCATTGAAGAAGATTACGGCGGGAATCCATGTGACGAAGCTAAACAAGTAATAATTGAATTCGGGGACGAATTTGCCCTTAGTTGCTTTTCGGTTGAATATGGAAAAGAGGCGACTTGATGCCATGGTGGTGGCTTTCAGACTCCGTTGACAAAGTTGGGGGTCAGGATGAGCTTTTGAGGTTCCCTCAAATCTCGCTACTGTCTCGGCTCAGCCTTGCGATCCAGCCTCGCATTTGAAAAAGCAATCAAACAAAGGCTGAAGAGTTTGACGATTTTTCATACCTTATGGCTTCTTACAAAACTTAAGATGGACTAGTCTACTGCGTCATTGGCTCTATAGCCCTTCTTTACGCCCGCAATGCAAGCCTTAATCACAATGCTTTTGATTCATCCCCTAGAACCCTCTACATCACCTCCACCACATTCTCGTCACTTTCACTCATGCTCTCGTCTCCGCTGACCTCTGCATTTTCTCTCTCCCGCTTCTCCATCAGTGCCTGCAGCTCAGCATCATCATTCTCTGTGACCGCCTTAGGTTCCATCTTCACGATACAGTTGCCACCCGCTCCCTCGATATTGCTCCGGATATCAACGATCGCCGCTTCTAGTGTTTGGATTCCGACAGCCTTCTCTAGACATGTACTTGTAAGGACGTATAGCGGTGGCGAGACGAGCTTAACCTTCACCTGATTATCAGGGGTATTTCGGGCCTCAGCAGTTCGGAGTGCAGTCTTGACGGCATCGATTCCTTCATATCCAAAACACGTAACCTCGACATCTGCTCGAACTTTTGTAGGTTGGGGTGTAAGACGCTTTCCGATATAGGATTTCAGTTCCTCGGCAACAACATCGTTCGGAAATGACACTTCTTGCCACACATCAGGATTTCTTCATGAATATTAGTAAGATCCCCTGCTTCATGATCACTGTACCTACGTTATTGAGAGCTTGAAAGCATCTACCGCATGTCCGTACTTCTTGTTCAGTGGCCAGCCAATGCGCTCATAAAGATCTTCGATTGGGTGTTGAGTCTTTTCAGCTACATGTCGCATAATCGAGTGGACCATCTTGCTCTTGTTGTACCTCTCCTCGCATTTGATGATATCTTCTGGAGACACCCTTCGCTTTGAGAGATCAATATACCCTGCAATTCCGCTCGATCAGCATTTGTTTAGGAGTCATCCTTGGGCTGATGCTCACCCTTCTCTTTGTCTACTCTTAGAACCACCACAACCTCATTGCGCCCAACTCTGATAAGCTTTTGGATACTTCGGATACGACGTCTCGATAGTTCGGAGAGCAGAATCATGCCATCGATGTTGTCGTATTCGAGAAGTTTGACATAGGCTCCCATTTCCGCAATCTAAGTGATCAGGTCAACATTTGCCCACACTGTTTGCGCGGCGTAGAGCTCCCACCTGCTTTACGTTGACCATGACAAAACTGTCAATCTCCGGATACTTCTCCTCATAGAATCGGCAATTTGTCAAAGACATATTTGCGGTCGTTGCGCTGCGGGGTGCAGATTGATTGGGATCCTGTTCTTGGGCTTCGTCGCCAACGGTCGCGGGATTGAGGTAGATAATCTACCAGACAGCTGATGTAGAGTATTTGGGATCGTAAGGGACTGCTTCGAGGGTTTCGTCGATGTCTTGTCAAGATTGTTGGTAGGAGGAGTCACAGTCGCACACAATCTTTACGTCTCGATTTTTGGTGATGGTGGGCTGCGCCATATCAGGCTTAGCGCCAGTCTTGCGCCACCAGTGGCTTGAGCTCCCTTGCTTGGCTGATGATCGAAAGATTCGGCCATGGAACTTGACTTACACTCCAAGGAGCTCACGACCTCGGCACAAGAAATGTGCTCAACATTCATTGAGAACTGAGCTGTCATCATGGCGGTCAGTTCTGCTCATGTTGAAAATGTTCAGCATTCCATCGAGTCACTTTCAGGGACGGTTTCTTCAGCCATGGAGAGCTTAGCCAACTCGATGGCTTCTTCAATGCCTTCAACTGCGGCTCTAGTCAACGGAACCACCATGGAGCACATGGAAGTTCAGAGTTCTTGGGCATGGAGCTTTGTCCGAATGATCATGTTCCTGATCAAAGTCTTTCCGGGCATTCTGTTCTGGATCATCACATTTACTACCATTACCTTACCAACCTTTCTCTTCACACTATTGTCAACCAGCTTGACTGTCACTATGAATGCGACGACTTTGTACGTGTTTACGCCATGTATGCTAAACTGCTACTGACTCGTTATATAGAATGTTAATTGTCGCTGCTCTCGTATCCACCGTTAGCTGGTTCGTTCGCTATAGAGTTCTGAACATGTACGCGCGCCTTCCTCCCGAACCTCAACGAAAAGAGCCGGAGATAGATCTATATCCGGACACACAAGAAGAAGATTCTAAATCTGGGTTCTCCAACTATCTGGACGAGTTTTTAAGCGCAATCAAGGTGTTTGGGTACTTGGAACGACCCGTCTTTCACGAACTCACTCGGAGCATGCAAACTAGGAAACTCATAGCAGGAGAGACATTGAATCTGGAAGAAGAAAAGGGGTTCTGCTTAGTCGTGGACGGCTTGGTGGAGATCTTTGTCAAATCTTCCCGTGAGAGCGGCGAGTCGGATTCTGAGCCTTCCAATTTTCACCCAGACGATTCATCAGATAGTGGGGACGGACAGCAACGGCGAAGTGCGACTCAAGGTTACCAATTATTAACCGAAGTCAAGAATGGTGCCCCTATGTCATCACTCTTCTCCATTTTGTCCTTATTTACCGAGGATGTTAAGCTGAGACACAGCGAAGATGATTACTTAGAGAATACTGCCTCAAGTGCTGGGTTCAATCGTCGACGATATCCCTCAAGCGCTGGCTTTGGATATGTCCCTAGCCACGAGACCCCACCGTCGCTTCCAACAAGTCCAATATACGGTGTTCCAAGTCAAAATGGGGAGCCTATCAATCGGGAGCATCGGTCATCAACGTTAGCCAGTGAGACTGCTGGTGGTACTCTTCCGAGAGTTCCTCCCCTCTCTCTCGACTCTTCACATGATCATCCAAGACAGCGGCCGCGGCCCAGACGGGTGCAGACAACTTCGGTTCATCCCGATATAGTTGCACGAGCTACCGTGGACACAACCATTGCAATCATTCCTGCGAGTGCTTTCCGTCGTCTTACCCGAGTCTACCCAAAAGCTACTGCACATATTGTTCAGGTCATCTTGACTCGACTTCAAAGAGTAACTCTGGCAACCGGTCATTCATATCTCGGACTTACAAGTGAGGTCCTTCGCACAGAAAAGCACATGAACAAATACACCACGTACGAACTTCCCAACTTCTTGCGAGGCGATGCTCTAGAGCGTTTGAAGGAGAAGTTCACTCGCGAGCGAGAGAGGATTGGTGCCGAAGAGGGCAGTAAAGGCATTGCCTTACACAACGCTGGAGTTGGACGAAGGCGGAGATCCAGTAATAGTCTCCGGAAAGAGGCAACACTTCACGCTGTGTCTGCAAAGGGGGCACCAGCTGTCACTAACTCGACATTTGAATCACCTCTTAAACGAGAGCCTAGTGCCAATCCAAGCCCGGGGGATCTGCTCACAAACATTCAAATGTCTCGCAATGGTGGCAGAAGAAATACGCCAATGATCCAGGGGTCCTTCTCTGGTCAAGCCGAGGAGTCTCCTGAAGTGTGGCAACATGACACGCAGAGTCCACTTGCACAAAAATCGTTCAATCCATTTGGTGCTCAAGTACACCCACGGCGGACTCTACATCGGCAGGAGTCTATTGATGAGGATGGCATGTTTCGTGGATCCATTTTAGAATGCATCTTCAAGGCTATTGGCTTGACCAACACCAAAAATGCTTTGAGAATGTCGGACTCCGTCGAAGCATCTCCGAGGCTTGTTTCCTATGACCAGAGAAAACAAAAGGCAATCTTCACTAACAACGCGTTTGGAATCATTGACCCATATGAAGGCTCTGGGGATGGCGATACGGAATCTATGACATCCGGAGGCATAAGCACAGGTGGATTTCCGAGTACGCAAGGTCTGGCGCACGAGCTCAAGGATGAAGTGGAAATTGTATACTTCCCAAAAGGCTCTGTTCTCGTTGAGCAGGGTGAGCGCAATCCTGGATTGTACTATGTTATCGACGGATTTTTAGATGTCAGCGTCCCCACAGATGAAACGTCAGAATCAACCGTCTTAGGTAGTTTGTCACAACGAAATTCGAACTCTAGAGAAAGTAGGGACGAATCACTAGCTCCACTCTCGCGGACTCGAACAGGGTCTTCGAAAGCCTCTGGCTCTGGGTCGGGGATCAATACTACCGAAGGAAAGAAGCGAAAATCCACAGGTCGAAGGAGCCTTGCATTGATCAAACCAGGTGGAATTGCTGGCTACATTGGGACAATATCATCTTATAGGTCATTCATCGATGTCATAGCTAAAACAGATGTCTATGTTGGCTTTCTGCCAAGGTCTTCCTTGGAGAGAATCGTGGAAAAATATCCGGTGGTGTTATTGACGATGGCTAAACGCCTGACAAGCCTTTTACCACGACTTATTCTACATATTGACTTTGCTCTGGAATGGGTTCAAGTCAATGCTGGACAAGTGATTTATCATCAAGGCGATGATAGCGATGCAATCTATATCGTTTTGAATGGTCGCCTCCGGCTAGTCCTCAATAACGAAGAGGCGGGTATGAAAGTGGTTGGCGAGTATGGCCAAGGTGAAAGTGTTGGAGAGCTTGAGGTTATGACTGAATCCGTTCGCCCTGCGACACTTCACGCAATTCGAGATACGGAACTTGCGAAATTTCCCAAGACTTTGTTCAACAGTCTCGCGCAGGAACACCCAGGAATTACCATCAAAATCTCCAAGATCATCGCGTCTCGTATGCGAGCTTTAGTTGAAGATCCTGTCTTCGTCCAAGGCAAAGAGAAGGTGACCGGTGCAACGAACAACAAAGTCTCATCGACTGTCAATTTAAGAACCGTGGCTATCTTGCCCGTCACGGCTGGCGTACCAGTGGTGGAATTTGGTAGTAGGTTGATGAATGCCTTGACGCAGATTGGCGCAACAAAAGGAGTCACCTCTCTCAACCAAGCCGCTATCCTTAATCATCTGGGAAGACATGCGTTCAGCAGGATGGGAAAGTTGAAGCTCTCGCAGTACCTTGCTGATCTCGAAGAGAAGTATGGACTGGTGCTATACGTTGCGGGTGAGTTTGAAAATTACTTTTTGTTACTTTGGACTTTGGCAGGTGATGTTTTCTTTTTTAACTCCGAGTTCTTCTATGAAGACCAAAAACAACAACAACTCTAATTTTTTCCTGATGCCACAACTTGATTTTCAAGACTTTATAGGACCAACTTGAATTCTCTCGCTGACTTCCAATATTTAGACACCAATGTTAACTCCCCTTGGACTCAGACGTGCATTAGCCAGGCTGATTGTATCCTCCTTGTTGGCTTGGCCGAAGGGTCACCGGCTATTGGTGAGTATGAACGTTTCCTGCTTGGCATGAAGACTACTGCGCGAAAAGAATTGGTCCTGCTGCATGCCGATCGATTTTCTCCGCCGGGTCTTACACGAGCATGGCTCAGAAACCGCGTGTGGATCAATGGTGGTCACCATCACATTCAAATGGCCTTCCGAACATCCGTGCCTGTTCATCCCCAGACTCGTAAATTTGGTTCGGCATTGAAGCAGCGAGTTCAAGTCCTCCAGGCTGAAATACAGAAATACACTTCCCGGAAGGTGCGACAGACTCCCCTGTATTCAGCGGAAACGCCTTTCAAGGGAGATTTTCATAGGATTGCAAGACGGCTTTGTGGCAAGTCTATAGGTCTTGTGCTCGGCGGCGGAGGTGCCCGAGGTATCTCTCAAGTTGGGATTATCAGGGCTTTGGAGGAAGCAGGTATTCCCATCGATATCATTGGTGGTACCTCGATTGGAGCCTTCATTGGCGCCTTGTACGCTAGGGATGCCGATGTGGTCCCAATGTACGGCCGCGCGAAGAAGTTTGCTGGGAGGATGGCGAGTATGTGGCGCTTTGCGCTCGACTTGACATATCCCTCCGCCTCATACACAACTGGCCATGAGTTCAACCGCGGAATCTTCAAAACCTTTGGGGATACTCAGATCGAGGACTTCTGGCTTGAGTTCTACTGCAACACTACCAACATTAGCAAGAGTCGGTCAGAGATACACACCAGCGGGTATGCCTGGAGGTATGTAAGGGCATCAATGTCACTTGCCGGCCTCCTTCCACCTCTGTGCGACGAAGGAAGCATGCTCCTGGACGGAGGATATGTTGACAACTTGACCGTCTCACACATGAAATCGTTAGGAGCAGACGTAATTTTCGCAATCGACGTTGGAAGTCTTGATGACGATACGCCTCAGAACTTTGGCGACTCGTTATCTGGGTTTTGGGCATTCCTGAACCGCTGGAACCCGTTTTCGTCATTCCCAAACCCGCCTACGCTGGCTGAGATCCAAGCCCGACTTGCTTATGTTTCCAGCGTCGATGCTTTAGAGAGATCAAAGCGCACACCTGGGTGTCTCTACATGAGACCACCCATCGATGCTTATGGGACCTTGGACTTTGGCAAATTTGATGATATTTATCAGTTGGGATATAAATATGGCCAAGAGTTCTTGGCGAAGATGAGGGACCAAGGAGTCCTACCTTTGGTAGACGAGACGGAAGAGAAGAAGGCTCTTCGGAGAACGATGGCCCCTCGAAGAGCTAGTATATAGCGACTGTATATTATTGTTGGGAGGGAGGTTTGCGGCTGGCGCTTGGGAATACCCGCATCATGGCATAGCATATCATAAGAAAATATAGATGGTAGTGATCTTACAAGACAATAACAGGTAACTGCTAGGGAACATGCTACTTCAGACTCGAGTGCATCTTCCAAGTTGGTGACCATCATTCGCAAGGCCTCGCCCGCCATCAAGCGGAACACGACGTTCGGGGTGCGCCTATGACCGCAGCCAGCCGCTTGGCCATGCCCAATCGGGACGTAGTGGGGCAAAAGGTCCAACACTTCGTGAGTATTGGTCCAACTTAAGAAAAACAACAATATTTTATGGACGCTTGCTGCCGAGATGGTAACTGATAAGGGCCTATAAAGACCTAGTGAATCCTCACCTTGCTCAAATCAAAATCAAAAAAATAGATCGAGCAGATACCAAGCTTATCATGTCACACCACCCCACAGGAAAGTCGCTCTTTTTGGGGAGCTTCATCCACAGCAAGAGCTTGGATGAGCTTGAGTACTTGCATGATTCAGCCGTTCTCGTCAATGAGCATGGGGCTATTGTTGCGATTGAGAAAGGATGTGATCTAAAGAAGGCAGAGGAGACGCTCTTTCCAAAACTTGGCTGGTCTGCTGGAGATGTCATGGTGAAGACCACAAAACCTGGACAGTTCTTCTTTCCCGGATTCATTGGTTAGCAATCTCTTCGCCTTTGGGAATATCGCTAACTGATGTAGATACGCATATCCATGCTTCTCAATACCCAAACGCCGGTATTTTTGGCAAGACCACTTTGCTCGACTGGCTGAACACCTATACTTTCCCCATGGAAAGCAGTCTATCCGTAGAGTCAAAAGCCAAGACAGTTTATACTCGCTGTATCCAACGGACACTCTCAAACGGAACAACCACCGCCTCCTATTACGCCACCATTTCCGTGCCCTCCACCAACTTGCTAGCAGACCTCTGCCTCGAATATGGCCAACGAGCATTCATCGGCCGCTGCTGCATGGACAGCCTCTCCCCAGACTTCTACCGCGACGAGTCCCCCGCCACAGCACTGGCCGACACCCGCGCAACAATCTCCCACATCGCCAGCATCGACCCCTCCCACTCCCTCATTACGCCCATCATCACGCCCCGTTTCGCTCCCAGCTGTTCCAGCGAACTGATGCACGGTCTCGGCGCTCTACAGAAGGAAACCAATCTCCCAGTACAAACCCACATCGCCGAGAACCCCAAAGAAGTCGCGCTGGTGAAATCTCTGTTCCCGGAGCACGAGAGCTATACTCATGTGTACGACAACCATGGGCTTTTGGGACCCAAGACAATCCTGGCTCATGCGGTGCATTTGAGTGAGGTGGAGGTGAATCTGATTAAGGAGCGAGAGGGCAAAATTAGTCATTGTCCGGCCAGCAATTCGGCGATCACGAGTGGGACGGCGAAGGTTAGGTGGTTATTGAATAAGGGGGTTGAGGTTGGTCTGGGGACGGATATGAGTGGTGGGTACAGTCCTAGTATTTTGGAGGCTGTGAGGCAGGCGAGCTTGGTTAGTAGGCATGTGGCAATGGGTGGGGAGGATGAGGCGAAGTTAAGTATTGAGGAGGTATTGTATTTGGGGACGAAGGGAGGTGCGAAGGTTGTTGGGTTGGGAGATAAGATTGGCGGGTTTGGCGTGGGTATGGAGTGGGATGCGCAGTTGATTGGGTTGGGAGGTGTAGATGGGGATTTGGGCTTTGGTGATGAGGGACCAGTGGATATCTTTGGTTGGGAGACTTGGGAGGAGAGGGTTGCAAAGTGGGTTTTCAACGGCGATGATAGGAATACGCAAGCGGTTTGGGTAAAGGGACGATTGGTCCATGAGAGGAAGATTTGAAATCTGCTGTACGATATCTTGGGGATATGCACGCTGGGCATGGATTGATAGGAGACTGGATTTGTAGATTGTAGAAGGACCTGGGTTTGATGGGGAGTCTGGACTGTGTATTCCAATTAGTCTATCCCAAAACTTTTACGGCCGTCTATTCTATAATGAATCATTGGCTTGCCCAATTTCTCATCTCAATGTCATGTCGGAGAATCAATGTTCTCTGATACTGCTAAGTCTCAACGGGGAAAACCTCCTTCCAGCTCTCCCACCCCAGCACATCTCCCCAGAACAACTTCCCTCCAAATGCAAAATGCAAATCCCTCGCACAAGCCTCCGCCTCCCTACCCCTCTGACCAACCATCTCAGGAAGCCTAATGACCCTCTCAAACCTCCCTCCGCTCTCACCAGTCCGGAACCCCTCCAACAGCTCATCATACTGCCTCGCTCTCGCCATTGGAATCTGCCTTGCCAAATCCATCAGACGTTTAAACTGATCCTCATCCCATACCAACGTCAGTCTGCGGAAATGGCCGTAGCGCGCCCTAGACGCGAGGACGTTGAGCGTTTTGCTTATAACTCTGGTGCTCTCGGTGAAGCAGTCCATTTGTATAGTAACTGATGTTATGAGCCGGGAGGAGACTTGTCCCATCATTTTCATTGTCCGAATTACGCCTGCATTCGCATTCGAGAAATAGAAGGTATTGAATTCCCAGAACAGGGATTGTGTCTCTTCATATATTTGGCGACATGTTCGTGGAAGGGAGAGGGAGATGTATGGGTGCTTGTCCCGCCAGGTTCCAGATTCGAATTCTCTGTTCGGACATAGTTTTGGCGGGTTCGTGTAGAGGCGAAAGCGCCCTATGGGCTGGGAGGATGAGGATGAGGTTGAGGTTGAAGTTGTGGAAGAAGGGGGAGGGGACGCTTTTGGTGAGCCCGCTTTCGAGATTCGGGGTGGGATCAAGTGGGGGGAGATCACCCCGGATGGGCTGATCAGGGCGCAGGCGTAGATCTCATCACGAAGTTCTCGTGGGAGATCGAGGAAGGAGGTTGGCATTGGGTGTGGATGATGACAAAAGTTCGGAGAACTTGAGATGTGGAGCTGGGGGTTTTCGCGTCGGACCGCTAGCGCGGTTTTCTAGGACAGGGGGTGAAGTTTGAGATTGAGACAAGCTTCGCTAGCTCATGGGAAGTTGAAATTCCCTTAAATGAGAATAAAACAAGGAGTTTGGAATTTCAATCAATCGTTCATCTGTCTTACCGGCGGTGACGATGACTTTTCACAACGCTGCGCAACTCCCTTCACATGGGCTCAAATTTCAAGACCGACTTAGTGTCACCACCGAATGATGAAAATGACATTTAATGCTGGCTATCCCACATCCATGTACATCCCGTACGTGACTCTCCCTTTCAGAAGAGTGCAATCCTCCGGAGGCTTCCCCAAGCGCTAGCCTCCGCGACGCATTTATTTTCCCTCCTATTCCAATCCTCCTTGGCCCAATGACTCCATCTGACCAACCTCGGAGCCAGCTTTCTCATCAAGCGGGGCAGAGACATTCATCTCAGGCAACACTTCTTTTGAATCCCCAAATACCTTCGTCGAGCCCCAATACAGCTCTCCTCCCAAACTTTCTTGCATGTCCCGTAAAGGTGCATCAAGATTCCCTGCGATAGAGTATTCGTGGACTTCTTGTGCCGTTGCTAATTCACGCGCATGGGTGATAACAAGAATTTTCTCCATATTTTGTAGGCGGTGCGCCTGTTGCAAGCATGGTAGAGCCTTCTCACGCCAGTTTGAGCGTTTGATGTGGAGGTTGAAGTACCAGTGCTGGGTCTGAGAGCTAGCCATTTGCTCAATTGAATCTATGTCGATCAATAACTCTAAACGTCGAATTGAGCAGTGTTTTCCCTGGAAGATCAAAAGCTTCAAAATCCGATCGAGCCACTCGATGTCGTTTCCCAGAAGTGGAGTAATGCAGAGGCGGATCGAAGAAATGCATCGCTGTGGATATCTCCCCATCAAATTGAAGGTTTGCAGGAGGCTGTGTGGTGATGGGAAATGGAAGGTATTGCTGGTCCAGAAAAGGTTATTAGTCTCCTCGTATATTTTCCGGCAGGTTCTGGGAAGCGAGAGGGAGATGGTCGGCTGCCTTTCGTCACCATAATGTTGACCCATGATAAGATTTGTATTGTCGACCAGAAGATAGAAGAAAGGCCCAGATTGGGAACAACTGCGGGGAAAGCCGGAATAAAATGCGTCACGTCGACAGACCGGTTTAAGTGTTCTGGTTGGAGATACGAGACACAGGTCCCATATCTGGTTCCGGATCTCCCCTGGAAGGTCGAAAAGGGACACCATAGTGGTTGAAATGATATTGATGTTTGAGGTGCCGAGAAAGATGAATGTTGAGAAGCCAGAAGATGTTCAAGATTGAGTGGAAGTGGGATGAGCTAGACTTGTTAGCCTTGACCGTAGTTTTTGGTGACGGGGCAACGCACTTTGACCACTTCAAGTTTAGCAGTACCAACTTTGCTCAGATCTAATCTCATGTGGAGAGAATCGGATTTCGCAAGGAATTTGATGCTCACAATCAGTCGTGCGAAGTCCCCTCCAGGGTGGGAACTCGAGGCTGACCCAGATGTCCCATTCACAATGGAAATTTCTCAGCGCAAATACTTTAGTATTTAGAAGCTTTGCAAATTTCCCATTCACCAAGGGATTCCTCGAAGAAGAATGTTCCGAGGATCACCGGAAAGGGAACTTGCAAATGCAGACTGGAAAGGTGAAAGTAACGGCGACCAAACCCCCACTCCTTGGGAGGGAATAGATCTTTTCAAGCCAAAAAAAAATCAACTTCTCTGCGCCACCGGTTGTTCAGAAGAAGCGTCGAGCTTCTCTTGTGGTCAGGCCTTCTAATTTTCAGGCGTCCTCACTTCACAATGCTGGAGTGTTCCTCCAGACTCCTGATCAGTCAAAGTCGTAACTTGCAAGCTTGTCTGATTTCAGCTTTTGAGGCACTCCCACTGTATTCTTACTGTCTCTCTCAAACAACATGAGTCTAGCTATGAATAGAAACGCGAAATGAAGTAAACAAAGAGTGATATTGAGCTTCAGCCACTTGACTCTTCAGGAATGACTGCTGGTCGAGACGCGCGCGATGGCGGCGACTCACTCGCCCTGCGGAGTAAGTCATGTTGAATCCCTCAGTTTGAAGCAAGCCCACTTACTGGCCAACTTAAGCGCGAGATTGTTTCAGCTATCAATAGAAATAGAAATGCTTCGGTAATTCTTTGGATGACGGTTGCCGAGCGTCAAATTCACGCGCAGCCCACCAGACGATCTCCACAATAACTTCTAAGCGCGACCACACGGTTACGCGACACGGCGGTGGCCTTCACGCAGCCAGACGCAGGGGCGGACAGGGAGTGTGTGGGAGTATGCTGTGATCCAATCGTCTACCTGTTTCTGACATCACCCTGCGTTTCGAAACGGTTCCTTGTAAGGAATTCCTGTCACCACTTCACCACGTTCATCCACGCTCATCCCGCGAATCACCTTGTGGCTGGTTGTACCAAGTCCCTTGCAAACGACCCCCCCTTGGCCAACTTTGTGATCCATATGAGGGCCCGATATAACCTCCCTCTTCACTCCCTTCACTCCCTTCTTTCTTGCTCTTAAGCACCTCTTAATCTTCGATATTAACTTAGCATTGAGCCTGTCGATCGAACCCTCAACCGCACGCGACACCTTGCAAGTCGAGGTCGACATCCTTTTCATGTCTCGATAGTTTGAAAGGCCCAGACCAGCGTCAAAATGTCTTCGACCACGAGCTCTTCGAGCGCTGCGACGACCTCAGCAACCTTCGGGCAAGGACAGGCGACTCAGGGAATCAGCCTGGTGGCTTTCCTTACTGCCCTAGCCACTTCGTTGGTCATTTTTGGCATTCAAATGCTTGCATTCATCCTCCTGAAGAACAAGCTGGCCCGAATATTGTGAGTCCGCATATTGATTATATGCGCAAAAGTGGCTGTTCTCTAAACCTTGAGCCCTGCTAACAACAGACAGCAAACCCAAGACATACCTAGTCCCTGAGCGAGAACGAACAGAACCCCCACCGAGAAGCCCATGGGGCTGGTTGTTTGCAATATTCAGATTCAGAGACCGTGAAATCATCAACAAATGTGGCCTCGACGCCTATTTCTTTCTGCGATACCTCCAAACCCTCCTTGTCATCTTCATACCTCTGGCACTAGTGATACTCCCAATTCTGGTTCCAATCAACTACATTGGTGGCAGAGGTTCAGCTTACGCTTTGGAGTTCGGAAATTCGTCCGCTTCAAATCACGCCAATGTCAGTGGGCTAGATACTGTCGCATGGGGTAACGTAAGACCAGAAAAAACACATCGATACTGGGCACACTTGATACTTGCTCTTTTCGTTATTGTCTGGGTTTGTGGGGTATTCTTCGCGGAGTTGAGAGTCTACATTAAGGTCCGACAGGACTATTTAACATCAGCAGAACACCGATTGAGGGCTTCAGCAACGACCGTGCTCGTAAGCGCCATTCCTCGAAAATGGCTTACGAGAGAAGCTCTGGCTGGGTTGTACGATGTGTTCCCTGGAGGAATTCGAAATATTTGGATCAACCGAAATTATGATGAATTACTTGACAAGATCCACCAACGAGACAAAATCTTCCAACAACTCGAGAGTGCCGAAACGGAGCTGATTAGAAAAGCAAAGAAGGCACAGAGAAAGCAGGCTGGGAAGGACGCGAAAGTTGGCGCAAAGAAGGCCAAGCTCAAGCCAAAGACCATGACGAAAGAGGAGAGGGAGCAGAAGATCAAAGACGACAATGCAGAAGCGGAGAGGCTCGCCCAGAGTGGAGGAGTAAGCGCCGGGGATCCTCACCAAGTACCTCATACAGTCGATGATGCGATAGAAGAAGAAGAGGAAAGATCTAGGCATGATCAAACTGAGCGTAAAGGTACCTTTAAAATTCCTGTCATTGGTGGAGGTCTGGCTGCTGTGGGGCAGGGCTTGGATGTGGTGGGTCAAGGCCTTGGAAAGGGGCTTGGCGCTGCAGGAAAAGCTGGGGGGACGGTCATTGGAGGTGCTAGGAAAGTTGGTAGAGGACTCGACAACCAACTTGAGACTACGAACGGTTTCATTACGATGGACGACGGATCACCCGTAGATGGTGATTTATACGACCAGTATGGACGCTACCGTGGCAATCCTCGGGTTGCAAACGGAGGGCCTTATGGTGCTGGTTCAGAAGACAGGGCAGAGGAGATTAGAGATGCAGAAAAGCAGTTGGAGACAGTTGAATCGACAACTCCTCCGGGAACTCGAGATGGTCAAGGTAATAGGCTACCGGGAAACACAACTCGGAAGGCAACGTTCCACTATGGAGTTGACGGTGCTAATGATATTCCCCGGAACAACGGCTGGTGGAAATTCTGGAAGGGGCCCGCGGGAGGATTCGCATCGCCATTACCCACTGGCTATGAAGAAGGCGACGAATTTCCCTTGACTCAACATGATGGAACGGGAGATTCGTCGTTGTCAAAGCGTAGTGGGGACAGTAGGGGACAGAAGAACGGGCTATGGGGCAAAATCACAGCTGCCATCCCATTCCTCAACACGGAAATAGTGCAGCCTCAGGAGTATCCAGTGGCGTACGATCCTGCATACAAGGAAGATGCACACGGGGCCATGTGGGAGAGGTATCTCAGGGCAAAAGACCGACCGACACACCGATTGTCCAAGTTCAGCTGGACCCCTGGGTGGTTGCCAGGCTTGCCACTTATTAACGAGAAGGTCGACACTATATACTGGTGCCGCGGGGAGCTTGCCCGTCTTAATCTCGAAATTGAGATAGACCAGAAGGAGCCAGAACGCTTCCCGCTGATGAATTCTGCTTTTATACAATTCAATCATCAGGTTGCAGCTCACATGGCTTGCCAGGCTATTACCCATCATGTGCCCAAGCAAATGGCTCCTAGAACTGTCGAAATTTCACCCAATGATGTGGTTTGGGACAACATGTCGATCAAGTGGTGGGAATCTTGGTTTAGAACTGCCCTTGTGACAGGTGCTGTTGCTGGAATGGTCATTCTCTGGTCGTTTCCCGTGGCCTGGACAGCCTCTCTGGCTCAGATTTCCGACTTGGCCGCGAAGTATTCCTGGCTCCACTGGCTTCAACGCATTCCCCCAAAGGTGCTTCAGGCAATTGCAGGTGTTCTGCCAGCCCTCGTACTGTCAATTTTGCTCGCGCTGGTTCCTGCGATTCTAACCTACCTCGCGTTTCTTCAAGGCGCACAAACTGGCATGGAAAAGCAAGGGTCTGTCCAGAACTACTATTTTGCCTTTCTATTCGTCCAAGTGTTCTTGGTCGTCTCCATTTCCGGAAGTGCTTTAGCAACTCTTGGATCAGCAACTGAAATCACTGCAATTCCCAACACATTAGCGACTCAACTTCCAAAGGCGGCAAACTACTTCTTCTCATACATGATCCTGCAAGCCTTGTCGACTAGTTCCGGAACATTGCTGCAGATATTTACTTTGATCCTGTGGTATGTACTGCCTAAGCTCTTTGACAATACTGCTCGACAAAAGTGGAAGCGGAACACCACTCTTCCCTCAGTGACCTGGGGTACCTTCTTTCCGGTGTACACCAACTTCGCCTGTATTGCTCTGATTTACAGCGTTGTTTCGCCGATCATCGCGATCTTTGCGATCATAACCTTCACACTGCTCTGGATCGCCAACAGATACAATATGCTCTACGTGTCCAGATTTCAACTGGATACTGGTGGTCTGCTGTATCCAAGGGCCATCAACCAAACCTTCACGGGCCTCTATGTTATGGAGCTTTGCATGATTGGCTTATTCTTTCTCGTTCGAGACGAGAACAATAATGCCGCCTGCGTGCCGCAAGCCATTATCATGATCGTCGCCGGACTCCTCACCTTTCTCTACCAAATACTGCTGAACATGTCATTCGGCCCTCTCTTCCGCCATCTTCCAATCACATTTGAAGATGAAGCTGTCCTCCGTGATGAGGCTTTCGAAAGAGCACAGGCACGCCGCCTTGGCCTAGAGGACGATATTGCAGACCTGCCTCAGCATGATGGCGGGATAGAGATGTCCAAACTCAACGCAACCAGCAAGTTCGCAAAGTTTAATCCGGTCAACGTTGCCCATGAAGCTGGTTCCTGGGCAGCCAGATCAGGGCGAAAAATCAGACAAAACACTTTCGGCCGTGGTTCCGGCAACGATGCTGCCCCCACTGCATCAAATCAACCTCATCTGCAACGCAAACGCAAGCATCGTGATATCGAAGCCCAGAAGAAGATTGCCGATGCTCTTTATGGCGGCTACAATGACGAAATCGAGGATCTGACACCTGATGAGAGAGATATTCTTGTGAAGCATGCCTTCCAGCATTATGCGCTGCGGGCACGCCGTCCTACTGTGTGGATTCCCAGGGATGATATCGGAGTCAGTGATGATGAGGTGAAGAGAACGAGAGAGTTCGCTGGCAACAATATTTGGATCAGCAATGTGGGTGCGGCTTTAGATGGGAAGTCAAGAGTTGTCTATGGAAGAAACCCGCCAGACTTCTCGGAGATCGATTTAATCAATCTGTGAGCTGGATCTCTAGTTCACGTATGCAGATAGAGGACGCGGGGTGGAGGCATGTATCATTGTTTTGGATTTAGCGGCATTACGGCGTTGGACACCCCATAGCATAGTGTCGCACAGAAGTGCCTACACTCTTTCTGGTTTTATTTCGGATACCAAGAAACGAATTCATCGCTGGTATTCCCATTTTTCTAACGCACCCTTTTCACAAATGAGAACAACCACAAGGCGTCTCCCTCTCACTCATCAGCACCCAAATCCGCACCTAACACCCACCTACAGACCTCCCTAACCACGTCCTTTGCCCCCTCAGAATCCTGCTCCTTAACTACATCCCTACTACCTTCCCACACCAAGCCGCTAACCCTCCCACCCTCCCCCTCCTTCCCAACCAAAATCTCCATCGTACTTATCTTGCGCCCGGTCCAACTTCGATAAAAATTCAAGTTTACAGTCTCCCCTTCCTTCACTTCTCCCTCGGAACACACAAACCACTTATCCTCCATCTCGCGCGGCTTGAAGCCGTTTATCAACGCGGTGAGTTGCGGGGGAGTGATTGACACAGACCAAGGTGTGGTGATGACGGAGCGTGTGAAGGGCTTGGTTTTCCAGGCTGTGGGGAGGACGCGGTGTTCTGTGGGAGCGCCAGACTGGCCATACATTACGAAGTGGGCTAAATCGAGGGGGTCGACTCCGCCTGGGTTATGGCTTTGGATCATGGTTCCGTCAGGAGGCAAAGAGTCGGTTGGAGGTTTTCGTTTTTGTTTCCAAGGAAACAGTTTTGAGAAGAATTTTGAGATGATGGAAAACATTTGGGGGGTTTGGAGAGAGGGTAGAAGCGCGGGTCTGAGGAGACTTTTAAGGTATGGGGAGGTGGAGGCAGCTGTCATACCCTTCCATGTTCGGAGTTAAGCCTTGTGAGGCTGCGGCCGGAGGCGTCTGAGTGGAGCGAATCATAGCGGGTTCGTGACTGAATACGAGGTTGTGTCAACTCGGTAACTCTTGCAGGAACGTTTAAAAATATCAAGTGAGTACATGTCTCGTATTTCCTAATATTTGTTTGCAAAGTAAACCATCATCGTTACCTGGTTATGTAAGGATTCATGGCACTCCTCACTCAACCCAACCCGTATTCAAGCTCTTTGCGCACGCAAGGCCATGAAAAAAAAAAGTTAACTGGCAATCTACTCTTCCCCAACTTCCAAAATCATTAAATTTCATGACTGCTGGCCCTATTCTTTTCCGGCCCTACAAGAAGCGCAAATGGCAAGTAAATCTGGGAGACGCTGATGAGATCGACGGTTCGCTCGCTTAAAAGAAAGGGGTGGTACTACAGGCAAATCTAAGCTCTCAACTTTGCGAGCTCAGCTTCCCACGCATTCACTTCCAGATGCGTGAGCAATAGAGTCCCAAAAACGAAACTCACAGGGAAGCGTGACAGTGAGAAGAATAAAAGCCACCAAAAAAATCCTTCCGACGTAAAATATTGGTAATGAGGCGCTACTGCGCAACTATATTAGTGCAGTTGGCGTTGCCGGGAGTTGATGTTCCTATAAATACGACCTGAACAGCAGCATATCTATCCAAGTATCAATATCTAAATCTCTTCTAGTATCAAGCTTTACTTACGTTGCGGTTGCAGCAAATATGTCCGCCATTCCAGCACGCGTTGTGGCAATCAGTGCCAGTGAAAAAAGTACTGTGAAGACGGCCATCGTCCAAAGACGTTTGGCCACACTCGCAATAGTATACAGCAGAATTGTTGAAGTGATTGGCAATACACATGCTAGAAGTGTGCTTATGGCCCAAGTCAGACGAAGGATAGTTGCTCTTTCGTAGACCACTGTTCCCGCGTGGTGCTCCTCACAACCAGGCTTCTTGGACAAGATTAGAGCAAGTTCCCCTTATCAGCTATAATTTTTACTTACTTTTGTTCGGTAGCCAAGATTTCTATGATACCAATGGGTCAGACTATCGGATATCCACGAAAACAAAGGACTTTCATCGGCCCATGGGTTCAGGGAGACGAGATCCGCTCGCCACTCATCACTTGACCAAGTTCGATTGTCCGAGCCGTAGAGACGCACGTTGCCCATTCCTGCGCGCTCCATCCACTCGTTTAGAAACCCCAAGTCCTGCTTTTTCGGTGCCGACAGCTTATTGAGCTTTGTGTGTCGAGGAAGGGCATTTTCTATAGCCGTAAGTCCCTCACTTAACTAATTACCCCTTGATCACGCACCGTATTCTTCCAACTTATCCCTGATTGCTAGCATCGTCTCCCATCGATGCCCATCATTCCCTTTTTCTACATGATCTTCGCAAGACTCCTTTAACGCCAACCAATCAAGCGAGTAGACTTTCCTATCCGGGTGGTCGGAAGCATCATCGGCTTTTGCGTATTTTTGCAAGTCAAGCTCAAGATCTCTTAATTCAGCCTGCAAGTAAAGTAGGTTCAATGCACTAAGAGCAGAATAACGACGTAATATAGCAACCTCGGGGTGCTCTCCCATAAGCAAGCCTATTTTTGCGTACCCTGTCATGGTGAACTGCCTCCTTCTGAAGGCTCTGGGCTTAAGCAGCAGTGGCTGCGAGTACAGTTTGTCTATTTTCGTACAATAAAATTTTTGTCGTTCGTTTATACGATGGCGACACTAGCTCTTGAATAGTTTGACCACGGTGAAGGAGAATCAAGCGCTATCGCTGGAGAAGCCTCGATTTGATCAAATGAGAGCGGCTTTCAACACTATGTACCTTCCCGCACCGGGTGGGAGTAAATTGTGATTCCATGTGCTCAAAACGGTCCAGTCTAGCAATGCATTGAGCCCCTGACTCCTTACTCACTGTGGCCGGGCGTAGCTTAACCATCAGTTCTCTCCCGCCGCAGAATCAAAGAGTCGGGGGCCATGGTCATTGGCTATCAGTGCAGAGTGCACATCAGGAAAACGCCGCAAATGCATGTTGGGTTGGCATCACCCTACCTGCGTTAAAAAGCGATTTTTTACACAGACTCGGGGTTGCCTGGTCGAAACCCTTGTTTGTCTCTTCGGGCCTGTTTCAATGATTGGGCACCAGGCAAGGCAACTGCACTTCAATCCCGAATGGCTCTAGACCGGAGGACTGCATGGGGGCTCAGCTCTTGCCCAGCAACCAAACGATCAGATAGTTAGAATTATCAGGCTGAAATACCTTCGCCCTTCTCATAATTACTCCTGACGCCTTTGGTTCTTCCTGTGATCACCGCTTACATTCCAAGTGGTAAATTTCTTCAAATGCTGTGACAAAAAGATGGCATCACGTTCATCACGCAGGACCAAATACTCAAAGGAAGAGAGGGTCCCCGCACAATGGAGTGACTGGGAGTGGGCACAGGATTATGGCATGTACATGAGATATCGGTTGGACAAATATGGTCAGTATTCAGTGCACAATAAACGATAAGAAAGCCTTCCTTATAACCTCTTTGCTAGGGAATTACGAATTCAAAGATACCGATGGCAATGAAGAAACCACTTCTTCGAACCACCAATCTTCGAACAACAACCCCTCCTCGACAAGTAATCAGTATGGGGCTGGTACAGAAACATACCTCCCCAACCAAGATAATAGCTATGGCCTTTCAACACTCAATATTAATTCGCCACAGCTGGATGCGAAAGCGTCCGTTCGCCAGGTCCTTGGTCCAGCACCCTCTAAACCAGCGGGGCAGTATTATCCATCCAATCCATATTCGCTGGGTGCAACTTTAATTATGAGTGCCTTTGGCTGGAGCGCAAATGGGGAATATCCAGGCTCTTCAGGAACTTACAATTCTGGTCTCTCTTCGCGCGAGCCAATATATCGCTCACATTCAGAGCCCGCCTATCAGACGGTGAGTCTGCCATGCCCCATCGGTGTCGGTGAGATTTTCCACTTTTTGGAGCTAGAACTGACCTAGACAACTCGTCAGAGACATGAACGGCCGACCCTTGACATATTCTTCGGTGACAAATTGGGACAAGAGATAAGGTATATAGCACTTCTAGATTCCCAATCAACCTACGACTGGATATCCGATCGCATTCCCTTAAAGCTACAACTCCCAACATCTGAGCCAAGTATCCACTCATCGACAGGCGCCGAGGGAAATGTGGTCAGATCAATAGGACGTGTGAATTTGAGATGGAGGAAAGCCCCAAATGGCTCCAGAATCTACGAAGATGATTTCGATATCTTCCAAGACCCGAACATCGACGTTATATTTGGCTGGAGCACGTGCATAAAGTACGATCTTCTCAATGATAACTCCTCAAAACTTATCCCATTGATATCATACAACGCCGAGACTGAAGGTATAGATTGTGAGGCCCCGCTTTTATTATTCCGGGCTAACAACCGTTCTCTTCAGATGAAAGACGGCAGGGCAAAATAGAAGACACCAAACAGAGAAATGGACAGCGCGATTCTGAAGCTAGGAAACAGAGAAGTGAGACAAGGAAGCCAGACCAAAGGTTAGACAAGGGGCCGGATAGGGGGAAATCGAAATCATGAGGCGGTTCTCAGGCCACCTGGTTTTGTTCATCCAAGCGAAGGAGCACTTGGCCTCTTCTCGACAACCCCTTCGTTCTTCTTGAGAATCCAGATTCGGTCTCCGTAATCGTGCCATCAACACGTCACCAAAGGAATGGTTTGCAGATGTTTTGAAACTTGGACATCTGAACAGTTCCCAGCCTTTCAAAGAAATCCCTCTCTCCTTCGAAAGCTTCAACTCCAATCGATACCACACACCTTTTTTCCATTGCGTTGACTGGAAGGAGAGTCTCTCATTCTGACTCTATATTTGAAGCACTTGCCAAACCCACTCGCGAAATATCAGTTATGGACTTGTCATTTTTGGGCCAGCCAAGAATTTTGAGGAGCTGACAACTCCAAATGGAACGCTGAGCCATGCATTTCTAAAGTCGGTAGTAGCTCAAACCATCCACAGGACAGACCAACTCAGGTATCCTTCAATCTCCCAAACTGTGGCTCAATAGAAACAACTCCATCATCATCTAGAACTTTGCCCCTATCCCATTCCCTGCCCTCTCCCTTCTTCGCCCATCGAACATCTTCCTCCCGCTTCGCGCCACCATTTTCCCATCGCTTAACCTCGTCCTCTGTGAATCCAGCAGCTCTCAGACGATCAGCACCTAGCTCCTTATATTTCTTACGAGCTCTCATTGCCTCTAAAGCTTGATCCCAAGGGTCATCCTCATCGGAATCTAGCCGGACGTCAGTTGTCGGGTCGTAGTTTGCTGAGAATCTGGCATCGATACCGGAAGCTTGAGATATGGTGCCGCGGCCTTTGGTTCGTACTTGAGGAACAGCTGGAGGGCGAGGACCGATAATGTCATCTAGAGGATCTGAATAATAACCCTCCTGTGTCTTTGCTTCTGCTTCCTTGACATCCTTCTTTGGTTTCTTTGATTCGGACTCGGGATTTTCCCGCTCAGATCGATGCGACTTCCCTCGTGCTTTATCTGCCTCGGGAGATCTCGACCGCTTCCTTCTTGGTGATCTTTCACGATGTCTACTCTCTTTGCTCCGGTATTCCCCGGGAGATGCCGACCGTGACCTATGCCGTCTTCGTCGGTCTTCGCCATCCTTGCCCCGATCTCTAGAGGTGCTTCTGTGTCTCCGATGGTGACTTCTGTGGCCTCTTGGCCTCCCACACCCTTCCCTGTCCTCTCTGCTATCCCGATTTCTTCGAGACACAAATTTCGGTTTCTCCTCAGGCTCCTCGTCTTCACTAGAAGTGTTCACACGCCTTCCGCCCGCTCCCACCCTTGCTCGCTTCCTCGGTCTACCTCCAAGAATGGCCGCAATATCTCCAAGCTGACGTTTTCTAATATCTCCTCCTCCAACTCGACTTGCTTTCTCCTCACGGTGCTCATTAGATGCTAGACTCTGCAGACGAGCGCGAGATTCTGCAGCTTCTTTGGCGAGTAGTGCTGCATTGTGGCTGTCAGTATCCTTGATGATATTGCGTAGAAAACGTGTATTTGGTTTGGGCTTATTCGCTGGTGGTCTGATATTATTAGACTTACATTTTACATATTTCAGGTAGGTGGGACGTACTTAGATTGCTTGAAAGCGTCAAGGCCCATGGAGGAGTACTTGATGGCGCTTTCCTTTGCATCCTTGGCCAGTAGCTCAGCTACATAATCATCGGTTAAGATCTCGTCGTTGGCCATGGTTACTCAGTTTCGAGCCCGTTGCTTACGAGGACTTAATAAGAGATGTCGGGGTTCAAGGTCGGGTCTTCTGTGCCCTTTGGGAATAATCAAGGTGACGGAACGTGAGTAATAAATTCGTCGGCACGCTGCTTTTAGAAGGCGGTGAAGGATGTCCCGCAAAATTGCCGGAGTCGTTGAAGTACCGCGTAAACAAACGCAAACCACTGTAAAACCTGCGAATCACTCCATACTTCCAGCACGATTACGATTTCTTGAGAGTCCTAGCAACTCGGAAAATCCGACCAACTTGTCAAACATTACCTAGAATTGGGCTTAAAAATCACGGGCGTTCGCGTCAAACACGCTATGTAATCAGGTCCCAAGTAAACACTCCACTCAACATTCAAAATTGATTTGAGAAAATCAGCTTGTTGGGCAATCAACATGGCGCAATCTCACAGCGAGGTTCTGGACGCTCTTTTGGATACCCAAGCTTCTCACGAGCTTTCCATTATCAAACTCAGCGAACCAATTTCGGGACCACTGAAGCAAAATGGCGCAGAACGTACATCTGACGTATCTGCGGAGGTTTTTGAGAATCCAACTCCGGCAAGTTTAGAAGCAGATCTGGCACATTACAAGGCATGTTGATATCTCTTGGTGAAGGTTACAGTTGTTGACCCAGTCACAGGAACTCTTCTCGAAACTCCGATTCTCCTACCTCGAACAAGTCACCAAAGAGAAATTTATACGCGCAATTGTTGGCGATCCACCCCTGGTAGTAGAACACCAAGAGAACGTTGAGCTCGAGGAGTCACTCGCTGTCGCAAAGGCGGCGTTAAAAGCACAGAAGACAGAAGTTGCAGAGCTGGTGGCAGAGTTGGAAGCAAGAGGTCGAGAGTTATGTCGAAAGTACGAGAACATTCAGATGGAGACAACACAGTTGCAAGAACTGCCAGCGAAGATTGGAGCTTTGCAAACTAGTGTTGAGGAACTGAAGGCAGCCCAACAGCCGGGTTCAAATCCGACATTGAACCTGCCTCTGGAGAAGACTCTGGCGTTGGTGGAAGAACGCGAAAGGGAGAGAGCGGAATTGGATAGGCAATTGGAGCAACTTCAGGTTATGGTTCCAAGAAAAACCAGGGAATTAGAGAGGCTGAGTGCTGAATTGCAGCCCCTGGAGGTCAAGAGACTTGGAAGTACCGCTTCGGCTAGAGAAGCCAAGAGAAGGAAGGAGGAGGCCCTTGGCGGTGTTGGAGACGATTTAGAGGAGCGAGGCAGATGGTGGAGAGGTGTCGAAAGTGGATTGAAAGGCATGCTAGGCGTGGAGGGTTAAGTTGGGTTGTTTGAGGAGTAATGGTGAGGGAATACCAGAGGATCAGGGGTCAGGCGTTCTGTGACATTGTCTCGAAATGTTTCCATGGTTTCTGGCGTCAGTAGAAATGTATGTTCGAGTCTCCTTTCGAACGTTTCACACAATTCGTAAGAGAGAGGAAAGGTACTTGTTGATCCATGGAGAGAATGGCCGTTGAGCACTCATGCTTACCTTCCCAATATATGGTCGATTATCGTCAATTGATAACATTGTGGTAGTATTTCTAACCTATCCCAAAGGTACTCTGACCATTGTTTGGAGGACTCCCGAGAGCTATGACAAAATCATCAAGACAATTATGGGCATCCCTAACGGCAAATATGTTGCAAGCAAATAAATTATAAATGCCCTTTGTTAGCCATAGTCAAGAGCTCGCTGAGTGCTTTTCTAAATCGAGCCGAGGTGAGATGAGGTGAACGTGAGCAACGTCATGTGATGACTCGGTCGCTTAATTCGAACTAGCCCACACACCGGAATCAAAAAATCCAAATCATCCCGATCGCGACAAAATCCCAAACCTCAACAAGCTCGTCAGTCAACGTCAACGAGGTATGCTCTTCTGCCCTTGCGATTTCCCCCCCTCCTCCCAAAAAAATTTAAACTAACATCCTACTCTCCAGCCACTCAGCCAAGATGAGTACGTTGCGACCTACATGACTGCCGTCACTTGCATCAAGTTAGCTACTAATATCTTCACTTATAGCGAAAGGCACGAGTTCCTTCGGTAAAAGACATAATAAAACCCACACCCTGTGCAGACGCTGCGGTCAGTAGAATCGATTCCGGAGAGCACTTGGGGGTGGAAGAAAGCTGGAGCATGTTTGGAAATTGGGGCATCAGCAGACTGACATCTCGAACTCCCAGGCCGACGATCTCTTCACATCCAAAAGCACACCTGCTCATCATGCGGATACCCAGCTGCTAAGATTCGGCAATGTACGTTTCTCTCGGCTGCAAACCTTTCGAGGCGCCAATGGCACGCGACTTGGAGGTTCTGAAGCTAACGCGGTATTGCAGACAACTGGGGCGAGAAGGCTAAGCGGAGAAAGACCACTGGTACTGGACGTATGAGACACATGAAGGGCGTTACCAGAAAATTCAAGAATGGCTTCCAGACCGGTGCTCCCAAGGATGCGAAAGGACCATCGACCAAGGCAGAATAAGGGATGCATCTGAGGAGTTGATTTGGGATTGCGGACTGATTGCTTTATGAGATGTCATGACGGCTGCGGTCATACTAGCAAATGCCATCAATTTGCGTCGCAAGTTTTGTTGCAAGATGAACTTTGGGTTTTTTGTGATCCGACTTCCGGAGGCTCTGCATCGATGGCACAACCACGGATATGAGCATACAAATGGCAAGCACCAGGTCTCACAAAGTTTCCGCTTGATCTACTTGTGATAGGAGTGAGGCTCTGAATTGTGGACATGTCCAGTGGAATCTTGCCAGGCAGTTCATTGGCCTCTCTCGAATACCTTCACACCACCGTCCCCTCCCACAAAGTACAGAAGTTCCTTCTCCTCTATCCGCCTCTGGATACCTTGACTACCTTGCTCGATACTGTCCCCGACAGTAACCCTCAGAACTCCACTAACATCCCTTGCCGTACCAGTATCTAACAACCTCAAACTCATTATGAAATCGGCTTCATGTGATATGTTAAGCACCAAAGCCGCATGGTCCTTTTCAAGAGGCGTTTGACTTGTTGATACTAAAGGGTAGTCTGCTGAGATGGACAAGATTGTTGAATGTGCCTCCTAAAGAGATCAATTTTCCTGTTATGTTACATCTGCCCTTGGGATGTCACGTACCTCTCGCAAGCCAATCAACATCTCTCCAAGGTTCACGGCTCCAATTTCGTCTCCACCAGCTGCCAACAATAAATCCAACTGGTCGATGACTAGGACGATGTTTCCTTCATCGGTGTCTTTCAGACTGTGGATGGCACGCTGAATCTCCCTAGATACAGTTGCAAATTCCGGACTGCACAAAACATTCTCTTCGCCCCTTACTGCTGATATCTTCGGAAGGAAAAGTCCAGTTAAACCATCCACAAAAGCAAATCTCTTCTTGGAAGCAAATTTTTCGAGATCGAGACCCTACATCCAAAAAAAATCAAAAAATCAGCCTCATATCCTCGCTCACCTCTACATGAAAAATTCGAAACTGAAATGAGCAACATTGAAAAGATGAAAGATAAAAGAAATGCCTACCAATCTCCTTCCGTTTTCTTTCCAGAAAGCAAAATCTCTCATAAAGCTCACTAGAACCAATTTGGTATCATCTCCTCGCGGTGATACTGACAAGGGCTCGGGTCGAATCAACGTGCTGTGAAGAAATCTGAGGACAAGCCAATTTGAGCTTGCACCTAGGACGCTTGTAAGGAGGATGAGAGATGCTTCTGGAGGAAGCGCGAGATAAGGCTCAAGAAGCGGCGGGATACGTGAAGACATCTTGAATATTGAAGTGAACGAGATGGCCAAACTTTTGCAGGCGAGGAGGACAGCCAAATTTAGGGTTGGTCACGTGACTGTATTTCCATGTCCAACCGTACTTGTCTTCGACTTTGACTTCCCCTCCATCAACCAATTACTTTATCCCATGCATTGGATAACCGTCCAGCCATCCACATAAACCTTTACACTCCCCATCGTCCAAACATCCCATTTAAGAAAATTGTAAACAAATGATTCGTCAAAACCTCTCGGAACAGTCAGATTCGAATCACGGATCATGGATCCATGATTTTGATAATTGTACTGTATTGGATTTCCTTATTCGGAGCACTGGATCTCCGCTATATATTTACCACCAATTGACAACTTCTTCGGCTTAATTGGGCAAATCCGTCTTCACGATACGGGACGATCTCCTCTTGGACGAACACGACAGGGCGGTGGCATCAATTGCCTCCACTATATGCCAGTTTTATGCTCGAAAAAGGCATTTCGGATAGACCATGAATCTACCAACAGCGCTCGACAATCACACTATCAGCGGGATAGGATGGTTGACACTTCGGGTCTATCCAATATACTGAGAGTGGATACTCATACTAAAGCCGCCTTGGTGGAGCCCAATGTTCCCATGGACACTCTTGTTGAAGCTACTCTTCGACACGTTTGGTACCCCCCGTTGTCATGGAGTTTCCAGGAATTACTGTGGGCGGTGGATTTGCTGGAACTAACCTCCGCCCTCTCACTCATTCTACCGAAAAGGGGTAAAACTTCCTCCGGAATGGTTAGAGGATAAACTAGCCAAAAAGCGTTCAAGCTTCAGTCAATATGCTGTTTCACGGAAAGAACTCAGTTCGTCTGGTTTAACGTAGTGTCTACCCACCGGGTTAGGCACCAGAGTTTTGCTGATTTGCACCTTCGGGGTATTTTGGCAGGTGGTGGAAATTGACAAAAGCGAGTTGAGCAAAGGGGGTCTGTTTGCTTTCTGTTCGGAACTGAATACAAGAACATTTACAATCTCGCCACCCTTTTACCTGAAAGTGGCAAGAGTGAATAGCTCCTCTCCTCTTAGGCCTTTTGTTGCACATCATACCGATATTCCAACGATAGTAGTATATTGGTGTCATTCTTGAAGTCGAGAGTGGCTCCCGTAAGTCAAATTATTGGTACGCATGGCATAAATGCTCGGGAGGACCTTGGGACACTGGCAGCGTCAACTCGAAGTCAAATCGTTGCTCCCGCTGTAGTAAACGCTGATAATCTCCTATTACCAGGTATTCCGAAGGCCACTCACTTTCTCATCGGTTGTGTGATGAGCTTTCTTTGCGTTCGAAACATCATACTTTAGCATCTCTAGAGTTCTAGAACAAGTTGACTAGCTGTGGATGTGCAATGTCCAATTCAAAGCAGGTAATGTTTGTCGACATCAAGAATATTGTTGGGCTGCCAACTACATGTAACGGCTATCCAGCCAATAAAAGCATCCAAAGAATCCCGAGTAAGGGTTCAAGAGAAGCGGCAAATTCATTGCATAAAAAGTGTCTGTGTCTCCAGGGGCATGGTATCCCAAACTCCTTGCAATGCTCACGTGAGTTATCCTTCTATCCCAACTCCAATGCTCGCCAGCAAAGCGAACGCTAATCCGTAGCTCAACTGCCTCAAAGTACAGCGAGCTTAAAATTTCTCCATCAAGTTCTTCCTGACGGTCCACATTCTAGCCCTCTTCCCATAAATATACATCGGAATCGAAAAAGTCATCAGAGTGAGTTGAATAGCACCAACGTAGATGAACACTGTCTTCGAGCCATCGTTCTCAAGCCATTTGGTGAAGAACAAGCTGAATACTAAGCCGTGAAAGACGTTCTTGCTAAAGTTGAGTGTCACCAACGCCTCGCCAGCATACTGTCGATAACTGTCAACACAGAACGTGATCGCAGTCGTTGAGCCTAATGAGCATCCGAACGATATTATGCCAAAAAATATTGTAGGGACAATCCAGGCATCGTGCTCATAGGCTGACCAGCCAAAACCCATGAGACCGATCACAGTACTGATAGTAATTGGAATTGCCATAACAAGACGGAATTCGGGCTCATAAAGACCTCCATTACGCTTGGCCATAGCTCGGACAATGATATCGCTAACTTTCCCCGCGACCGCTGTTCCAAGTATACCGCCGATGAAGGGTGAGATGTATATGAGACCAGTTGATAGAGCGGAGAATCCATAGGTAGTGCGGCTGCGGTAGATCACTGCCACGGATTCTGACAACACGATTAACCACCCAACTGAGCAGGAATAGACCACTGCGGACCACAGAACAGAAGGGTATGCAAATAGAATGAATGGTCTGACTGCAACTCGAAACCAACTATCATGGCTCAATCGGCCATTGTAGGGTTTCAAGGTTTGAAGGAATGTTAGGCGAGGACGATTTCTGAGACTGTTGGTATAGACAAGCGCAGGCGGAGGCTGCTCGAGTGGGGATGATGCTCCTCTATCATTGTTCATCTCGCCGTTTTTCTCTTGAAGTCCGGAGGCGATGTAATCATTAGCACCTCTTTCGACATCCTCATACCAAGGAAAATTGAAATTGTGCAGACTTGGCAAAGGGGCAAGGCCACTTTTTGGTGTTACTTGGCCAGCTTCAGCCAGTGCATCTTTCACTACTAGCCAACCATAAGCGTTACGCATTGCCGGTGGCTTTCGCTATCTTACCTGAGGATTCGCCACCCAAAGTGCTCATGGCACCCTCGGGGACAGGGGTGCCGTGATCTGCAGCGGCGTCTTCACCGCCGTGTCTACTCTGTTCGGGAGCAAACCCAACATGACGCATTGAATTGATACGGTGGGCTGGAGTTGGTCTTTTTGGAAGAGTTCCGTTTGCAGATCCAAGGGGTGCTGTCTTCTCCAGGTTTTTTGTATGTTCATCATTTGAGTCAGCTTGGGCTACTGGTAAATCTTTCTGTTGTGTGTGCGAGTGGGAGGAGAAAAGTGAAAATCTGGGGCTATTCTTGGACTGTTTCCGACTCTTCGGAACAGGTGCTCTGTCCCAATATGATTCGGGAACGAAGAAGAAAAGTAGAACTCCACAGAAGCCAACGACGATGGCAACAATCCTTTTCTATGTTAGAATTTCGCAATCGACTCTAGTCAGAGGATTTTCCTTACCAGAATACCCATCTCCATCCCATCGACTGAATAATTGCGGCACTGACCAAAGGTACCAGGTTCTTACCACCAAGAAGCAGGAGAGTGTATATTCCGAGGCGATAGGCGCGCTCGTGGAGGAAGAAAATCTCTGCCACTGTAGCGGATGGCAAACATTCAACAGGGCTGACAGAGATCCCCTGAAATATTCTGGCAACCAAGAGGGAATTATAGCTTGGCGAAGCAGCGCACCAGACAGAAGTGCATATGAATAGTATAGCACTAAAGAGATAGACTGGGCGTTTGCCGAAGAGAATCGCGGTAGGAGAGAAGAGTACGGAGCCTACTCCTAATCCCATCATATACAACCCAGTCGTTAGAGCAACTTTCGACGTTGCAACATTGTAAGTTGCGGCGACATTGGTAAAGCCCGCAGCCAGAATTGGGGTTATGCCTCCTCCAACCATACAATATAAGCCAAGTGAAAAAAGAGCTGCATCTCTTCTCAATGTCGGCCAATTCAAGGGGTCATTAATGGAGTCGTCTGGTTGAGGTTCGAGGATGATCGCTCCATCTTTGGTCGTCTTCTTGTTTTTTGTTGCTTGAGAAGTACGGGGTATACGTCTTTGCACTGCGGGTTGTTGTGGCAAGGAGGAAGCAGACGTTCTGGCTGGGGCATTTCGAAGGCCAAGAGGCTCATTACGCTGACCGGCCAGGAGAAGGACGGATCCTGTAGCGTGGCACAATTAGTTTCGTTGATCTATCTTTCCATCCCTCTCTAGAGCTAGCAAACGTACCTGGTACTTCGTTCGTTCTTCGATCGTTTAGAACTCCCAGACCCCATTTTGTTGGTTGTTGGCCCTTCTCTTCTTCAGACTCCTCAATATCCCCCTCTTCGTCGGCATTGCGTCCATTCGAGACCGAATTGCGGGCGAAGAAAGATCGTGGTCGTTCTGAACTAGGTGTGGTAGGTATAGGATCCAGTTCTTCATTGCCAGGCATATTGCTCCGAGAGCCAGCCAACATTTACAAGTGGCAAGGAATCCTTTGCGAGGATGAAGGGCACGGAACGGGTTCTAGCGTTCTGCACAAAGACAACTTTCTCTGCAAGTAATAGTGATATTTGGTAGGTGTAAGGCGGAACGGCTCGTCCGGGAAAGAGAGGCTAGAGGCTACTTAAGATGAGGAGGATGGGGAAGAGAAGAGCTGAGTTAATGAACAACACATGTGTACTAGCACTATCGAGAAAAAAAATCCGAAAGTCAAAGTTTATCGAAGACGGGCAATAAGGAAGGTGCTATACTCTCTCTCAGAAGTGGGAACACGATTCACTCGGGTGGCGGTTGCCAGTTGAGCCTGCTTATATGGGCGGTGAGGATCTTGTCTCTCGATGACGCAGATCCAGGATTTGCACAGCCGTAGAGGACGCAAAGACATGAGGATGCATTAAAATCAAATGAGAGACAGTGCGAATGGTCTGAGAATATTCGTCTAACTGGCAGAGGAGGGGTCTCGTGGTTAGCTCCTCGAACGTGTTGCTGTCAGCTGAGATCGTCCCTTGCTCGGAGCTGCAAGCCATGCAGATTTCAAAGTCGCCTCGGTGAAGCATCCGGAATGACGCAGGCCAAGCAAACAGGGCAAACCATTTCAAATAGGCGCGTTTGCAGCTCTCCAAAACAACGCTTCTGGAGCTGAACCAACGCCTGCATAAAATATGATCACAAGGCTCTCAACACAAATGCCAACATGGCCCAGACTCCCTTTCCCCAGAAATCTTTCGATGGCTGCTCCAATTCGACAGTTCTCCGCCACGAAGCAGAACAAAGCCAAGAATCGCATTTTCACGTCGTGGGTAACCTAGTTTCGTTCCTGAGCTCCTGTGATCTACTATCTTCTTATGGTGCGGATCTGGAAACTTGGAGCACAGCCGTTTGTTGAGGTCTTCTGGGGTATGACAAGGTCACTTTCAAGGAAGCATGTTCCTAAAGTCACACTTCATCGCACATTGGTTCAGCAGCCAGGGCCATTGTTGACACATCACTTTAACGGATGAGAAGTCACCGAATACGGTTCACCTTCAAAATCGGAAGCAAGTGCTGACAAACTTCAGCGTCCGCCGACCCGATGACTTCTCAACCTACCTTCTTCTCTCGACTTCTTCCCGAAAACCCCTCATAACATTCTGGACCGCCTCCTATTGCAATACCTGTCGAATCGTCTCCCCCCTCCTTCAGGAACTGATTTCATCCGGTGTTGGCGAAGCAGAAGGCGCCGTCTCTTTCGCAGAAATTGAGTTCGATTCACAAGATATAATGGACAGTGGATTGGCTATGACTTATATGATCACGAGCATACCTACATTACTGAGTTTCGAGAGAGGAGAGGCACAGACTTACACAAAAGTGACGGATCCGAAATTGATGCGAGATAGAGAGTGGTTGAAGGAGTGGATCAGGACAGAAGCAGGGAGGGGCGGTGGTGCTGGATTGAATGCTGGTGGTGGAATCTTTGGAGGGCTGTGGGGAAACTCCAAGTAGCAAAGCTCCGGCAAATACTCCAAGTATACTGGGCTATTGGGGAACAGGTTGAGTAGTCGTTGGCATTTCTCATCTATCGTCACTTCGTGATAGGGCATGGCCTGGATCATCCGCTAGCCTTCTCCCTCCCGTGATACGCAAAATTCGATATCCAAAACGTATCACCTGTCGAGTCTCACGACTCATGGGTTATAGAACACCTCTTCAACGCCCTTCCACCAAGCCGGTTCGCCCTCCGCACTGCTCTTCGCACCGGGCACGAATGATTCTTGGTAGCTGTCGGTCATTTTCCACCACTCTTGAACTTTTGGGTTGTCCCTCATCCGTTCCATATCACCCGCATAGTTATAGCCCTTTTAATGTCAGGTTGTGTGCTTGAAAGGGAGAGTAAAGAGGACATACTACGTATTTAAATGATGCGAAGAGGATGTGGGTTTCAGGGTCATGGAAAATAGAGTCTGCACAGAACACATTAGCTACAGATTCAAGAAGAAAATGATTCTCGACTCCTAAACCACCCCAACTCCCCAAATGAAAGATAGCATAGCATAGTCTTAAAGAAGAGAAATAGACTCACAATCCTCAATATTGCAGTCCTTAATCTGCTTCAACACCTCCGGCCAGACCTTAGCATGACACTCCTTGTACTTCTCCACACACTCCGGCTTCAGCTTTACAATCTGCGCAACACGGCGCCCTTGATTCTTTAACCGGTATGTTGGCCGCGACGTCGGCGATGTGGGCGAGACGGAGGGGATTTGGGGGGTTGTTGGCGAGGCGGGGTTCGAGGAACTGGTGTTGGACCACATTTTGTCTCTCTGGGGACCGGATAGGTAGGGAGTTGTAGGTTAAAAAGTCTCGAAGGAAGAGAGAGTTTTAGGGGGGTAGAATTCGTAAGGGAGGGCGGAGAGTAAGCGTGTGGTCTGACGAGCGTATTCCTGAAGATCGAATATCTGCGAGGAGCTCCGGGAGTGTGGGGTTCTTCTGTATACGAAATGCCGTACAACGCAGGCAATTGAGCTCGTGATACACCCAAACTTCCCGGACAAAAGTCACCGAGGTTGCAGTTGCAGGTAAGGGGAGGTTTTAAGAGTGAAGGATTGGGAATTGGAAAACTTGGGTTGTGCTTGTGCTTGATGATGCATGGGGATTTCTAAGCTGGGAAGTTTGGGAACAATGATGGTGCCCGAGATGGCCCCGTAAATGCGAGCAGTGCTTTCCTGACACGAATTTATCCGGGGCAATGGGCAATGCACGTCACTTGCGCTTGATTGGATTGGGCGTTTTTCTGTATCTCCGGTAAGGCTAGCAATTTGTCCAGAGTTTGTCCAGAGATCTGTGATATGAGATTCATAGTCGAAATGCGAGTTGTGGTGTTCTGGTCAAGCATATGATATCTGTAAGTCTCCAGATGATCTAACTAATCTTGCCTATTGACTCCACTTATGCCCCAGTCCACATGTACAGTGATCCCACATCCTGTAAAGCTCCAACAAAGGAAACCTTTTCGCTGGCACCAATACCCAACCCTTATTTGTGTCTTAGACCCACCAGGATACAACAGAAATGCAAGTATATTAGAGAAAATGAGCCCGCGGTGGCGAAGAATCGGAACTTTTCTATGTTATAGTACAACACACAAGTATCGCTCAGGCGTAGTAGAACGCTTCTACGAGGTAGATGACCCCGAAAATTAGGAAAGCTATCGCACCCCCTAATGTTACTGTGTAGCGTTAGATTATGCTTCCGCGGTGAAGTGCGTGGATACTTACCAACTCTTAAGCTCACTTTTCCAGCAATTGCCCGCCCGCCAATGACTGCGACACCTGTACATACAGCATGGCCACTTACTGCTCCACCTGTGACCCACCAGTAGTCCTGTCCGGCAGCCATTGCGATTGTCGCAATTTGACTGCGATCCCCCCACTCTCCCAAAAAGGTCATCACAAATGTCTGCACCCAGGCGGGAGAGAGCAGTAGGGAGAGGAGATTGTTGAGACCGATCATGATCCCTGTCAAATTCGATCGTCTGGGAGAGGGTGAGCGTTCAGGCGATGAAGATGGACTCCGAGGCGGGGATGGTAATCTTGAGCCAGACCTCGACTTTCTTGTACTTGTTCGTCCAAGTCCCATCTCAAGGGCGTAAGGGGAGATTGACGACCTTCGTCGTCCTTGCTGGCGTGCCAGGTGCTCCTTCTCCTCTAACTCTTGCTCAACCTCCTGCATTTCCGCAGTTACTCCTTCGTCCGGACTCATTGCCAACCCCTCTCGTAGCATACGCGCGCCGAACACGAGAAACAGGGCCGCAGCCAGGAAATTGGTAAATCGTTTTGGGATTAATGTCGGGACTGCGTGGCCGAGAACTGCAGACAGGATCGTCATAGCAATCAATGCTGAGAAAGCGGCTGAGAAGACAAGAAGTCTATCGTGCTTCATAGCCATGAGGGCAGCGATTAAGAACGTTTTGTCGCCAATCTCGGAGAAGAGAATCATGGTGAGTGAAAGAATATATGAATGGAAAGGCTGAATGAGGCCCTCGGCACTTTCGTCCTCTGGTAAATTGTATTTGGGTGAAGATTTCGTGGTATCTGGCTTTGAAATGTCTAAGTGATCTTTGTTCGCAGAGTTCGGGAGAGGATGTGGAAGATTATTAGGCTTGTTTGGGAGATCGTTTGGTTTCTGTTGCGCAAGTTAGCCCAGTTCAATATATAGTGTTCTAGCAAGCCAACCTCGAGCCCGCCAATATCATCGTCGTCGTCGTCGGTGTCCTTCGCTTTGGTCTTTTCGCTCTTCAAGTTGGCCTGTTCGCTCACAGGCATCGGTGGTGCTTCTTTTGGCGAGTCGGGCTTCTTCTCTAGCTTCTCCCCGGTTTGGCCTTCCTTTGCTTTACGAGCTTTGTCCTTCTCGCTCACTCCTCCCTCGGTGCCGGTCGTGCCCTGTTTTGGCAACTCTCGATTTGGATCGTCCATAACCCCGTCATTGACTGGAGGTATCTTCCCTCCATCCGGTGCTTTCAGGTCTGCATGTTCCTCCTTCCCCAACACTAGCTCTCCATCCTCAGAGGTTGTCTTGGGTTTGTCCTTGGATTTCTTGGAATCCTTCTCGGAGCCGACGAAAGGGCCAGCATGCGGTTTGCCATCCTTGCCATCTACTGGCGCATCCTTTGTCCCTATATCGTACTTTGACTTAGTATTCAGGTCAACAATGGGCGATGAATTCGTTTCTATTTTTGTGTCTCGAGGTTGTGTAGCTTTGGAGAGAGTCGATTTGGTGCCGTCTTGGGCAGCAGCAACAAGCACTGTAGCCAGCGACGGTAAAAGAAGGAGGAGGAGCGGTGAGGGCCGCCTTCTGAACTTCATTGTCGTATATATTCAGTTCTGCCTCCTTGATCGACGAGTGCGACGGTTTGGTGTGGCCAAATCTCACGAGGGAGACGAAGCAATGATGAGGGCACAGGACTCAATGACGTGGCTCCTTGAAACTGTACTCGAAACTCGATGCCCAGATCTCCGCAATTGAGAGCAAAGACTGTCAAGATTGTGCCAGAGGAGGATAGGAAGCGCTGGAATGGGACGGATTATTTTGCACGAGTTGAAATGTCGAAGGGGGTAAAGAGCTAGTCCGTCATTCAGGTTCGCTGGGGTAGGGATTCAGTTTCTAGGCCCTCATGCGTTGACAAGGGGGGCGCCGAAAAGGGGCCAGCTGCGGCCACGAATATTGGACAAGGACAAGGTGAAGGCGAACGAACCAATCTAAAAAGCAACATTGCCCATATCGGGAGAATTGTGATCGGTGAAATCCAGGTTTGCTGAGTAATTCCGGTTGTGCAAGAGCTTTCCAAATTCCATCCGTGGCTTCTAGATTTGGCGTGGACCGCTAAGGTACAGTACCCTCTGCCCCACCGAACGCGGATCACGTGCTGCGGTGTTTGCTTCAGGCGAAATGTGGGGAAGTCGCATACGTAACAAAACATCGCTTCGGATCGCGTCAAAACAAGCAACCGCATGCAGACTTTGAGACGACAATCTATTGACGCCTATCTCTAAGCTCCTTCGAAATGGCACGAATATCAGCTCGCTCATCCGCGACTCGCGATCTGGCATCGTCACCACCAAAACAATCCAATGATCGTCAATCGAGAAGCCCCGTCGGTCGCAGAACAAGATCAACCCGGAGCCGGAGTGCAGACCTAGGTGAAAGCGATATACCAACGAGTGCAAGACGGGGAGGCAAAAGAGGTGCCAGACAAGTCAGCGTGGAAAGCATTGAGAGCAATACAAGTGCGGCGTCAAGCCGGGGTGGCCGCACGAGGAAGGTGACTCGCGCAGCTGCTGGAGCTCGAGGTCTAAGCTCTGCCTCTTGAATCCTCCCTTGCAATTGGCTAACCTCTAATTTAGACTTGTCCATGGTCGCTGAAGATCGAGAAGAGAATGAGGACAATGAAGACGAAGACGAAGATGATGATGAAGCACACCAAGGCACCAGGCGAGCCCAACGTTCCCACTCTCCTGGTGGCATGTCTCAAATATCAGGAACCACGGCTATCTCTTCATTTTCTGCTAGGACATCACATTCTCAGGGCGAGATTGTGGCTCTTGATCCAATGGTAGCGGAAATGCTTCCAGATTTGTGGAACGATTCCTATAGGATCATGAATCTACTTGCACCAGCGGACGCCTCCGAAGAGCAAGTGGAATCAATTGTAAGAGAATTGAAGGTTTCGGGTTCAAGGCTGGCAAAGCTTTTGAGGCAAAATGAGAAAAGATTTGCGGTCACCCGGGAACATTACGGAAACGAGCCTTATATCAAGACGGCCTTGATTTTCCAAAGATTGCTTGGTAGTCCGGACCCCGCAGAAACCAGCTCTCGACCAGATGCGATCATTCAGGTCGCAAATCTTGCCACGCTAGTGAAAGACTTTTTGGTTATGGAAAAGGAAAGTCAAAGTTCGCAGAGCATCCTCGGGGGACTTGATAGCTATTTCCCGCAGGTGTTCATTACCAAATTCGAAAACAATATACAGTCTGGGAACAGTACTTTACTGGATGAGAGCTTTGAATTAGCCCTGGATATTCGCACGCAGTTAACAATCGTTGCACTTGGATTTCAAAAGGAGCAGGAATCATGGGATCCAGACCAAATATTGCTCGCGACTTTCTATGATCCCCCTCAACATCGAAGCCCCCCCCTATCCGACTTTGAGGATACCATCAGAAATGGGCAGCCAAAGGATCTCATGGGTGCTAGCTTAGAACTGACTGACGATCAAACGGTTGAAGTCCTTCAACGAGTAAGAGATATTCGTTCTGCTTTTCGTCAAAGCAATGATGCAATTGAGCTAGGCGATCTAGTTGATTTTGATCAACTCGGAGAAAATTTCTCCTGGGTCAAATTCCTCACGGATCTCGTACATTGGAGTCGAATGCGGTTGGATGAGATTTCCGAAGGCATCAAGCAACAAGGTGGCGTGACAATTATCACGCAAGCTTTTATAGAAGCCATCAAAAATAACGACAGTCAAGTCGACATCAACTTCGATCCACCACCACCATCATCGGTCGTAGCACCTCGCCGGCTTCAACCTGCTGCGGAAATTATGCCAGGCGCTTCGGGACAAAGGTATGAATTCGATCTTAAGATTTTATAATCATCCGTCCTTACTTTACTCTGGGATGTTGGGGCATCGCAAGGCTCCAAGCACCGAAGTCAAGTATCTTCTTGTCTAACTTTGCTAACTCACACAGTCTTTACAACGGTGACCGAGGCATGGTCAGGTTGCTCGAGAAGTTTAAACGCACAAGTTCTTCAAACGACGGTCCTGCCCCAATCCAGCAGAAGGCCACTGTTGCCTCATCATCTGCTCCTCAACCAAAATCTAAAGAACAAGGAGCCTCTCGAGCCAAGGCATCAAAAACTGCTCAAGAAGTATCTCCGGATGACCTTGACAACAATGACGTGGATGGTGGATTTGAAGAACAACCTCGTTCTACCGAAGAATATGCCCAAATTTGGGTTGGCTATAGCAATGAAAGAAACAAGGAGAACCGCCCTGCGCCGAAACGTCGCCTGGTCGATCGCCAACCCGGTGCTCGACAAATGCAATGGGAAGATAGTCAGGACAATACGCCGGGTCCGTCGACCAACAAAAGGAAATACCAAGAATCTGTTGGAGAAGAAAATGAAGACGAACGACGAGAAGAGGAAGAGGAAGAGGAAGAGGAAGAGGAACCAAGTGAAGACGAAGGGTTTCAAGAGGACCACAGAGTCCCCGATCCTGCTAGACGAGCAGCAGCGCCGATAGCTCGGCGGCAACCCCCGGTGCAAGATGCACCATCACCTCCAGAACGACGAGAAATTGAACGCCCTGGGAATAACACAGACCGTGAAGTTGTCCGCAAACGACAGCAACGAGCAGAATCGGCGGCGAGGGCTAATACGAGACGTGAAGTTGTCAATGAAGAAGATAATGATGAAGATGACGAGGCTTACCCTCCACCAACGTTCCCCCAGGCTTCTCTTGTTGCCAAGCTGAACGTCGCTCATTCTCGGTCGAGGATGGAAAGAGAGCCCCAAAGGCGAGTACCGTGGTCAGAAGCAGATTCCCAACGCTTGATTGACGGGATAGAACAATTTGGTTGCAGCTGGAGTCTGATCGCCAAGAACATTGACTTCGACCATCCTCGAGATCAGGTCGCGTTGAAGGACAAAGCCCGGAACATGAAGGTCACCTTCTTAAAGTGAGTGCGATCCTGCAGACCATGGACTGAACGCACGGCTAACTTAAAGCTAGAGCGGGTATTGTCCTTCCTCTAAATCTTGAGAATGTGCCACTAGGGAAGAAGGAAATTGACGTTGTCAGAAGAGTCTTCCCTAACTATGAGCCATGAACATAGTTTTTGCAGGGCGTTGGGGCTGGCTTTTTGAACGGATTTGATACCCATCTTGCGACCCAGGGGAGTTGAAGGCAATCGGTTGTTTTAGGTCGAATTGTATATATATCAACAGGGCGAATCGCATTTAACACTTTCATATAGTTATTCCACCAGGTCGTGGGAAACAATAGATCCTTTTTCTGGTTTTCCCATCCCAGATCTCTCATTTCAAGGTTACCCTGCGATTCCAGCCAATCGGCAACCATCCCCACCTCTGAAGCCTGCTGCAGGGACGCGCTAAATGCGTGAAAGCTTGTCTTCGTCATCAACTCGCTTTCTCGGGCATGCTGAAGCCCCATTTACTACCATCGGTACATCGCTCCCTTGCGACACGTTCGCCACGAACAGTATGGGTGGTCTAACTGAGTCCAGCACTACCAACGTGGACTCCGAATTGCATGCACGAACCGGCTCTGCATGATCTGCCTTTAGCTCCCGTGCTCCCCCGAGTCATTCTCATACCTCTTCCCGAGCCTCTCCAAATACCGAACAAATCCATGAGCTTCCAGGTTTGGTAGACTAGACGTTCGGACCCGACATTACCAAGAGGTTCACGCCGCATGCCAGGCAGACAACGCGTCTTGGCACGTACGAATGGGGAAACCGGAGACGTCAGTCACTTGGGGGAAGATGATGAGCGGAGCGGAGAAAGGGGAGCTTCTCCATGTCCGAGTAGAGGACGTCAAGATTCCAAGATGGAAGGCTACGGGCTCGAGGACATATTACTGCAAGGTGCTTCCTCAATTTTCCGCAATCTCATGAACATACACTGATTTGACTCCCAAGATCATGGTGGCCCTCCTTCTCTTGATACTAGTATTGCAACATGCACTATCTGTTTTCGCACGAACACCACGAATCGCTCGCCAGGTAGCTGGAGTGCCCCAATATGTTCTGGATTATGGTACGCAATGACCACTCACTTCGTTCCGAGCGAGAGCCTTAATCCTCTACAGCACCCTTGGTTTGGCTCGACATCGGGGAAGAGTATTTCCCTTCCGACATGTATGCGCAAGTCACCAACACCCACCCGGAGATCAACTTGACCAGTATCGCCGATCCTCCTGCACCTCTCACGCTTCATAACCTCCATGTTCTCAACGATTATGGAAATGACGGCATGAATGTCTACCTCACGTCGAACATGGATGTCACTGAAGGTCCCAAATGGTTGGATGGTGTTGTGCCGGACTCCAGGGGAAAGACAAAAAGGGCCATCAGCTGCGCTATCATTGTTAACGACCACGGCTCTGGAAACCTTGACACCTTTTATATGTATTTCTATGCTTATAATCTCGGAAATACCGTACTCGGCCGTGAACTCGGAGACCACATCGGGGACTGGGAACATAACATGATCCGCTTCGAAGACGGCGTACCACAGGCCATCTGGTATAGTCAGCACGCAAATGGCCAGGCGTTTACGTACAAAGCCGTGGAAAAGGAAGGCTTGCGACCCATCACCTACTCCGCCGTCGGTAGCCATGCAAACTATGCCATAGTTGGGGCACATGACCACGCGATCCCCGACCTGAACCTCCCTGTCGGTTTCTTGCTTGACTTTACTAGTCAAGGAACGCTCTGGGACCCTACTCTCAGCACTTATTTCTACAATTACCAGGCGGAAACGGGCTCTTTCGAGTCCGTCAATGGAAGCCCATTAGGAGCCATGCATTTCAAGGGCAAGTGGGGAGATCAACAGTACCCCGATTCGGACCCCAAACAACCGCCTCCTTTCTTTGGATTCAGAAAATTTGTTGGCGGCCCATCGGGCCCCTGGGATAAGCAGTTGAACAGGACGAATGTCTGTCCCGAGACGGGAATCCCGTGTATCGTTAGGGACATCTTGGGACCTTGAAGGATCGCATGAGCGCGTTCCATATATACATAGATTGGATACATACGAGACATGGTTCAAGGAGTTTTGGCTTTAGGTGTAAGAACGGATTCGTTTGATCATCAGGGGTTCTGGACTGGCTGGGGGGACGGTTGGCATGGGCTACGGAACCTGTATTTATGGGTTAGGACGGTTCGATAGATTGGTATTGATGAGAATCGACACACGGTCTCTTGCATAGTCTTCGCCTTCGTTGTACTCGTACTGTTTTGAGACTTCACACTGACCCGCAAATGAACGTTCATGGGAGGCAGGTACCCCGTCACGGGGCGTTGATTCATGCTCGATTCTTCCACACTTGTGCTCTCATATGAAGATGGCGATCTCAAGACTCTGACAATTCAAAAGCGTTCTCCTCTACGAGACAATATGGTATCCTCACGACTATGCTTACAACCGCAACTCGAGATAGCGGCGAGACAACTGACGATAAAAAAAATGTAAACGAGTGGTATGCGCCTTCGCTGTGCACCGATCCGATCCGCCCTCCCAAACCCTCCCTATACACCCAAGCAGAAAGCTCTCCGGTAACAGTAAAAAAAGTCTATCGGTCTCGATCTTCTTGAGGTGGCCTTGGACTTCGTGATGTTGATCCAAGACTGCTGGCCAGTAGACCTCTCCAACTTCCTGTTCGGTCCGTTCTTTGTGGACGGTTGGGTGTTGGAGAAACAATGCCTTGTTCTACATCCTCCTCATCAAGAGTGCCATCGATAGGGAGTGCAGAGGTTGAAGAGTTATTTACTGTCTCAGCTGCTTGGGCCTGGATATCGTCGTCACTGTCATCATGATACGGTTCGTAGCGAGGACTCGATGGGGAGCCCCGGGCAAGAGAACGAACGACGTCGCCTTTGCATATGGGGCAAGTCCTCCGTCGAGTGGTTAGCCACGGTGTACTGCAAGTTTGTTAGTAAGGTACCAAAGCAACAGGCTGAGATCCAACTTACATGCAATCAACATGGAACTCGTGACCACAAGGCAGACTCATCACCCGACTGACCCCATCGACATACTCTTCAAGACAAACGACGCACTCCACTTGTTTGTTCATGTGCTTTCTCCACTCACTCGATTCGCTCGCATTCTTCTCGTGCTCTGGAGGTCGAGGTGTTTGTGATGGTATTTGCAGGGGGTGTGAATTGACGCGAATTAAATCTCCAGGCTCTGGTATTCCCGTCGTCGTTCTGGATCGTGGTCGTGGTCTCATAGGAGATGAGCTTTGAAGGAGCGGGGTTGTGACAGATGAGCTTGTCGGGCTTGGTAATCTAGGAGATTGGTTTCCAGGTGACTGAATGGTCTGGTAAGTCCTCACTGGGAGTCTTTCGACGACAGACTTCGGTGCTCTCCATCGGCGTCTTCGGATACGAGATCGAATCAGGAGCAGAGCATAGACTATCGTTAGAGTGACCAAAGGGCTCACTACTAACACCAATAGTGTGTCGAGGAAAGGGCTTGCACCACTCGTAGGTGTTAGAGTAACCCACAATCCCTCATACTCATCATCGCCATCCCCCTCATTATCATCAAGAGAGACGTTGTCTTCGGCCTCACTCGAGGTGCTTGTCACAAATTCCACGTCTTCCTCATCATCGCCGAAAATGGTTGTAAGAAGTCCTTTCGATTTGGTTCCAGATGTAGTCACACCTTTCAAGTCGTCCTTTTTTGAAGACTTGTCATCTGGTGGCGAACTCTTTGTGTTGTACTCCCCACTTCCTGGGGTAATGCTACCGCCACGAAGAGGAGGCACGTGCTCGGGAACTTCTTGGAGAGCTCCTCCAGCAGTCTTCTTCCCCGGCGAAGTCGGCCGAGGAGAAGAATTCTTGGTACCATCTGATTTCCCATCTGCCTTTATTGCGGATCCTTTGGCATTCGTGTCGGCATCTTTGCTCCCTGAAGATCCTACAAGATCAGGATCTCTCCAATCTTGAACACCAATTACAAAATCATCCCCATTGGCTGGTTTAGACTTGCCCTTTTGCGACGTCTTCTTGCTGGAATCTGCTTTCTTGTTTGGCTTCGTCGATATCTTCTCAGACCCAGGTCCATGCTCATCCTTCCAATCATCAACTAGAACCCAATCTAATTGCCCGCTACTCGGTGGTCGGCTGCTCTCTGACTTTGAACCCCCTCTGTTCGGACCAAAAAAAAGAGACTTAAACCACCCTGGTCTTTCTGTGGTGATCCCTGACGGTTTCTCTTCTGTTCTAGTTGATGTCTTCTTCCGCGCCTTAGACGTGGCTGTTGCTTTGGTGGCTGGGGCTGTGACTGTAAAGGTAGGCTGAGAATCATGCTTCTTCTTTGCCTTCTTTGGCTTGTCTGTATGTTGGACCTTCAAAGCTGGCTTTCCATTTTCATCAATGATGTCTTCGATAAAGCTTCCTGGGCCGATCAGAGAAGATAAAAGATGTGCTGTAGTCCACGATGTGAAAACAGCTGGTATCGTCACATTCGATGTGTCTCCTCGGGCGTACATCTGCACCAATCCTTCACCCTTTATGTTGTCGCCGACAATGAGAGCAATTGCCCCCCGGCGCTGTGCCCACTTGACTTTTTCCAGAAAGCCACAGCCACCGCGACTCAAAAGCACGACTTTCCCGGAAATCTCTGCCCCTTCTTGTATTGACTGAATGTCCGCGTGGTCCGCTCTCGAATCCGTAGGTTTGTCTGTCGACTTCGATACGGTTGAGTCGGGCAAGGGATGGTGAAGGTAGTCATCAGTACCATCGTCCGCAGAAGGCTTTGAATTGTCTTCTATCGCTCCCTTCTCCGGCACTGCAGCCCGGTCATCGAAGGGGCCATCTTCACCCCTTTTGTGTAATTTCGACCTTGCTGTAATCGTCGCAGACTTACCATCCCCGGATTTTCCTCCTTCAGATATCGCAGCGCCAGATTTTGCATCGCTCTCCACCCACCCTGGCACATCACTGCAGCCTAACTCGCCCTCGGCCCCTGCGGCGACTGCACCTTGTCGAAGGCTATCATCTCCAAATCCACTCCCTATCCACACTTGTCCCTTAAGTCCAGCTGTTGGCAAATACGGCCCAAATGCAGCCGGCCGAGCTAGAAAAGCGGTAGTGTTATCGTGTGTCAAGGTGATGACGGCATTCGGTGGGAAGAGAGAGAAGGGCGCTCGAAAGGCGAAGAGTGCTTGTAGGCCCGTCTTCGGTGCCGCTGGCGCTGTTGTCGTAATGGTGTGAGGGGGGTGCGAGGATCGTAGGGACAGGAATGTCAAGAATACCGTGGTCAGGAAGAAGGCCACGGCTATGATGATTCTTGGGGGGCGCATGTTGTAAGGAGAGATGGAAATGCCGCAGCAGGCCCCTAATCAGCTCTGCGGCTGCAAAACGCAAAGATGGCGCGCATCCGATGTTCGGGGCAGGAGTGCTCTGTACAAGTAGTGTTGGGACACGAGCGGACGCAATCGTGGAATTGTGTGAACAGGAGGGCCGTCGTCTGAGGTAGAAGTCATGAACGGGGAGGTAGGGGTTGTCTGTGGCTCGAGCGGACTGGGGGTGTGGCTTGGGAACAAGTCATCAAGTCATGGATAAGAGCAAGCAGTTTTGAATAACCAACACGTCAGGATATTCTGGCAAAAAAGCAAGTGCAGGCCCAACAACCAGTTTTCCTCTGCTGAAAGATTAAATGTCAGAAATCTCCAGACGTACCTCACTTCCATTGTCCAGTTTCGTCCCAGCTGGAGCCAAAGGAGCCTGGAAAGCTTGTTTCTGGATCACGTGAGACCGCGTCTTCCTTGTGATGAAGAGCTGATAGTTGGGTTGAACCATTCTGACATGTGTATCGGAGAGCCATTGTGGCTGTTTTGTCAAGGGATTGCTTTTCTATTTCGGTTGGAATTCATTGGTATCACGAGGCTGCGGTTTGCGGGTCTCACTACCTCGCGTCGCTACAGATGTCCAAGGTTCCAGAACATGTCAGTTCACTCAGCACGGCATGAACATCGCCAGATAAATTAGCAGCAGATCTTGTCCTGCCAAATTACACGTGCGCTGCGGCCTCGACTCGAGAACTGGCGTCTCGGATTTTCAGGCGGCTACTATGTGGCCGAGAGCTTTCAAGTGAAGTGAAGAGTGACAAACTCCTATCGATTTACTCTCCGACGTCAATAGTCTGGACGCTCTGGCGAGTGGCGGGTCTTTGAGCATGATAACATGTGCATGCCTACCTCTTCCGCCACCGATGTGATGACCTCTTTTCGAAGTTTGGCAGTCTTCAGTCGTCAAGTCTCTCCTCTCCCGTGCGGATCGCCAGATCTGAGCAGGGACTTTATTCCTCTTGCCAATGAAACACAACAGCCCCGGGAATCACCCTATGCTAAAAAAAGCTTCAATCCCTAAGTAGGAGTTTTGGTGCGCTGCAGGAAATCTAATCTTCGATTGGGCTGCAGCCGGGTAAGGAGCTACCACCCGCCATGACCTAAATAGAGGCGAATGTGAATCGCGAAGCAGTCGAGGGCGAGATTTGCTCAAACCTGCCTCTCTTCAAGCACCAGCTACTACTTCAAGGAGTTACTGCTGCCACAACCCGTCATGACTTTCCCCTAGTGTTCCATCTTTGTCTCTTCTGAGCCTTCGTATTACTACATATTCAGGGACACGGCGATGACATTGTTGCTCCTCCTTCTCCTACCAAAGTTAAGTCATCGATGCCTATAATACTCCCTGTTATTGGCTCCTCTCTATCCTCTCACTTGATTGCTTTTTCTTCTCGCCAACAGCTCAGGTGAGCCCCTTTCAACCTACAAGATGAATATCAACGCGTCTTCTGATAAACCTGGATTCGTCCTCCCATTCTTCCACGAGGACACCAAACGAAGAAGTGCCGGAGCAAGTTCTTTGAAATCAACCCGGCCGCCCCCCTTTGAGTGTGTCTTATCGGTGCGCTCCCTTATGTTCGAGGGTTATTTCTCACCATTGCCCAAATCCTCGGAGGCATTGCAGCTGCCGCCATACGTTCTGCCCTCTTCCCCGGTTTATTGACAGTCCGCACATATTTCGGTGGCGGCACACCCGTCATCCAAGGTCTATTCATCGAAATGTTCCTCTCAGCCGAACTGGTATTCACAATCTTCATGCTTGAAGGAGAGAAGCACAAAGGCATATTCATCGCTCCCGTCGGCATTTGTCTATCCCTCTTCATAGTAGAGCTCACAAGCGTCTACTTCACGGGAGGGTCCGTCAATCTAGCACGTTCCTTCGGCCCGTCCGCCGCGAGCCACAGGCTCCACTCATATCGCGGTTAGCCCCATCCTCGGCGAATTACTTGCACCCGGCTTCTACAAGTTCATCAAGATGCTCGAATACGAGACCGCGAATCCAAATCAAGATGCTTCCAGACCCATAAGGCGACCATTTCAACCCCGACGACCACGCAAGCAACCCTCGCACCTCCTTCGCGCCGGAAGACTATACCGACGCTGCTGCCAACATGGAAAATGGAAGACTTCACGGGACGCCAAGGGAATACGGTGCAGGAAGAAGACCATACGGTGAGAGCCCGGCGCCACCGCAACCGAATGATCAATTTGCCGGCTTGGCTGAGGGACGCATGCATGCTGATGAGATTGTAAACCTTACTTACAGTCTTGGAGGCGGTTCGGATCGCGCCTTAGCGTCGCCGGTTGGGAACCAGGTGCACAAATCTGCCATGAAGCCGGGATCGTTCAATATCAGTACAAATGGGAATGGGAATTGACATCGAGGGGAGAGGTCAGTGAGGAATAATACTTACGCAAATCGGTAGTTGAACCAGGGGTTACCTGATGATGAGGATTTTTATGAGAAGCATGGTGTTTGATGTGGAGGGTTGATTCGTGAATGGAGAGTGTTTGGAAATATGATGTTATGATGAGCATATACGAAAGCGTTGGAGTTGGTTTGTATATAGCAATGTATAATACAATACTATTTATAAAGACGACGTACATCTTTAATGGCCGTGTGAAATGATCTTGCTCGCGTGTTTCGCCATGGCCAATATTTTAGGGCTTCCTGGCCACAATCTCCATAGCCCAAATCAGGAAGTATTTCTGCCCCTTCTTGGGACACTTCCGCCCTGTTAATACTCGAAACCGAGGAAAGGCCCAGTCGCGGTGTCCGGGACGGCAAGCAGGCCCGGGATGAGAAAATACTGACAGTAAAATTTCGTTGACAACAATGCAGAAATGTCACCACTGCTGGCATACCGGTACTACTTTCTCACTGGATCGGAGATGGTCTCGCACCCAAAATGTTTTGATCTTCTGATCTCTAGGAGTCCTGCAAAGGGATGGGGACTTTCATCTGCTGACACTGTGGACGTCCTCTAACGGGTAGACCTCCTTGTTATGGACCTCTTCAATTAGCTTAGTCAAGTGTTTGACTTCTCGTCGTTATGGCAAACTTTCGTTTGAACGTGTCGTGAAACCTGTGCTTTATCACTTGTTATAACAGAATATCGGCGCTTGTCTTCATCGGATTTTCCTTTTATGATTGCTATGTTGAAGATCCAAGCTGCACACAATAGCACAGAATATACTATTTGAAAACAGGAAGCTAAGCGGCGTCTTGTTCAGCCGATTATGGTTGAGTGACCAGCTCAGAAGTGGCTGCTGGCATAGGTTTCCTGCCATATATAATGAAACTGCTGAGTATTAGCACCACCATCACCGAATGCCATTGGTAGTACGTACATCGGGATATATGCGTGTAGCCAATTCGAGTTGATATCATTCTTCACCTCCATCAGCAAGATCTCAACCTCCTGAGACGACATGCCGAGGCCTCTCGTCAGTACGGCAGCACTCCACCCATGCAACCCAGAACGCACATCTTCCCTACTCCTCCTACCAAGCATCTTCATCCGTGGTCTCTCGCCTAACTTCCAATCGGCCAAGTCAACTGCTTCTCAACGACATCCACGAAGCCGTCTTGCTCGAAGTACGACTTGTAATTTGGGACTTTTTCCAAAAGCCCCGCCGAGTGCATTTGCCGCCTATTTCGCAAGTCCCAGCCACCGTTCGAATGCTGTGCCTTTCATTGAATCGTCTATACATCGAAAAGGGATGACGACGCCTTGCACTTCGAAATAACCCCCTGAACGTAAGGCATTGAAAGCGGATTGGAAAACAGGTGCGTGGTCTTTAAAGCAGGTTGCTAGAGCCCGGTCATGGATGTAGTCAAAGGGATATGGGAAGGACCACTCGTCTTCTGCATCTTCTATTTCAAAGCGGCAATTGGGAGGAACACTGAGTCAAGTCAGCAGTGAGGAATTAATCGTGAAACAAATCTCGAAATCTCACTAAAGGGGCTGGATCGGACTCAAGTCCGTCCCGACGACGTTTGCTGATGGAAAAGTACTGGCTAGATAAATGAGTTAGAGGTGCGTGAAAGTCTATAGACGGAAAGTTCGCGGTGGTACCAAAATCAGTAGCCCACATTCCAGTCCCCACCGAAGGGACATGCATTCAGAGGGCAGTCCTCAAAAATTGTCTTTTCTAGCGGGATACATATATATATCAACACGGCGAAGATCACATCGGAGAGATAATTTTATCAGTAATGGTGTGTCCCATGTCGTCGTCGACAAGTAAGTGAGCCTCAGAATTCATGAAAAGCTGGCTAATGTTGTTTTTGCCAGTTTCCTCGGTGACTCACAACCCCAGACGCTCCATCATGTCGACCGCCTTTCCCTTCGAGCCAAAACACCATTAGCGCAAAAAGCACCACTTCGACTCCGAACAATGGATCTGAAAGTCTGTCCAGTGGGATGAAGACCGGAATTTGTGTTGGTATTGTGGGCGGGGATTATTTTGGTTATCCTGGCTGTCTGGGGAATTTCGTGTGTTTACGGGAAACGACGCTCGAGAGCAGGACGAGAGAGTCACCATCACGGGATGATAAAATTGGGAGAGTCGGATGACACTTCACCACATATGTTGGCACAATTAGCGGCCGTTGAATTCAAGAGAGAGATGAGCACGAATTCCCAGCACGAGTTGCCGCAGTTGGAAAGGAAGGGATCTCCTGTTGGGGTACCTGCTGGGCATTTCTTCCACCACGAAATAGGGGGGCACGTTTTGATGGATTGCTGTGGTCTTATGTTTGTATGATTTATTGAAAGATAAAATGACACCTTGGAATGGACGAAAGCGATCCATCCATCGCGCGAAAAAACTTGAACCAATAATCGTACTCGTACACCACCAACACACTGGAAAGAAATCCATCAACCAACCAACCAATCAACTACAAGTACACGCACAAGGCTTCGAGCCCCAAAAATGGAAAAGTAGACAAAAGCGAACCAGAATGCCAAAACGACCAGCCATGCAAATTCAGGAAGGGCGCGAGCCCTGGGGCAATTTTATTCTAGGTATCATAAACCAAAACACTCCGTTCCCATCCATCTATGCAAATCAATGCGATCCAACCAAAAAGAAACAAGAAATGGACTCTGACACAGCCACCGAGAAAGGTCGGAGCGGCGCAGAAAGGGCGCGAGGCTCGTGTAACGTGGGGGCGAGGCGATGAGGCTGAGGCAGCTGAGCGCAATGACGTGGTGACGTGCTGTTCGAGCCAAGCCAGGGGCTTGCTGGCAGAGAAGATTGATTGAAAATCAGGGGTGTGTGTCGCAAGAGTTCGTGATCTCGAGGGACAGTGGTGACGGTGATTGAAAGCCAGCAAGCCAGCAAGCAAGCAAGCAAGGCAGATTCGAGGCAGATTCGAGGCAAAAGACGAGACTGGTAATCGGGAGACGTGCGGACGGGTCTTATCGGGTCGAAAACGGGGTCAGGAAAGCCGGGAGGGAGGGGCTGTCATGCGACATTGGGACGGCGATGCGTGGCTCAATTGCTCGGCGCTTAAAGTATGACGGATTGTGCAAGTTTCGAGTGTACCTGGAAGGAGAACGTGTTAGTGAGTGAAGAAAAAGGGGGGGGGGCGAACAGGATCAGGTAGCGAAGCGGCCGCTTGGCTCCGAGTCGCCAAGGCAAACGCTGAGCCACCATTGGGCGGCAAGGCAAATACAAAATCAACCTAGGACTGACTCACCCAGGCAGAATATTGAGATTTGTTGATTTGTTGGGTTGGGCAGTGATGTCCTTGACTTCAGGACCCGTAGCCTGAAGGGGGGTGTTAGAGTTGTTTTGAGATTTTCGAAGATTTCTAGGTGTTGGAGCATACCCGTGTCTCTTTTGCCCTTATCCCCATCCGTACCCGTATCCTGCATGGTCTTGCCACACTTTCCACCGTAGACTGGAGAAAAGAATTTAGCATTGGTCTTCCAAAGGCAGAACATTGCAACAGAGTTGTTGCTGAAGGATTCTTCAAGGAAAGAGCATGGATTTGGAATTGGGGAGTCATACTAGGATCGCGGGTGCCAGGTTTCGGCTTGGGCTTGTCCCAAGCGAGGCAGGATGTTGTTGATGTTGGAATTTGCATGGTGAATGTGAATGTAAAACGACTTGAATGGAGGATGATGGTAGGTAACAGAGTTTGAATTGAGATCTGGATCTTTGTCTCACGTTGATTGACGAATATTCGTTGTGTGAAGAGGAGAATGCCTGGGAAGCAAGTCTTCCATAGATATATATATGTAGGCAACTGGAACTTACTGAAGGTACAACCGTTGACCAGCTGGGCGCGCCAGATGTGGCTATGTGCCCTGTCCCAGCGGCAGTCCTTGCAAGTGAGGTGCACATGGTGAATCAAACAAGCTTAACGCTGTTTAAAGTAAAGCCTTAAGGTCAGCCTCGCTGGCGCATATCATGGATTTTCAGGATGCCCAAAAGGGGCTCAGTGGTCGCCTAACAGACGGGGCCTCCTGGCCACTCGTGAGGATCTCGGTCGGCCAGGCCCCCCGTTTCGCCACCCGCTCGCTGCACATGCCTGGGGCCAAGGACTGATCCGACTGAGTCCTTTTGGCAATGCAATGCCGAAGCGTGAAGATCCACCGACCGATTGCAGATTTCACATTGGGACATGAACATTGGGCATTGGACATTGCACATTGCACATTGCGCCGCCACCACCACTGGGCGTGCAGGCCCCTGGTCGACTGAGTCCATGACTCCATGCGGCCATTGTTCTTTTGTTCTCTTCTCCTGTCCTCGGCTCACCAGACCATCCCTGGCCGACCCGAGATTTCGCAGGGCGAGCGAACGCCACCCACGCACGATCTTCAGACGCCTCCAGATCGAATCAAATCCCCAATCCGCTCCCCCCCCCCCCTCGAATTGTCGAATAACGGCGGCGAGCTGGGCCCACGGCCGTCCTGTTCGTCCGCATCAAGGTTATCATCATCAAGGTTATCATCATCAAGGTTATCATCATCAAGGTTGTCCCCTGACGGACCGTGGACGGGTCACGGGCGTGACGACGTCGAGGGTCCCCGTCGATCGGTGCGCCTGCTTTCAAGATAAGATAGGGTTGGTCGCTGGCTGGCCTGGCCCCCCCCCCTTCAACGCTCAACCTGCACCTGCAGCCACCTGGCGCCGCGGAACCGGTCATGCATTTTACTACTTTACAGCCGCTGTCGATCTCCGGAAGATTGGCGTCGTCGCATCGTAGGCATCAGGGACGTCATACCCATCCGTTGTCCGTGATCGCCGGTGAGGCCTCTCACACTCACGCTCCATGCGCTCCAGGCTTCAGGCTTCAGGCTTCAGCGAAACGAAACGAAACGAAACGAAACGCCCTTCGCTCCGTGTGGCCTGCGGTTCCAGGTTCGCCCCGTCGACTACGCTTGCAGCGCGCTCACCGGTCGAGCAACGCCCCCCCTCAAAGGACGACCCGGCCCCGAATAATATGGCGCATACAAAACTCTCCACTGAGTCATTTCGAGTTCCTGGCGGCAATAATCCGTTCACCGCGGCGAGTGTCCCCCTGTGCTCGTGTTCGCACCAAGCGATCGATCTCTGTAAGGCTGAAGAACGAAGATGGTCAAATTCGACAACTCGGTGAGAGAGAGAGCAGGCTGTGCCACCACAAGTGGCTTTGCTGTGCGGATGCGGGCGGGCCTCGCCACGCCTCCTACATCAGCGCCGCTTGCAGGGGCTTCGCTCCGTGGTGACAGCGTGCGTACCTGACAGTTTGACGTATGCGGGGAGGTGGGGAGGTGGTGACAGTTTCGCCATCCAACACACCAAGCATTGCCAATCCACTCTGGCCCAAGGCCCGCTGGGCCTGCTTGCGGAGTATTTGTACCGAGTAGGAGCCAGGGACGAGTGAGGCTTCAGCGTGCGTCATGACGATCTCGAGCCTTTATTACTGCCTTCAATACGAGAAGAGTCATACATAGTTTTGTTTTTGTTTTCCTTGCAGTCAAGAGTCATGGTTGGTTTTGTTTTTATGCAGCAATCGAGAAGAGTCATAAATTTTGGGTTTTCTGCCGTTTAAGTACACAGCTTCTACCAAGATCACCAACGTGTATAGAGAAGATCTGGTAAATACAGGAGAATAAGATCTCAAAAAGCTCTGTGGTATGTAATCGCTCCAATCCCAGCCCCAAAAGACAAGTCATAGTCATTCATAATCATCATAATGCCCATCAGATCCGAACTTTGGAGACTGGATCTTCTCAGCGACCCAAAAAGTCATCCAAGAATATGCACGCCAATCGCCCGTCGTCTGTGTATAATGACTCGGACTCCGGGTCGGATCTGTGCGAGCGGATTTCTTTTTCTGCGGGATGTTAGCCTTGAGCTCTCCGAATGATCTGAACCAATCTTACCGTAATCAACAACAATCGCCTGTAAATCCCAAACGAGGCCACTCACACTTCCGTCGACCGACGCCAGTTTCGATTTGCTTTGGAATGCCTCGGTGCCATCCCGAATCGGATTGCAGGCCTCCTTCCCGCCCTTTCGAGTCTTGAATTTCCAGTGAAAGATCTCCTTGCACCTTTCGAATAATTCCTTCTCTGTCAACGCAACCAGCGTTTGGAACTGCCTGCGCTCCGAGATTGGATCATGCCGTCGATGCGTGATGTTTGCTTCGCAGAAGTACCACGCGGCGCCCAAGATCTTGTCAGTAACGAGGATCATCATGAGGAAGACGCTAAAGGCGGTTGCCCATTCGTTGTCTTTGCTTGTGTGGTTGCTGGTTGACCACATCATGTTTCCCCAGTCCTTGAGTACTTTCAAGATTCGTTTTTCTTGCAGGAAGTAGAAGGCGAGTTTGATTTGTCGTTGCGCGCATCTTGGGGCGGATCCTTCCGGGTATATCTCTTGGAGTTGCTGTTGGACTTGGCTCTGGGACTCGTCGTCGAGGGTCAGGCTTCTTTCGAGGATGACGGCAGTTACGTGCATCTCGATGGCCTGACGGAGGAGGTCGGACTGGAAAAGGTCAGTAAGAATGCGATAGAATTGCGAATGGAAGTAAGAAATACTTCGTTGTCATTCTCGCGAGTGGCACCATAAAAGGAGCAGATCGCACGCAGAAGCTTCTCTGGGAGCTCTGAGCCCTGGTCGATATATCCACAGGGAACATACTCCATAATGTCATTCTGAACAATACTTCGAACGTACCGGGTATATTCGTTCTGCAGTTCGTCTACATCGGCCAGTGGAATTCCTAGGGGGGGGCTGTTCATCCGTTTAAACGTCGGCCGGGTGATCATTTCGTTAGTAGCTTCCGCTTGATGGTGGAAGCCCATCTCAGAATTGGGCCGTAGATCTAGAGTAACCACTTCAACGCCGATGGGGTCTTGATATCCCCAGCTCAAGCGAACAGGCATGAGTCGTTTGCCCCATCCAGTTGCATTGGCCGTCACAAAATTCTCAACGTTGGCCTTGGTGAAGTGTCCGTTGAGGTACTTGGGGATGAGCAAGGTTGTCAAGGACTCAAGCGGATCATTGAAGCAAGAGAAGAGACAGAATCGCCTCTTACCGGCAAGTCTTGCACACTGCTCACAAGGCTTACCAGGCGAACACGGAGAACATTTGGTCTTCGAAATGTGGCAAGCCCAGCAAGCTTTTGCCTCTCGCACATCCCTGGCCTGCCTTTTCTCCAGCTCGGTGAGACCTCTTTGACGACCACGTGGAAGTTTGACTTTAGGAGCATCTGGTCTGGAACTGAAGATATGCTGGTGCTCCATTTCATCCTGTGAAGGTGAAGGGGGGTGTGAGGCCGGAGACCCATGAGAATGTGGTGAGCCATGGGATGCTGCATACGCATCACTGTTCGCGTAGGAAGGGACGAGTGCCCAACTCCCATTCTCGCTCTCAGCACTGGGGGTGACTGCTTCCGGAGCAAGGGCCTTGTCAATTGGTTGACCAACGTCAAGGAATTCCTGCCTCTTCACGTGTGTGGCGTAATTAGGGCCGGGAGGTTGTTGGAAAGTGACAACACCGGGAGTCGCGTTGTACTGCAAGTTGCTGGCTTGATTTTGAGAATGCCATGGGATTGGGGGATTGATCGTAAGAGTTATCGGCTCTCCTAGTTGTGGGCTTGGGATCTGTTGTGGAACGAGGGTCGTTGACGGCGAGGGCCATTGGATTGTGTCCTCTGTATAAACTTCTCCATAATTGTGGTTCCACTCCGGCAGTTGAAAGAATTCATTATCGAGCGGCAAGTTTTCGATATACTGAGGAGAGCCCGGATTAACAGCACCTGGAGAAGGGGAATCAAACTTCTGTTTGTACCATTCGTCTAAGCAGTAATAATCAGTTTCGAAGATCTAGGGGAGGAATAGAGAGGTAGGACTTGGAAACACCAAACACGCAAGAAGATCGCTCAAAGGGGTAGGGAGAGCTGAATGAAGAGCGGTTTACCTGGTAGAGCCAGGCCAGTCATTGGATCGGTGGTCCCTGATGGGCCGAATGTCTGGTCAACGATAGGGAATACAAAGTCCTCCGAGTGCATCGAGGAGGTCGCCGTATCGGGAGTCGACAATCCCATGCTGCCATCCAAGCTCCCAAAGCTTCCGTGATGTAAGTCTGACATCTGCATATCCTCAAAGCCAGAAGTTAGGGGAGCATTCCCGGAAGGTAGTCCATCCCACATAAAGTCCTGGTCATACATTTGCGGCCGTCCACTGAGGGGGGAATGCGAATCGTTGCCATCAAACATTAGATGAGGAGACCTCGGTGGATTAGGACCTAACGTATAAGAGGAAAGAGAAAAGAATGAGTTCTCAATAGAACTAGGGCCTTGTTGATGAATTACATTGTCAAAATTCGAGTCCTGGTTTCCGGCGCCTGGCTTCGGAACGGGGAAGTAATTATCGACATATCCCAGATTGGCGGTCTGGACTGCCGGAGGCTGATATCGCTCATTGTGCTGCGCTGAATCTCTGGGCGACGATGCTGGACTGGGGATGCGACGAGTTGAGTAGCCGGGAGCAGTGTGATAGACAACCTTGGACTCCCTCCTCCTCCACGCGCGCCTGGTGTTGCCAGGCCATTCTGGCCCGGCGTGCGGACTCGTGCCTTCCTTCATCTCATCCTCAGGACTGCAAGTTCAGCGTCGCACTCAAAGCAGTGTCGTGGGCATCGCGGGGCGGCAAGTTGAGCTGGACCTGGACCTGATCTGATCTGATCTGATCTGACCGCCCACCATGGTTTGGAGGATCCTTATGAAGTGCTCGCCCACCTTCTTGGAGGTGTGCGAAGTGCTCTTGCGGCTCTGCGAGCTTCGCTGGCACTCCTCAGGCCGCAAGCAGTGAAATGCCCGCGGCGATGCTGGGGGCAGGGCGGCGGTCATTGGTGGGGCAGGCTCGGCTAGCCTACTCGGTGTTCCAAAGGGGCATAGCCCGGCCGTAACCAGCACTACACGGCCAGCGTGCTTCGAAGACCGAGTATGGCCGTGTGAGAGTGACGCGCGAATGGGGTGCGGCCGTGGGTTCCGCGGTACATGCAGCGGGGGGGTTTTGTGTATCGAAGAGACGAAGGGTTGGACTGACGTGCAGCGCGAGATGCACTCATGATTCGCGCCGGGGCTTGAAGTGCTGCTCTGCCCCACTGTACAGGGCTGAGTGCAGGCCACAAGCGACTCCCGTCGCGGGAGGGGGATGGAGGGGAAGCACGTGGGGTTTGTGTTACGAGATATCTTCAAGATGCTCATTTGCAGAAGGCATGACGAACGGAAGTCCTGTATCTGTTTACCGATTAGGTGGCAGTGATATACCAGGAATATAAAGGAGAAACCAAGGAGAACTCTCTCTTTTCGCATTTTACCCTCCGTAATAGGTGCAAATGCCCCCAACAGAACTTGATTAAATCCACCACCAGCCCCAGGCTCCAACAATATGCACCAGATCCCCATGTCTTCACATTGTGAGCAGAAATTCAGTGCCTGTGACTCTCTCCATCATCGCGCCACTCGTTCCCGCTATCCAGTAGTGATGATTGCACAACTCGGGGGCCTTCCTCATGATGCTCAGAACTGGCTTCTAGTGCCCGAGGCGAGAACCCTTCACTGGGCTCGTCTTGGTACGTTTCCGCTCCAATACCCTCTTCGATCAGTCTTCTCATATTTGCTCTATTATCACCTTCGGGCTCCTCTGCAGCTTGATTTCTGAACTGGTTGAAAAGACGGACCCATTTTGAGTGAGTCCAAGAGGAGCCGCTAAGGAGAGCGATGACTGAAATCACCTGTATCCAAGCTATCAGCTCTGCCTTGCGAAGACCGCGATCATGGTGGTCATACTTTCAGTACAAACACAACCACAGCCACCAGTAACAGTAGGCCCGCATTTACCTGCTCTGCTTTCCTCCAAGCTTTCAAGCAACTTTTGGTGTAATGAAAGATATCCTGACATGGTGAAGGTTTCCCCCAAGGGAAGGCGTTGTCCTTGACTGTTTTGAATCCGCAGCACTTGAAGCTGTCCTGGATTGCCCTTACAGCATCGCCGTCATCGGCCACAACCAGCTTCATCCACCTATCGCGAAGACCACAAACCAACGCATCCGGTGGCAGAATGTGAGTCAATGCGAGAGTTGTAACCACTGTCTCGTAGATGAGCTGGAACCCGATAACGGCAATCAGGGGTATGGTGAGTCGGTTCTGCTCATTCCTCGAGGATCGCTGGATCAAGCTGTACACGACTATTGTCGAGAAACCGGTCAAGAGCGGTAGGACGACCGTGAAGAGCGCAAGAGATTGTGGGATAGGTAGGGATAGGAATTTGATCTGTGAGTAAGCGAAGCTACATTGTTCAAGTTAGCTGTGATTGAGACAATGAATCTTTCGAACTTCGACGGTTGCTCACCCTGCCACGCCTGTCAACAATAGAAGCAACTAGATGTATTAGCTGAAGTAACAAGAGCCGCAGATCGCAGGGCTCACGAGCGGGCCGACCAGCAGAGCGACTTTTACAAACGTCGTCATCTCAAAGAACGTTGAATCAATAAATAATTATCGCAGAGCTGCTATGCCACTTGACCATGCAAAAACCACAAATGCAAAGACGTAGGAGAACGCAAGTCGTGCAGATAACTGTACCACCGTGATTTCATCCCAAGTAGGCAGAAAATGGGACGATCGCGAGGAGAACCTTGAAATGATCCCAAAGGCACGTGATCTCAAAGCTGCCCCGCGCCTCTCAAAGAAGAAAGTGCTTTGGCATTCAGTGACTTCCTCGTATCACAGCGTTCCTTTTTTCTGAGACCTGCTCTATCACGCGACCTTTCAACAATCTTCCAAATTCACGGTTGAAGCTTCTCCCCTCAATATACAAGACAAGGACACGGATTGCAAGAAGGACAAGGCTCGCGCCACCAAGGAACCGCAACGATGCAGGCAATGCCAGATTCGCGCCAGCAGAGCTTCGAAGAGATCTATGGCCCGCCAGAGAACTTCCTCGAAATTGAGGTGAGCTCCCAATCCCCAAGCCCTGCACCGAACCGCAGACTTCCTCACCTCTCCCTCGGTCCCAATAACAACACCGACTAACACCCGCCTCAGGTGAAGAACCCGCGCACCCACGGCATGGGCCGCAACATGTACACCGACTACGAGATCGTGTGCAGAACCAACATCCCCGCCTTCAAGCTCCACCACAGTGTTGTGCGCCGACGTTACTCAGACTTTGAGTACTTCCGCGACATTCTGGAGAGAGAGAGCGCTCGTGTTACGATCCCACCGCTGCCTGGGAAGGTGTTTACGAACCGGTTTAGTGATGATGTTATTGAGCATAGACGGGAGGGTCTTCAGCGGTTTCTGCAGATTGTTGTAGGACATCCACTTTTGCAGACGGGAAGCAAGGTCCTGGCGGGTTTCGTTCAAGGTGAGTTTGGTCTTTCTTGTCTCGAGAGCCCAGAGCGTGAAGCTCTTGATCTTGGATAGAGCAGAAGGGCATGCGATGGCATTGAAAGAGTAACTTTACTAACAAGCTCTTTCGCAGATCCCAATTGGGACCGTAATGCATGGTGAAGCCCACCAGACCGAGAAGTCGGCTCACGCAGACCTCGAAAACTACAAAAGCCACGCCCGACCACAATGATAATGAGCAATCATGACCTTTCTATGTTACAAAGATCGCATACGGTATGAGTGTATGAATGGAGCAGGGGAGCGGTACTCGGTGTAAGGGGGAGCTCTTCCATTCCTGTGCGTTACTAGGGGAATAATGGGACTTCGCAGTTCACAGGCGTTCTAATTACCAAGCGTTGCTCTTCTTGCCTTTGCTTGCTCTCTGTTTATGGAGGAAAAGTGCAGCGGTCTTTTATGCGGGTTACTATCACTGCAGCTCACAAGCACGTTTATGAATGAAGAAGGTTTCGATGTGCTCATCTCTTCATTATTGTTGTCAAGAGCTGTATGTATACCCAGTCTACCCAAATACTCGAGATTCATACAACCGTCCCAATGCAACGCCGATGCCCCTTCGCCATTTGTTTTACATCCATATCTTATCCAAGAGTGAAGTCGGTGCCGTTATACACAGAAGCGAAGTGAAGTGCTTTGGTACCAACGCCGAAGTTCCTTCCCAGATATTTTACAAGGTTGCCCTGATTCTCTTTCTATTGCACATCTACGATGGTGCATGTAATAGCTTTAATATTCCTTCGTACATCCCGAACATGATGGCAGCGCTGGGGACGGTTCTTAAGAGGTGAGGTGTGAGGCCGCCGTACATGGCTACCATGCCTTCTTCTTTCCAGATCAGCTTGAAGCATTGGACGAGGCCGGTATATTTGAGGTGACCGTTTTCAGTAGGTGCTTGACGAAGACGTGTGCGTGCGACCTAGGATACAATTAGCTTGATGTTTGAAGGATGGAAGGGCGAGGCTCACCTCATGAGGGTAGGTCGCAAGAGCTGCAACAAGCTTCGCACCGCCAGCAGCTCCAACATTGCCAGTCCATTCCAAAGTTCTATCCCAAATATTCTTCGGCCGCCCACTGAGTAGGATTCGTTCTTCTCTCTTCGCCAAGGATTTCTTCATCTGCTCGTAAAGTACCCATTGCAGCGTGCTCTCCGTTACACCCAGATAACTCGCGCTCATGCCCTTATACAACCCTCGAATCCCCTCCTGCCCTACGACCTGCTTTATACAATCCCACGAGTTCCTGTACTTCCTGACAGCTACGCCACCCGTCTTCTCCACAATATTCTTGTCCAGCTGTAGCCTCGTCTTAATCAACCAAATCGGATTCGTAACCGTTGATGTCACTATTCCTGCCAGTGCAGCCGCACATAAAACAACCCAAGCAGATTCCTCCCCTTTGTTTCCATAGTCGGCGATTATCCTCTTCCCATTTCCAACGACGAAGAAATTGATTGATCGGGCGGGCACCACTCCAAGAAGATTTGGCCCGAGTCCCTTGAACAGTGCCCGCCATCCTTCAACTCTGTGAACAGAGCCCAATATTTGGAAAGTTTCGCGGAAATGTAGGAGCCCGCTGCGGAGAGGGGAGAGGTGTGCGTGTGGTGAGATGCCTTTCATAAGACGAGTTTGAGCGAGCTGAGCTTGGTAGAAGTCGGATTGTAGACGCGTTTTTAGGACATCAAGAGGCGCCGTCAGTGTTGCTGCTGTCATGCCACCAATTCTGTGAATGAAATGTCAGCATCGCCTGAAAAAGGCAGAACGGAATAGGTGCCTACCCTCCAGCTACAAAATGCGCCCATGACTTCGCAACCGGCGCAGGGCGCGCTGCTATCGAGGTAGCATATCTGGTCTGCGGAGGTCTAGGTTCACCCGTCTCCCGCGACTGAAGAAGTTGTGTGGAGTTGAGGGGATTTCTAGGCTGGAGATCAGGCGGTGCTGGACAACTTTTGGTATTCATGAAGGGGTTATTCCGAGAACACTGGGTTCTCCAACGCGAGCAATCGAAGGAAATGAAATGGGTCTTAAGAGGATTCTAGTTAGGTATCATGTCATGGAAGTGAAGATTGTCGTTGGACGTATTCGGCGTGAGTGAGATACCCCAGGTGAAAAAATGTACAAAATGTTTGTCCAAATGACGATTCTCTCACACATGCGAGTCACGATGAAATTCAAGCCAGGCGCGGGAGCTAGCGTGCCAAAACGCGCTAATCAGAATAGGGGCTTTCGAGACAGCCCCTTTAGAAGCTCGAGCCCACGCCCAGAGGATGAATTCAATACCGTCTTGGAACTGATCATTGCAAAGCTCGTATGATTCGATACTAACTAAGTTGCTGCAGCTTCCCCTTCAACGCCGAGAATCACGCACTATGCTCCAGCCCGAAGAAACCCCCAAGTTTTTAGGAAAAACGTATGCGCCATGCTCTCGCAACCAAGGAATTAGGTAGATAATCATACAGAGACTCTTGTTGAAGAAGAGTCACGGCAAAGGAAATAGCCATCAATTCCCAGGAAATACCGTTAGAGTATCATCTGTAACTCGTCGTTTCATATCTTTGCGTGGACCTATTTTTCGTCCCCGCCAGCAACGCTGATCACACGGATAGTACCCTCACTTGCAGCTCGTGGTCCTCCTTTGGTCGGACGCACACTTCGAACCACATTCTTCTTGGTGCTCCGCTTTCCTAGACTCGAGACCTTTGCCTTTCCACGCTTAGGACTTCCATCTGTTGCAACGATGGTCAAGCTCGAGTTTCTCGAGGAGATCTGGGTCTTGCGGTTGCCGTAAACCTTCAATGAACTGCCCTTCATTGTCTTCTTGATGACTCGCTTTGGTCCGACGGCCCGACGAGCGTTGAGAAGCTGAGCAGAGATAGTTCTCTTAACAGCCTTTGCAGCTCCTTTCGCCATCTTCATGCTCGCCGACGAAGCTGATCTCTTGAGGCCCTTCGCTTGCTTGATCTTCCTCTTCTTGGGACTGCGCGAGTTCTCCCTATCGTCTTCATCCCCACCAAGAAGTTCCTTCAACTTTCTCTTTCCTGCCTTCACGCCCGCCTTCACGGCCTCCTTGATGCTTTCTTTGACTGGAGGCTTAGGTTTTGGTCCAAGAACACCTCGGCAATTGTCGCTACCACACCGGCACTCCTGAACGTTCTTGGCAGAGAAAGGGTCAAAGTTGTAGTCGTAGGTCAATTCCTCGCCAGTCATGATGGGTCCATCACCAGCAAAAAGGGCCATCCGCGGCTTGCCTCCAACAATCCATTTCACCATTCGGCAGTTGGGTTTGCAAGAGTGGTTGACAAAGCGGGCAATGCTTCCTTTGGTGGCATCAATGATCATGTTCTGATCGAAAGACATCAAGTAGTAGCACTGCAAATGAATAGATTAGCCCAGTACCTTTTTCACCCATCTATGGACCCTCACCTCATTGTTCTTGTAATCTTCATTCATTCGTCGATCACACTCATCTTCAGTGATAATCTCACCAGTGTATTCAACAATGATTTGATGAGCATCAAAGCAACGGTTAGTTCGAACACCATAACCACGGTCCTCGGTCTTGATGACTTCAACTCCAATTCTGTACTTGCCACCACCTTTCCGACGCTCTTGTAGATCAGCAAATGCACGGTTTGTGCACTTGTCACGGCCAGCTGCACAGTTTGTATCATCACACTCATAAAGCATGATTCTGTTTTGACAGTCTTCGTCACAGCCGCCTTCCGGCGTGCAAACACACTTGGATGAAAAACTGTCGAAAAGACTTGACTTCTTCCACATGGCTGCAGCGTCGCCAACAAATCGGTCTTGTAAATTCCATTAGTACAGTACATGGACAACCACATAAAGTGGATACTTACTACTCGAGGTTTTCCGCCACTCATCTGGCTTCGGTTGTCCGGGGGGAAGTGGTGAGCACACATCGAAAGGGAGTTTGAAGTGTCTTCCAATGTGCAACAATCGCTGGCCATGCCACATGGGCAAAGGCATAAACTTGTTTGGTTGGTAGGGTGTAGCATCAACAATATCTTTCCTCGTCTTACCGGACTGGTCGGCAAACCAATCGAAGTTTCGGTGCTCTTGTCCCGCATAGAGGCCCTTGTTGAGCCAAACCTTTTCTCTCTTGCCATCTTTGAATTTTGGGGGATCTGGCCTCTTGTCGGTTTCCGGTGTGAGTTTCTTCTTCTCCACAGCCACTTCTTCAACCTTCTTCTTCTTCCTTGGGGGCTCTGCTATAACCAACTTTCCATTGCTCCACACCTCGTGTACGACAGGCTTCGTATCGATTTTCGCATACTCAGGAGTGTCTGCCAGATTTCGCAGCTCTCGTTTGGCCTTTGACAGTCCAGCTAGACCATCTTCAAGGGTCTTTCGGCTTCTCTTGCCCAACACGCTCAGCTTCTTGGTCAGGCTCTCGATCTGCTCGCCGGAGGAGCGGGTGGACCGCCGTCTATCCAGGTCTCGTTTGGCTGATTTTTTAGGACTGCCTCCCAGACCAATCTGGCTTCTCGATTTCGGTAATCCCTTGACGGACCATTGCAAGTCCAGTGCTTCAATCCCGTCTCGCACAAGTCGGTTCGCATCCTTCTCTACGGTCTCGGTTGACGAATTGTTCGATGCCAGTGCACTAACAAGTGTGTCGCCCGATATAGTTCTTCTACGCGACTCAATGGCTGACGGGTCCTTGCTGTACTTCTTAGGAGCATGTATCGCGGTGCCGCTGAGGACCTTGACATTGTAAGTGCCAATGCTGGAGCGGGCACGGCGACTACGTTCAGTAGACGGCTCCGCAGATGCTCGTTCGTTTGGTTCGATATTCTCGAGCTTCAAAGAGGTCGAGGAGATGCTGACGCTGTCACCAATGCTGGTTGGGGGCGTGGAGGACGAGGATTGCCCAAGCGGGGAGTCGTCGACGGTGATAGCACTAAGCAGAGATTCTGACGGCGAGGCACGCGTCGCACCATCGCGAGATGTTGGTCGAGACGGCGATCCCATTCTTTCTAGGAGAGTAGAGAACATTGCAACGCTTAGAGGTCGCGTTGCATAAGAGGGATTGTTGTGATGAACGCGAGCAGAGGCAGTAGCGAGATGAAAACGGCGATTGCTTATTCGTCGTGGGAGACAGGGAGGCAGCGGGACTCTCAAGGGACTACTGGATCCGTATGTCGCGAGAAGCAACTTCAGTATAAAGAGTCAAGAAGTGTAGAACAGAGCTCTCAGACCGCAGATCAGATATGGGCAGGGAATGCGGCTGTGAAGGTCTTGTTGTTGTGGTGGGGAAGTGGAGGGAAGGAGGTGCGAGCAATAAAAGAAGTGGCTGGGGCCAAACAATGAGAGACGAGCATGCCTTTGACGAATTACACGGAGCTGCCCGTTCCAGAGTCTCCCGAGGGAGGGCTCACACTCGAATCAAATATAATTCGACTTTTACTCTTTTGCCAGAAAACTCTACGGACATAGTCAAGACATTCTCCTCGCCGGTTGTCCCCCTTCCAATACCAAATTATTCCCAAGCTCCTACGTACATTTCCCAATGATGCAGCATCGAGCCTGATCCATCCGGACAGTCCTTGTGCCATTCTTGAGCTTTGGATTGCGTGCTCCCCGGTTGGGGTGCAAACGGGACACATGTGAAGTATTAGTAGCTGCGGGCACTATACAACTATTGCATCGCCTCACGAGAAACTGAGAACTGTTGATTCTTTCCCACTTTGTGGGTGAGACATGCAGATTCCATTACCAATTGCGGCACATCTACAAAGTTGACATGTTCAGCAGGTATTACGCGTGTCCTCAAGAAGGTGTGGCCACTGAAGGACGACGAAATGTGTGCAAAACTATGAGTGTAGACGTGTGAAAAATATACCGAGTGTATCTTCATGAACAACGTTTGTGCTCGTCATAACTAACCACTGAACGGTTTCAAAAGTGGTGATTTGTGTTTGAGTAGGGGGCCTCACGCCGTTACGACACTTGAGCATTATGGCAGCCTCGGCATTGGGGAGTGAAATTGCACCACCTCAGATGTTTCCCCAACACAAAAAACACTGGTAAGATACTCAGACCGTCCTAGATTCATGTTTTAAAGTCTACCGCAATTCAATGAACTCTTCCGTTGGATTTCCGGCCGGATTGGTTGAGAGGAGAACCAATCTCGTGCGGCTTCATTATCTCAGGTCAATGGGAAAGTGAAAAGCATGATGGTGTTCAACAGAGCAGTCTGTATTCTTATTTCTATGAGTTTAGGTATCTGCCAATTATCATGTTTTGTTTTCCAACATGACGGGCGGCTGTTGAGATTGTCAGGTACTTTATGGACGGAGCTTCGGCTACGAGGGCCTCGTCAGAATCCTGAGCTCCCCGTGCTGAGAGCCAAGCAAGATTCTATAAAGTCCCTGATTATACCTTAAAGTATTTCTCTCCGGTTGGCGGAAATGTAGCAGCTAAGTTTGGACTGGACCCAAAGACCTATCTTGAATTGAATTGCCTAGAAACACTGGGTGTGCTCGGCTGAGTTTAGTTGGAGACGCTGGGTTTTCGATATCTTCCAAAATGACGTGGAACATTGGAGCGACACTTAAATGCACAGAACAGAAAGTTTCGAGCACTTCAAAAACTGCCCCGACAAACTTAGATTTGAAGATGTAGCAGGGCGGAAGATCATTTGAAGTGTTTCGCTGCTTCCTGTAATACTTTATAAAGATAGGAAGTCGGCGATCACTTTGATAATTTCCACTTTTGGGACAAAACTTATCAAAATTGAGCCAGTAGCAAACTAAGAACCTCTTCGAAAGGTGTGGCTTCATTCAAGTTCAAATGATTGAGCTTATTGGTGCATTGTCGGTCATGGCTTCGACAAGCTAGAGGTGCGGCGGAAGTCAGCCCGCATTTAAATATCCTCACCGCCAACTCGACCAAGTCAAACCGCTAACCAATGTATCAGAAGTCTAATGAAACAATTATCTCCGAGTTTCAAGTGTGACGGACTAAGGCCACAAGATCTGGTCGCTTTCATTGAGAATCTCGTGAAACCCCTGACTTCGCTTCGTTAACGGGTGATGAATCTGGCCATAAGCGGACAAACAGCGCACTTAACGACGAGCAGCACATCCACTACCACACGGATAAAACATCATTGGTGTCTGCAAAGCTCGCAGGCTATCGTACGATTCAAGATGGAAATTTATGCTTAAGCACCCCAGATGGCGATACCTTCCCCAGTGTTCTTCGAACGCTTTCACAAAAACGCAAGTGATCTCAACTCAAAATACAATCAAAGAATAATTTGCTGTCTCAAACCTCCTAAGAGCGATAGTGACGCTAATGTGTCAGTATGGGCCTCTCCGCTATGGTGGAAATTAAAGCTGAAGTTGCTCCAGATGCTCTTCCTTTCCTGATTTCCAGCTTAGCTGCTTTGACACTTTACTTGGATGAAAAGCAAACAGGGTTCTCTCTAAATGTTGCCAATGCCTCGGGGGATATTTCCTTTCACTTTGATTCTCCAGCTCGGCATGCATGGGTCGCTCTAGGAGGTGGAGATAAAATGAAAGGAGCTCTTACGCTCTTCGTATACCTTTCAAAAGACAACAAACGCAAGTATTTTCATGCTGGGGGATTCTAAAAAGATAGCTAATACATTCTTGAAGATTCAACCTTCAGCCTAAGGTTGTCAATGTAAGAGTTCTTTGCTTCATTTAGACCACTTTCTAATCAAGTATTCAGAGGAGATGTGGAATCAACCCACTCCAAAGATATCGATGTTAAAGTTCTCGATGGCTCAAGCATTCAGAATGGCCGAATGGTTCTCAACGCCATGTGTCAAAATTGCCGCTCCTGAAATTGAAGCTCGCTCAATGTCTCGTCCGTTGTTGAACCTTGGATGTACTTTACGCTTTGGAGCAATAGCCAACCTCGTGTCTGATTCGGTGACCGCAGATGTAACCCAGCATTCTTTCTACGGTAGAAATTCTCCAATTCTCTCCATAAATTTTGCTAATTGACTTTGCAGGCAGGTTTACAATGAACATGGTCCAAGCAACTGGCCCAGGAGGAGTACCAGCAGTTGTTTCCGTCTCGTCAGGTTTTACTTTCGAAGGCGAAAAGTACGTCAATGACGAAGACTTTGTTTCAATGACACACGGATACCTCATGGCTGCGTTGGTACTTATCTGCACGCCTCTTTTAATGCACCATCTTCTCTCCGGCGCCAGATTACGGTTGATGAACTACACCTTCTTCATTCTTGTTCTACTCACTGGTTGGGCTTTGGGGATTTTTGATTCCAACATTTACGATTGGGTACGCTCGAGAGCTGAGATGATTCTGATCTCAACACGGACTCCAGTATGACACAAACTGTAGACTACAAGACTGGTCATCAAAATATCGGACATGTAGTCATCCTCTTCCTGCTCATTCTGGCAATGTGGCGTATCTTACAACACACAAGATTTTGACCTGATTGCAGCTGGCTTGTTCATGGTGGTACCGGGCTTGGAGGGATCATCTGGATCCTGTCCCTTGTTGATGGTTTCTTGTCAGCTCACCCCGCGGAACATTAGGTAGGTGTACGGAGCCAATGAAGATCCAGGGGAATCAAACTTGCTTACTCGAAGAATTTTTTCCACGGTATCTACACAGGTTGCATTGTTGCAGCGCTTGTGGCAGTCCCGTTGATGTGGGTTGTGAAAAGGAGACAGGACAGGAGCGAGTGCCGAGCAGCACGTAAAGGATCCTAATGGGGCTGGAATCATTCCCACAAACGGATCATGAGGACTGGCAAGCGATGGTGAACATATGCAAATTTTTTCGGATGAGCGAGCGTTGTTGGAAAAGGTGTAAATAAGCATGGCGCAAAGGGTTCTAGGGATTAGACAGTTTTTGGAGGTGGGTTGGAATTTTTTTTTGTAACATAGTGGGGATAATGAATAGAACGACTAATTAAATGCCCCCACTTGGTTCGGGACAACAAACGAAGATTCAGATCTGCAAAGAAGTCAAGTGAATTCTGAGAGTAAGATAAATTGCGCGATGACCACTTGACCAACGATTCCGACTTCACCACCAAATCAGCAAAGATGGAAACCGCGCAATATTCGAGCATATGTTTGCCACAGCTTGGTCAGCATGTGCTATTAAATAGTAGAAAGTAACTGGGTATCCCAACTGCCAAAGATATACACATACTACCCCTTTTCCTTGCCGTTCCTATCCCTCCCTTCAGTCTTTTCCCTCCACTGTTATGATACAAAGAAAGCCAGGTCGTCAGACCGCCACTCTCAGGATGTCATAAAAACACATTAACCCGAGCCAGACTCGAACTAGAAAATATCCAAGAAGCCGCCCATCTTTTTATAATAGAAACAGCAATCGCTAAAAGGCACAGGACAAAATTGATAATCGCACAAAAGTAAAAGGTAGAGGACCCTTTTCATCATCTGGATCCTCTTAGGGCGGAAGGACCCTGGAAAGATCGATCGGGACCCTGAACGGCTTGCATCTCCATCGCCACACCAGCTCCTCCACCCTGTACTTCTTTCGTAAGAGGGGCAACGCGCTTCCCTCTCCTTTCGCCAAAGCGTTGATCCCCTTCTTCATATTTGCGCTTGAAGTGAAGGTAGGTCGGTGGCCGAGGCCTGCAGAGAACCACCCACCAGTTTTTGAGAATACTTCCTTGTGTGAAAGGTCTATGTCGATCTTTCTTAAGGAATTTGTGGGAATTTAAATACTCTCTTGTTGTCTCTCCTCGGGCCATCAGGAATAAGTGGTAAACGAACAGCGCCATTGGATAAGGAGTAGCAAGAGCGGCGTAGATGACCATGGCGAAGGGGACACGGAAATGGTTTATTGAGGATCCAAAGGAGATGTGTTGTCGGTGCATGTAGACGAGGATCTGGGCGAGATTTGCACCCAGGACGAAGAGACCCAATATTGTACTGAAGGTAAGGAATGTGAAGAAATATCGGTAGTTTCGGCGTCCGACGCAATTGTTGATCCAAACACAATGGTGGTCTTGGGTCTCGATACAGTTGTCGCAAATTCGACAGTGGTGACCTCGAGGCGGACGCCAGATGTTGCAAGTTTTGCAGTATTTGGTTGGCACTTCCATAGCAGCGGTGGAAGATTGTGCGGACTTGATCATGGTCCAATCGTTCGTTGGGGGTGCCAGTCTAAGAGGGTCTTCGTTCTCGTCCGCAGGCGGCATTGGATGAAGATTTCGAGGAAGAATCTGGCAAAGTTAGTAGGGAATTGAGCATGTAGATATCTAGTAGCTTACCCCAGGATCTGAGACCGAAGCATGAACAAAAGAAGATATGCAGATATAAAAAACATATGCAAATACAACGGGTATCGAGGGTGAAATATTGTGCCAGAACCATGACGCAGAAAATACAAAGAAGAGAACTCCGGGGATAGCAACGAACAATCCTGTGGCAATGTTGATTGGCTTTTCCCGAGTATTCTGGAGTCGACCTCCCAACCAGAATACAGTATTACCAGTAAAGTATTGGTGATTAGCGCCAAGCTTCTGCTTTGGAGCAGGTTTAGGCGCGTCGATTGGTGTCAAACCAGGTGAAGATGCAACGGAAGATAACTTTTCCCTCCCTTGCGTGCTGCGATTAGGGCTATGCGGAATAGCATCACCTCTTGTTGGTAATAGAAAGCTGGAGCGGAAGGAACGTGGTGATTTAGATGGAGTTGGCAATCCACCTCCATTTTTATAACTCTTATCAATGGTAAGACTGAGTCCTTTGGCATTGGCAAGATTTCGTTGGAGAGGTCGTACGCTTTCAGACAGACTTCCGGTAGGGTGGTGACCGTGTGTAGGACTTGTGTTGGCCGTCACTCTTTCCATCGTCTCTTGTTCCGTCATCTCAGTCCCTCGAGAAATAGGACGAGTTCCATCAGCGTCTTCGCCATGTCTAGCCGTGTGATTCGAGTTGACGCTTTGCCTGGCCACACTGCTCCCACCCTCCGCAGATCCATCTTCACTCATACCCTGCTGCACTAAGGCAGCCGGCCGGGTGCCTCCACGCTGTGCTTGAAGTCGTTGGGAACTCATGGGTCGGAAAAAGGCGTGGGAGGTCAAGGAGGGAACGTGAGTTCGACTTGTAGCACTCTGTGGCCGCGCAGCGGTTGAACCAGAGACACTACCAAGTGTGCTCCCTCGTTGCGTGGCATTGGAGGAGACGTAACCTCGTCGGGACGGAGGCGCTGCTTGAGGCCATGCACCTCGTTGTGACGAAACCCCCGTATTCGGCCTTGAAGTTGTTTGTATGCTTCGCCGCTGACCGGTACTTTGAGCAGTAGATGTATTTGCCGGATCCACGGGGTGTTCTCCTCCATCATCTGAAGCAATATCGCTCATTCGCGAGGACAGTATACTTGCTACATCGCCAGCTTCGGACTGGGGGGCAACCTCTGGGTTTGGGTTTGTACTGTTATTCGGCGCATGCGGCGTCGTGGTTGAAGTGTCTCGAGAAGCCATCGCCACAGCTGAGGACCTGTCCTTCTCTTCCAACGAGTCTGCTATCTCATAGTATCGCTCAGACCGTCATGACACGCGAAGTAAAGGCCGTGTTTTTATTGGCGCGCGGAAGGTCGAAGTCGAGAAATTAGATTATGGTAAGGGACGAAACGGAGGTTGATTATTGTGACGTGATGGATGAATCGAAGGGGTAGAAATTGTTTCTTGGAAAAGAGTGTACGATCTGAGGGTCGATGTGTTGGAGATCTCGTCGAAGAGTTCGGAAAGCTTCTCTGCCAAAGGGGAGGAGCGCTTGGACGCTTTCTCAGCCCAGTCTGGAGATGTCGAAGCTCAATCGGGTCAGAAAAGCCAGGGTCGTCAAATTAGCACCGAATAAAAAACCAGTGGTGCATAAATTGTACAATTTCAAGATGCATAGAAGGAAACGATTATGACGTTGCCTTCCTGTGTGATGGGCTTCGAGATCATGCAGCACAGAGGGAGGGCATTCAGGAGGAGTTCAAGTCACGAGGCGGTTTGGGCTAAGGGGGCTATTGAAGCTCATTAACCGCGGCCCTGTCAGTTGGCAGGCCACTGACAGGTAAAGCAGCTGGACTATGATCTGTGCTCGAGTAAAAAAAACTTTGGGACATGCATCAAAGTATCTTGAGTTGCAGGTGCAAAGCCCGTTTTGCCGCCCTTTCGATTCTCCGTGGCTGAACCTGGAAGGAGCTTTGGATCACGTGAAATTACATAAACTAATCCTGCTTCCGAGCCTTTGAACCTCACTATCGTACCATCGATCCGAGCTCTCCCAAACGTCAAAAAAGCACAACTTCAATCCAGAATGTCAGCACCAATTGCAAGAGCTGCTACACAAGCAGGCAAGGCCGCCGCTAAGAGTGCGGAAGGCAATGTATTGAACAAGGGAGCAAAGAGGGATCCTGAGTTATACGTATGACGAGCTTCTTCTCTCAAATCTCCCACGGACTGACCACTCCGTAGGTCCTCCTCGCCGTCATGTCCGGAGCTTTCGGACTCGCAGGATTCTATTTCGGTGATTAATACCATCCCAAACCTTGCACAGCGAGCTCAATTGACCATCTTCCAGGCCGCAAGCCCACATCTGCCACTTCAGAATCGAAAGTCAGCATGGTCCAAGGCAGCATGCCATGGCAGACCGACAGCACTAAAGGTGACGAAGCCAGGGAGCATTTCAAGTACCAGTATGGATGAACGGTCAACTTTTCGGGACAAGTAGTGTTGATACTCTGAATAGATACCACCCTGGCGGAGATCCAAGAAACCCCCCGAAAGATGCCCCGAGCGCTCTGCACAGCGTCATTGTGCCCAATGTCAATCTGCCAAAGGTAAGCGATACCTTGTTGCTAGCCCCGGCTCAATGGAGAGGAACACGGTTGGGATGTTGTGCCCAGGAAAGTGGGGCCAGATCCTTGATTCCGAGTGAGAATCATGAGAGGAAACGTTTTGTAGAGAGAAGGCCAGCATTGATAGACGAAGCTAATATCATATATCCAGGAGCTGCATGACAAATACAACAAGTGGGGCAAGGATGGCTATTAGAAGGGTGCAAAGACTGAACATTAGATGGGCCATGGGAGGAATGTGGAAGGGTGTGTATTGTAGATAACTACCGCGAATTTCCTTCTTGAATCAGAGAACTGATTGATCGTACACCGAAACGAGTTCGCAGCATTGACCTAAGTCTATCACCAGTTGCAAAATTCCTCTCTCCAGAATTATCCGCTCCGCTCAAGTAAAGCTTGCCATGCAGCTTGTGAGTCCGGCATATACAATTGGTAGCCCACAATCGGAATATATTAGAATGTTGCTTGCGACCTTCAGAATTCGTTCAAAGTAATTTCAACTGCGAGAGTGAGATCATACGGTATCAAATCTTTACTGCAACTACTAAGAAAAAATGTCCCAGCTTGTCGAGTACAATTACGGAAAGTTTTTGTTCTGCCCACACAAAAAACTCTAGCTTGCGATAAATAATACTAGGAGTATAGACACTTTCTAAAGGAACATATCATCCTCTTACAGGGGAAGCTTCAATACCATCATGGAGAGAAGCGGATAAACGTTGTTCCTCCCGCCCTCCATGGATCCGCTTTACCTAATTAGGACCCCTGACGTTTCCAACCTTTTCTATTTTCAGACATGTGCTCTGAATCTTTTTCCGGGGATTGAAAGTTTACGAAGGGTATTGGTTGAATGAAGAATAGATGAACTAAAAGCCACATCGTGATTGATTCTAGTTAAAAAGGAGATAAGAACGAAAGATAATTGTGGATTTTGTAAACAAATTTATGTTCAACTGCAGGCTTGCCCTGGTGCCGTTGGCCAGCAGCTCAGCCGAAGATCTGGCTTCTAGCTGGAGAAAAGGGATGCCATACGCGCACCTTTCCTGCTCTCCCACCTCAAGCGGTCACCCAACCCTTCGATAGCCCGCTTTTCTCTCCTCAACTTCGATGTTACACTTTTAATATCTTTGCGACTTCTTGTCCACATTCGTTAAGTGATTGCGAGAAGTGTACCGGTGCTGAACGAGTGGTATCGCGTTCGAGAGCGCGCGAGCTCTACTCATCTACAGCCTTCCTCGTACCACAGTCAAATACCGCTGCAAATATGGCCAAATCAGCAAAGTCAGGAAATTCGACGCCTGCGAAGGTCTCGCAGAGCGCCGAACGCCCAACAATTGTCAAAAAGCCCGAGGACTACACCTCGGAAGGTGTCGAAGATCATGATGTCTTCCTCCTCCCAGGATCCGACTACCAGGCTATGATTGCCGTCACAGTCCTGGCAACAATTGTCAGGCTGTTCAGGATATACCAACCTAGTAGTGTAGTCTTCGATGAGGTCCAGTGCGTGTCTCCCCTTGTGTGCAATATCTTGACAACTATTGACTTACCTTCAATAGTTTCGGCGGGTTCGCAACGAAATACATTAAGGGGAAATTTTTTATGGATGTCCATCCCCCTCTTGCGAAACTACTCATCACACTTGCCGGATGGCTAGCTGGATTCGATGGAGAATTTGACTTCAAGGATATTGGAAAAGACTACCTCGAGCCCGGAGTTCCATACGTGGCCATGAGAATGCTGCCAGCTATCTGTGGTATCCTTCTGGTTCCTACTATGTTTCTGACGCTTAAAGCTGCGGGATGCAGAACAATGACTGCCGTTATGGGTTCCTGCTTGATTGTCTTCGGTAAGAATTCGTGGACCCAGCTCAGCTCAATTATCTAATGATTTTCTAGAAAACGGTCTCCTTACCCAGGCTCGATTGATTCTCCTCGATTCCCCTCTCATGATCATGACAGCCTTCACTGGACTGGCATTCACATCGTTCACAAATCAGCATGAGCAGGGTCCTTCGAAAGCGTTCCAGCCAACTTGGTGGTTCTGGCTTGCCATGACAGGTCTTGGACTTGGTGCGACTGCCAGTATCAAATGGGTTGGACTTTTCACAATTGCCTGGGTCGGATCCTTGACTATCTTGCAGCTATGGGTTTTGCTTGGAGACGTCAAGACAGTGACTCCTGTGAGTTGTTCGTTCTGTAGGGAGAATGTTACTGACCGGAATAGCGCCTGTTTACCAAGCATCTGGTTGCTAGAATCTTTTGCCTTATTGTCATTCCTGTTTCATTCTACATGGCCATGTTTGGAATTCACTTCCTCTGCCTCGTCAACCCGGGAGACGGCGATGGATTCATGAGTTCGGAATTCCAGGCGACTCTCAACTCGAAGGCTATGCAGGATGTTCCAGTGGATGTGGCATTCGGAAGTCGAGTCAGCATAAGACATCACAATACTCAAGGAGGATATCTGCATTCGCACAACCTCATGTACCCAACTGGCAGCAAACAGCAACAGATCACTCTCTACCCCCATAAGGATGAGAACAACCTTTGGCTCCTCGAGAATATGACCCAACCTCTTGATATCAATGGAGAGCCTATCAATGGCTCGCTTGCTTGGGACGCCCTTCCCTCACCCGAGTTCATCAAAGATGGTGACACCGTCAAGCTTTACCACATGACCACCCATCGCAGACTTCACTCTCACGATGTTCGTCCTCCGGTCACAGAGGCAGATTGGCAAAGCGAAGTATCGGCGTATGGTTATGAAGGTTTCGAGGGAGATGCCAATGATTATTTCCGAGTCGAAATCATCAAGAAGTCGTCTGACGGCGAGGAAGCGAAGAAACGCCTCCGAACTATTGAGACCAAGTTCAAGCTCGTACATGTAATGACTGGCTGTGTTCTGTTCTCGCACAAGGTTAAGTTACCTGAGTGGGCATCCGAGCAACAAGAAGTTACCTGCGCAAAGGGAGGCACTCTTCCCAACAGCATCTGGTATGTTGAACAGAATGAGCATCCACAACTTGGTGAGACCGCCGAGAAAGTCAACTACAAGAACCCTGGCTTCTTTGGAAAATTCTGGGAGCTGCAAAAGGTCATGTGGCACACCAATGCTGGTCTTGTTGAGTCTCACGCTTGGGATTCTCGACCACCCTCTTGGCCTATCCTCAGACGCGGTATCAACTTCTGGGGTAAAGACAATCGCCAAATTTACCTCATTGGAAACCCAATTGTTTGGTGGACCTCCACCTTGGCCGTTGCTATCTTCGTTGTCTTCAAGGGCATCGCAGTTCTCCGCTGGCAACGAGGATTCAAGGACTACAATAACACCATCTTCAAGCGTTTCGATTACGAAATTGGTACTATGGTCTTGGCATGGGCGTTCCATTACTTCCCATTCTACTTGATGCAACGTCAACTATTCCTGCATCACTACTTCCCAGCTCTCTACTTCGCAGTCATGGCCCTGTGCCAAGTATACGACTATGTCACCGCTCGTGTTCCTGGTATTGGTCTCCGTGAAAATCCTCTCTTCGGCCGTCTTGGAGCTATTATCTTTTTGGCACTCACCATAGTGGCATTTGCCATTTACTCTCCTCTGGCCTACGGCAATCCATGGACTCAAGCTGCTTGCAAGCAAGCCAAACTGTTCGAGACATGGGACTGGGATTGCAATACTTTCCTTACCGAAGTAAGCGTTTCTCATGTTCCTCCCCCGGGCCTCCCGAATCGGCGAAGAGGTGGCTAGAGCTCAATGCTGACTTACCTAGTACTCTCAATACTCCACTCAGTCTATCAACGCAAATGCCGATGTTCACAAGACAGATTCACCTTTGATTCCAACCAACGCTCCTGTGGCTCCAGCTGGTGACCAAGCTGCACAGCAACCTCTCATGGAAGATCGCGCAGGCATATCCGAAGCCCCCCCCCCAGCAGTGTCTGCTCCTCCTGTCGCTTTACCAGCTGGGCAGAGCATCCTCTCTCGAGAAGAGAAGGTTGAGTACAGAGACCAAGACGGTAATCTCTTGGATCCGGAACAAGTCAAAGCCCTCGAAGGAAAAGTCAGCTTCAAAACCCGCTATGAAACCAGAACTCGCCTGGTCGATGCCCATGGCAACGAAATTCCTCAACCAGACGGAGCAGGTGTCGCTCCACCTCATCCCGATGTCGAGGGTGTTGATTCTTCGACCGTCGGTAAACCAGAGCCGGAATCTCAAGATGCACCAGTCGCCCAAAAGGAGGTTCGCGCTGATGAGAGCAAGGAGGAGAGTATCGCAAAGTCGGATAAGGGTGCCGCAAAGCCTGCGAGTGAAGGCAACGACGCAACTGCCGCATAAGATGGTAAATTTCCTTGTGTTTGGTGAAGGAGATGGCGTGGGTTATGGACATCTTGGGAGACGCATCGACGCCTTTGTATACTAGAAATGCATACAAGGCATCTCACTATTCTGATGGCTTTACGGTCGGATTGGACTTTCTAAATAATGTAGATTCTGTGATTATACCAAGTGGTAGTGTGAGAGACTGCCCAGCAGTCGTGACATTGAGATTACCAAACTCTGGCTTCGAGTTGAAGCGGAGTGGCCTTCTGTTGCAGCAGCCTCGCTCAATGGCATTCCGAACTCCGACAAAGTGAATTTCTCCCGGCTGTTATATACCGAAATAAGGCAAGTTTGTGCAGAGATCTCCAGTCAGCAAACTCTAAGTGAGTTTGAGTGAACACAACTTGTAATTCCTTGCACTAAACTGCTCAAGGTTAAGGATTGTTAGTAACGCCCTATGTAACCGCGAGGTTCGAGCAATATAGGGAACAGCCGGCTTAGAAGAGATATGCTCTGCCACAAGTAAACCAGCGAAAGCGAGTTTCTTGGTCCGAAAGGATTTCTTTTGCCGCTTTGATTTGTTTTGGGGGGGCGTGGTTGAAATTGCTGTTTTTTTAATTTTTTTTGAGCTCGCTTAGATGTAAGCGAGTGAAGATATACACAATACTGGGTTCAGCGCGATCGACAAGTTCTAGCTCTTTCGCATCTCAAAAGAGTATATACATCACTCTGAAGTTGACCTTTAAGGCGCTCTACCAAGAATCGAGTGCTAGCATCAATTTGACTAGGAATTTAACTGAAGTGCTCCATCATACGATACTGGAAGAACACAGTGATCGATGAATTTCAGAGATTCTTACTTAATAATAAGGGCTCTGTTACGGGATCATCAGATAATACTTGTCGTTAGCTTTGTGCTTGTTGCCCTTCTCGAAACAGCTCTATGTTTTGCTCATGTGCTTGTAGTTGTTTTCGCCACCGCTATTTTTTCACCATTTCTTGAGCACCCCAAGTGTAGCCCAATATTTAGCATACCGTCTGCCGCGACGCATGACAGTTCCGAGTCAGCTCGAGAAATTTTCTAAGCAGTTGTTGAGAAGCGAAGGAGCTCTCCGTCTCCTGCTGCCTTACAGGAAATTTCCGACGCGAAATGTGAAATGTCGGGAACTAGCAAATGTTCGTTGCCGCATTCCAGTCCTTCAGATAGTCGATATAATGGAACAGCGAGAGTGGTTAGGTAAAAAGATAAAGTTGCACCACCCCAACTGATTCTAAAATGCGAATCAATATATGTCGAGGTGGGACCTGCACCTTTCGGTGGCTTACGAAAGTAGCGCCTTGCACCTGACTTTGTGCAACTCACCCTTCCATTATCTCTGAACATCGCCCACGACACTTTAAGTCTGGAAGCAATTTTCGGTATCGTCTCTTGCAGCAAGATAACAACGCTTTGTGCCGCGACTCGAGATTTCACTAATTACTTTCTGCTTTTTACCCTGTCTCTACAGAAGTGATTTTTCCCACTGAGTCACCGACCGTGTGATATCCAATCACATGGCGCAATCCACTTCAACGGAATTGCTTCAACGGTTAGATTCAGACTCTTATTCTGATGGTTCAACGAGAAATGTAGCTGTTGCAACTTCTGCCACGAATCAAAATAGTTTCGACGAAGAGATCAGTGAGGAAGACAGATGTCAGATTTGCAACTGGCAGCCCGAGACGGCGGGCTCGAGACCGTTGAAGCAGGCGCTAGTATCAACGTGCCTGCGAGCAAGTACAATGGCAGAACGGCGCTGCAAGCAGCGTCCGAAGGCGCCCACTTGGCCATTGTAAAGAAGGTCTTAGGAATGGAGGCGATCGCCAATGCCGGCCCAGCTCATTATGGAGTTGCAGACTGCCGCAAATGGGCATGCTGAAGTTGTGCGATTTCTTGTACGCATGGGCGCTGATGTCAATACGCACCCCTCTCGGTACTGGGGGCTAACAGCTCTTCAACATGCGGCTCTGGAAGAGAGGCTTGAAGTCGTTGAGGAGCTTCTTCGTGCAGGAACAAATGTCAACGCCCCTGGTGGCTATCTCAGCCCCAAGCTGGATTTGTATGCCGCTGCGGAAGGTGGTCATCTGGATGTTGTTGAGAAACTTCTTGCAGCAGGTGCTCAAGTTGATGCAATTTCAGGGAACAGAAAGCAGACAGTATTACAAGTTGCTTTGAAAAGGGGACATGTAGAGCTTGCGAAAAAATTGAAGATGTCGGGACTAGAAATGAGTTAGGTGAAGACAGGATATTCAAATCTAGTCAATATCCCAATGCAAGCTAGACAAGGGGGCGTTTACAGGTCTAGCTCGGATTTGAGATAGGACTTGATCGCAAATAACTCCTTCCCAATGTATATTGCGCCTCACTTCCTTGGCTCTCGCATCATACAGGAAGAAGTTTGTGTGCCTCCCCCACAACTTTCATCCAGCTGAACCACGATCGTGTTTTGGATTTCAAAGCCAAATTTCTTGTAAAGAGCAACTGACATCGGAGATGCCTCGACCCAGCAGGTCAATCCTTTTTCCTCCGCAAGCTCAGTAGTCCAGGATAAATGCAGGCTTGCACAGCCTCGTCTCTAATACGAGGGTAGAGTTCCCAACATTTTCAACTCTAGTGGGCGTTAGGCTTCTCTCAGAGCTGGGAGGAAGATGACTGACGAAGCTGTGGCCGCTCTCCAAGGATACGATCGCGAGCCTCACGCACCTTTTTCGTAAAGTCTGTTGCGAAAGGATCATTGAGCCCTTTCGGAGTCGAAGATCGCACTGGCTTGAAGTTTTCTGGGAGACCTGTGGGAGTCAACCGGGTCTCTGGCTCACAAATCGAGAGTCCGGACCTGTTGGTGTTCTCAGAGTAGCTCCAGCATCCGTAAAAGCAAATGACCACTTTAAGTAGCTCACAACCTCGCTAGTATCAGTATCAACGACTACTTTGTAATGAGCGGATATGTCGCCGTAGTTGTTTGGCCATCTGGAGATGACGCCTGCAACTTGCTTGTCGAATGGCTTTCCTGGATACAAGCTCTTCTGAAATGGATCGTCGAAGAAAGCACTGATGCAGACGTTGGCGATGGCTTTGCCATCCTTGAAGTCCGCTTCTTGGAACTGGAGAGGCATCTTTTCTGGTGGATTGGGTGTAGCAGAGAGTTTGGCTTAGTTTTAATACTGAATGGTAAAGTGGCTGCCTGGATTTGTTAAGCTTGAAACGTTTCTGAGTGATATCGAACAATATCAGGACCGAGATATACTTCCTTTTCCGGGAGCCTTGAAAAGAGGGGCCCAGCTCTGAGCCTGAGTGGGTTTCGTTCGAATCAAGTACCCCTGAACTGGGCCTACCCATTTAGGGTGGTCACGTGCTAGACGTATTTTGCCAATTCTCGACCTTCGTTTCTAGCTCCTGTTCATATGTACTATCTAATCGAAGGTAGTAGGATACCACCTTGAACATCACAGAATCCATACATCTAAGATGGCCTTAGATGCGGTATCCGCTTCTACAAGCTCTCAATATCAGTACGAAAAGCTCACCGAGCCCGATGCACTTCGACTCGTTCTCCTACGGCCTTCCCGAGAGCTGCAAAATCCTCTAGAATGTTATCTGATTAGTACTACATTATCAAACTGTGAGAATGACCTCCTCGATCACTATACAGCCCTATCCTACGTCTGGGGTGACCAATCGCGCAGAGTTTCGATCAAAGTTGCTGGTCAAGCGCTCTCAATAACCGCATCTTTGGACACAGCTCTTCGTCATCTGAGAGATTCATCAAGGACAAGGAGAATCTGGGCAGATGCTATTTGCATTAATCAGAGTGATTCTGAAGAGCGGAATCAACAGGTACGGCAGATGGCCTCGGTCTATGCAACCGCACAGCATACAGTCATCTGGATCGGGGATGGGAACCCAGAAACAGACCAGCTCTTCAAGACCCTCAAATTCATTGCTTCTCAGAGGCTTCTTGGGAAATCTGCTGGAACCCCTCATGCGATGGAGGTCAGTCAACAAGTTCGATTGTCGGCTTCCCAGACCATACTTGCGCGACATTGGTTCAGAAGAGTCTGGGTCTTGCAGGAATTGGTTCGATCCCGTGATCCATGGGTGCAATGCGGCACGTTTCTTGTCAAATGGCAAGACTTGAAGAACGATATTACGACAAATGCTCGTGATATTGGAGCAGAAAAGGTGCAGCTCGTTGAGGATATGGCGAAGCTGCATTCAGAGCACCATCTGAGCAGATTCCGACACCTGTCAGGATATAATTCTGAGGACCTGATGAGCGTTGCAGGAAGACTCTTGACTTTGTTGATATCCAGAAGAGCTCTTGGAGTGCAGGATCCCAGGGACCGGCTGTTCGCTCATGTCGGTTTACTGGGGAGTGTGAGCCTTGATAAATCGCTTCTCCAACTGATTGAGGTCGATTATGGAAAGGAAGAAAGCTTGGTTTTCTTCGAGATCGCACGTTTCCTCACCAAGGCCTTTCAAGACTATCGTATACTGTCTCTCCTCGAATACGGGCACGCTACGAACTCCACACATCTTCCTTCCTGGGTTCCAGACTGTAGGTGTTGGGAGAAATTCCTTTCCTATTTCCGAAGTTTCATGCTTTCTCCACAGACATTGTTCCATTTCTCTCGGAACAATCTTCATCGAGCAATTGCTGACTTCCCCTTACCTAGGGGGCGTCGAGAATCCGCCAATGTTTGAGAGTCTCTCTTCGGCGCTTAAACTAGAGGATGAGACATCAGCATCATACTTTCCACCAAATCCTCGGTGTCTCAGTTTTTGGGTTCCTGAATTCCGTGTATTGGCTTCTGCCGGATGGTCCGTTGCGCGAATTCATGGCTTGAGCTCTGGAGAAGCCAACCTAAGGCTCGGAAACCCAAAATCCAGGGCGCTATTCGACTCTTTGAAGAAAGAGGTCTTGAATAACCCTAAATATCACTGCAAAATGAAAGAATTGTTATCGTTGTTGGCAGCTGGTATCACAGAAAGTTACGAGAAATGGCAACAAGTACTTAAGGATTGTGACACCCCTGATCCAGCGAAGGTTTTCACAGCCATTGAAATCCAGCTTGGGAAATTTGAGGAGCCGTACGACCCTCAAGCATTTTTGAAAAACTCGAGGCTTTTTCAAAGTACAACAGAAATCTGCCAAACAGAAAAAACTCTTCGACATGGAATCCAAGCCACCTGCGATTACCTCACCGAGGAACTATTGCCACAGAAACAAGTTGCTTTGTTCGGGGGGGCTCAACCTATAAGCAACACTAGAATATTCAAGTTTGAGTCCCAATCCTTGTTAGCCCATCTCACTATGCTGGGCTACGGGAATGAAGTTAAAAATATGTTTTGCTACCGCAAATTGGCAACACTTGAAGATAGCACTCCTGCTCTGGTGCCAAAGTCGACACAACCAGGCGATGTTGTTGCAATACTTATGCGCCACGCAATACCCCTGGTTCTGCGACCAATTGAGGTGGAGAAACCAAGCCTTGAAGAGAATATCCGATCCCAGATTGTCAAGGATGGGTACCATTATCTAAAGCGGAAGAAGATCGAGCACTTTCGAGTGGTTGGGGAGTGCTTTGTTGAGGGCCTCATGTATGGCGAAACCTACAAGAGATATAAGGCAGATCTGAGCAGACAACCAAGAGTACTTGCTCTTCATTGAATTCATCAAAGAAGCTATCCTCCGGGAAATGTGAAGGTCATGGACCCTCAAAGAGCCTGAAGGTTCTTGCGCTGGGTGAGTTAAGTGAAGGATGAAAGGGACCAGGGGATGGTGCAACCTCACAGGCAAAGGCAAGATCAAAGAGCTTTGCGGATCAGGAAAGCGCGACCGCTCCTGAGCAACTCCTCCAATCAACCAATTTTGGAAGGCGTGGGCAACACACATTTTGGCCAGCGCAATCATTGTCTAGGCAAAGTCTTGTATTAACTGGAGCTATCACTAGACTTCCGTTCAAGCCAGACGTTGCATCTCAAGAAAGGAGATTGACATTCGTGGAGATTGTTCCCCATCGTTCAAATATAATCCTAAATGCCCGCTTAGACGGTCTTTTGTAGCGAAACTGCATATAGGAGAAGGAGTCGCCGAGGCTAGATCGGTAGTCATATTGGACGAAAATGCATGCATTTCAACCCAAGCTCCTAACGCCCGCCATCCAAATCCAGAAAATCTCAAAGCAAGCGTGCCCATACCTTATGCCCATTACCCGCCTCCCCAGCTCCAATTTTTCTCGTCGTCGGTCGTTTCCTCCAATGCTTTTGCCCCCAATTTACATTGCAAAAAGGTACACACCGTCTCTCCAACAGTGTTTCAGGTTGGTGAACCTCCAAAGCCCACACCGCCTTAGTCTCATCAAACCAAATATAGCCATCAAACTAACTCGGCAAGATGGCATGGCAGTAATGAGATTGCCTCTCCGTATCGGGACGATAAATCACGCCGATAAATCTACCCAGACACTTCTTCATCAACTCCTGTCTCAACTTCTCATCATACTTTCCCTCTCTGAGATCCAGAAAGAAGCTTTTGATACCCGTTTGACGAACCAAAAACTCATAGCTGTCTGGAAGACTAGGAAGAACTTTCATAATCTGCAAGTCAGCGTCCCACTCATTCGCAGCTGCAACAGTTCCAGTGTGAGTACCGCCTTTCGAGCAAGCTGGCCGAGGTTGAGTTCACTACGGTGCCATCCCATGGAACTCGCTCTGGCATTACCAAGGTGGCTATTGCGAACCCAAACAACCGCCTTTGCGCCTTTGCCTTTGTGGTCGAGGATTCGCTGGAGAGTCTCGAACTTGTGAGGATCACGGAAGTTCCAGGACTCAGCTGAGCTGAAATACATGGCCTTGTAGTACTCCTCTGCATCTATTCGAGTGTCAGAATACTTATTTGCTTCTTGTAAAGGGAACCTAACCGCAACCAACCGCACATTCTGCTCTGAGCTGTGAAACTCCTCTCCATCCTCAATGTGGGACGAGTACTCAATTCTATTCTTGAGTAGCTCCCTCAACATCTTGACCATATCGGTTCTGCAGTCTTTGAAGGGGCAAAGCAAGAAAGCAAGACCGTATTCTTGCGGGTGTTGAACCCACGATTAGAGTGCTCCGTGTCTCTCCTAGCAACCACTACCATCTTCGGGTCAATATGGTCAAGATACTTAATCACAGCACGGATGGAGGCTCCCATGGAATAGAGTTCCAAACCACAGATTGCGGCTTTTTGATCTCTCTTAAGATCTTTGTTGTGCCCTCTCATCAACTTGGATGAAAAGGGAAGCTGCTTCTCGTTATCTACAAGCAACGGCCACCAGGCGCAGGGCATTGAGAAAAGAAAGGCACGTCGAATGCATCACAACCAGGGAGGGCAATGATAATGGGAGACTCGGGGTTTTGGTAGCTTCTCCATCAAGATTGCTTCCGGTCTCTTTCCGAGTGTCTGTCGAAAACCTCATCTTTGACTTGCATACGAAACGCGAGCTTCTTATCGATGATCAGAATCAAAGACGGCGCAATATCTAGGACGACAACGAGCTCCTTTTCTAAACCAAGAATTCTGCCGATATTTGATACCATGCAATACCTCAAAAGATATTATCTGCTGGGGGAAGCTGGTGTGGGGATTGGTTGAATGCACATTTAATGATGGTGACCATATTGAGCCAGGCCAAGAGATCGTGTGGCCCGGGGGGTATGGATCTTTAAGTTGTGCCCTCATGCCCCCCGTGCCCCAATACTTAAGCTAACCAATGGATTCCGTAGTGCAGCTTGTGATTCTCTCCACATCTTGAACTTATAAGACATTGGGCGAACTCTGCGCAGCTCGAGAATGCATAAATATTGTGTTCGAAAACGGCCTCCAAACTGGCATCGATTCAACGCTAATGTTTTCCTCGGTTTTGGCCCTACGAAATTGATGAGAGAGAGAACCAAAGCAAAGATTTTTGTTCGAATCCGACTCCCTCAAAGCCACATGTCTTTCAAGGTTGGGACGAGTCCTCGTGATCATGAAGGCCCGCCGTTTGAAGGCCGATGGAACTCCATACAGGCCTCAGCTCGATCGTGATGATCAGTGACGCCGTTGCACTCGCAGAAGGAAGCTGTGAATCACTCGAAGGTTGACTGTGATGAGGTCAGTTGCGATTCAAGTAACCCGTGAAGGAGGCGCTAGGGGCGAAGCCACAGCTGCCAAGCCCTGATGACGTTGATCATCAGGTCGAAAGTTCTCTCCCTATTCAGGTCATCCACGGAACTTCCAAGAAGCTCCCTCAAAATTACAAAGATTGCTTTCTGATTAATTCTCCCAAGTTTTCAACGACCGAGAAAACGATATTCGCCAACATGTCGAGCAGAATTGATAAAGCCAAGGCTGATGCGAAGGAGGTTGCGTGAGTTGACCCCAGACCGCATATTTTCTCACGCACGTGCTAATAAGTTCATAGTGTGGAGGACTTCAATAAGGCAAAGACCATGGCAACGCAAGCTGCTAAGTCTGGGGCTTACCTGTATCCTATCAAGGTCCTTTATTTTCGATCAGGCCAAAGCTCATCAACTGACGATTTTCAGGGTATCTTCTACTTCCTCAGCCACCGCACATTGTGGAAGCCTCTCCTCTCAAAGTTGGCACCAACGATGACGTTGTCGGTTGGAGTTATTGCTTTTATGTTCATATTTGCATATCTTCCGCAACTTGCTGTGCTCGTCTTCGTCAACGGTCCTCTTGCAGCCTTCACCACAATCCTCCTCACGCTTAGTGAAAGCTCCACGCTCATCACACTGCTTTCGAGAACTTTCTTGATCCAAGATGCTTTGGTGGATACTTTTGATGGAGTCTTGGTCGCAAGAAAACAGACAGCTATTTTGTCTGAAGGTCGTCAACTCAAATCCGGAAACTTCAATGATCCTATTGCAAAGCTGGGAAAACTCATCAAGTCTCCATTTGAAAAGTTTACGCCAAAGGCTTTGATCAGATACGTTATGTATCTTCCACTGAATTTTATCCCTGTGGTGGGAACTGTGATCTTTGTTCTTTTGCAAGGTCGCACGAGAGGAAATTCAGTTCACACCCGAGTAAGAAGCTCATGTTTCTCATCGAGGCTTCGAGTAGCTGACCTTCCGTAGTACTTCCAACTGAAGAAGTGGACTAGACAACAAATTGATGAGTGGCTCAAAGAGAACACAGCCCCGTACACGGCGTAAGTTCCCAAACCAATCTCGATCTCTCGCAAGCTACACTCTGTCTGAAGCCTTCAGGAGGTGGCTGGACGCCACCACGCATTCTCAGCGGTGTTATTTGCTGTGAGTGCAGTAAACAAACGACCATCACCCCTTTAATAGCCCGAACTGCATGTGAACGTCCGGTGTACCGAGTTGGCGTCCTCGGTCAGCCACATCATGTTGTTGGATACCATGCTGACTTTGGAGCAGATTTGGTACAGTCGCCACTTTACTCGAATTGGTTCCAGTTGCCTCAATTCTGTTCTCCTTCACCAACACAGGCAAGTTCTCTCTTCACCGACATTTCTATTTTCGCTGATTTCTTCAGTGGGAGCTGCCCTCTGGGCAGCAGATATTGAGTCGAACAACACCCAGATGACAGAGATGACGACTCCGAAATCTCATGAGGCCAAGAAGGCTGAATAGTGCAGCCTCCCGAGATTAACCCTCGATCTGTGCAATCATCGGCTGATCAGGAGGTTGCATGCAGGTCCCGTCGACTCTCGTGTTACATTTCCGAGTGTACCCAGCCGCAGATCGCTGAGTATCGATCTTCCCTCGGGGCACTCAATCTCCGTACAAACCGTTTGTTTCATGGAACTTTTTCAGCGTGGCGTTGGTAGCGAGGTAGGAAATCGTCTTGAAGAACAGTAGCTTTGTATACACTCTCGGGGGTATCTTTCCGGGTATTTCAAGGATATGCAATGGTACAGGTTGAAGGCCAATTTTGAGGACATGTATGTTGGCAATATCAAATCGAGCCATAGGACCCAAAAAACACAAGTAGTGCATCACCGAGCAAGCTCTCTCTCCAGTTCACCGCATACAAACCCCTGCGTAAGACCTGAGCTTTCAAGCTTAACGGCCCGATGATGATCCCCAACTGTGTTTAACCACATATGCAGCTCCTCGACAACTGTTGGTTGCCCTCCAAACTCTGCCAACGGTGAAAGAAGTTCTCGCAATCTGCCAATGATTTTCCCTTTCATCATGCTTCTCCAAACAGACGTCACCCAAGCGATGCAGCTGCTACCCGAAGTCAACGGTGTGTTTGTACTTGTGCAGCATGAAAGTAATGTGACGCCTGTCGCTGCTGTGATTCTGCAGCCAGGCTACGCGTGGATTACACTGGCAGAAGACCCTGACTTTGCCGAGCTCCTTCGGGTCGAGCTCAGGTGGATGCAGATATCTCCCGCGAAACCTCCAGTCCAGTCCCTGCGCCGCTCTTTGGACCCCTCAAATCAGGTGATATTCATATGCAGGAACCTCCGACAATTGTAGAATATCGCGGAAGGCTGCAGCCTTACCAGCATTGCCCTGTCTCGTCAAAATTGACTCGCTGCAGCCTCCCTTCAGTTGAGCTGCTGTGTAACTCCAACAGATCCTGAAGATAAGAATTGGGACTGAATTGGCAGCCAATTTAGAGAGGTTTCTTGATATCTCTGTCTGCTTGGAGTCGGGAAGTCCCTCGTCCTTCCCCTTTCGAGCAGTCACTTCTCGGGTACTTGCCCTGTACCTCGAACTTGAAACAACACACACGAATGACGGCATAGCCAGTGGAAAATCCTCGAATCTGAATGGACTAGAGCGTGATAACTTCTCCTTTAAAAATTTGCAACGGGAAAGATGAGATGGCCGTGGTTTGGAACGAAACGCCCCCAGTCCCTCCCCTTTTCAAGTCCAGCCAGGACAGTTCCGAATCGTGCACCCGAAGCTAGCGAGACTATGTCGAGCCTCACTCCGTCTGACGTTGATATATCCCATCCTCGCGCTCTCCCCTTGCTTTTGCTTCCTTTGCTCTTCATCTTCCTTCGTTCTGCCACTTCTTTCGGAAGACTTGGCCTTTCGAGATCGAAGAACGCCTCACTAACACCCGGCTTTCCCCTTCACTCGTTCTAGCTTTGTAAGCACCATAGTCTTTGTTCTCGATCTGCTGAGCTCCACGCATCATTGTGTCCATTGACAGTAGTTTGGTCTTCCGAGCTATTGTGGGTTACCTGATCTATTGTCCTGCATACAAGAATATTAAGCATCAACTGACGCGTAGGAACTTAGATCAAGATGGGTGCAAGGACTCTCCTCATCGGCCTTGCGTCGACTTCGATCCTTCTGGGACTTGTTCCTGGAACTCAGGCCTTTCCCAAATTCTTCCAGTCAAACCATGGCGAGGTTGAGGATGCCAATTTCGCTCCACGTGATTACAGCGTCTATGAGAGTGCTCCCTCTACCTATGGTGGCTACACCTATGCTGGTTATGGACCTGCTCCTACAATCTCGTCCAGCTCCGAGGTGTCTGTTTCCACCAACTCTGGCGAAGAGACTTCTGTTTCCTCTGTCCCTACCATTTCTGGTGAGTTACACGTTGAAATAATTTTGGCAAAACTTAACTGACTCGTCTCAAGTCTCAACTTCTGGATCAACCACACCATCGACTTCGATCGTAGGTAGCCAGACGTCGGTAACGGCAAGTGGTGAAGTTACATCGCCCCAGTCAACACCGACAAGTCATGTATCTGGGTCAACGACTGTGTCCTCAGCTGCGACCACAACTTCTGCTTTGAAATGCAACCACGACAGCTGCCTTCGCCAACTTATGCGATCATCCACGGCGGGGTTTTGTGCTTCCTTCACTGCACCGTCACACACTGCTACGACTGGACTTCCAGACTTCGCTTCTAAGTGTGACTCGCCATCAAGAATCTCTTCTGCATGCTCGTGCCTCGAAACCGGTCCCTCTTCTACCCCTCAACTCTCAACACCGACTCCGATAGTTACCTACTCGACGCCGGCAAACTCCCTCTCATCTTCTGCTGAGATCACCTCTTCAGGCATTGGGATTGCAACATCACTGTCACACAGCTCAAGCAGCAGTTCATCTAGTTCTCTTCCCTCGGTCTCAACTTCGAGTCCAGTCGTCATCTACTCCACGCCAACAATATCGGTGTTCAGTTCTGCTCAGAACACATCTACAGGCATAGACTTTGCAACATCCCTGTCACACAGCACACGCAGCAGTGCATCGAGCTCGCTTGTTAGCAGTAGTGAGGGAGTAACCACGGTCTTCTTGACATCGAGCATTATCCAGACAGTCAGCACGTCTGTCAGTGGCCAATATTCTTCCTCCAGTTTGGGAACAGCCTCTTCTGGAATTCTGCTTTCGTCCAGTTCGTCGGTTACTTATCCAAACTCAACATCGAGCGTGGTAACTTCTGTGTCTGGAAGCCTGTCGACAACTCCATCATTGGGCTTCACTAGTTCTTCTGTCCCACAAACAGCACCTTACCAAACCACCAATTCGTCAACACTCGCTGGATCTAGCTCGTCGAACTTGGGAACTCTAACATCTGAAACATCGGTAGGGACTTCGCCATACTCATCCGGGTTTTCGTCAGGTGCTCCATCAAGTTCCTCGACCCCACCATATCCTCTCAACTCGACTTCGAGCGCTATTGGTGTCACGGGAACCAGCTCTGGATCTGTCGCATCCCTTTCGCAGACGTCGGTGATCACAGTGACTCAATCGACCTGGTCAAGTGTCCCATTGGGAACCGGTGTGTCCTCGCAGGTATCCATTTCTGGCACACTGCCTTTCCCATCCAGCAGCGCTCCGTACCCAATCTACAACACTACCTCATCTGTTGTGGGCACTGAAACAGCCCCTTCGCTGACCAGCACCCCTTCATCAGCGATCGTGTCTGGGGGAATCAGCACATCTTCCGGAATCGGTAGAGTTACAACACCGCCGTATTCGAGATCAAACTCGACTGTAACAGTTGGACCGACCAGAACTGGATCTTATCACCATTCTAAGTCGAAGACTAAGTCAACCGAATCCAGAACAGACTCTTTCAGCGTTTCTGGAGGCTGGACTTCCATCATTGGGTCTTCAAGCGCACCGTATCCAACTTACAACCAATCCTCTGTCATTCTCTCAACTGGATCTGGCGTTTTAACGCCTTCGACCAGTTCAGTTGGCCCCTTGAGCACTGGTTCTTCTTCGTCGCCCAGCGTTTCAGGAGGTGTCGTTAGTTCGTCTGTGGGAACTTCCAGCGCCCCTTACCCCACATACAACTCTACTTCTTCCGCTCTGTCAATCGGAACAGGCAGTACAGCATCGCAAACCACGAGCAACAGCGGTTTCGCAACCTCACTCTCGTCTGTTTCCAATTCTACCTCCGTCGCTGGTCCCACAGGAACCGGTAGCCTGTCAAGTTCACTTTCGGCCTCCCAAACCGTCAAAACTCTGCCATATTCGACTCCATTAAACTCCACGTCCACGATTGGACTGACAGGCACCGGATCGTCGACGAGCACAACGCCATCGGCTGGCCCAGAGACCACTTCATGCACATTGGAGCACACTGTTCCGTTGTCCACTGGCACTGGATTAGGTGGCGTTTCCTCTTCGTCGGTAATTTACTCCAACACCACTTCCCAGAGTGCCTCGTTCTCTTCCACTGCTGCAGGTAAGAGCGACCCAACCATCTCACGACTTGTGTGGGCTGACTTATCTTCGTGCAGGCACAATCTCCTCGACCTCCTCAACAACTGAGGTAGATACCACGATCACCCAAACCTCATCGGTCCTCTCAACTGCCGTGACTTCCATTGGTACGGCTTTCAGCACCAGCGCACCAGCTGCCGGCAATAGTTCTTCGGTCTACTACACTCCCCCGACGTCAAGCCTCCCAAGCAGCACAACCGCAAACTCGGGGGCTTTCACGTCTCTCAACTCCAACTCAAGCGCTCTCACAAGCCCTCCGTACACTACGCCGTCGACCCTATCAACTGTCACCTCAGGCTCCGGCGGTGTAGCTTCATCTGTTGGCACCAGCTCCCAACCCTATAACACCCCACCGCCATACTACGGCTACCCTGGCCATCATCAAGAGAGTGAACATGCTCATCGTGTCAAAGGCGGGCGTGGAGGTGGCCGCGGCGGTGGAGTTGGCAACGGAGGCACTGGCCGCTGGTTCTGGTAAACAATGAATGATCTTTACAATCAACACCTCTTCGCTTCTAGACTGCAGTTATTCGCACTGTAGAACATACTCCAATGTTCCTGTTTTGCTTTGCATCTTCTTTCCTATGTCGACATGAATGAAGACTGTCTCCAAGGGCAGTTGGTGTCACCTCACGGTTGTGAGGGAAATGCAAAGAAGAGAGGTTATTGATGACAAATCGTTGTTGAATCAGGAAAGGAAACAATAATAGACCGAACGGTTTCCGGCATCCCTTCCTTCTCTTCGTGATGTTGACAGTTGATGATGAAAATTGTGACTGTTTCACCCACACGTGGTTTCGTGAAAAAGGGCTAATACGAGATACGAGTACGGATACGGCGAAGAAATGCCTCGGCCGAAACAACCTTCAACCTAGATGCTGTGACACGGCAATTTGTTCAATTGAATCCGAAATAGCAGATCTTCTATCCAAATCTCTGTGTAGAAGCTCTGTATTAAATCTGCGGATACGAACACAGCATGGCTGCAGTAAAATCTAAGAAGAGCGTGTTCATCACAGGGTAAGGTGTTGGAGGTGTGGGACACCGCTTCGTGCCAAGCTCGTGATGAGAGATACAGTGTTAACACGACGGCTACAGATGCACTCCCGGAGGCATTGGATACGCGCTGGCAAAGGAGTTCCATTCGAGAGGTACGTCATCCGCCGAATGTTTGAGGAGAGCCTTGGCTGATTGCGAGATGTGCAGGCCTCCATGTCATTGCAACAGCACGGAATAAAGATGCCCTCAAGGATCTTGAGGCCATGGGCATGAGCACGCTGAGTCTGGATGTCACAAACGCAGAAGATATTGAGAATGCGAGGAAAGAGGTGGAGGCGTTGACTGGTGGGAGGCTGGATATACTGGTTAATAATGCGTGAGCATCCTCACTCTCATTCACACATCCTCGTTAACCGCGTATGGACTGGATTGACAACGAGAACAGAGGAAGGAATTACACTATGCCCGCCACAGACGTAGATGTAGACGAAGCGCGCAAGACTTTCGAAACGAACTTCTTCGCTATAGTCGCAATCACGCAAGCCTTCACACCTCTCCTCATCGCTGCCAAAGGATTGATCCTCAATATCGGCTCTCTGGCTGCAATTATTCCTTACGTCTTCGGCTCAATATACAACGCTTCGAAAGCAGCTCTGCACTCATATTCCCAGACCCTGAGATTGGAATTAGAGCCGTACGATGTCAGGGTCCTGGTTGTGGTGACAGGAGGTGTGAAGAGCAATATCGCTAGGACGGAGAGGATTCTGCCGGACAATAGTTTATACTTGGAGATTAAGGGGAACTTTGGGAGGCGGGTGACGCATAGTCAGCAGGGGGCGATGGCTACGGAGGTTTATGCCAGGGGAGTTGTGGAGGAGGCACTGAAGCCGGTCTGGAGACAGAGGAAGTGGCTTTGGAGGGGTCACATGACGCTGGCGGTGTGGTTTGCGAGTCGAGTGCTTGGAGCATGGATTTTCGATCTTGTTCTGCCGAGGATGTTTGGTTTGAATAGGTTGAAGTGGTTGCTTAGGTCGAAGAGGGCGGCGTGAACTTTGGGCTTTGACGTGCTGGCGTATTGCGCTGCATATTGGGCGTTTTGAGAAAGGAGCATTGTTTTTTTGCGAACTTCACGGGGAATAAAAATCTGGAAGGGCTCCGTACTTGGCATGGGCAATCGAGATGACAGTTTTGACAGTCCTTTAGCAGCTTGAATGGGGGGGGGGTCTATTACTATTATGCCTAGATTACTCGTTAAAGGTCTTCTCTCCCAATTCCCCTCGCCCAGGTCGCTGCACTCTCCAGAAACTCCCAACCCGCGGCAGAAGCCCTATCGATCCAACTCTCTTCGACAACTTTCTTATTCAACGGAAACACCCTCCTCCCGCCAACCCACGTCTCCCTAACCACCAGATCCCTCAGACCTTTCCCCAGGTCCGCGGAAATGTCTTTATCAATAACCACCCAATCCGCCCACATACCCTTCTCTATGGCTCCCAACCGTCCCTCTTTGAACCACCCATATGCTGCATTTCTCGTGAATCCTAACAGCGCCTGTTCAACACTAAGCTTCTCTTCTGGATGCCAACCTCCTTCTCCTGCCGGGCTCTCTCCCGTAGCGGGATTTAGACGAGTCACTGCTGCGTACATGCCATGGAAAGGGTTGGGAGGCTCGACTGGGAAGTCGGAACCAAGGACGGGTCCAGGGTAGGTGGATGGTATAGAGGACGAGGGGAAGAGAGAACGCATTCGGTAGGCTGAGTTTGCCAGTCGGTCAGTATCCAGACGGGAAAGAGCATATGCCATGTCGGATGTTGCATGCGTGGGCTAGAGGTGTTAGTTTAGGAATAAAGAGGGCAGGGGCAGGCTGACTTGGATGCTGGGGATTATTCCCATCTTTGAAATTCTTTTCTGGTCATTTGGATGCTGGATTTTGTCAGTCAGGGAGTCAGGGAGACAGCACTTGAGAAACTTGCTATGATTTGTGCATGCTCGATTCTCAATCTCCTCGCTTCGTTGCACCCTTCGCAGTCAGGACCAAGAACATTTTCAAAAGAATCAACTGCTGCACGATTGGCTCTGTCTCCAATGGCATGGATGTTCACCTGGAACCCTGCATCAAACCACTGCCAATATTAGCATTTTTCTCTCCTATTGAACGCAGATACGCACAACTTTCACCACGCTGGTCAAAGCTGTTTCATTTATTAGCATCGTTCCATTTGTCTCAGGCTTGTCAGAATATGGCTCTAACAGCGCAGCTCCCCAAGATCCAAGTGCTCCATCAGCAAAAAGCTTCACGCCTCCCAGCATCAACATATCAGCTCCCATTCCGTCCGGAGAATTCAGGAGCTTCAATCCTTTGGTCTCTTCAGGACAGTAAGTGTTTCTCTCCGCACACTCCAGCATCACATCGATCCGAATCGTGAGCTCATCTTTTTCAACCATCGACTCCAGAATCGAGACATCATCAGGTCTCATCCCCGCATCTCCAATTCCAACTATGCCGACTTTGTTCAACTCAGCCATGGCCGTGTGGAACCATCGAGTCTTTTGTGCAACATCCGGTTTCGGAGCCAATGGATAAATGATGGCGTCCATTGCGTTGTCACAGAAGACTCCGGGACCGGGATCTGTGATTATGACGCCTCCTGGAGGTGCTTCTGGCAGAGGATCGGCGAGAAGATCAAGGACTTTTTGGGAGGTCAGAACGCAGTGGACATCGACGCGGTCTAGCATGATGTAGAGATCTGATAATGATGGGTCTTCTCTTAGCTCTTTCTGTGGCACATGTCAGTCCCTGAAACTTTATAAAAGACAGAATGACCTACAGCAGTAGGCATAATTCCCCCGAAATACTTTTGGTCCCACCCAATGCCTCGAATCCATTTATCGTGTGAACCGTATCCCTCGCCTTGATGCTTCTTTAAAAACTTTTTGATCCTCCTTCTCACTTCCGCGATACTCTCAGCTCCGTACAGCCAGACCGACTCCAACATCTCGCCATATTGCAAGATATGGCCATGCCCGTCGATGAGACCGGGGAGGACGTATCCATCCAAAGACCTGATCCCCTCGCTAGTGTCTGGTATCTCTTCCAAAACGTCTATGAAAATCCCGCCTTGTACACGAAAGCATTTTGCATGTGGAGTCGAGCTGTTAAGCGTGAGAATACGAGATGACGAGGGGTTGGAGACGCAGTAGAGAGTTGACGTTGAGGCCGTGCCGTCTGATATTATAAAACTAGCAACGAGAGCAATGAGACCTGCCCCGAGGACGCCCGCAAGGGACATCATTCTGACTTGAGCCATTTCGAATGTAGGACAAGAAGTGTAAAGAAAAGATGCTTAGTTTTCCTTGTTGATCAGTGGGCCCCACTTTAGCTTTATCGATAAGACCCCTGAATCACGTGAAGTTGTCGCTTTTCTCAGAACTAATAAAGCTCGAGACCCTTATTAAGAATTACAAAGACACTAAAGTCAAAAAGACATTTTGTCGTTATAATATTCTATCTATAGTTTGCGCAACATAGAAATAAGTAAAAGTGATTCACGTGACGTGCTCCCATAAGTCATTAACGTTTAGCCGGCTTATTGTGGAAATTAATATATCTTCACTTCGCTCGCTAAGCGATAATACACCAAAAGGTCTTTACTCTAAAATTCGCTTAAGAAGCACGGCTCAAAAACATACTGGCTCTGATTCTTGAAAGCTTATAGAATCAAAATACTAACTAAAACTTGGCCTCTCCGAAGAGAAGCTTAAGTACAACCAGACGAACTGAGTTGTTTAGTCGGCCACCGCAATTCTCCTCTCAAAGAACGCGTATAGAGATCAACCACTGCAGGTGCCATCCGGCTTTTTACGTCTCTCCTCCACTACCACGGACAGGTCGCTGACTGTCATTGCCATTTTTTGGTTAAGAGCTTGGGTCTCTGAGAGGGCTAGTTTAGTGTCATTGCGGACCACTGCGGATCGTTAGTTACATCACTTTTGAAGGTGCTGGGTTATACTTACCATCAGCGCTGGTTGATGTTGACGACAAATCCCTTATTTTAGTATATACGACTCAACCGTTTGGCGAAGCCGGTATGCGGAATTCTGCCGATTCTACCGATAGCATCGGCGACACGCACTTGGGACATGCCGAGGACGGTAAGGAGTTGTTATGAAGCTTTTCAATTGCATATGCCAAGCTCTGCTGGATTATGCTTTGAGAAGCCCCTAGAAATACAAGTTGACAAACGTCCCAGCATGTCCCAGCATCACCATCAATCATAGTAACAATATTTGGCAAAGCAAGCTGTGCAGTCCCTCGGCAGCGGCTGTCCTGCCTTCATCATAATCGCACATCCCAAGCATGTCCCCCAAGCAGAATCTCCTCCTTGAGTTGCGATCCCCACACCATTGGCAAGCATCTCGTCCGTCTCTGTCTCTGAATACTCGAGCTGATAAGTTGAGGTGTTCGAAGCAAACGTATATTCGCTGTTCGGAAGATAAACGATCATAATCTTATCGGTAGCGTTACAACCAAAAAAAGTTGCTCTCTTATTCAATCCTTGGGATATGAATGTCTCGACGGAAGGAATGAACGGCATCCGCGTAAGACCATGATTGAATGACTGAACGTACGTGGTCAAAATCTCGGTCCCGTTGGGCCAACCGCCAGCATCATTGGAATTGTCATTGACGAGAATGACTGAGACGTTGCGCGCAGGCTGGAGCAAAGGAAAGATAGGGTTGTTCTGCAGAGCTTCGCCGCCATCCACGAGGCTAAGATTCTCCTGTGCTGAGATATTGTTGGCGATATTGGGCGTAGCTGTCGAGGAGATATAGTTGTAGAAAGGGTTCTTGTATGTGGCGTACAGATCTTCGGTAGTGAGCTCATGTACATCATTGATGATTTGAGCAAGGGTTGTGTCCAAATTGGTGCTGGAATTTTCGGCCACTGGAACGTCGAAGCAGACGTTGTTGAAGAGATTACTGGAAGTTCCCAGGATATAGCCAAGGTTATCATAATTCGTTGTGCATTTTCCCGTTGCTCTTCCGCCACTCATTGGGGTTCCTAAGTATTTGGTCGGCGTGAAGGCGCTGACATCACTATCCCAAGAACCGAATTCATAAGGTGTGAACTCGTAGGTTGTGGCATTTGGGCCTGGAATGCAGTCACCAAGCCAGACTTTCGATCCAAGCGAGGTGATGACCAGAAAAGGAACGGAGTATGAGGTAAAGCTCGAAAGGCTACTGACTGACGACAACGTCGTTGAGACTCCGCCGTACGGGCCCAACAGAAGCTGATAACTTAGCAAACGTCCCCAGGGATCGGTGAGTGTGGTGCGATATCCAGCAGCCTCCTTGCCAAAGACGTCGGCGATAATTTCAGCATAAGCGATGGCAACCAGAAGGAACGCAGGATCAAGCAGGCTGTCTTGGAAAGCTTGCTTCCAGAGGATCTCCTTGAGATACGTGATGGTAGGGTAATTGTTGCCAGCCATGGAAGACAGTAGCCAAGATCCTCCGGACAGCCCAGCTTGGTATGTAAGGGCTTGATAGAGGCCAGACGTGCTTACATCACTGTCTCGGCTGTCAAGCCCTTGAATCACACCAGCTCCAGAAAGCAAGCTTCTGTAGCCGCCTCCTGAAGTCGTCAAAGCTACCTGCTCAACGTCAAATCCTCCCGTCTTACTCTCACTCACTCGAAGTACTTACGGCTGGGAGTTCGGCAGTCCCAAAACCTGAATTAGTCTTCGTCAACCAAGCTTTCAAGGACTCATCAGCGATTACTTTTCTCGCCACTCTATACGTTTCTTCGTCGTCAGAAAGGCCGTTGGCAGGTCTCACTAGAGACGTCGTAGGGCAAGTTTCTGACTGAGGCACATATGTTGACAAAACTGAAGATGCGGCAAGCAGCAACGATAGCAGGAGTGGGGCGAGCATTTTAGCAGCAAGCCCTCAAACGAAAGATTGAATTGATAGAGTGGGGGGACGTGGAGAAGAGAGCCAGTAGAGGGGGAAAACCTTTGATATAATGCAACAAGCGACGGTAAGGTCGGAGAAGGAGATTCAAGAAAGGAATGGTATCATATCTGGTTTTTGTGCAACTCAATAAACCCCGCATTAGGGAGTACAGAACTGCCTATGTGATCACGGGCTCCCTCGTCTCGAACAGGCATGCCCCGAATGCACTGCCATCTCCCCACTGGTTCCCCACTGCTGAAGATCACCAGCCCAGTTTGCATATTGAGAGTTGGAACATCCAGGAACGTAGTACACAATGCCGTCTTGGCTTGGCGCCCCGCATATTCCTGAAGGATCTGCTGGACTTATTGGGGAAGTTGGTATGAAAAATGCCATGTGTTAATTGAAGACTAACAGTTTTGAGGGCGATCAGAAGTGTCACAAGGTGTACAAGCCTGGACAGGGAAAGGCGTCGGGATCTGGTGGGGTGGGCCGGAAGCAGGCTCTGCGCCGAGGCGTTGAGTGCAGATAAGCTTTTCTTTTTTGCATTTGATTCTGGACACAAGTCACACAGCTCGCACAAGTTCACACTTGACGTTGAAACTGGCCAGCCGAACCTCGGGTGTGGCAAGTTGTGGCTGAGAGTGGCTTGACCACTTCCAGCAATGCCGAGCTTGAGGCGAAAGACTTCGCCCAGTAAAGAACTGCGTCACTTTAAAATGATGCCTCATGATTAGAAACACAAGCGTAAAATATCTCAGGCATAAATGGTGGATCTATCAAATCTGCGCACCAAACTTTGTCTGCCGGCAACGGAACGACAAAGAATTTTAGGATCCAACCTTCACTTTCACGGCACATCGTTGAGCCCCAAGATTCCTCTCCAAAGGTGGTACCAAACGGAACAAATAGCCTGTTGGCGGTGGCATTGCAAAACTCCCATCGGCTTTCGCATCCAGGGTATCTGATTCCGACGGCCTAAGCAAACGTCATTGATACCATGATATTTGAGCTCTCTCTTACAGCTGATAAGATGTCATCCTTCTTTTCAAATTCAAGACGATCTCGCCCACTCTTCACACAACTGATCACATCTCTCAACATCCCCCTTACATTCAGCCCCCAATCCGCAAACAACTCCAGCCCAAAGTCTAGACTTTCCTCATGTTCTGCATGCACCTCTGCGCTACTTCAATTGACAGTAGTTTACCAGCTCCGCAGCGACACCCCCTGGCTTCAATCCTCAACCATCCCAACCCCCTTTACCTGCCCAAGGTAAATGCCTCCCGCCACGCCGATCGAATACTGTAGGTATAAAATACCACACTCTCAGGGCCCCTAATCCAAACACGCCGTATAACTCAAGACTCCGTGTATAAGTGAAGCGGAGAGTGAGTGTACAGTCGGTCCGACACAACACCGTTAGAACAGTCCACCTTTTACGCCCATAAGAACTTTTTAACCCATAACCGAAATTAATCAATACTAAGTCACGCAGTTACGGAATAGAATAATGAAAATAAAATATATTAACCCGAATTTTGAAGTATATAGACGATTTGTACTTTTTTAATTTTTGACTGTTTAAAAAGTGAAAAATATTATAGGAAAGTCACGTGCGCTTAAGTAAATAGTATATTAAACTTGGATTTATAAGGCCCCTTAAACTTTTATAAGCTTCCTATATATAGTAGAAGCTCAAGTTTCAAGAGTTACTACTAAAGAGAGTATAAAGTATTAAAAGTCCATAATTTTAATCACGTGTGGCCTCGTGACACTATACGAGGCGTGATTTTTAACTACATAAAAACGCGAAAATTTCTATACGAGCTCGTATAAAAATAACCACTTGCTTTATAACTCCCGTAATATTAAAGATTTTAAAAATGGGACAACGGGGAATTAATTGATATAAAATATATGGTAATTCCGATTAATACGATTTAGATTAGTTAGTATTATTGTAGACTTTCTTTCACTTTGTCGTTATTGTTTCGGACCGACTTGTAGCACGATCTCACCGAGGGGCATTTTCGTCCCCTCCAACCCCGCTTTTAGACGACGAAGACTACACGCGAGCTCGATATTCAGGCCCTCGTACTCGATATCTTGAGGTACGAGGATTAGGAGGGTGCTAGAGGTTGGAGAACGTGATTTGAGGTGTGGCGATATATGGGCGGAGATAAATTGTGAAATACACCAGATAGGAATCGGAACCTAAAGGTAATGAAATGAGGATTGTAGTTGAAAGATAGAGTAGAATACAAAAGAGGTTGTTTGAAGAAAGGCATATTGTGCAGTGCGAAGAGATCTAAATCTGAGGTTATTTTGTATTTCAAGTCGAAAGTCAAGCTGGAACTTCATTTTATTTCAAATATCGTTTGGCTGACACTACAAATTTTGATTCAATCACCAAACCTTCAACGGGAATTTGATACTTTTGATTTCTTTATTGCTCTATCAAGCTACGTGCACACTTTAGGTGTGCGCCATTCCGGCATATGTAACTTTTATGCCTTTAATCAGGTAATGCTCTCCGATGCTGGATGAAAGCCATGCAATGCAAACCACATAAAAGCACTCCTCTGGACAAAGATGCGTCTCAAACGAAAGAGGAAAAGGTCTATGCAAGGTACCACCATGCCCATAACGCCATTCATGATCGTCCGTCGTCATGAAAGTATGCACCACCAACGCCATTGCCATGCACGAAAATTATAACCCATACCACCAGCTCCCACCCTCACGCAGTCACAACAATATCCTCAAAGTGCTCCTGCTTAATCTCCACCTGCTCCAGCATCGCCACCAACTCCTGCTGCTGCCGCTTCTGCTCAGCTTCATACAAGAACTGCGCATACTTGCTCCGCTTATTGTGAATCCCGCACTCCGTCTTCGCAGTTCCCTTCCAGCGACCCGCACGCTCGTCCTCACCCTCCTTCACCGGCTCCGTTGAATGCCAATCCCCAACACTCTTGTATCCACGATTCAACAGCTCATTGTATGGTACATTGTTCTCCTTGATGTACTCTTGGACTTGGGCGAAAGACCAGCTGGCGAGAGGGTTGATCTTGATCAGGCCGCCTTCGACAATCTCGATGATGTCGAGCGACTCTCGCTTGGCTCCTTGCGAGCGTCGGCGGCCAGTGAATATTGCGGCGACTGAGAGATCGGCATATGCCCGTTGTGCGGGCTCGACTTTGGCGGTGTAGTCATAATTGTCGGGATTGTGCTTCCAGAGCTCGGTGCCGTGCTTGGCTTCGAACTCAGCGGTGGTGTTGACGCCTTCGGGCTTGTAGACGTGGAGATTGATGTTTGAGTAGCGTGCCTTGATTTTCTCTACCAAATCGAGAGTTTCTTGAAAGTGGTAGAGCGTGTCGAGGAAGATCACGTCAATTGGCGCAGCGGAGGGTGTCTCTTTTTGTAGCTTGGACAGGAGGTCGAGCGTGACAAGGCCGGTCAGGCCGAATGCGGTGGTTTGGTAAAGGTTCGGGAATGTGATTTTTGCCCAGCGGAGGATGTCAATGGGAGCCAGGCCATTGAGCGTGCTGTTCAGAAACTTGAGATGTGGCTTGGTGAGATGAATGGTAGGCAGTTGTCCTGAGGAGGATGAGCTGGACGCGCCAGAGGCGTATCCCGACTCAAGAGTTGAGCCAACGGGTTCATCTTGATGTCCCATTATGCTTATATTTGTTTGATCCTGAGGTTTTGATTGTACTAATATAGGAATTGAATACAAGGCGAGTTGCGTATACGAAAGGCAGAAGTGGGCAATGGTGTAATCCCCTAGATCGATGGCGTGCTTGAGAAGGACTCGCTTGAGAGAGAGAAGGCCCGCGACGAAAGGTGTGAATGAGGACGGACTCTCTCGGCCCGGCTAACAGTGAATAATGGAGAGTTGCAAATATGACGTCTCACAAAGGAATCCCACAAATAAGGAGCGGGCGAAGGGTGTTTATAACAAAACAGCCACGGAAACACAAAGAGGGGAGCTGGGAAATTTGTGGAGCTGGAGCACATCATCTTGCCAATGGGGGTCGGTTTCTAATCAAAATCCCACTTAGCTTTGGCCCCTCAGAGGCCCCCCCGCAGGCCACATTTCTAATGCTTCACTCGAAAGCATTCTGCCGACTTCGCCATCGATGATGGCTTTGCGCCTCAAGCCGTTTTGCATCTCAGTCACGCCATCCACGCTAGGGCGAAAGGGGGATGGACGCTTAGAAATGAACATGAAGCGAGAAAGTCGACAGGGGCAGCAGATTCCTGATTGGGTGGTCGCCACTTCCTTCAACCTCACGCTTTTTGTGCTCCTTCTCTTCAGATAAGGTTGTGGGCGCATTGGACTCTACTCACAAGATCTGCTTGTGTCACCCGTACCTAGAGTATAATAAATAGGCTGCAGCTTTTTCAATTTATTTCAGGCACAATTGGGACATTGAGTTTGGACCTGCAGGGCTTCACTTGGCCTGCTGGGTGGGCTTGCCGAAAATTTCGGCAAATCCAGGAACAGACGGATGCATTTGGAGAGGAAGCACGCAATATCCCGTGACTGAAGCCAGTACGATTGAGGGTCGGAGAAACTCGCAAGGGCGAGTCGAGCGATGTAGCGGGGCAGTTCTGCAAGCCCCAATCAGCCTTGCCCCGCGAGGCTGAAGTGGGGGAGGCTGCGGATGGACTTGCCCGAGCGAGGAAACCCCGGAGAGCACGCAATAATGATTTTGGGTTTGAAGCGAGGGGCTCAAGACTCGATTTCTTCATCAAGACGTAGACCCCATGGATACGAAGGAATCGCAGATGGTGACAGACGAATGAGAGAAAGTTTTGTTTGCGATTTCCCTTGTCTTCAACTCCGTGCTCGATTCATGTCTCCAGATCTCCATCTATCCTTTATTTCAACATCATTGTCTAAGCAGGAAAAGAAAGCCTGATGACAAGCAAAGATGAAACTTCATCTGCAAAGCATGACAGAAACATGTTTTCCAGCATGGCAACCAATTATCGGATCAATGTCTGAACCTCCTCTGCGGTCAATCCAAAGATATGCAAGAGATCCAATAGACTGTCTCCATTCAACCGAGCTTCAGCTTCCATTTGAACAAGCGGCTTGGCATTCCAGGCGACTCCCAGTCCGGCTGCTTTCATCATCAGCAGATCATTTGCGCCATCACCCACAGCAATAACTTGCTCCAATGGCACTTTCTCCTTCTCGGCGATCTCGAGCATCAAATCGCGTTTCCTCTCTGCATTGACAATGGTTCCAACCACTTCTCCAGTCAACAGATTGGTTGTGGGGTCAGAAGCAATCGTGTTTGCAAAAGCGTAGTCGAGTCCTAGGTGGTCTGCAAGCCACTGAGTAAGAGGAATAAAGCCGCCGGAGAAAACGGCAGTCTTGACACCCATTCGCTTCAGCCCTCGAATGAGTTCCTTGACACCCTTCGTTGGGGTGATGACTGTCCTGAGCTTCGTGAAAATATCCGCCTCGACACCTTTCAGCAACATGACCCTCTCCTTGAATGACGAAGAGAAATCCAATTCTCCATTCATAGCCCGTGCTGTGATGGCAGAAACCTTGTCCTCCACTCCAATAGACGCAGCAATAAGATCAATGACTTCCTGCTCGATGAGGGTCGAATCCATATCAAAAACTACCAACCGCGGATATCGTCGGAGCACAGTGTCTGCCTGCAGGATCACATCGACGTTCCATTCTCGCTCAAATCGGTAGATCAATTCATGCTTACGTAGGTCTTCAAGTGTAAGGTATGTGGGGTCAGGAGTTGGCGAGACCGTAAGCTCGACGATGGCGGGATGGGTAGGGTTGTCCAAGCAGCGGTGGGATGAGATCAGCGTCTCGGAGCCTTGCCGGGTTGGCAGAGAGGCGATGAGGTGTAGAAAGGACGTCAGGCATAGAGGAGATATGTAACTGCCGTATAGATGATCGAGTGGTTCTGGGTCTGGTGGAGGAGGTTCGAGTGGGAAGTTGGACAGTGTGCGAACTGGTGCGAGATTTGGAGGAAGTTCGCGCGATTTGGCCGTCAACGCCGGCGATGGTGAGCGGTCGGGTGGATAGTCGGTGATAGTTGCTCGAGGGGCTTTCGTCTTGTAGATCAAGGTTGCGATCAGTCGGTCAGAACGATGTCCGGGAGCAGGCTGACAATTCGTATGCGACAAGGTGTGGTTGAGCCCGCTGTCGATGATCTTTGGAGGAGATTTCGGCGAGGGGACTCCGTTGTAGGGGTGGATAGTCTTTGGAGCATCGATTTTGGCATTTTGAATGCCCTCAACTATGCTGTCAATGCCTTGGTGTCCGTCTTGCTGCGGGGGCCGGTACTGCTGATGTTCCTGCAGATAGGAACGGCTGCGCATGTTCGTACCGAAGCTTGGCCGGCCAGCTCTGGTTGGGGTATCAATATCCGCCATGACGATTTGATTTCACAGCTCTGGCACGATGTTTGGAGAAGGTCGTTGTCGAGGGTTGGCGATGGAGGGGTCGGCGCTTTCATCAGCCAGCTTCGTGTGACGGCTGGGTTCGCTTGCTGGCCCTTGCCCAGGGGGCTGGATCGACAGGGGACTAAGGTGCCGATGACATCGATTTCGGAGTTTTTCCGACTTACTTCTCAGCCTCAGACCCTCTTCTTTTCTTCCTCATTTGTCCGGCCATTGAATCGTAGTGTGCTTGTAGAACCGAGAATGGTTGATTGAAGTTGTTGTGGGACCTAGAACGTGAGTCACGTTGATGCAAGGAGCTGGCAGATGCACGACGTTTCCAACCTCCTCGATTTTGCCTATTCTGATGTCCCACTATGGACTCTTGTGTAAACCACTGCTAAGCACAGAGCCCTATGTCACACGAGTGGGTGGCTTCTGTAGGTAGGGTCTGCTTCCCTCTGCCCTCCTGTCAGACCAGGTGTTTTCGTGGGAGTCTCGTGAACTCGGCCTCTCTGCTGACTTCTCGCCTGATAATCCATCTTCCTCCACCCCCCCGCCCCAAAAAAAGCTTAAGGATGCCGACATCGAGAGTGATGGCGACCAGCTCGCTAAGCCACAAGCACTACAGCAGCTCAGGAAAGCTGTCCATGGCTGTCAATCTACAGGAAGCTATTTTTGCGCTTGTTAACATGACATACGGTAAGTCTCACGTTATTGCGAGCACAGGGCGCATAGGAAGCACATATTATTTCTTACTTCACTTGCAAGCCAGTTTCTCCTTGAGAGAATACTGAGAACAAGACACTGTATCTTCTGTTCGTTGTTTTCTATTAATGTAACACTGATCTGAAATTCCGAGGAAGGTAACGAAGCGGAGTTGAACTGGCATCTTTCGCATGCCGTGATCCTGATCGAGATTCCCTACTTCGCAAGCGGAGTCAGTTTGGCCTGCCGTATGGAAAAGGAACCAACAAGCAACCCGTTCTGTTCATGAGACTTCCTTGTTTCTTTTCTTCCCCCTTTCCCCTGTTGAATTGTAGCCTTGAGTTTATCAATGCTGCTTAAGGTAGGTACTTTCGTAACTACTACCGAATTTTCTCGGTTAATTCGATACAGTCATAAGCCTCCTCGTCTCTCATCTGCATTTGTTACGAGGTAATGATTTACGAACGAGTGAGAACTGATAAAAGGACATTGCTGCCAATGATATGATGATAAGGGATACGCATACATGTGCCCTCTCTATCCTATGCCATAAAATACCTGGAGTGATTTTTATCAAGCACTAGCTCCGTGTTCCTCGCTATCCAAGCCCTTATTTCAATAAATATCAGCTATAAATACATTCCATCAAGGCTCTTGAGTCTCATCATCCATCTTCTCAGCCTCAGCTGCACTCACACTCTCAGAAGTCTCGGTATTTATCGGCTCGGCCGTCTCTACATTCTCGTCGATTTCCCTTAGCTTAGACGCGGTTGGCGGTGGCTTGTCCAACGACTTCTCCAAACCTTCTAACAAATCCAGGTAGTTATCTTCGGCCTCTGCATTCTCAAGTACCGGAGTCGGCTCTGGCTCGGTATTTTCTAGCGATACTGGGTCCTCGGGTTCGGTTTCCTTTGGTGCTTCCCCCATCTCAGTTGGGATCGGTTCGGCAGGACTTTCTGTCCGTGGCATGGGAATTTGTTCTGTGGGGATTTCGGGAGCTGCGATTGGCGACTCTGGCCCTGCAATTTGTGCATTGCTCGCATTTTCCTCCATATCTAGTAGCATCTCCTCTTCTTCCTCTTCTTCACGCAACAATTCTGCAGAAGCAGTGGCTTCGGTTGCAGTGGGTTCTGGAGGTGGCTGAGGAATCTCCGTTGGAGCTGATTCCGCTGTCTCAAGAAGCATCTCTTCGTCAAGGTTTTCTTTCTCCACTGCAATTGCGACAGGGTCCTGTTGTGGTGCAGGAGCAGAGATATCAGAGAACGGGTGGGCCACTGTCGGTGATTCAAGGGGCGATGTAAGAGCAGAAGTAGTTAAAGCAACATTTTTCAATGGACTTCCAGACTGACCTTCTGATTTCACCCGCTCGGTTTGAATCATTGGATGAGGGCGAGGAAATTCAAGCCCGCTCATAGATGTTTCACCAAATCCAAGGCTTGGAACCGTTTTGATGCCTGTAGCCGCCAAGGGAACAGGTGATGTCGGCTGCGGGGGCTTGGAAGGTGAGCTCTGATTATCAACAGAGCCTTCGTCGTCTTCACCATCGTCTCCGTCCTCGCCATCTTCATCGTCATCTGATGCCGCCATCGATCCATCGCCCATTTCTGTGTCTTCATTATTCGTCGGTGTAGCCTCAGCGTCATTCTCAATCTTTCCTCCCTATGGTGGCCGTTAGTAACAATCTCGGAACACATCCAGTGAAGAACTTACATCGGCACCCACAGTACCGTCAGCCCCTTCAATGACTGGAGCCGCCCCCTCCATAGGTAGAGATGTAGGCACGCTAGTAGGGGCAGCGGCCTTCTTCTTTCTGCCTCTTCCAGCTGCTCCTTTAGCTTTCTTTTTGGATGACTTTTTGGATCTAGAAGGCGTAATTTGTTGAACAGCAAACGGATCCACGGGTGCGGCGCTTGGACCTGGGAAGACGGTCTGCGAAATCACCTTTCCTTCCACTTTTTGGCCATGCGAGGCAATCACATCCTGCACATACTCATTTCCAGCCGCATCGATCCTTTTTACTGTATTTTTCGTCAAAGTCGCTGCCGGTGCAGTAGTCTTTGCTGTCATGGTGATCAGACCCTTCCTCCGTTTGGCTAAGTATTCAACATCTGGTCCTTCCATATGCCGGGGTACTTGTTTCCACGCCTTCGCAGTAAAGCCCCTGTCTTTCGTATCGTCATCTTTCTTCTCTGGTTTGTCCCCAAGAACAGCTTCAACATCAGCCTCCTCTTCCTCCGGCGGCGCTGGGCGTTTGTATATCCTCCCTGACCGAGCGGCACGCAAAAGATCCTGGCTGTGTTGGGGTAGTAGATGTGAGTCTTTGGGCATTCCATGCGGAAGTTCTACAGCCCATATATCATTTTGAGATGTGGTGTTCTCTTGAGTCGGTGGCGGTGCTACAATAACATCGTCGCGGCGCCAGTGTCGAACAGGGAGACCCTCAAAAATATCATGATCGACGTAGCCTGTACGATTTTGACGCCTGTCTCGGTTTCTGTTCGAATACTGCATATGCAGATCAGTTGAGGGTTATTGCATATGTTCAATGTGCCACTTACGGTTGGAGCCATGTCTCCGTTCTGGGTGCTATTAACAGACAGCGAGCCGAACCGTTTCGGGGTGGTGACTCGGGCAAGGGGGGACGCTATAACGGACGGCAAGGTAGGTAATGTGACTCGAGAACAAAAATTTCCTAAACCGGGTTTCGAGAACTGTTGACTCCGAAACTGCAGATCAAACGAGCCAACGTAGACTGGCGCAGAGCTTTCGACGGGGTCTTCAGGAACTTTGAGCTGCGAAGAAACAAATGTATCGAGCTTGGGATCCTCGTTTTCGTGGAAAGCTTCAGTGTTCGAAAATGTCAACGGTCGATCCTTAAGACCGGGAACACGTAGAGCCTTGGGTGGCGGCGATGAAGGCTGAGCTATAGCTCCCACAGCATTAAGCCTTTTTTGCCGCAGGTATGGGAATATGGGCACGTCCGAGGCCGATGAGCATGAGCTGCGGTCCGAAAGCTCTCGAAATTTGTGCTTCTGTCCGTCACGGTGAGCGACTATCGGAATGTCGGAGCCAATTCTATCCTCTGATTCTCGACTGGGGTCTTTCCTCAGATGTGAACCTGTGTGTGGATGATAGGGCGCGAAAGGGGCATCCCCTGAATTCGAGGGATCTTGTGTCTGGGGGTTCTCGGCCTTGAACTTCGGAAGGCTATCTTCTCTTTTGCGCTTCGCAACCCGGGAGGGAGAAGGTTGTGGTGATTTGATAGGACCGTCGCTCGAAGAGGAGGGTCCTTTGTAACTTAATAATCTGCGACTTGCTCGCACTTTGCGCCCAGAAGCTGTGGTCGAATCCATGTTAGCAATGACCGAGAGCAATTGATTGAAGAAATGAATTGGGGAAGAGTGAAAACATACCGAACTGGTGAAAAAAAGACGAGAAATTTTAATGATAAATCGCGGAAAGGAAGGAGCGGATGGGGGTCCAATACAGTGGTGTGTGGGGAAGGCGCGACGATATAAACTCTCAGCGGAGGTAATCGCGTCGGATTGACACAGGATAAGGATTACGTAAAATCACGTGATTGATTCTTCAAGAGAGGACTAGAAAATCTACCCAAATAAACTGGACTTTGTGAGATCATTCACGGTAATGCTTGGGCCCGTATGAATGACTACAGTATTGTGGAGAAGGATTGAGCCCATGGGGAAAAGGGAGGATCGAAAATTGATCTCGAATGGCGGAATAGACGAGCCAGATTTGGTGTGACGGAAAGAGTCTACTTAGTATTTATACGCTTTGAACTGCTATCTCTATATGTGAAATGCATTTTAGAGATACCTCATTTAAAATTGGGCTTCAAGTCCGGTAGCGTTGATATTGACAACGCATGAACGGGAACTGAGAGACACTGTCAAGCGGCCAACTGACCGCCCTTTCATTGAGTGGCGATCGCTCTTGAATGCTTGTGATAAAGTCTTGCCTCAAGACCATAATGATATACATCTGTTGTACAAGTTGATGTTTGCGATCTCCCGATATTCTAACATAAATTCGTGGGTCTTTCAGTGGTCACTGCGTCGGTATTAGATTTCTTCCTCAGTCCCATCTAACACAGCATCAGCGAAGTCCTACAGAGCATCCCAATGTAAAGACAACATACCCAGTATCCTTTTGTCTAACCAGATCATTTCTTCGGCCTCCTTGCTTTCCCTATTGCGAGGTTAGTCGGGCTCTGACTTAACTCCATGAAGGTGGAAGAAGTTGGTCAGTCCTACCGATTTACCACCTTCCACCACTAACCGATCCAACTGGAAGAACTGACTGACAACAGCTTGCCTCTGTCGTAAAGAATCAGCCATATTCTGCTAGTTTTTTCTCACAAAATTGTGCCGTTGAAGATGTCACTGCCTCAAGACAGAGGTACCAGAAGAACCACATCCTCCAATGACTCCTCTGCGTACCTTCATCGATTGCAATTCCTTCAGCCCCTTTTGCATCAACTCCTGAATCTCTCTCGGGTCTTGCACATCCTTATGCTCTCTGAACGCATCTCTCGTCCTTCGTTTGGCATACTCTCTGAAGTTGTATGCAGCGAATTGTTCACCTTGTCGTAAGAGCTGACGATACTAGCATTGCCACACAGTTAGCACAGCTCTAAACGATATTCTTCCGCCGAGTTCCTCCTCCTGCCAGCAAGTAATTCGGGATCTCTGAACTTGGAGAGACTGTGGCAAAGGAGAGAGGAGAGCTGCCTAGGAGAGGCCTACCAGTGATCTCGCCTGCTGTGCTGTCTCCCCCTTTGCTCCAGATACCACAGACATGTTAGCAAGGCCTGGTGGTGGTGCTTGCAAGAAGCATGTGTTCTGAGAAGTTGATCCCAAGCTGGCCAAAAATCGATGTCACTTGTGGCTAGCCTCCCGTTTTCTCGGCTTCTGGAAATTTAAGCTCCGGCCCCAACTGATAAGATAGGCGTATTCGTAACGCCGAAGCACGTGACGCTCTTCTTCAGTGCCTTGTCTTGAAGGCGTTTTCCTGCAGAAAGAAATCGCTGCAACGCTGCATGAACAAGGGCTGGACTCCTTTAGGCAAATCTTGCCTGTTCCATGATCGAACTGGCACTGCTTAGTAGGTAGGCTGTCCGTCCAGCAACTTCCTCCATCTTATCAATCAATCAATCCTCTTCTGTGTTCAGTAAACACCGGCCACGCCACAAGATCACCTCGATGGTCCTTTTGTTCATGTGGGAGCAAAGCTGCTCCAAAGAACTTTCTTCGTGAGTTCCATGCACCTCTTCCCGCCATATTAGAAATCATCCGCGGAGGCACTGCGGCAGACGGCGTTGTATCATTATGTGCAGAGGGGCCGATCAGTAGCCACACTAGATCAGGGGCTGGGTGCTTTAGAGATGACACCATCGCTGCTGATAGTTTTTTTGCCGGCCCGCCTTCGGAGCCGGATAACAAAGGCCCATCCTCCTGGTCCTGGGTGAATATCTACTTCCTATCCTTTCTCTTCCGTCCGCTTTTTATTCTTCAATTGCTCTCCGGATCTCTCCTCTCATCTCAAATCCGTAAACATGGCAAACCCTCCACATGGCGGAGAACTGAAGTAAGCTTACAGTGCTCTTGGAATTGTACCGGAATCTAACAGTCAACAGAGATCTCCTTGCACGAGACCAACCGCGACATGCACAGCTCGCTGCAGAGGCCGAGAAGCTTCCAGCCATCGTCCTGACTGAGAGACAGCTCTGCGACTTGGAATTGCTGCTGAGTGGTGGATTCTCTCCCCTTGAAGGTACGCTTGCTTTTTCATGGTGGGGCAGATTTACCCCACATCTCAAACCGACGCGTAACTTGAGACGCAGCAACTGACAATCTATATTAGGATTCATGAGCCAGAAGGATTACGATGGGTACGAGTGGCATCGAGAGTGCGCGAAGTCTTGACTGATATTTACCTAGCGTCGTTGAGAACAATCGCTTGGCAGATGGCAACCTCTTCTCTATGCCAATTACCCTTGACATCTCGAAGGCACATATTGAGGATATCGGTGTGAAGGTTGGAGGCAGAGTCACTCTTCGGGATTTCCGTGATGACCGAAACCTGGCCATTATCACTGTGGAGGATATTTACCAGCCGGACAAGTAGGCGATTCCGATCTGTGAGGGTACAAAGTCTTACACTCTGCAGGAAGAAGGAAGCTAAGGAGGTTTTTGGCGGAGATGAGGAACACCCAGCTGTGAAGTATCTCTTCAATACAGCTCGGGAGTACTATATCGGAGGAAAGTTGGATGCAATTAACCGATTGGAGCATTATGATTATGTCGCACTCAGATGTGAGTGTCGGTGCAAGCTTACCCGACCAACAATCACTGACTTCTGTCCAGATACTCCTGCCGAGCTCCGACTTCACTTTGACAAGCTCGGGTGGTCAAAGGTCGTTGCCTTCCAGACCCGAAATCCCATGCACCGAGCCCACCGAGAGTTGACTGTTCGTGCTGCTCGTGCCCGCCAGGCCAATGTCCTCATCCACCCTGTTGTCGGTCTTACAAAGCCTGGAGATATCGACCATTTCACCCGAGTCCGTGTGTACCAAGCACTTCTCCCGAGATACCCCAATGGCATGGCTGTTCTCGGCCTCCTGCCTCTGGCAATGCGAATGGGCGGTCCTCGTGAAGCTATCTGGCACGCCATTATCCGCAAAAACTTCGGTGCAACCCATTTCATCGTTGGCCGTGATCACGCAGGCCCAGGAAAGAATAGCAAAGGCGAGGAGTTCTACGGTCCATACGATGCACAACACGCAGTTGAGAAGTACAAATCTGAGCTTGGTATCGAAGTCGTCCCCTTCCAGATGATGACATACCTCCCAGACAGTGACGAGTATCGCCCTAAGGATGAGGTCCCAGCTGGTGTCCGCACTCTTGATATCTCCGGTACTGAACTTCGCAGCCGTCTCCGAAACGGTCGTGAGATCCCCGAATGGTTCTCGTATCCAGAGGTCGTTCGTGTCTTGAGAGAATCTCACCCGCCCCGTTCTGCTCAAGGTTTCACTGTATTTCTTACCGGCTACCAGAACAGCGGAAAGGATGCTATTGCTCGAGCTCTTCACGTCACGTTGAACCAGCAAGGTGGCCGATCCGTCTCTCTCCTCCTCGGCGAGACAGTTCGTGCAGAGCTCTCTTCTGAACTCGGCTTCAGCCGCGCTGATCGAACCCGCAACATTGGCCGTATCGCCTTCGTTGCCTCCGAACTCACCCGAGCTCGTGCAGCAGTCATTGCCGCTCCGATTGCTCCTTATGAAGACGCCAGACAACACGCAAGAGAGATAGTTGAGAAATACGGTGATTTCTATCTCGTCCACGTCGCCACTTCCCTCGAGCACGCTGAACGCACCGACAAGAGAGGTATATACGCCAAGGCTAGAAACGGAGAGATTAAGGGCTTCACTGGTGTCGATGATCCCTATGAGATTCCCAGAAAGGCCGACTTGACAGTTGATATCGAGAAGACTAGCGTCCGAAGTGCTGTTCATCAGATCGTTCTCATGCTGGAATCTCAAGGCCTTCTCGATCGTTTGTGATTTCTTTACATTTTGCCTTTTTCTGGTATGAAAGAACCTTTGGGAGATGGACTGGCGTTATTGAAAAGTTTAGATTGTGTGGCATGGTGGCATTTCCAAGCTTTCTGCATTCTCGTTGCGTGCATGATGAGACATAGACAGATGCATGGTCATAAAATAGTTCACGTCTTACGATTGAAGGACCCCTAGCCCCCAGCGCCTGAGAATTGAACAAGGATGCCATACTCCTGCGAGTATGCATTTCTGCTATACGCCTGGTGGTCATGCGTTGTAGTTGATCTTTTACATAATGGACGTACGTGCTTGAAACTAAACCCACATCAAAAGTCGAATTATGTGGCATAACACAGGCAGGAGAGGAGGAGGTTCCAATAGTGGATTGATACCAAAGCCAGCCCCTTCCCAACTGCTAAAAGCCCCTACGCATTCTCGTTGGGTAGCCCCAAAGATTCAAAGAGGCTTTCTCTGCCATTGCATCGCCCCGCCCTGTCGTTGTCAACTTGTCAATCACTGTCAACCTCGTTTCCATTGTCATTTCGTCCTTTCCCCATTGAAGTCTCCTTACGCAACTCAAGCTGTCCATTCTATTTGAGACTGCAACGCGAACGATATTTCCGTTCCAAGCATTTCCATGCAATCATGATCCATAATGTGCTTTCGAAAGCCTATCTGACAGTGATCGAGTTATCGCGTCGCAATTTACTCTTGAGAAGTGCGTCTTCTCTGAGTAGAGAGAGCGGCATTATAACACGGTATCGCTGATGCCCTTGGTCAAAGATGATTGGATGCCATACTTCCATTTTGAGTTGCTTCGCCGTTTCGAATGCCTTCTCTTTTTAAATAGATCACGACTACGGTGTCGACAAATAAGAGGCACATATATTGGGGTGCTTCCCACAAGTTGAGTAAGCCAATTCAAATACGAGGAAATACACCAGATGGTGTCTCAGAGGAAGACTGGATCAAGGCCTACAAAGGTCTCCATTCAAAGATTTATATGGCTGCCCCCTCACCCACCTTTCAACTCTCCTTCGGTCAATCAAGCCAGGTCCCACTACTTCTTCGTCCTCTCCTTCATCCGATCGATCCGCTTCGGCCCAAGCACCGGCGGAAAATAAGTGACAGCAGTGAGTGTTCTGACAAAAATATTGGACTGGGAATTTCTTTGTTGCTCGAACATTCAGAGAAAGGAGATGAGACTCGCATTGGTTATCTCCCCAAAGCCTCGTGAAGATGTCTGCTGTAAAACTACTCGAGTGATTCCTTGCGAGACATCTCGAGATCGTGCTTTGCCACCGGTCGGTACCTCTAGTCTCAGCTTGTTTGTGCCTTAGAAATCTCTGACTATATCCTATATGACTCGAGAATTATGAGAACGGACATCTCTGAAACAGTGATGTAGTGTGCTTCTCTACTTCGTATAGGGTCTCGATACTTTTCCGAAGAACCACCGTCGCAGATAACTTAGGTATTGTCGAGCAAGCAAAGAGCCAACCGAACAATGGGTAAGTTGGTCATTCCAAAGACCGATTAAATTGAAAGTGCTGTTGATGGAACACAAGAGCTGAACATGGGAAAAGAACAACCAAAATTCACTAGTTAGGAGGAAGTCAACCCAAATTTCTTTCATCCTTCTTTATGATCCACCATTCTCATCATTTCTCCCAGAAGATACCCCTCACCGTATTCACTTCACACTACACCAAAAACCAATATGTGTCGGCAATACCAGTATCTATTTGCTGAATGCGGCCATGTCGAAACCTCAGACCACTGGAACTTTCGTTGCTCCCACCCAGGAACCTGTCGAACAGAAACAGTGGTCACCGGATGCCCACAGCATTGCTTCCAATCCTTCAAAGAGATCAGATGCCCGAAAGGCAAGGAGATGTCTACCCTCGCTGCCCAAACCCTGCCAAAGCTGCAACAAGATTTGAGCAAATCCTCAGCCATCATGAACAACATCCTGACGGACCACAAAGCTTTGACAAAGCGGATATTCGATATCTGAGCAGCGTGAATGGGCGACTCGGCGATGATGATCGACGCTATCTTAAACAACTTGATGAGATTTTGGATGCTGCGCTCTGGAAAGAGAAAGAGCAGGTCCAAGACCATCGGACCATGAAAGACAAACGAAACCTTGTTCTTCAGCTGCGATACGCGCATCTCACTGCTCTAGCGCATAAGCGGGAAGTCCTCAGGCGCAGTGTTGAGAAAGCTACGGAAGCCGATATTCAATTTCGCCTTCAATGTTCTGGCAGAATCAAGGCACTCCTAAAGGACGTCAAAGACGAGGAATTAGCCGAGGACGATTCAGAATGCCCCATCTGCTACCAATTACTACAAAATAATGCTTTGCCTGGAGACGCCCCAGTTGGACTTCCTTGCGGCCATGTATTCTGTCGAGAATGTGCGATGGCCTGGCTTTACAAGGATCCTGGAACCTGCCCAACTTGCAGAGCGGATTTTAACCTTGGCCGCGATGCAACCATCGATTTTGTAGCAATCATGACTCCAGTCGTAAATGCTACTACAATTGATTTATTAGACCCGCCAACTCCGTGGTGGATTACGATATTAGGCTAAGTGCGTTGCGAGTGAAGGCTGCCACAGGGAGCTGCTCAAGTGATGCAGTACGGTTATGGGCCTAGAGAATAGGTAGGCAGATAAAGAGACAAAGAGATAGCAATATAGAATCACATCAACAGAGGAATAAGGTGTGCAAAACAATGCAATGTGAGAACCCGTGAACTGACAAATTGATTTGAGGCTGCGGTAAAACCTAGAAAACTCAATACCCGTGATTCAAGTCACCATATTGGTCGGTTCTCGCGACTTGTCGAGGGTTGAGGTAATTGTATCCCTCGCTTAACTTAGCGAACCCCTATTGTGCATATCCCTTATTTTCTAACCAATACCGTCAAACACCAGACAACACCACAATGGCAGACTAAAATAATGTATCCGTCTTAGCTGTAATCTCGCTATATAATTCAAATTTCTCCCCTTTCATTCGAACCTTTCCTTCTTTTCTCTCCAAGCAAGGCAATCCTACAACCACGACTTTGGTCCGTCAACCCACACAAGCAAGCTTTCGTCACTCAAGTGATACACAATCTATCCTGGCCCTTCATTATAGTGTTGTACAGCAATCCGTTTTCGATGAAGAATAGAACACCTGGCCGAAAGCACTGAGTCTGGAAAGTGCGTCGGGAGCAATGTTTGTCTTCCCAGGAATGTGGTGAACTTCTAAGCTGAACTGGGACAGGTATTGCGATGCATGATGTAGGCGCATGTTTGCTCGGTTAGCATCGGATGTTACGAGCGTAACTTGATTGCATACTCCACGGGTGGCGGAGATCGACAGGATCCTATCGTATGCATTATCAGTATTGGCACCGGTAAAACCAACGTCACTGAATTCAAGGCTCCGGGATTCTTCCAGAAGACATTGCCAACGGAACTCATCTATGCGCCGAGAAATATGGCCACTGACTGCGAGACAGTCGAAGGGGAGATTAATCAAAGGTTTTCTGCAAATCCTGGCATCTACTTTCGTTTCAATGTGGAGCACGGCCTGGAGAATGTTTCGGTAGAAGAATGAGAGGAACTTGGAAATATCAAAGCAAAGACGATTGCATATCTTGGAGACGCTCGCTACCACTTACAAATTCTCATCTAATCTCTTTTGGGTTTGATCCTCTGACAATCACTTCTCTCATATCATCTCACCGCTTCCCCCATCCGATGACAACGTAGCGCCAACTCCGCTCGTTCTCTCAACCGATCATCAAAACATTCGCCGACGCCGGGATCAAAGACCAGTTGAAAGACTTCGACCCATCCCTCTCCGCCGAGTCCTGGACACCACTGCCAACCCGCCGCAACTCTCGTCCCGCCAACGTCCGTCCAACAGAGGGAGACAAACAAGCCGCCGTACCAGCTTACGCCAACCGGGCCCTGCGAGCCAACTGCGCACCTCGATTAGGAGGAATCTGGGTTGTGATGAGCAGCGAGGTGCGGGAGGAGATGTGCGCGGAGGAGAGGGAATGAAAGGCCAGACGGGCGGTGAGACTTCGAGCAGAACGGAAGAGGGGGTTGGGACGAGAGAGGAAGAAGCGAGCGTCTTGGGAGGGAGCAAAGGGAAGGTGGTTAGGGCGGGAGAGGTGGTTAGGGCGGGAGAGGTGGTTAGGGCGGGAGAGGTGGTTAGGGCGGGAGAGGTGGTTAGGGCGGGAGAGGTGGTGACGGATGTTAACAGAGTAAGGTGGAAGGTAGAGGGACGATTCAAGCCGAGGGACGTAGGGGTTGTTTTCTGGTTGCGAAGGTTTCGTTCAGCGTTTGCTGTGATAGAGATGATACCAATGAATTTTGTTTCTGACTTCTCCAAATTGTCTTAAAAGTGTTGTGACAAATGCCGCGACTTTGGGGATGAATAGGAGAGCCCACGGGAAAATCAATACTAGTACGGGACTTTGCCTTCGTCTCTCCTCTGGCCATGGCCAATAATTATGACATCTAATCGGGCGAGTTCAGGATGTTGTAGTTTTAGAGGAAATGATGAGTCTAGCATTGACTTCTCCATACATGACACCGTGTTTGTATGTCGTCTCAGCCGCTTCTAGAAATTGGTTTTATTTCCTTCTGGAGACATAAAACCCACTCAATTCTTGTTTATCGGCAGAAAGAAGGAATTTTAGCCCATGATGAAGCCCGCTATTCTGGTCTCCCTTCAGGGGGACAAATACTTTCACCTTTGCTGTCGGCCGCATATTCACAAAACAACACATAACTATTTCCCATCTGCACTCCGATGGAGAATAGCTCGAACACTTGCGAAGCCCTCTTCAGTAGTGAGATTACAAAAACATACACCAAAGGTCAACCAATATTTACACCGCAGCAAACCAAACCTAATCCTCCTCACATCCATTCCCCAGTATTCAGATAGCGTAGAATCTGCGTACCTCTTACGCTGGACGCAGGATCCGGTTCATCGACGACATGCCGGAGGACGTCGAGGCCACCTCTGGGGTGGGGTACGTGAGGTAACCCAGTGGATCGGTCATCGATTGGTGCTGTAGGGATGAGAAGATGATTATTTGGACCGATTTGGTAAAGGGGAGATCTATACCTGTGGTTTTGAAGTTAGCATTACTTGACCTGGGGGAATACAAGGTATTGAAGCAATATTCGAATCGTCCTCGAGTCAGAATACATGCTTAGAGAGTTGAAAGGATTCATGAAGTTTCTGAAAGACGAGGTTTGCAGTAAAGAAATACACTTACTCGGCCGATCTCCTGTATTCAAGTACCGAAGGATCAATCCTTTTTGGCATATGTTCCGTGTAACGCCAATCTGGCGGATCACGAACTGTAGGTTCGAGTGGCCTGTATGCTCCATCTTCCTCAAGAAGTAGGAATATCTGCCGGGCGTTGTGATCACCACGAGCAAGGGTCAGCCTGCGTCTGTTCAGCATCACGGCATCGAACACCACGATGAGCTCTATTGCGAACGCGTCGGCGACCATCTGCCACAGCTCAGGTGTCACGTCATGGATGGGAGATGGGACGCCTGGTGCGTCCGGATTTAGTTGTGCTTGAAGACTAGGAGCACCACGAGCTTGAACAGCTCTATTTAAATCGAAATAAAGCGAATCCCGCGGATGAAGCGCCATCCCAGGTGGACGTGGAGCTCCCACATGGGTGAAATATTGATTCACAGCCGCTTTCGTCTCTGCCCCTATGAAGATTCATCAAGTGAAGAATTGGGCGGACCTGTTTCTGAACTTACATTTCAGATGATGTCCTCCCAGTGCCGAGTTAAGGCTCAACCAAAAGGAATTGGCCCTCTTCCTACAGGAAATGCCCATTGGAGGGAATGAAAAGCTAACCGAAGTACCCTTGACATTGCTTATTTCGGGATTCCATCTGCCCCAAGAAATTCCACCATTAGATAGGAACCTGTCAGCGAGAGGTGGCGGATCACGTGGCCATGGTCTTAGGATCGCTGGGCATGGTGCGGCAAAACCACCTGGAGCAATATTGGCGTTGTACGCATTATTTAGTGCTGGAGTAGAGATTAAGGCCCATGCTGCATTGACGACTCCACATGGTATCAATAAAATTTATCTTTCCAGCAGGATCGACTGAAACTTACAACCTAGAGCTGCGGCTTTTCTTGGACCACAAATACAACCTGATGGCGAAACCGGTCCCAGTTCCACCAGGAGAGCAGCGTAGTTAGTTGCGTGATCTCCATGTGGCTTATACGCTGGCAGCTGGAGAGTATCGTAGACTGTGGCGCTCGGGTATACTGGCACATTGAAGTCTTCAACTGCTTCGATAACGAAATGTGTGACTTGGGCACCCGGCACTACACAAAACGGTATCGCTGCCATTTTGAAAAGCTGCCGTTGAGATTGAATGATAGTAACACAATATGAACCATCTTTTGTTACCTGCGGGCATGCTAGGAATATCAATGTGTCTATGAACAAAGGCCATTGCCCAGATAATGCTGAGATCTCATTTGACAACAGAACAATAAAGAGCAATCATATCGGGTGAAAACGCAAACGGACTCTACAGAGCAACTGAGCATTGACTAGCAAAGTGCTAGAATCATGAAAATTGCTATCTCATCAGTGCTCAAAGAGACAGCAAGCCACTTGTTGATTGTGATCCGCGGACAAAGGAAGTCATTCAAGTGCTCACAAGCTGGGGTCCCGCATATGGGCAACGCCGATAAAGAGATACCAAGAGAGTATGGGAATGTAAAGAGAGGAGATTAGGGATCCCTCGAGTGGTTACTAAAGTCAAAAAGTTTAAGTTCTGGATTCTGAGATTGAAGGTACGTCTTGCCCGGATGTTTAACAGCGGCCGAGTAGGTGTTTTATAGACTTCGACCATGTTCCCCATTCCAACAGGCCCAGCTTTAGCAGTTTGATTCTTGCAATTCGATATTCTCTCTTGAGCATGGCCTCAATGCAGGGGTGGTCCAGCGTCTTCAAGGATGAATAACCAGATCTTCCAGCCGCGCTTTGACCTATTGATACGAAATTGATGATGACAAAGTACACCTACATAGGGAAGAATTGAACCACCCGTTATGGAGGATTTGGAGACGCTAGGCTGCACAGCCCTGTGGGTCATTTGCCGCGCGTATTTGGGCTCGACCGCAGTTCCCGAGTCTGTAGGCAGCATATATCTGGAGCTCACCGCTCTCCATCAATGGCCGATTTTGCTTGCTTCGAAGGCTCATTGAGAGAGAGAGATCTGGCACCGAAATTTGAGAATGGAAGGAATTGACGGCCACAGTGCAGCTTGCTGCAACATTCCACCAGTCATCTCTAAGGGCTATGAGCCGAAAGGGAGGTACGAGACACTCGGTGGTCTAAAGACATGTCAGATCGGAAACTTCAACCCCACTCTCCTGACCAATTTTCTGACGCTTTGACAGATGTTACCGGGTCAGTTTCTGCAAAGAAGGCCATTCTCGTCATCTATGACATCTTTGGCTTCTTTCCTCAGACTATCCAGGGTGCCGACATCCTAGCAGCGTCGGAGGAATATCAAGTCTTCATGCCAGACTTCTTTGAAGGCCAGCCAGCTGATATCGCTTGGTATCTTTGCCGACTCCGTTACGGAACGTAAACACTAAAATCTGGCAGGTATCCACCAGTAACAGAGGAGCAGAAAAGCGCTCTTTACACTTGGTTTCCCTCACGCGTACCCGAGACAGGGGTAGCCAAGATCCCCAAAGTACTTACAGAAGTGGAGTCGGTGTATGAAAAGAAAGACTGGGCTGCTCTCGGCGTATGACTCGCTCGTCCCCGTTTACATCGCCGCTAAAGTTCAAATAGTTCTGCTGGGGCGGCAAAGTTGTTGCTTTGACATCTGGAACTGATACTCGATGGAAGGTCAGCGCACAGAGCCATCCGGGCATGCTTGACGCGGCAGATGGTGCTAAAGTCACCATTCCCATGTGTGTTCTGGGCTCTGAAGAAGAAAAGGCCGAGGATCTTGTGGCTTTTGGAGATGCCCTGAAGGTGGAGAAACACATCGAGAGATTCGATGATCAGTTGCATGGATGGATGTCTGCAAGAGCCGATTTGGAGAATGAGAAGGTTAGGAAGGAGTACGAAAGAGGATATAAGACGGTGCTGGAGTTCTTTGGAAAGCACTTTTGACGGAGACTGCGAGTATTAGCTGGTTTTGCACCCAATTCAAAATGGTGAAGCTCATCGGTAGCGGTAGAGAAGACCATTATGTCGTTGAACTGAAGTGCCAATTGCTAGTGATCAAAACGAGAAGATGGATCAGCAAGACTTCCAATGGCTAGACCTTATGAACCACCAACAGTTGAAGTTCTAAACCTTTGCCGTTGCCTGCAATACAATTTGAGGTGGTGCCAGCATTCCTGGTTAGATTGTTTGCAGCACTTCAAACAAGGAGATGCATCCAAGCGCTTACGATGCTGCAGGTAAACAAAATGCAACTGACGTGGTGCCATAGAGAAATGATAATGGGTGTTGGCAGAAAAAATTGTTGGTGGATGCCCAGCCTCCTCCGTCTTTTAGCCCACGAATACTATTTTTGGCTTCCCGTCGGTAACCTTGCCAACTTTTGCTCGACATACCCCAGAGCTCCAAACCGTGCGACACAAGACTGCGGGTCCTTTCCTCGAGTTCAATATGTCTTTCCCTCCTGCTGTATAGATATTCATTTCACGAACGTCATCGCAAGCAACTGCTACGAGTGAATCTGATTGGACTTGCTCTGACCCGTCGCCAAAGGCGAGACCTCGCGCCAATTGCACTGCGACACACGACTCCGACTCCAACGATCCACCACCTTGCACAACAACGACCACCTTGCTCTCTCTTGCTCTATTTTCGAGACCGATGCTATCTACAGCTATTTGCGTTGCTGCCCGAACCTTGAGCCCACCGCTGTAAAGGTTGCCTCCAGATGTCACATCAGCCAACAGGCTTGCCCGTTAGCCGCCAGCGCGATCTGAGCTGACTGGACACCAACAATGGCTTATCGAGATCGCGACAATGAGGTCGAAGAGAGACCGAGCGAGAGACGACACCGCACAAAAAGTGAGAAGGATCCAAATCGTCCTCACAAATCCTCCCGGAGCTCCAAGCCGAAGGTGATCGACCCAGAGACAGGCGAAGCTATCAAATCACCACATCGACGTCGCAAGGACAGGGACAAGGACAAGGACAGAGATAAAGAATCTGAGCAGTCCAAGTCAATGGCCGATCTTGTTCCAGAACTGGCACGAACAGCTTCTGCTCCTGGCGAGACCTCAAGAAGCAACCTCCCATACCCAAGCTTCAACAAGAATTACAGCAAGGAAGCGGTCAACAGCAGAGACGATATCAGGCTGCCTCCTAAGTCCAAATCCAACCCATACACGCCAGAATCAACAGATCTAGGCTCGGACGGAAAGGCACGGTCGAAATCAGCCGATCATTTCACCCCTCCACGATCTTCTAATATCCCCAAAGATGACAGGCCACCAAGTCCACCCGAGACGGAGTTCTCCCAACAGAGAAAGGGGGCCCCGACCCGAATGACAAAAGTTCAGGAGGATGAGGAGGAAAACACCAGATCAAGCTCGAGGAATTCGTGGTTTGGAAGAACCACGAAGGAGTCCAAAGTTTCTGTCAAGTCTAAGGGGTCAAAGGCTAGCACGATCAAATCACCTAGATCCAAGGACACCAGTGTTTTCACCGAGGAAAGTCGCGATTCCGCTGGATCAAATGTCACATCCGTGGCCCCGAACCAAGATTCGATAGAAACTCCTGGCGAACGACCAGCACTGGATACCGATTCGTCTCCAGCCTCAGCACAAGACTCATCGCCGAGGACTCCCACTCAAACACCGGGGTTTCCTCCCTCGTCTATCCCAGATCTGAAGCCAGCCCCATCACCTTTCATCCACTTCGAAGGCACGGAGGCAGTGTCGAGCGCGCACAACTCTCCACAACCTCCCCCACCTCCTCCACCACCCAATGTACCGATACATATCCCACGGGTAGACTATTTGATGCAGAATGGAGGTCTCCTACGTCCTGTACAGAAGACTCTACTTGGAGGTACTTCAACATTTGCTTCTCTACCAGGTTCTTCGGCAGCTACCCCCGTCCCTTCGGACATTGAGAGAATATTTGGACCATACTTCAATATTTTGGATCAGTATGAGAGTGTCATAAATAAGAATGGATCACTGGCAGTCGCGACGGGTTACAGATCAGTCGCGAGGAGATTACTCGACAGATTGGAAAATGTCTTCAACAGGGACCTCTCACCTGAAGGGTGCTTTTGTATCATGTGCCAACATTCAGATCTATCAATACACGAAGGGAGCAGAGGATTGGGGTGGGGGGAAGTTTTGGAATGGGTTAGTGGTCGACGCGAGCTCCCGGTTTGGCCAGCATTCGATTTCGCAACACTTGGCGTAAAAGCTGGAGATGATCTGGCCGGCCTCGGTATAATAGACGGTGAACCTCCAAGGCCAGGATCGCCAGTCAAGATTGATCCGGATATTGCTGAAGAGTTCCGCGAGCACTTCCTCCAACAGTCAAAGAAGACTAAGAAAGCTGTAAACCAATGGCTTTCGAGTTGTCCCCAAACGGCTGCCACTCCTCCGCAAGAAGTTGACGACGAAACACTGTCCTTTGCAATCCTAACTCACCTGGAACAAAACCTTCGACCAGTCTTCAACGCTTTGGTTTCTGGATCAACGGTCTTGCAACCAGTGTCACGAGCGCCAACTGCACCGAAGAAGCCTCGATCCGAATTCATGATTAAGACTGTTCATTCTCTGCAAAGACTTTATCGATTGCCAGGCCCTCCCCGAGACCCTGAGGCGGCGATCTATCTTCTCAAGAATCCCCACCTCCACAATCTTCTCGCAACCATGTCGAGCATCAATGCTTCCGAGTGGGAAATCCTGATCTCAGGCCGATTTGACGGTTTCTTGTGGTCTGGTGCCGAGACTGAAGGCCAGTCTGCAGATCCCTCACCCGCACCATCTCGTGGGCCCACGCCAGCGGGTGGCGTTCCGTTCCGTGGACCAATGTCGCCGGCCATGCGCCAGGCCACCGGCTCTAGAACCAACACCCCATTTTCACCGCTAAGAAACCAAACCTTTTCTCCTCCCCTTAGCTATCCTTCTCGAGGCCCCACTCCTTCTCAACAACTTCGGCAACCTGTCTCGAATGACGAGGAAACAGAGATTGCCGTCTTGGCTGAAATTGAGCGAGAGATTTATCTTGGCATGGAAGCATTGGAGGATGCCTTTGAAGGATTGCATCGAAAGGCCGAGTTGGTTCGGAGAGCGCTTCGGGAGCGTGGTGCTGGACTTTCAATGTCACTTCAGTCGAGAAGAACAACCTATCCGGATATCCTCAGTGCGAGCACACCGGGTCTGCCATCGGCGGGCCTAGGTCCTGGCTACGAGAGACCCAGCTGGGGTGAAGGAAGTGAGGCAACCAGTGAGAGTGAATGGGACCCAGGAGAGGAGCTTATGAGCGAGTTGGCGCCGGATGATTCAGCTAGCAACATCAGCAGTTCGAGACACAGGAGGCCAAAAAGGCGACATGAACGACGAACCCCGGCTTTGGTTGAAGAGGAAGACGAGGATTAAGATCACGTTCACCGTGCGCAGGCATGTTCACTTGATATGGAACCAACGTCGTGATTGCTTTACGAAATGACATTTGATGGCAACAAACTGATATGGGAAGCAACTCGGCAAGGCGGCATCAATGGGGCGAGTTTGTGATTCTTTGAGGATAGATTGATACCATGGGTATCGAATACTTTGTAAATGAACTTCCCTTGGGTGGAGTTTTGCATTGTCAGGAGTTTCATGAGCATAGCGATCGCGATGATCGCTGGATATTTCCGATCATACGCATACGAAGTACCTAGGGGGGTTTCAGGAGTGAAAGAGTGCTTTTCAGGTAGAGAATCAATTGAGTGACTACTTCTCGAAAGCTCCTTGAAGTTTTCGAACAAAATGACTTGTAGTTTGTCTCGGACTCCGTTTCACCCTAGAAACGTAAGCAGAAGCAGATAGCTCTTCCTAAACACGCTCTCCTGTGTAGAACAAAGCCACATGACTAATACATACATCCCGGTTGGAGTTGAGGCAAAGTGGCCCGGACCGTTTTACATGTGAGAGACCGGATAGGATGCAAGCAGGCAGTAGTTACTCTGCGTCGGTGTGGAAGCGCGGGAAGCCTGCGGTTAGCAGCATCTGAAGTGAAGGTTTGTGCGCCGTGGCGGCTCCAAAGCATACATACAGTACTTGTATTGGGGAACGTCAGCCGTCAAAATAAACTCTCGTCATAGCTCTCCCCTTTCAAACCTTTGCCACCCTGATTCAGATCAGAGGAAAGGCGGGGCTTCCGAGCATCCCGTTGACGATGGGACCGTTGATCGTCGCATTCCAGCCATAGGCCGTTTGATGGTGCTTCATGAAACGTTGGCGCTGCTGACCCCACCAACCAGACACAGCCACAATGCCATCTCGCCAACCAGCTCATGCCATCCAGTTTGCCACACGTTTCCAGATCGGAAAACAGGCTAAACAGCGCATGCTTCTCCCCACAATTGTTCTCTTTGGCTGGGTCATTATGCATTATTAAGTGGGCCCTGGCGGCAGAGCTTCCCGAATAGGCAAGCCCATAACCTGAGCAATCCTCGTATACAAGTTACTTTTTTTTACAGACTGTAACTTCGACATTTTCTTCTAGAATAATACCTTTATTCGCATGAGCCTAGTATAACTCTGGTATAAAAGTAGTATGAAATTGTGCATTATATACTTAGCTAGATGATCATTATATAATTAAGGCTAGACCATTGTTATTTGATTCAATTATTAAATTTTGCGAGTCTCTATTCTGGAGAGCCTTGGTACAAGCTCTCACCTATTTTTAGGGAGACTTCATCTGGCCTGAAAGCCAAGAGCAAGAGCTTCTTGTCCGTGGCTTTGATAGAGACGTGAAACGCAGAGCTGTGTCGAATAGACCTCTCTCTCACTCGCCCAAAGATCTGATTTTCGATATTTTACCCAGCAACCAAAGTTCTCTTTGTTCTGTCTGATCGTGCGCTTCGACCTATTGAAAGACTTTACCCGGACTGACAGAAAGGGTGCCTTGGTCCGCAGCCGCGGCGCAGCTTTCTCTCCCCCATATACACGAGCACATCTCCTGAGCACCTGCATCCTTTTCTTTTCTCTTGACTAGATCTCCCGAGGAACTACGCTCGTTCAATTCCTTCCACCTTCTTTCATTCTTTTGTCCGCGCACAACCTCGAACAGCAATTCAGCATTATTCTGTCGTTAGCTGGAAGGGGCTTCAGGCATTTCAACATGGGCATCCGAATCATCCAAGGTATTACATCATTCTGTGCCTCTTGGCCCCAGAAACTGACATGTCTGCTAGTTTGCGGCCTTTGGTTTTGGGTAGCAGCAATATTCTTCATCTTCGTCGTCCTCAACCAGTATCCCACGCTCCAACACATCGTAACTGATCGCCCCGCATCCGCGAGCCATGCCGCTGCCGCCCCCGCAAACGGTGGCCCTCTAACGGCACGCCAACGCCTGGCCCGCGCAGAAAACGCCTGGCGCTCCAGTGTTGGTCTCCGGCACAAAATGGCCCTCGAACACCCTAAACATCCGAAAATCCCCTTCTTCCCAGCGCAACAGCTATCGGACTTCGGGAAGTACCCATACACGCTCTGGGACTTTTTCCCAGCTACCTATACCTGCCCACACGACATCCAGCGAGTCGGACGTTTGGGAGATGGCGGGAAATGGGTATGCGGCATGTCGCTGTACGAGGCGAGGAAGAGCCCAGAAACTATCATATACAGCTTTGGGGTGAACGATGAATCGACCTTTGAGGCAGAGATGCTGGCCCGGATTCCCACCGCGCAGATCTACGCGTACGACTTTTCGGTCACGAAGTTCGGCCCGCAGCTCCCAGCTTCCTATCTCTCCCGAGCACACTTCAAGCAAGTCGGTCTCGGGGAGAAGGACCAGCTTGACCGCGAGCCGCAATTCTTGACCCTCAAATCCCTGATGGACGAGAATAAACATACCTATATGGATATTCTGAAGATCGATATTGAAGGATCGGAGTACGCGGCTTTCGACGCGTTCATGGATAGCCTTGAGGTAGCTGGGACTACGACCTTACCGATAGGACAGGTTATGATTGAGCTGCATTTGATGGATGACGAGAATGTGAATTTTGATAGATTCACGAAGTGGTGGGAACGCCTTGAGAGCTTTGGCATGCGCCCGACCTGGTTGGAGATTAACTTGTTGGCTGTGACATTGGGGCAGGGGAAGACAGACCCGAGGTGTGTGGAGTATGTTTGGATAAATTCGAAGGATGAGAAGAGCATTTTGTTGCAGGAGGTTTAATAAATATATGGAATCATGAAATGGCGTTTAGGGGGAGGATGGGTAATATTCTTCTCAAAGTACAGTACCAATTTGAAAGCATTTTTGGTCGTCTTGGTCTTTCATCAAGAATTCGTATGGAAGCTCCAACCTCAACTTTCTTGAACCAAGGGTTCCGCCAAGTCCAAGTCTTGGAGACAATGTTGATGGAGCGATGTTCGAACTGCTTGTGCTTGAGTAAGGTTCCTTTATGCGAGTTCCCAAGACACTCGCTGGATTCGAGAGACTTTACTTGCCTCGCGATGGACAGAACAAGTGGCACCTTTTTCAACGTTCCAAGTTAAACTGGACAATTACAAATCTTTTCCAAATGAATTTCCCTCGAGTAGTGGCGCAGTCAAAAGCTATCCCCTTCAGATATCTCAGAAGTATAGAATATTGAGTTCTTCTCCCGTTCGAGTCCACAGATTATCCAACTTTGACTTAGGACACTGAAGATTCAACACCATTTTTTTATTCACCGCGAGCTTAGATTTATAAATTTTCCGTAAATGGATTGTGTACGGTCCATACCCTTGAGGGCTGAAGGCTATCGTGAACGACTTCTATCTTTGAGGATGTTGCGATGCCGACTTTGTGACCGGCTTCTGTCGAAGTAACTCCGACGATATCGGCTGTGTGAACGGCTCATAGTCTTGGCTCTGTCTTTCTCCATTACCCTCGCCGTCTTGAGGCGGCGACTCATAAGATTTGGCAAGTCTTATCGGTCTATTAGAAGAAATATTCTCAGGCTGTGATGGAGAGAGTCAATAAGAAAACATCAGCTGTCGATAAGCAGCGATTCCAAGCCGGACAGTTCAGCGAGAACTTACTTCGTACAAGCTGTACGTTAAGTATCCTGGTGTGACAGTGGTTGGTGGATGATAGAGAAGGATTGGGAGAAAATAACCCTGCTGGAGCGGATTCGAGTTCCTCATCACTCTCACTGTCTCCGTTACCTCCACTATCCCTGTTATCCTCGCTGTCCCCGCAACCCTCGCTATTTTCGAGACCTTCAAGGCACTGGCTTCTTGCACGGGTAGGTACTTCTCTCTGTCGCCGGGCGGCTCTTTCAGTAGCGTTCTTGCGGTATGTTACAAGGTTAGGAGCACTTACGAACTGAGCCATCCCTCCTCCTTGATTGCCCGACCTCTGGGCCATTGTTGCCATCTTCTCCCTATCAAGTTTCTCCTTCTCCATACGTGCACGATCCGCCTTGGTGATACGTGGCTTCCGAATAGTAGATCCACCTCGGAAGAAGGGTCCTGAAATTGGAAGACCATTTGGGTACGGCCATGCAGCCAGAGCCGCTACGCCACCACGACTGCTTGAACAAGCTCAAACACGGTGACCGCATTCATGACCACGCTTTTGAGCGCCATAAGCTCTATGCAAACGGTCAGTTCTATCCCGAGGAGGACCAGTGTCAGAACATTGAACATGCCTAAGATCCGAAGCAGGGTTTTTGCCCTCTGAAATATGATCGTAATTCTAAATCTTGTTGCAAATGAAAGACCGAAGACATCCTTCCGCAACATCCGCACCCTCTGGAAGTCTGCTGGGCTAGCAACATTCTTCAGATCCCTAAATTGGTGGGATCGGCCACGTTTTTGTGCTACCCTCGGCTCAATCCTGTACCCGAATTGCCGTCCTCGATAGCGAACTCTCGTCGGAGCATTTTGTTACTCCCTCCTTTAAATAAAACGTAGCGTGGCAAGGCTGGCACGGTCATTTTGGAGTAGATCATACCCTGGCCGCGCTATGTTTTATTTAGGGGGGGGGTATGGCCAGGATGCTTCTCAAAACGCTTGGTGAGTACCCTCCGTATCGTATCGAACATCTGAGCACCATGTTAACTTTATTACTAGTATTTGGAAGTGCATGCAATCCTTACATCCCAAGAATTGACCAACTCCAAAGGTATTCGAACCAAAAAACCAAGAGCATCTTCCAGAGTCACGGGATCATCCTGCCAGTGTGTGTTTAAACCCCCGAGTATTGTCTGTGCTGACAACGTGTTGCTATGAAGCAGTGCCAATACACTCTTCATGTCTACCGCGATAGAATGTACTTGTATTCTGGACATGCCTGTCAGCACGGACTATTCCAGACGAAAAGTGATATTAGAGTCTTACATATGATTGACCCCAAGCTTGGCTGTGAAGACGATCAGATCGGACGTCGCAGCCTGAGCGTCAAGTTTCTTGTGCATCAATCTCAATTGAGCAATCTGTTCCGTGGCCTGCTTGACTGACTCGTTAAGTAGATTTGACTTCCTGACCAGAGACCCATCAGTTTATGTCTATTAAAGTGATCAGACTACTCACCCCATGGCAGCGACAATCAACACAGTGATATTATCACTAGCCGAGTGTAACTTCCTCCTCAATTCCGAGATATCTTTCTTCTCCTTCAACCACACTATTTTCTTTGAGGCATCTTTAAACCAATTCCCGATCCATCCTGGCGCAAGCCGGTTCCATATTTCTTATCAACCATCAATCGGAACGCGAGGAGTCTCTTTCCAGTCTTTGACCAGGTCCTTTGTGGTCACGCACAACGCTTCTAACTCAGGGGAACCCTCGTAATTCTGCCATAATGCGGCCACCTATTCTGTTTAGAAATCAAACTCTGGACTTGCAGACGTTGCAACTCACTTGCAACAGTACGTTGCCAAACGCTTGCAATCCCTTCACGAGGCCTTGCTACTCATTCGCAGATCCTCGCCCGGACAAGGTTTGGGCAAGCGCCCAGCAGAGGCGTCCGACAGCAACGATATCCCCAACACTCCCAACTTTAGTAGACATCGGGTCCGTAGTTGAACACTGGTTAGATATCGTTTGACGATGATGTGGGCATGATGTTCTGTCAAGCATCTCAAGACGAGGCTGAGCTGGAAAGTCTGCCTATCAAAAAGCCCTGTCATGCAAGCCTTGTGTGACGCTTGGGACTGAAGCCCGCCTTGAAAAACAGCTGGGCAAGAGGACTTGAATGTATTGTCTTCACTACAAATATATGTTATGTATCTTCCTATGTCCCCTCCTCTCTCTGAATCGATAATTCGTTTCAATTTCCTCCTCAGCTCGATCGGCTCCAGCCACCAGCTGCTCCTTTGAAGTCTGCAGATCAACATTCGAGCCCTCAGTCGAATATTTATATTGATCGCTCTCCTTCTGCCTCACATGCTTGTCATATCTGGCATGCCCCTTGGCTTGGCCCTCGCCAAAGTGAGCGGGCAAAATCGAACTCACACATCCCCGTGGTGCCTGCTGGGGACTCTGTTCTATACAGATGGCAAAGGTCTACTGTAAGCCTAGCTTGCACAATGATCAGAGTCGCAATCGTCGCTGCGCGACGCAACAAGGAGAGATTTCCCCTTATTACGGCTTCCCTCGATTCTAAAGTGGCCACTGCGCCCTTTCCTCCTATCTACCACGAACACAACCACGACTCAAAACACAACCTAATCGATTGTATCGGTATATTGCCTCGCGACGATATATACCTTCCCCTAGCTGGATCTCTACTACCTATACCTACCACGTATTTATACCGGGCTGGCCGACACTACAAAGGAGAATTAAGGGCGATGATATACATGTTCCAGAGGGACCTCGGAGGGCAAAGTGTTGCTATGTTCAGACTCGAGCCGGCACAATGTTCTTATTTCTGGGATTATTTGGCACATACCCAGTTCCAATCTGAACCTCCTCTCCCGAACCTTGATCCTGAAAGCTTCTGGGGATATCCGTCGCTTTGGTTGGTCCCTCTCCCGTCTCTCCAGTCGAGGCTTCGAAGGAATTATGTTCATTCGCCAGCATCATTGGGTATCGTTGTCCCTTTTGTGCAATATCAAATAGGTCTCCGCCTTGGTGAGGGTCTGTTGGTGCCATTTTCGTTGAAGTATCTCTAGGGAGGATGCGGTTACAAGTTGTGGGATCAGTGCGAGTTTGATTGAAAGGTTGCTCAATGAGGGCGGGTAACGTCTATTGATATTAGCATACCTACTCAGTTAGTGCAATATCAACGGCTTCCATTGGGGGTGAGTTCAGCGGTTGTCGTCATTTTTTCTGACAGAGCTGATCTCTGGAGTAAAGATGTTCGACGCAATGAAGTCACAATTGCTCCAGGTAACTTTAGACGAGCACGTGAATGAGACTTGGCATTGATCAGCCTCTTTTCCCATGACAGGTGTCTCAAAGTCCTCCTTGGTCTCTGCAACACTGTGACATCCATCCAAGACTTTCGCAGGCGGCAGATATCGAGATGCAGTGGAAAGTCGTGTCACTTTATGCCGAAGATTCCCCCTGGTGTGGACGCAGGTCTCCCCACAATATTCGCGCCGCCAGCTGTCCAATGATGGGTTTCCCACCGGCTCCAGTGGCAGCTTACCAGTCGCTGAAACGATGGACAAGATTTGGTCCGCCAGCAGGTGCAGCGAGAGCGAAGTGGACTACGGAGTATTGTCGAGGCCTACTTGTTACAGACTTACAGTGAGAATCTAGCTTTGCCTGGAGACGATAAATCTTTCCGAGTTTCCACAGAACTCTAAAATTAATCCATTCGTATCCGCAGGAGATCACCGCCAAATCCCTCCAATGGTTTCTCGGCAGCGATTCATCACTGCACTCTGTTTCAGTTTCAGCCGCCTCGCCGACCAATCCCACACACCTTGCGAGGTCACGGCCGCACATACCATGTTGCGGCAGTCCATTCTGAGACGACTCCGAGGCTCAAAAGCTCCCATGATCGACGTGCGGCATGCAGAGCATTCGATGTGGAAAAGCTTAACCACTCCTCTTCTCTTGCCAATTTTTTAACATGCCCTCTGCTCATCTCGATGGTTTTAGCCTACCCTCCTGCATGCCGCATTACTTGAGCTCCTCAAACGGCATCGCAGACACGGGCTTTCTAGCAGACACACGCTTTCTAGCACACACCTCGCTAAATTTCAGGGCTCGCTTCAAGTGTTAAAGCTCGCTAATAAGTATATCCTCACTCGTAGCCTACCTTCCTCACACCTAGAATTCCTAAGGTAAACATATAGAAGGGGCTCTCACCACCCCGAGCTCGCCGAGCCCCCGGCGAACTCAAACCACAAACCCTAACCTAGCAGGAGTTAGTAAGTTGTTCCTTCTATAGATTAGTGAGTTGTACGCTATATTAATGATTAGCACGCTGTGGGAGGTGACGTGTGCCCTGGGAGGTGCCTGTGAGGCCTTGGTGAAACTGTGGTTGGTTGATTGGTAAACTTAATGCGGCGGTGACAAGGGTAGCTTAAAACTTCCTTTGTTCCGAGACGAGGCTGGAGGGTACAGTATGTTAAAAAATCGGCCTACTCTTCCCCTTTTCAAAATAAAAAGTGGGTCCTTTGACCGGGGCGTTTTGTATGGTGGAAGTCTGTGCTCTGTGGACCCCTGTAATATTTAGTCAGGGGGAAAGGGGGAGCGGGAAGAGTATCGAAGACCGGGGCTAAACATTGACGTTCCAAGTAGAGAGCATGAGGGAGTTTGCTCTTCGCACAGTTTTCATCTAAGTTCATCCAAGTCCTTTTTCTTTACCCTTTTCTTCAGCTCAGCGGCGTTTAATGTCTACTTGTAAGACTATTGAATAGTCGACGGGGGGGTTTCAGCCATTTGGAGCATGGTCTGGCCTGGGCAAATCAGCTTTCATTTCCTTTTTCAGCAGCTTTTTAAGACATCCTATTCTTAGATTCCAGCAGGCAAAACCTCGACGACATTTTTCAACATGATCAAGGACTATCAGCCAAAGATGATGTGGAATTTCATTGAAGCAGATGCCTCCCAACCTGCGGACCACGCAATTTTTCTTTCGTCCGGAAAGCGGATATTACAGCGAGTGGTATTCGGACTTCTACCAAGTTTCGTTCAACAGAGAATACGTCCAAACCTCACCAAGTCACAGCGGCGGCGGCCGACCGCATATCTAGATGGCCTACGCGGGGTAGCTTCCTTCATCGTGTTTATGGGACACTACACAGAGGAGAACTTGGGATGGTACACCGAACCCTATGGATTATACGAAGACGGGGCGAAATCGTCCCCATTACAACTGCCATTCGCTCGAGTTATATATTCAGCACGGCCAATGGTACACATCTTCTTCATTATTTCGGGATATGTTCTATCATATAAGCCCCTCAAGCAGATCCATGCTCAGCAATTTTCGGCTCTCACAACGACGCTCTCATCGTCAGTCTTTAGACGTGCACTCCGACTCTTCTTACCCTCCTTTGTTACCTTATTTATCATGGCCACCGCCCTATACTGTGGATTCTCCGACAGCAGATACGCCGAACCTCACTCTTCTCTTTATTCGCAACTGACACACGCCTGGAATGTATGTCTGCGGCTTCTGAGTGCCTCCTGGGCGATCAACGATATCGATTATCCACAACCACCATACAACCCAGCTCTCTGGACCATTCCTATCGAATTTGCACAATCTTTACTTCTCTTCATTGCCATCCTCGGCCTCTCGCGCTGTGTCACCAGCATCCGCCTCCTGTTACTCGCCGGAATCTCCGCGTTCTGCTTCTACAGCGGCGAACTTTATACTGTTGAATTTCTCGGGGGAATGTTCATCGCAGAAGTGACGATCCTTCAAGATGGTCCTTTGACGAGCCCATCTGCCAGCCCGACAACCTTGCCGAAATACACGGCCAAGGAGAAAGCGGAGGCAGTATGTGGGTGCACGATCAAGGAGAAGCTGATCCAGGCCTTCTGGCTTGCCAACATCGTCTCCGGCCTGTTCATTGCATCGTGGACAAACAGGCACGTCGAAGAGTTGTGGGGGTTGCGGTTCCTGAATGCACACACACCCGAGCCATACGAAGGCCAACGAGTCTGGTTTTGCTTGGGAGCCTTCCAGATCGTGACGGCATTTACACAGCTAAAGTCCCTGCAATCCATTTTCACAACTCCGGGGGCGATCTATTTGGGGAATATCAGTTATGCATTGTATCTGACCCACAATTTGTGTTTGAGGATCTTGGAGCCGCGGGTAGGGCCATGGCTGGACGACGTTTTTGGGAAAGCAACATTGTGGCAACGACAACTTTCTTGGTTAGGTGGTTTGGCGCTGTTCCTGCCCATCGTCATATGCGTAGCAGATCTCTTTTGGAGAGTAGTCGATACACCAAGTGTGAAGTTTGCAAGATGGTTAGAAGGGAAGTGTGTGGTAGAAAAAATCTCGATATAATTTGGATTATATGGTTTGGATGGGTAGAAGGGACGTGTGTTGTAGAAAAGATCTTGTGATATAATAATTTTGGAATATATGGGTTGGATGGGTAGCATAAGGGACTTCAGGCGTTTTAAGACATTGAATTTGGAGATGGGAATTGCATGCTCGCTGGGCGAAATCGTGGGCAAGCACAAGGATGGTGTTGTGGGAAAATTTTTATCATCGAGGAGCCTGTATCGAAAACGAGTAGAAGTGTGTCGGAATGAAAAGATATACAAGAATTCAACCACAAGCGACGTCCTCTGTTTAGAGACAACTTACCTTCTCGTTACTTCCCTCTAAGTCTTCTGCCAAAGTTCCGCTGGTCCTAGTGGATTGTTGAAATCGCGTGGACCTCCGTCACTTCAAAAGACGGAGGACTAAATGCTTTCATTCCCTCCCGAATTGTGAGCCGGGAGATACTTCAAGATGGCTTCCTCCTCAGTTCCCAACATGGGGACGCCGCTACCGTTGAAGCGGGCAACCTCCCCGTCAAGCGAACAGCAACACACATCTACTTCTTTGGCTACGAGGGACCAAATCCCGAAGTCTGCATTCAGCAATGGTTCCCAAGTCCTTTCACGGATGATTCTCTAGACGGATCCCTCAGTTTCCTGACGAGCGAGCATTATGTGATGTACGGAAAGGCACTTCTGTTTGGGGATGAGGTTGTGTCTTGGCTGCGGAGATACCTGGAGAAGCCAAGACTTTTGGGGAGGCAAACTGGGTATGTATCATTTCGTCTTATATCATCGGAATGTACAATCGGGGATTGGGGTAAGCAGAGGTGAGGAACAGACCATTCAATCAGTCGAAATGGCATAGGTCTTGTGATGAGATGGTGGAGCGAGGGAATTATTTGAAGTTCAGCCAGAATCCCAAATTGAAAGAGGTGTTGTCGAGCACGGGTAGCAAGGTTATTGTTGAAGCATCTCCCAGTGATCGGATCTGGGGACCTGGTTTCGATGCTGACCATGCTGAGAGGAGAGTGGAGCATTGGGGTGCTAACAAGCTGGGTGGGGCTTTAATGAGAGGCTGGGAGAGATTGTGAGGATGAGGAAGTCAAGGTGTGTGGGCAGGAGGAAGTGTGAAGGTGGTAGAACTTTTTAATGATACATTCATATTGTATTTGTACATTGAGAGCTTCTCTTTCAGGAATCAAAGTCCAGGCTATGTAACACCCAACATTCTATTCCGGTTCTCTCGGACGACCGATTTCAAATGAGCCACTTGAGAAGGCGATACATCCTGGAAGATTCTTGCTTGATGCCAGTACAGTTGTTGAACCAACAAGAGAATCCTAGCCCATTTTGGGAAGACTAAGTTTAAAACTCCCGTAAACCGTGCAAACGTAAGCGAGCGATGAAACTGGATGAGAATTGATTCTACACAAAGAGTGTAAGGGATCCAAAGTGTAGCCATACATACCATATTAGGATTCGTCCAAGGTGGCATTGGAGAGATGAACAGAAGCTGAAGAATTACAATATAGATGAGTAGCGAGTTTAACAAAGACCTGAGGTTGTTGCACCACACCTTGGAATCGTGGTCATAGGTAAAATGCTCCATAAAACCTTTTGGGTACCCAACTTGAGCAGCAACTCTGAAGATCCTTAGGAGAGAAAAGCACTGAGGGCACCTGTCGGACTTCTCGCCTTCCATCCATCGAAGGATGCAGTTGTACCCGAAGATATGACCGCACGGGAGCAGACAAGGTCCTCCTCCCTCACAACCTTCTTCCCCATGAACCTTCACTGAGAACCCACAAAAACAGTTTTCCTTGTCCTCTGGAACTTCTTGCGGCTGGAGTTTTCTGAGGAAATTCTTGTCAAATGGTCCGGGTCCGAGATAGTATAGCTGATGTTGGATGAGAACACCACGAGAAATGTCGTCCTCTCGAAGTTCGTTATACCGTTCTTGAAACTTTTCTCCTAACCGCTCTCCTTGCCACGAATTAAGTCGCTTGATAAGATCTTTCCGTCTGGCCCAGATATTATCTTCCGTAATGGCATTCCAATTATCAGCATTCTGCAGGATTACGGTCTGCACTCGTCCTTCACGACCGTCGCATGGATCACTGAAGGCCGTGGAAAACCTGTACTCGGGCTCAAATCTGCCCCAAATGCAAGGAGAGCAGAACTTGCCGTCGTCATACAGTATAATATGTGTCACTTCAAAACACTCTGGGTTGATAGATGAGATTTCTGTACGTTCTACGTGCCCACAGTTGTGGAAGAAACGCTCGGTGACTCGGCGGCACATTTTGAATGAGGAGTTGTTACTGAAGGGAAAGTTTTGGTAGAATTGGGACCTCGACAGGACAATATTCTTTGTTGTCCATGATGAGGGATTTCCTTGAGTATCTCCCCCGGATTTGGAACAATGGACAAAGCTGCAGACGAGTTGCCGGAAAGTTGCCACAGGTCGGTCATTAAGATTTAAGACAGCTTTGACGTTCAAAGAATAAAGATAGTTCTTGAGAAAATTGCCACTTGGCATAGTCGAGGATTCCGTGTTCAAACCATTTGTTTTGTGCAACAAGAAAATTCAGTGGAGAGCGCCGAGAAGGCTCGTCCAAATGTACTTAAAATAGTCGAAACATTCGAATTCGGTCCTTCCGAGTGTCTCACGGCTCCTTGGAACAATCAACTCCACTCTCCCCCAAATGTACCGGGTATTCTGGGGACATCTGGTCGTTGATCGGTCACCTCGAAGTTTCACGAAAGCAGCCATAAACTCAAACAAAGAGAATTGTCCAAGAATACCCACATCACCAAAATCGCGACCTTTCTCAATTTCTTACCCTCCATCTGCCCAAGGTATCCTTACAAATCAACTCTTTTGAAATAGAGGCACTTACCTGCATAAACCCAAAATGTGCGTAACAGCCATTCTATTCTTCCACGCGCCATGTAGCCGCTACTCAAAGCCCCGAATTGAGTTCTGTAGCAACCTCTTTTGCTCCCCCAAACAAACTATCACCAAGACCCTCTATCGATGCACGCTATGAGAACCCTGCTCGAACAAGGCTATCTACCCTTCTCACCCTGTCCACCCTCTGCGCGCTTACTCGCCAATCCGCTCGTTCAATCGATTGGATCCTTTCAGCCCGCTTTCTCCTCTCAATCCCCCCAGTCCCACAATCCGCTGAGCCCTCTCATCAATTTGTTCACTGTCGGGCCGGGTGGTACGGACTTTTCCTTGTTATCTAATGGCCCTGCCCGGTTGCGCCAGGGATTACCTTCCTACAAGTGTATAATCGGGCCGCTGGTTGGATGAATTGTACTTTGTGACTATGGTTTATATAAAGTATTCATGATGGAAGAGTACGATACGAAACCTAGAGAGAATTTGAAAGGGTACTATTGAGAATAGTAAGCGGCGGAGGTGTAGCGGCCGTCGAGTGGAGGGCTTTCGTAGCTCGGATGAGACATTTGTAGAGTTTCTGTAAGATGCCCATGAGTATGGAGAAGAATGAAGGTTTGTATAAGTAAGTGGACGAGTACCCTCTCATCACCTGTCGTCCTTGCTACGGCAGTGAACCCCATGCCATGCCGTGCCGTGAGAGCTGAATATGATACAAGTCTATGAGCCGTCTACCATCTATCATCCTTCAAACACCGAATGCTGCAATTCTATCCCAAGATCTTTGGCCATGTATCTCATCTGCTTTTCGATATCATCTTCCATCCCATCACCAAAACCAAAAGTTTGCCGGATCTTGCTGGCATAGAATACAATATCACTGCTGAATAGCACGAAACGGAAGATGAAATGCTTCCAAGCATTCACCAGCCTTTCACTGAAGCCCAAGCCTGTGTCGTCGACCAGACTCCTGCTTGCCCAGTTTCCCGTCATCTTGATTCTGTTGACTGGCGACCCGAGAAATTGATTGTTCCCTTGCACGATTCTCATATTTCGGCCGATGAAGATAAGCTCGCGGGGAAAATTATCTTCTAGCTCTTCGCTAAGGGTTTCTCGCATCTTTTCTCTCATTCTTTCTTGAACTTCGAAATGGCGTTCTGCTGCTGTTTTTCCCTGTAATTCGCCAGTAATCATGTCTCTCGTGCCTCTGTGACCTTCACCTCCGTCGTACGGCCGCATCAACGTGGCGCTGGCGAACAAGTCGGGTGCTTTGATGCCCCATGCATTAGTGATCTCGCTCAAGGTATCGTTATCGAAAGTCATGATTGCTTTCCAGAATTGGCAGTACTGGCGACGGAATTTGGGTGTCATTGAGACATACAATCCGTGGTCGATAAGGACCAGCTCGGCCTGTCCGCTGGGCTGACGACGGATGAATATATTGCCTGGGTGAGGATCACAATGGACCAAACCCCAGAGAAACATTTGAGCGGAGAAAAGGTCTATCATCGTGGTCATCACTTGCTCTAGTGACAGACCGAGGCCTCCTTTCCCAGTCCGTCCCTTCCACTCGTTGCGTTCTGGTTTCAGAAGACCAGTCCCGTCGTTCTCTCTCACAGGCCCTTTTGGAACCGAAAGTGGTGTTCCTTTCGCGCCTGGAGATCCAGCACCATAACCACCCAGCCAGGTTGCCGTAAGTGTCTCTTTGTCCCACAGTCGAACCCCTTCGATCCACTCTGTAGTCATGATCCGTCGGGAGGACAAGTCTCTATAGACTGTTGGGATGTAGACTCTGCCGCGAAGGCGAGGTTCGCTGGCTACAAGCTTGGCCATTTTCTCCGAATTATCTGCTTCGTTCACAAAGTCCGTCTCGAGCATGAGGCGCTCGTTGATATACGGGACAAGGCTGTAAAATGGAAGGTTGAACCAAGTGGTGTAAATCTTCATCACCACTTTAAAAGCCCAAAGATCCCACCCAACTTGTTGCGCTATCTCTCGTTTTTGAACCTTGATTGCAACCTCCCTCCCATCGGCAAGCTTGGCCCAGTGCACCTGAGCCACTGACGCTGAAGCTCTGGCTTTCTTCTCCATGACTCCAAATCCAGGCTCATTGGTGAAGCTCACTCCAAATACCTCTTCGGCAGTTCTGCCCCCAAAGTCCTCTCTTATAACCGTCTCGACGTCAGCCCAATCGTTTTGAGGAGCATCGTCAAACATTCGAGAGAACATTTTCTGGAATTCGGGAGGTAGCACCGCGCTCTGCATCGCAATTGCTTGTCCAATCTTCAGGTATAATCCTCCATTCTGGTGCAGAAGGTTGAACAGTTTCTCCGCGTTCCTCCTGTGTAGATCTCCTATTGATCCGCCGAAGAAAGGTTCAGGTCGAAAGTTGAGCTTGTAGTCGAGCGCGACAATAAGACCGAGTCCAAAAGTTCGCAAAGATCGAGTGATTGAGGAAGCATAGAGCTGAGTATCAACCAGGTACAGCAAGCCAGTCGTCGCAGAGACGTACAGAAGTCTGCGACCCCATTTTATCGACCGGCGGTATTGTTTGGGCGGTGCGGCCTTTCCAAGAGATTCGGGAGAAGGAGGAGCAAAAGACTCGTATCTTTGGGTCTGTAGATATCGTCTGGGGTCGTTGAATATTGTTCTTCTGCATGGAGGAGATGCGGAGGATTGTCGTGTGCAAAGAGTGTGTCGCGTGCGACGCGATATTTGGCGGAAGCTCTGAGCTGCAAAAGGTTGAAACGAATTGCAGACCACATGCCTACTTGGAGTTCTTATGCTGCGCGAGCACAGTTCTGCCACGCACCGTGACATTGTTCCTGTGGTGCCTGGAGCATCCTTGGACGAGGTTTACAAACATGTAAAATATATCGATGACGAGAACGCCTGCGCTTGCCGCTATCTTATCTCCGTCGGCGGATTGAACTCCGACTCCCACCAGAGCTTGTCTCCCTTGGCGCAGAAAAAGCGGCACTCAATTCATTGTTCCCGGTTCAGCTGGTGCTTCCTCACCAAATGTACACCTGCATTATTGTATGTTTAAAGACTGCTCCCTTTAAATGGCTCATCAGCTCTTAGCACATTACAATCCCACCCCAGACAAATGTCCGGCGTTGACTGGGGACATGGAAATTAGTGCTGCGTTTTTCGTCCTTCGCGAGCTCTACTCTCGGCTCCCCTATTCGCCCAAAATCACCAGAATCATCAGGCGAAAGGGAGGGAGGAAGAAATACGAGCAACTTCCGGCCATGCAGCACAACTCTGCCAATTGTATGTACCTTTCTTTTCTCTATGCACAGGAGAGGCTGGCGAGCCTCATGACATTTAGCATGATTTGGAAGCGACCTGATTTGATGGCATAACTGTACACCCATCAACTAAAGTTGAAACGAGGAACGAGTCTCAAGCACGTCATGATGCTATTTTCGTTCCACCAATTCTTCTTTCCGCCTTGATCAAAATAAAGTGTGATGCTTATTTCTGTTGTTGTAAGTACATCTGTACTTTCCTCGGCAGCAAGGATAATATTGTTTGATAGTCAGGGTCGCGGATGAAGAGCAAAGATACGGTCCGGACCCAGCATCCTAGATGAAGGGTCTCTCCTCGAACCAGATCTCCAGAGAGTTTCCAGAAGCGGCCGTCGTGCAAGGCACATGGCACAGAATTATCAGCATGCCACCAAATGATTGGAGTCCTTTTCCTAGGATAAGACCCTGCAATAATGCAAAGTACCACTGGAGCCAGTTATCCCATCCTGGCCGTCTTCCCATAGAGACCACTCGTCAGTATGCATTCATATAATACCAATAAACTTGTCATGGCGTGCAATCTGCGGATAATCGAGTTCCTGCTGAGTGAGGCCAGAGACGCAGTCATCCACTGTACCTGAGAACCTCCGACACAAGACAATGGACGCCTGCATCTCGGGGCATGGCCGCATAGACTTCAAGGACATCGACTTTTGCGAGAAATTTAAAAAGAACCTAGAAACCTTGGTGGTGTCGCACAATATGTCGCAGGCAGCGGGTCCTGCGAGGTGGGAAATGACTTGCCGGGTGGGAGCATGTAATTGCTGTTCTCCGGAAGAATCACGGTCTGAACAGGCTTGAAGACAGGGTTGTTGGGCGGTGTAATAGAGGCTTTGTACCACGTTGCCCTGATTGACATTTGTGCAGCTTTTCATGTCGTGAACTTAACACACGGCGCTGCAACTCTCGATGATGTCGATGTCGTCGCTGGTGGGGAGATTTTGAAACTCGTGTAAAATTGTGGCTGAGCAACCTGCTCCCACTCTCGGTCTTCGAGGACGAAACGGCGGCAACAAGTCCCAGAGGTAAAGCTCCGTCCACATTATTCGAGACATCAGACATCAGACATCAGACATCGGCGGCCAGACTGGGCCAACGGGAGAAACTGCCCAACCAGGGACTCGTTCCTCACGCTCAGTTCTTGCTGGTCTGGCACCTTTCCAACTAAACACGCCGTCGACGTACCAACCCGCAACCGGCGATCTGCTGGAAGCACTGCCCACAGTGCAGCACACCAAGAACAGCTCTCTCTAATCCTCTGGACACACCACGACGCTCTGTGGCTGGGTTGAAGGGCGGCTATTGGAGGAGCCAGCGGAGCGCATCCTGAACTTGGCTCCCCCGACACCTCGTACTGTACATGTGCATGTTATCGTCAGCATCGACACACCAAATCGGAAGGTCAAATCGAGTTGTTAGCCTTTCCCACCGCAAGACTTCCCCGCCAGCCGTTGAGACCCAGATCCAACCCCAAGGGACGCCTCCCTCGCCCTGCCCTGCCAACTTCGGCGTCGACGACGCTCGCGATCTCCCTTTCCAGCAGATGGACTGATTGTGGGAAATCAATGCGACAACCAAGGAGCGACTCTATTGACCGTCACCAATGCAGTTCTCAGCGTGAGACATCGCAGCATACCGTCGAAGTATTGCGAAATCAGCTTGCGCATTGAGGATTCACCAGCCTTCACTCAGAGGCCGCGTCTTGAGGGCGCCGGCACCCACAATCGTTTCGAGACGGCGGATCTTCAGACTTCAAGATGTTGAGGCCAGCGACACCTTTGTCGGTGCTGCTGCTCGCAGCATTCGTCTTGCTGCTCATATCGGTGATCTCGACGCCAATCATCAAGCAGATCCCCCTGGCTTCGTTTGGAGGAGTTGATTTTGGTGTCTTCGGGTTCTGCCAAGGGAGCACATGCAGCAAGATCGAGATTGGATACAATACTGGTGAGTGAGCGGAGTCTTGTTTGGAGCACAATGAGAGCCCGAGATAGAAATTGAGCATGGGTGATTGCTAATGCAGTGTGATTGTAGCAAACTTGTTCACTCCTGCACAAACAGCGAGCTTCGATCTGCCAACCGGTACGAGAACAACACTATCTGCGATTCTCATCGTCCATCCCATTGCGGCGTTCTTCACACTCATTATGCTCATCCTCGGGGTGTCAGCCCACTTCCACTCTCCGTCCCACTCGCCACGATACCTCCTGGGAATATTCATACTGAGTATCTTGACGTTGATTGTCTCTCTCCTGGCATTCCTGATAGATGTTCTACTTTTCGTTCCACACATGGCATGGGGCTCGTATCTTGTTCTAGCCGCTACTATCTTGATAGCTGCCAGCGGCATTGTTTCTTGCGCCATGCGGCGAACTCTTGTCAGTCGGAAAGCTCGAAAACGCCGGATTGCTGAGAATGCCGAGATGAATGGAGAGAACTTCTACAATCGTCAAGCAGCAGAGGCTCCACCTATGATGAGCTCAGCCAACAACATGGTTAATGGTGCCCCTGGAGCTGATAAATTGCCGGCATTTGCTCAATTTGAGACGGGCAAGAAAGACCCCGACCAAACGAGTGATGAACGATTACCTTTGACGAGTACTCGAACGCCACCAGAGACATCTCCTAACAATGGTCAAAGGATGAATGACCCATATGCGCTACCGCCCAGAGGCCAGCCAAGTTTAGACCCTTATGGAAATCCCATGCGGCCTCCAGGAGCTTATGGTATGAGAAGTCGGGACCCTTCAGCTGATCCATCTTTGAATCGGCAATACAGCGATCCCTCCCTGCGAGGAAGAGGGGGATATAGAGGAAGGCCAACTGGGGGCCCACTCAATCCTTCCAGAGGAAATTATGGGCCGTCGAGAGGAGCGTATGGACCACCTATGAGAGGAGGGTACGGGCCGCCGAGAGGGGGTTATGGTGGACCATACAGAGGCGGGATGAATGACCCAATGATGGCCGGCATGGCAGGGGGGATGGCAGCAGGAGCTATGATGAGAGGAGGAAGGGGCGGGCCACCAGGATATAGCTATGACAACCGTGGTATTGCACCGTCTGGGTCGTATGGACGAAGGCCTTCACAGGATGCTTATCAACGAGCTCCCCAAGCTGGAGAATATACCGCCTATCGCGCAGATGATCGATCTAGTCTTCCTCGAGCAGAGTCCCCTCCACCGCTGCCAGGTCTTGAATCGGGCGTCGTTGGGCAAGCTGTAGAGATGGATGCTTCAACGGGAAGCCCATCAACAGCGCCTCAGGGATTTGGCCAATTTGGGAACATAAGGGAAAGTGATGGTGACGTTGCAGGAATGGTAGGATTGCAACAGCAGAGATTACAACGCCAGACAGTCGACAGCGAGACAAGCAGGTACAGCGCGGACGAGTAAGTGAAATCAGCCTCAAAATTACCTTTGTATTCTAATGAGGGCAGACCTTACATTCCACCAAGACAAGCTTGGCAAGGCGGTGAAGGAAGATCGGCGCCATTGGCTAGACCGGCTGAACTGCCTGGCAAAATTGGCCATCGAAGAGCTAATTCTGGAGACAATTACTATGAGGACGTCGACCCTCAGTTTGCAGAACCTCGAATCACAGCACCATCCCCTGTCCCCGCTCCTTTGGCACCCGATTACGGCGCCAAGGACAGTTCTGCTTCTAACCTAAGGCCCCTGCAACCAGTTGGTGGTCTTGATGGGAACAGCTCTTATGAAGATTTGCAATCTGGAGCTCGAAGCCCAGCTGAATCAGATCGATCCAATTTCACCTCCGTCTCTCAGCGTGGAGTGAATCCTAGATGGAACGGTGCACCCGGACATGCTCCAATGCCCAATCGACGTCCGGTGCCACAACAGCAAGACATCCTTCTCAACTCAAACCCGGACTTTCAGCTACCTGGGGGGCGTGGCGGTAGAGGAAACGGACGAGGTGGAGGCGGTAGAGGCCCAAGTCCGGCCGCGATGATTCCTGGTAGTGCCTATCCTAGCGGCGGTCTCTGAATCACTTTCGACAGAATCACCTTCACATTGGCGAATAATTTCACCATTCATTCAAAACTTCTATCTTTCCGACAATACCCATCTTTCATGACAATATGTCCTTTCGCGTATATAATGGGACCTTTTCTTCTTTTTGTCGATATAGATTCTCGACGGATGGACCCACCGGCGTTTCGGTTTATTCATCTACTACATATTCGATCAGGCATCATATCAGATGATGTATAAAACTCCGGGGACGGAGCAGTCTTTACGGTGGCATATCAGTGCTTTGTACGATGTATATATGATGAGGCTTTTGGAAGCTAAATACTGATAACTAACTATGCTCCATTTGATTTCACGAAGTGAAGGAGGTTGATAGTGCGTGCAGCGTGTCTTGCTATCCTTCGTGGAAAGGGTGGAAGGACTCTTCGTCCTTTAGGAATACGATAAGAGGGCATGACAAGTGGTAGTCTTGCGAGGCTAAGGATATGGCATGCATTTTTGCAAACGGTTACATAGACCGGTAGGCCAAGAGGCCGAGGAAAGGCTTAATAGGAGTTCTTTTGGCAATGCAAGTCGCACGCTGTACCGTACCATCATTCAATGCCTACATTTGTCTCCGTGAACACATTTTCAAGACCATGAGGATGCTTCATTTGTTCCCCTGTTTTTGATCAGGCTGGAATCGACAGAAATTTAGAGTCTGTGATTCACGTCGGGTAAATTAGTTTCCAAAATTTATGTCCTAGTTTGGCAGTAGAATCATAAGATTTCTATATAAATCCCCTTGATACCTAGCTTCAACGGACTCTTTCCAATCATCTGCCTTTCTTGATAATAATATTCAACGTACCGTAACGTACCAAAAGCTCTCATCTTCTTTTGAGTCCAGTAAGACTCAAGAGTCTCCCACTGCAGACATTCAAGCGACGATCATTTACTGTACTTTGATTCCTTCAACAATCCTCTCCATTCATCGATCCAGCTAATCAGCACTTGCCGTCTTTACTTCCACACAGTAAGTCCAACACTTATAAATGGGATTTTAAAATACTATTTGTGCTAACCCGTGGGTAGTCGACAAAAGAAACCTTGTTCCTTAGTACAATCGCAAACATGTCGAACCCAATGTCAATCAACGATGGCAGCCGCCACCCCAGCCAACAACCCTCAAGCCGATGTTCAAGGCTCTGGCAACAGCTCCCAGAGCCTTACCGCCTTCACGCTCTTTCCCCAGTTGCCGATCAAGATCCGCTTTTAGATCTGGCACTTAAACTTTCCACGTGGTCGTGCCGTAAACTTCCGCAACGACGTCGTCTTTAAGGAAATCTGAGCAACTACTAGAGGACTCACTGCCGAGTTCGAAGACCCTTTTCCTCTCCCCATCGCCCTCTCCATCAACCAAGAAAGCCGCCGAGAGACTCTCAATAACCATACCGTCCCCTTCCGCGGTGATAGTGAACAGAGTGGAACGAAGCTAGTCGGCGCCGGTTCTGTTACAAGCTAAAGCTTGACCAGGCCTAGATCAATCCGATTGCTCTACAAAACAACTTCTCCTATGCCTGGTTCTCTTACATCGCAACCGCAGCCCCCAAGGTCTTTAGCTGCACCAAATCTCTCTAGATTCGGCGCTGGTTTCGTCTCTGGCCTTCGAACATGGGTTACTCCGACTTTGGAACTCTGAACCGTCTGGTTTCGTATTTCCGTATCCTTGCTGACGAGACTAGAATGAAGGAGTTATTGAACCCACTACTGCGGTTCCGGGGCCTTGAGGTATTGAGGCTCATTGAGTATACGGATGTCGAGTTTCTCCGCCAGTTCGAGCTGAATTTTCTCCAGGCTGGTACGAACAAGGACGATGATTGATGGGGACTTGTCTTGAAGTTTTTGGAGGAGAATGAAGATGATTTTTGGGGCAAGGGTTCCTCTTGTGGTTATTGAGGAAAGCTGTGGGTCTTGTAAACAAACAATCAAGCTTATGGTATTAGATGCTTTTCAGGGCGAGAAAGGAAGAACACATTTTCAGCGAGTCTTTCAGTCAATTCTAGCACTCGTTCCGCCGTGAAGTATTATTCTGCTGTTTGGCTCTGGCGGTGGAGTTTGTGTGTTAATCTCGCATCCCCCGCTTTTCAAACCCTGATCCCGAACACCTCCAGTTTTCTACTCAATGGCCTGTCTTCACAGTCGCCAATGAGATGCAGTTCCGGGAAAACAAATTGGACATTCGTACCGTTCTGCAGATACAGTAGTCAAGACCGATGCGGGTATTCGGATAGGAGATGAAATCTTGGGTCCGGGGGAGCGAGCTTATGTGAGAAGAGAAGAATAGAACCTGATTCAGATGCGGTTACAACTACCTGCACATTCAAGTATAATAAATGCACATCAAAATACTAATACTCCTCAATTCCAACATTATAACTTCGTAAGCGCCGCACGGCTGACATATTGATCCTTCCAGGATCCTATCATCCAGAGACAAGGTGTAACCTTTAGTATAGTTCACCCCAATCTCCCAAGTGCAAGAGAAATTGGTCATTCCTAGAACCAATGTATACTAGCAAGCCTTGCTCACCTTGCCAAGAGCAGTAACAGAGTCGATTCAAACAAGCAACGGGTGCATTAAACAATATGCGCATCAAACACATCACGTGCCCTCATAGTAATTTCAGGGGGAAGAGCGCGGTTATTTATTTATGCACAACGAGGCGCTTTGTGTGGAAACAGCCACTTGGCATTTATTTGCTTCTTTTCCCCGCAATAACGGCTTTATTTTATCAGCGTGAGCAGAGTGAGGACGGAATCGATTCTTATACTTCGTAAGCCAAATGAAGATCTAGGGTGCTCGAGTGCCAAGTCTCAGTTCGCGCGATCGTTGATTCAGGAGACTGGCCGCAAGCAAGCGAGAATACATACAGTACGGGGGGGGGTAGCTGCAAGTGCTGTGCTGCATCTGCGTGGCCAAACGCACGCCTCCTTTGCTTCCCCGGGGCGCGCTACTCATTCCCTCAGCCCGTTCTCCAATCGCAGCCGTGCCGGACCGTTTGCTTCTATGTGCATACTATGTGCAAGCACCAAGCCCCTTTTCTGAGACCCGACCCGATCTGGCCGACCACATCGGCCTGTGGTGCTGGGGCAGTTGAGCACGCACGCAATCATGAATCGTCTAAATAGTGCACAGCGCAGACACAGCGCGGTACATGCAACCAGCACTACCAATTGGGCCATATAGTACATGATGGAATCGCAGCCCTCGCAGCGTTCGACTGTTCAGACTTCGTTGCTTTTGGGAGGATCACAGTGTTATCTCACCCTGAAACGGGCGTGCAAAAAATGTCCGAATCGCTGCCAGGGTGGTGGCGCCCTGCAGGGACGTTCATTGGCCGGGCAAGCTTACGGCGTGAATCTTGGGGTTCCCCTGAATGCTTCTGGAGAACTCTGCCTTCCACCATCCATGGAGCCTTTGCCTTCGTGATCTTCATCTTCGTGATATCTCCGTTCACTGTTCCTCTTCCCTTCTCCACGCGCCGTCTACTTGTGCGCAGCTCTCCTTCGGCCTCACCCCCTTCAAAATCGATGCCGGCTGGCCGTCCGCGCTGCTATTCACTTTGACATTCGACCTCGAGCTTAGGGGCCACACCATTCAATCGGCTCATCCGTCATAGATAGAGCATCGGGAGCCTGTCCGCAAGCTGTACACTCCAATTCTACTACCAGCCCTTTGCGATTGATAGTGTGCTGCTGCGACAACGGTTAGGCAGTCCCTGTATTCCTCGCACAAGCAGTTTCTTGAGGCTTCGCCAGCGAAAGCACCACTACATTCAGCGACGCATTCCCTTGTCGGAAACCGCAGCTGCGAGATCACGTCGCCGTCGACAGTACATAGCCTCCACCGACACCACTTAGGGTTGTCATTTTGACAAGGAAATTCAGGCAAATCCACTGTCGCGAGCGGGAAGTCACGACGATCCCTGTCACTCCGAGACTCATTCGTATCCAGTCGACACAATGGTCTCTTCCACCAGACCAAGAACCCCCAGTTCTAAAAGCTCTCCGCCAGCAGAAACCAAGCTGGATGCAATCCCAGAGGCTTCAAAAGCACATCCCCCTCGCCGCTCCTCCCTCGGTCTCCTCTTGCGCAGGTCGAAATCCGGCGAACTGAAGCCAAGCAAGAAACAACAGGCAATCGCGAAGGAACAAGAAGCCGAGAGGCTACGTCGCGAAGCTGCTGCCGTATCAAAATCACCACCCCGCCTGCCAGACTTATACAACGGCCAGAAGCCCGCAAATCTTCCATTCGGCGGCGAGGATCGTCCTGACTCGGTTGCAATCATGTCCGGCAGAGCTGGTGGATACGCTGGTCGTTCGTCGATGGAGCCGGGGCGCTCATCTGCGGCGACTGGCAGCGTACCAATTCCTCCGATTCCATCGAACGGAGCTCGAGGTAGCGATTATGTCGATCCATACGCTCGAACTGAGAGCATGACGCACCGTGGAAGATATAGCTATGCTAGCAGCGCAGTTAGCACCATCAACAGCCCGCGCAGAGTGAGGAGACGGAAGGACCCAACACCCTTCAAGTGAGTCTTGTGTAACCGTCGCATGTTAATTAAGGTTCATCCAAACTAACTGTTGTTTAGCATTCTCATCATCGGCGCCCGTTCATCTGGCAAAACTTCTTTCCTCAACTTCCTCAAGACTTCACTCGCCCTCCCACCGAAAAAGAGGGGTACTAGACCTGCCGAACTCGCGGACGATATATTTGCACCACAAAACTCCAAGTCCGGCAACTTTGAATCACATTATTTGGAAACCGAAATCGATGGCGAGCGCATTGGACTAACACTTTGGGATTCGGAGGGTTTGGATCAGAATATTGTTGATCTCCAACTCAGGGAGATGTCGTCTTTCCTCGAGAGCAAGTTTGAGGAGACGTTCACGGAGGAGATGAAGGTCATTCGAGCACCAGGTGTTCAAGATACCCACATCCATTGTGTATTTCTTCTCCTCGATCCTCTTCGTCTTGACGGAAATATCGCTGCGTCGAAGAAGGCCTCTTCGAATGGCAACGGGAATGGAATGAATGGGAAGTATTCGTCTGCGTCTCGTATCATCGGTGGTCTGGATGAGGATCTGGACCTTCAGATTCTGCGTACATTGCAGGGCAAGACAACGGTCGTCCCTGTTATTTCGAAGGCGGATACCATCACCACAGCCCACATGACATACCTGAAGAAGACCGTCTGGGACAGCTTGCGCCAAGCCAATCTGGACCCTCTTGAAGCACTCGGACTCGACGATTTCGAAGGTGATAGCCCAAGAAATTCAAGCCGCATCGACGAGCAAGACGAGGATGCAGCTTCAGATGGGGGCAGGAGCTCTGGCGACGACCTTCCAATCCAATCTCCTGAAACTTCCTCAACTCCTAAGTCGAAGAGACTCTCATCCGGATCCGTTCAAAGACACAAGGCAATGAACGATGAGGCCGATGGTGCAGAGGTCCCCTACCTCCCCCTCTCAATAATCAGCCCAGACATCTATGAGCCTGGAGTAATTGGCAGGAAATTCCCTTGGGGGTTTGCAGATCCTATGGACATCGAACATTGCGACTTCGTCCGGCTGAAGGATGCCGTGTTCAGCGAGTGGAGAGGGGAACTCAGAGAAGCAAGCCGAGAGCTCTGGTACGAAGGATGGAGAACAAGCAGACTCAAGCATCGCGAGGTTAAGCCAAAACGATGATCTGTCCTCCGTATGCATGTCTTACAAGCTCCTTGCTTGGGAGGAATGCATCACCGGGAGACACAAAATAGCGATTAATTTCGGTTGTGATACGATGACTCGAGGACCTTTTTTCTTTTGTTAAATCTGCATACCCTTTTGATTTACAAGCAACCTCAACATTTCCGCCCTCAGCTTGTACCCTTTCCCGTCAGCCGTCAGCCGTCAACCGTCAGCCGTCAGGAGGAGAGTTGACACGAGAGAGAGATTCCTATATTCGATTCGATGGGTGGAGCGTCTCTTCTGCTTCTACTTTGCGCTTGACGCGCTTCTCACAAGCCAGAAAGCTGTCTTTATACTACTGCTTTTCGACGATGGGGGTTCTCTCATCTTTCATTATCATGGAGGAAGGGTTATGAACTAGATGGTGTATGCAAATTCTATGGACGATCGATACCTTTCTCAAATTGCGAATGGCTGGAGCGAGCGCTGTGTGTGTATGTATGCTTGTTATTACCGTGGGAGTGGAGGACGTGCATGGATAGTGGTGATTGATGAGAGGGCGGAGAGTTTTCTATTATTGCGACGCTTTGGAGCAAGGTCGTGCTGCAGCCACTCCTTTGAATGATGATGGCTGGTTATGAGGCAAAATTTTATTGAGTTGTCTGAACTCTTCTGTGTCCTTGCTTGTTTATGATTGTGAAGCTTTCGTTCCTACGCGATCGTGAGATCCCTTTTGACAATTTGTCTAGTACATCTCCGAGGAGCAAGCCATCTTGCTATTCAATGTCTCTCACTAGGAATATTATTTCGTCAATACTGTATATCAGCGCATCATTGAAGCCGAAGAAGAGGTACGGGTTCCGAGTAATGGCAGAACTGACTGCCAGTTGCAGGGGCCATCGCAGAGCGGATGTCACCACCCAAGTACTTCAAGCAGGTTAATGTCGGGTCCAGAACTGCTGCTCCAATTGGAAGATTTAGTTACAGTCCTTATCGCTGTTCCAGAAGTGTACGGCTCTGTACAGACTCGGTTCGATAGCTCTTCTGGCTACCCTTTGCACCGACAAACAAGTTTGTCATCATCTGGTAGGTTAAACATATGCTACATGCTTTAAGAACACATCGTATATCAAGTCATCCCTTCAAACTTCTTCGTCCCTTCCACCCTCAACCTCGCTTCTAACCACGTCGCCCTCCGCTTTCAATAACGACGTACTCCCTCTCAGGCCTCCACTCCCTCTTCACATCCTTTACAAAGATAAGAACCATGTATCGCAGGCTCACCACCCTGGTTCGAGGGAGTATGAGACAAGAGTTCCTCAGCCATCTTTACGTTCTGGAGCCTTGAATCAACCCGATACGTTCTGGTCAAGGAAGGGAGCAGAGAGAAGTTGGAACAGTAATAGAAATAGAAATATGAAATACGTACATCTCAGCTGGCAGATTATCATCATCGAAATGCCAGCTCATTTCTGACAGTCTTACCGATTTTGAATAAGAATCGGTGGTATTGCCGATTTATGCACGCTCTCATGTCTTGTAACTTGAAGTCGGGAAGTTGAATGATTGTACGGTAATACGCGTACAACTTCGGAATGCAAATGACATGCGACTGTCAGGAAAGCATGGTTGAGGCAGTCAGCTTGATTTCTGAATGTACGATTCGAACAAGACTTCTATGAAAAGGGAGGACTCGAGGCAATGATGATATTGAGCAAGTGACCGAACTTGGATTTGTACAATTCGAGAGGATTGGGTTCACAACAGTATCTCCACTCCAGCAGAGCGTATGGGAGATGATTTTCCTGGTATTAACTCGTAGCATTGCATTCCTTTGATATTGTATGAGAGAAGTCCCTCGTCCACTTCCGTCCACTTAACCCCGCCATGATCGTACAAAGGGCCGTGCCTGCAATATCAAAACGTCCTCATGACATCTCTCTCTTCTTTCCTTACTTGATATGTCTGCTGTTCGGCTTCAATGGCCCAAAGAATATCTCGCCATATAAGCCTGGATAGCGTGTCTCTCACAACTGAGCAACTTATGCCTTGGAAGCGGCTCATTATGGAGCTGGCCCTGAAAGCGGAAGGAGCACTTCGAATCTGGTCTGCCCCCTACACCATCTCTTCCCATTCGAGCCAACAGCAGTTAGTCGGTATTCATCTTGATTGCCCTTGAACTTGGTTCGTTTTGAGCTTCTTCCCTGGGTGTTGTGTGATGTGCGTATAACTTATTTGCAGATCTCCGTGAATTTGGGCTTCAAAAAGGCGGTGATTTTGTTGCTATTCCCTGCTTGGAGACCCAAGGTTCTTATTAGCAGCAGATAGTCATTGGCCCCCATGTACTGCTTACTGGAAGATTGATGTGGAAGAGTGTTTCCAGGCCTCATCTGCAACATGTTCAGCCTCAACCAATGACAGCGGCGAAGAGGAGAACCATGCCCATACTCCCAGCCAAGGACATAGCAGGGAGGTATCCTTAAGCTTTAATTTGAGTTTGAATAATTCCTGCTTTGTCGTAGCGCGTCTGTCTATCTGCGAGACTCTGATTTAGTCAAGTCATTTGAACCTTGTGGCCGAGAGCTGCTAGACGGCATGCTGTACTGCGAACTTCAGGCTTCTCAGCAGTAGGAGAGCGAAGCTTCTCTTTTGTGACCTATTCGAACCTCCTTATAACTTTCGTTGCGCGTTGTTGCTGGCAGTCCCTCAAGGGCGACCCAGCAGGCGCTTCGCCATTGATTTGGCCTTGGAGAACTGCAATGGAAATAGATAACTGTGAGAGCATGAGCAAGTAATCTTCTTGAATCAGTAAATGATGGTAAAAGGACTTCAATTGAAGGAGAGTTCGCATTCGAGAATCCCAGGTCGGAGAGGCTAGGGCAAGGCTGGCAACACTCCTAAACGAAGAGCATAAATATTTACTTCCGCCACAAACCTTCAACTCCATCCCACATACAACCTTTTTCCCATCGCGCAACGCTGATCAGATCAGCACCCCCTCATCTCTTCCATCCGCAGGCTTGGTACCCGCCTAACTCCGACCTCTTCTTCCCGACCCCATTCATCAATTGCACGTACATTCCCTTCCTCCAAAAGGCAGATCGAGTTCATTTTAAGCAACGCGCCTTTCACCCCCCAATAACCACCTCACCACTGACCGATCTTCCTTCCATCAGGTCAATTCATCTTCGTCGATTTCAACGGTCTTGCTGACACAACTGCAACAGAAGCAACTCATCGAGATCTCCGCTGCCTGACTCTGCGTCACAGTTTGACAAGTAAGCCAACTCTTTTCAACTCTTCTCCACATTACCACACCTCCGAATCGCGCCTCCATAACACTGCCATACATTCACCACCCAAGATCTTAGACCGCCACCGTCTGCCCCCTTCCTTCCTCGAACGCCTTCATCGCATTCAATTAGTGTCGGCTAGTTCCTCGCCATCGATCTGGGCAATCGACATTCCCCTACACTCAAAGCTGGGCTGTTCTTTCAAAGGTCAACTCCAGCAATTTCCCTCCCAGGTGTTTGCTTTCCATTGTGTCATTACTATCCTTCTGCCCCAACCATTCGTGCCCGACCACCATCCAAACTTCATACATCTCGTTGTGAAAGAATCTGATGCCATTGCATCATTTTCCCAACTGCATCGTGGATTTCGGGTCGGTTTCATTGCCCCTTTTTAGACGAGACGCTTCGCGTTGTGTCATCATCGCCTTCAACTTCGAGTCACTTTCAGATCTTTGCTAATCACCTTTCAACAGCTTTACAATCAATCATCATGTCTGCTTGGGGTACTGGTGACATGGCTGCGGCCTTGCCTGATGCTACCAATGAGCAACCTGCCATCGAACAAGGTTCCGAGGCTCCTGCTGTTGAGAAGAAGGCGGACCCGCAGGCCTACGGCTGGGTTGCCCCTACGAAGTACGACTACGAGACCTTCAACAAGACCAACAAGGAACTCGAGGAAGCACAAGCATCAGCACAATCTACCGAGAACCAGGCTGAGTAAATAATGGCCTTTTATTCTTTCCCTGTCTCCTCGTGGATGTGCAATGCTTACGTTGATGAAGGTTTGGAGGCATCTCCTCTGGTGACTGGGCCAACAAAGGCGCTCTCTACGAGTGGAAGGATGAGTACGGCGACGTTGGACCGCACTTTCCGGAACTTGAGAAGCAATTGTTCGGTTCCGAATTTCATGTCCGCAGTGGTATCAAGTTTGACACGTACGTTTCCATCCAAAGTCGTGTCCTGATCTCTAAATAATTAACTTTGGATCAGGTTGCAAGAGATCACCGTCACCCAAGAGGGTAACATTCGTATTGAGCCGGTTAAATCTTTTGATGACGCTGGTAAGTTAATTCCAGATCTCGGGTCCTATCATGCTAATCGGCCACGTCTAAGGTTTGCATCCGGCAATGAGAGACAACGTTACGCTTGCAGGTTATAACGTTCCAACTCCAATTCAACAATACGTCCTTCCAGCAATTTTCAAGGGTCATGATGTTGTGGCTTGCGCCCAAACTGGTTTGTAACTTCAACTCTCCTGTATGATAATTTACTAACTTCTTGGTTCTTTCAAGGTTCGGGGAAGACTGCCGCTTTCTTGATTCCAATCTTGTCAAAGCTCATGGGCAAGGCTAAGAAGCTTGCTGCTGTCCGTGGCAACCCTGCTCTCATGCGGGAGGGTGAGCGATATCGTGCTGAGCCTTTGGTTCTCATCGTCTGCCCGAACAGAGAGCTTGCTACCCAGATCTTCGACGAGGCTAGACGCTTTTGCTACCGTACCATGCTTCGCCCTTGTGTCGTCTATGGTGGTTGCCCTCTTCGTGAGCAGATTCCATTGCTCGAGAAGGGCTGTGATCTTCTCATTGCTACCCCTGGTCGGCTGATTGATTTCATGAATCGTCCTGCTCTTTTGACTCTCAAGCGTCTCAAGTACATGGTTATTGATGAAGCTGATGAGATGTTGCATTCTGACTGGGAGAGCGATTTAAAGCAGATCATGTCTGGCGGAGGTTGGTTGACTTCTCGAAACTCTACTGACAGTTGCTAACTAGTCAATAGACCAGGAGGAGGGCAACATCACCTACCTCATGTTCTCTGCTACCTTCCCCAAGATTGCTCGTGATCTCGCCAAGGAGCATCTCGCTCACGATCATGTCCGCATTCGAGTTGGCCGTGCTGGCAGCAGTCACGTCAACATCAAGCAAGATGTGATCTTCGTCGAGGCCCATGCCAAGCGCACTGCTCTCTTCGATCTGCTCATGTCGGCCCCACCTGCTCGTACCATCATCTTCGTCAATAGCAAGCGCTCTGCCGATGAGCTCGACGACTTCCTCTTTAATTCCGACATCCCATGTACTTCGATTCATGGCGACCGTACTCAAAAGGAGCGTGAGGATTCCATTCGTGCTTTTCGTTCCGGCAAGGCTCCTGTCTTGATTGCCACTGGGGTTTCGGCTCGAGGTCTTGATATCCATAATGTCATGCACGTTATCAACTACGACATGCCCTCTCCGAACTATGGTGGCATTGAGGAGTACACTCATCGTATCGGTATGTGCCATAGACAGCAAGCGTGACGCAAGCTAACATACATATCAGGTCGTACCGGCCGTATCGGCAACTTGGGTCTTGCGACCTCTTTCTACAACGAGCGTGACTCCGATATTGCTGAGACTTTGGTTAAGACCCTTCTTGAGACTCATCAAGTCATTCCCGACTTCCTTGAGCAATACATTCCCGAGGGTTTCACTGCTGAAGGCACTGGTGATGTCGAGAAGCTCAAGTTTGAGGCTGACTCCGACTATGGTGATGGGGATGGCGAGAATGGTGAGAATGGTGAGAATGGAGAGGCTCCTGCGGAGGGTGCTGATGCTAGTGGATGGGGAGCTCCCGCTGCTCCTGAGGCCAGTGGCAGCGGATGGACTGCGTCGGCAGCTCCTGCTCAGGAGGCTCCGGCTGCGTCTGGATGGGGTGCACAGCCTACGACTCCGGTTCAAGCTCCGCCTTCCAATGCGGGTAGCAACTGGGGACAGCAGCCAAGTTCAGCTCCTCAAGGCCCGCCGGCTCAGCAACCAGGATGGGGTGCCGCTCCTCAAGGTTTCCAAGGCCCTCCTGCTCAGGGTCCACCTGCTGCTCAACCTTCCGGATGGGGTGCTGCTTCTCAAGGTTTCCAACGACCTCCTGCTCATGGTCCACCTGCTATTCAGCCTTCCGGATGGGGTCCCGCTCCTGCAGCTCTCCAACCTGCCCAGGTTGGTGGCTGGGGTGCTACAGCAGCAACTCCCGCTGTCCCGGTCAACAACAACAATAATAACGGATGGGGACCTTCGCCGACTGGTGACTCCCGATGGTAAAGTGTCTGAGGCCACTCTGGACAGAGATAGGCCGATGGATCTGCACTGCTTTCCTTGTTCATTTCTCGGAACTTGACTGGTAGGCATTGGCAATTTGTTGAAGCTCTCACATCTGCCTCGCATCAACAAAAAACTTAACGTCACGTGCATTCAAATGCCTTTGACACTCGTGATTTCATTTCCTCCTTTTCCCTTTTAGATGTGTGGGAATGGCGTTTACTCTTTCTAGGCGGTTCGTTACGAGGGCCATTGCTTAGGACATGGGCGTTTCGACCGGGGTGTAGAAGGATAGACAGCTTAGAGTGGTTTCTTAGATTAGCAGTAGTTAATTAACGGCTATTGCAACCAATTCTTCTCCTCAAGAGTGATTTACTACCTTGGACGTTGAAACGCAATGACGAATTCGCCCACAGAGAACCCGAAGTCTCGAGATTCATGGGAAGGGAAGATGGATCAAAGTTGATTCAATCATTAATTACTATTATCTGGCGGTGTGTACACCACCATCGTGTCCATTAATCATTCCGTCATGCAAGGGCACAAAATGGGTATGCTGCGAGTGAGAGAAAAAGGAATGCCTGCTCCCAGTGCAACACCGTCCAATGGCAAGACGCGATATTTATGTACAAGCTTTTTCCTCGAGCTTCTTTCTCACTTGACCCAGGCCCGTCCTGACCCAAGTCCAAGGTCAGCAGCGGGTATCCAACTATTTATGCGCTGTCCAAAAATATATATACCTCATCCAGCCAAATTCAAAAGCCACCCCCTAAGTCCCATCCACATCTCCATCCAGGCACTTGGCTCCTCGTCCACCTCACCAAGGACTTTGACTTTCGGAACTGGAAGACATCGGATACTCTCGACAGGTCTCTGGCTCAGGATTTCCTCCTCACTAAACCAGTTCCCGTGCAATCCGTACGGAACTCTCTGTGGTAGGATGACTCTGCAAACCACTTCCTTCATCTCCTTGGCCTCAATAATCCATAACTCGCTCTTTGCTGAAGGTGGTGCGTTTCCATATTCGTCCAGCTGACTCTCGTCGAAAATGTAAGAAAGGATCCAGCCATCGTCTTCTGAGGTCCCGTTTTGACGTGGCACGAAGCGTGATTCTTGGGCATAGAATCCTTGGGGTAATTTGAAGATTTTAATGGGGTCATTTGGGTTGGTGGACGCGAGGATTTCGGAGACGCTGCGGGTATCCACACAGCCGCTTATATGGACCGGAGGACGATGGTTTCCACGTTGGAGGAGAGCTTCTGCATCAACCTTGACTAAGGAGTCGATTTTGACGGCACGGCCGAGAGCAGCTCCGAATGAACTGTCCGAAACCGAGCATCCATAGATGTACCGTGCTGCAGACATCGATTTGTCGTCTCGCAGTGAGGGAAATTCGAAGGGTATGGCAGTTAGAGCGAATTGGTGGGTGATGGTATTTTCAGTGCCTGAGAGGGAGAAACGGTAGTAATAGAGTCGACATTGCTCCTCTTCAACTGGGTATGTGGTGGAAGAGCTGGGTTTGGGAATAGGAGCCGCGATATCTCCAGCGCTGAAGACCAGAGATGCGCTCGTGAGGCGGCACGCAAGCATATTAATGGCGGTCGTCTCTGACTGGTTGGTGGTGGGATTGATAATTGCCTCGTCCCATGTATTGGCTGTGTGAAAGATGCAACAAGGATTCGTCTCGAACCACCGAATATCTTCTGGATTCCACCTTGGAAAGATACCGAACCTCGACCGCCCAGAAGGATCATAGGAGACGGCTGGGAGGTTGCGTGCAAGATTTCTAGGGTCCAGGGAGAGTGGAAGATCCATGATAATTGTATGTGTGAAAGAAACTCCAAAGTCATGCATCATCTTCGCAGACTTGATGCCAGGAACAGCAAGGTTGACAAGTCGTTGAGGCTGAATAAACGAAGAACAGCTTTGCGTACAGGGTATAATCGAATAATGTACAAATGGTGCGATAAAAGTTGAATGGAAAAGTATGAGCTCATTGGTGATTGGGTCGACTCGAGGATGAGCGGTCGTCCACTCTTTCATGAAACTGAGAATGCCCTCTCCGCCAAAAGCATTTCCCGGAACTTCTTCTGTTGAAGGCTCTCCTTCTGCTTTGCAGCCATCAAACCAGCCAACAGTTTCTAGCCCCGGAAGAGATACACGTATTGGCGGTCCGCTTTCGCAAGTTGCCAGAGCACGCCCATCGTGGTATAAAACTCCAGTGTTGGCCACACTGATCTTCTTGATGACTTGCTGCGAGCCTGGCAGATTTGAGAGAAAGACCAGGAACATGGTTCGAAAAATTCGGAGGATAAGTAGGAACAAGGAAGAGGCGGGGTTGACAAGTGCTGCTATGCTCGGGAGGATTGGAAGTCGAAGTGAAGGGGTTGTGACGGTCGACAGGTATGCATCCGTAAGGATGTATTGGTTTACGAATTCTGGTTGGATTGAACCGCCGTTTTGTTTTCGAAATGCCACTCCACTGAGCATTCCATCTCCGTCAAACCAATGTGCATCTCGTCCCAAATCTTCATTTGTCACCGGGTTTCCGCCATTGCGGACATACTCTCCGCCAGCGAGCTCTTCTGGTATGGAGCCAGTGTAAGAACAGGGAGTAAGTGGCTGTACGCGATGGATTGGGGCGAAGTTTCCATGGAGATATGGGTGAGGTTTCCCAGACCTGCTCTGCCTCTCATTGACGAAAGTCATGAGTAGAGGTTGAACAGAGCGGTGAAGTGTGAGTTCGGAGCCGGGAACATGAGGGGGTTTGAATCAGGTTCCCAAAAGAGAATATTGGAATAGTACGGATGCAGAGTAATGCAAACAAGAGTAAACATTTGGACTATGCGCACATGCTCTGGGTGGCTATGATGAGATGCTGGTTGCGAGCTGGACCTATGGCTGCCAGGAGCAGTTAGTAATTCGGATTGCGGGAGTGTGGCCGGCCACCGCGGAGCAAATGTTTTTTGAAGCATTTTTTCGGTAACTAGACCTCGGATGCAAACAAAACCTGTGATGCTTCGAGCTACTGGTGCAATGACGACAAGCTCTCTCGTCGTCAATGATCTGATCTGAGGGGCAGTGACGAACGACGTTGGAGAACCCCTGCTCTGCCTGTGCAGGCCACCCCTACACACGCATTTTCGTACTACTGTACCCCTGTACATCTTGCAGCACGCAAATCCGACTTTCCCATGGCTCCCCTGACAGGAGCACATTATTTGAGATCCACTGCGTGGGACTACTTCTAAGATAGCTCGACAGAAGACGAGGCAACGGGAATCGGGGCTCGAAGGTGGTTTATTGCCTTGCCGTTTTAATACTAACATTTTCGACTTTTGTTGTCCCGACGTCATTTCAGGGGTGTTTCTAAATCAAACTTCTAATCGCAGCCCAGCGAGTCCACATCCCCATCTTCACCTCCTTCGCCTCTCCCAATTGCCCAACTACTGGCCTACGCTCGTTCCTGTGCTTGCAATTGCGTGATTAGCTTGAGCCTTTTACACCCGCACTCGCTCTTGTGCTGCGGAATTCGGCGTTGCGAGCCGCCGTCTCTTCTTGGCTGCTGTCAGCAGTCCGAAGAGGCCTCACCACAAGTCGCCAACAACACCTCACCTACCTTCCTTTTCTACAAAGTGCGCCTCAACATGCCTCGGTCTTTCTGTAGAGTCTGGTAGCATCATAGAAGAGCATTGGCGTAACAATGGGGTTCGACTATGCCTTGGTGTAAGTTTGTCCCGGAACACAGAGAAAAAAGCTGATTGTACCATAGGCATCTCAGGTATACCATCCCACCGGCCATTGCCTTGACACTCCTTTACCGTCCCCTCTTCAATCGCACAGACCTGTACAAAATCGCCTTCCTGATATCGATTGCTTTTGTTTCCACCTTACCTTGGGACTCTTATCTCGTCCGGTGCAAAGTATGGACATACCCGGAAGATGCGGTCATTGGGCCGACCCTGCTCTCTGTTCCCGCAGAAGAATTGTTCTTCTTTGTAGTACAGACCTACAATACGACCTTGCTATATCTGATTTTGAACAAACCAATCTTTCATCCGAGTTACCTCAGTTCGGCGAAACCTCGGAAGGGCGCGGAATTCCAATGGAATGCCGGCCAGTTGATCTTCGCGGCGTCTTTTATAACGGGCCTGGGCTTGATTTGGAATGGGGATGAAGGAACATATCTCGGCTTGATCATCGCCTGGGCTGGACCATTTGCGCTTCTGCTGTGGTCCCTTTCGTCCCAATTTCTGATCGCACTTCCACTTTCAAGCACTGTGGTACCAATCGCCATACCAACCCTCTACCTCTGGATGGTCGACACTCTAGCATTGAAGCGAGGTACTTGGGTCATTGAATCTGGAACGAAGCTTGGAATACACTTGTGGGAAGGACTGGAGATTGAGGAAGCACTGTTCTTCTTGGTGACCAATGTCTTGATAGTGTTTGGACTGGTTGCCTTTGATCATGCTCTCTCGATCCTCCTAGCCTTCCCAATATTGTTTCCAGATGTTCCCGAATTGCCTTCTCCAGTACTTCTAGTTCAGGCACTTCTCACTGATCGATCGAGATATGGTACGGAAAGGATCATTGGCATCCAGGAAGGAGTTGCAAGACTTAAGAATAAGAGTAGGAGCTTCTACTTAGCAAGCTCGGCCTTCACAGGTCGTCTGCGAATTAATCTGGTTCTTCTGTAGGCAGGCTTCGCAGACCTGAAGGCATTGACTGACAAATTACAGGTACTCCTTTTGCCGAGTTGCGGATGACTTGATAGACGACTGTAGCGCAGAATCTGACGCTCGTGAGTGGATTGGCAAACTCACACACTACTTGGACCTAGCGTATGCTTCCAAAGAAGCTCGCCTCGTTCAAAAGCACCCAGACGTGCATTCGTACATCACGGAGAATTTCCCAAAATCTTCTCAATCAGCACTCCAGCTCCTTCCGACCCACCTCTTGTCATACGGGCCGTTGTATGGATTGCTGGAAGGATTCAAGACGGATCTTGAGTTTCATGATAGTAATTTCTCGAAAGCACTGCGGACATTTCCTATTGCAAATGAGCATGACTTAGAGGTCTACGCTGCTCGTGTTGCTGGTACGGTTGCCGAGTTGTGTTTGGAACTTGTTTTCCACCACACAAATTCAGTTACCACAACCGCTCAACGGGAGACTTTGATTCGATCCGGTGGCCGAATGGGAATCGCCTTGCAATATGTTAATATCGCTCGCGACATTTCCACAGATGCTGCTATTGGGAGAGTGTATCTCCCAACGTCCTGGTTAAAAGGAGCAGGATTGAAACCAGACGACGTTTTAAAGAACCCAGATAATCCCGCGATTGACGTCTTACGGGCACGATTACTAGACAAAGCGTTTGGTATTTATCGAGAAGCCCAACCAGCTCTTGCACAATTGCCAATTGATGCTAGAGCCCCAATGCGAGTAGCTGTGGAAAGCTACATGGAGATTGGACGAGTACTTAGAGAAAAGGGGTACAAATTAAAGAAAGGTCGAGCTACTGTGCCAATAAAGAAAAGGTTAGCAGTTGCGTGGAAGGCACTGAACCAAGGATAGATCTTAGATTTGATAGATATCACCAATAATGTAAACTTATTTTGGAAGAATCGAGGACCCAGCATGTACAAGGGAGAGAGTGAGCTGTTGCTCAGACTACGCAATGACCCCTGCTGAGACCCCCACGTCATGATTCGTCCACTCCGACGCGAGTTTCCCCTCCTCAACTTGAACTACAAAGTTAGCTAGCCACATTCCAACATGTGAAAGATACAATTTCCGTGCCAGTCTCTGTACTGCGCAAGATACGCAATTCAAGCCAACAATGGCATCCACATACAAGAAGAGAACTGCCATTGTCGTCGGTTAGCTTCCTCTCCCTTATCACCTCACCTTAAAGCTGACAAACTCTCAGGTGCAGGAGTAGGCGGCGTAGCCTCAGCAGCACGGCTTGCCAAAGCCGGATACTCGGTCACTCTCCTCGAAAAGAATTCATTCACTGGCGGCCGCTGCAGCTTAATCCACCACGAAGGATACAGATTCGACCAAGGCCCCTCACTCCTCCTCCTCCCCAAGCTCTTCAAAGAAACATTCCACGACCTCGACACCTCGCTCGAAGCCGAAGGCGTGCAGCTCCTCAAATGCGAACCGAATTACAACCTCTGGTTCGGAGATGGAGAGAGCTTTGAACTCAGCTCGGACACGAGCGTTATGAAGAGGGAGATTGAGAAGTGGGAGGGGAAGGCGGGGTTCGAGAGGTATTTGCTGTGGCTTGGAGAGGCACATAGGCATTATGAGATTAGCGTCCGGGAGGTGCTGCATAAAAACTTTACTTCGATTTTCAATTTGTTGAGGCCGAGCTTTTTGATGCAGCTGTTTGCGTTGCATCCGTTTGAGAGTATTTACTCGAGGGCTGCGAAGTACTTTTGGACAGAGAGGTTGAGGAGAGTGTTTACGTTTGGTAGTATGTATATGGGGATGTCTCCTTTTGATGCTCCGGGGACGTATTCGCTGCTTCAGTATACGGAATTGGCGGAAGGTATTTGGTATCCGGTTGGAGGTTTCCATGCTGTAATAGCAGCTCTGGTTCGGATTTGTGAACGGCTGGGAGTCCAGATCCGTCTCAATACGCCCGTTTCCTCCGTTCTCACAACATCGGATGGGAGGAAAGTTACAGGAGTACAACTCTCCTCAGGCGAGCAACTCAATGCAGACTTGGTCATCATAAACGCCGACTTAGTCTACGCATATAACAACCTCTTCCCTACCTCGACCTCACACTCATACGCCAAGTCCCTCCAAAAACGAGCTGGCTCATGCAGTTCGATCTCCTTCTACTGGGCCCTCTCAAAGCAAATCCCAGAGCTTAACACACATAACATCTTCCTTGCAGATGAATACCGCGAATCCTTCGATTCAATCTTCGACCGACAAAGTATACCTCGCGAGCCCTCATTCTACGTCAATGTCCCTTCGCGAATTGATCCCACCGCTGCCCCGGAAGGAAAAGACTCAATCGTCGTCCTCGTCCCAGTCGGACACTTGCTCAACTCCGCAACTTCATCCTATCCCGACGGCGACGCAACTGCAACTTCCGGCTCGGGATTGAAGCCAGAGCAAGACTGGGCCTCCCTCGTAACTTCAACCCGCCAAAAGATCCTCACAACAATAGAATCTCGCACCAACTGTTCTCCCATCTCCCCCTTAATCATACACGAGGAGCTCAACACACCCACAAGCTGGGAATCAACCTTCAATCTCGACAAAGGCTCAATTCTGGGGTTAAGCCATTCATTTTTTAATGTTCTGGCGTTTAGGCCGAAGACGAAGCACCCAGAGATTGAAGGGGTGTATTTTGTAGGTGCTAGTACGCATCCTGGGACAGGGGTACCGATTGTGCTTGCGGGGGCGAAGATTTCAGTTGAGCAGGTATTGGAGGATAGAGGTGAGACTGTACCATGGGAAGACAAGGAAAGTGCAGTGAGGGATCACGGAGTGGTGCAGTGGAAGGGGATGAGGGAGTTGGATCGGATTGTTAGGAGAGGGGGCTTGCTGAGCGATGTTGGGATTGTTCTGTTGGCGGTTGTGGTTTTGGCAGCTACATTGGGATATTTAAATAGTGGGCTAGTGGTGGGTTGGGACCCGGAGGGGAAGAGGGGTTGGGGGAGTGGGAGGGTCTGAGGGGATTGAAAAGAAGAGAGGCACTTGAACAGCGAGATAAGTGTGTTAAGGACTCAGTGGTAGCGATAATGACTAATGATATATGAATACAGACAACAAACGTACCTGTCCACCTTTACATCCCTCTCCATCTCTTAAAGTACTCTTTCTTGAAGCATGTAATTATTCTTTCACGCTTCTCAGTCACTCGCTCGCTCACTGAAACCTGCATCGCAGGTCAACACTCACCAAAGGCGGACTTTGTGCCGTCTATTTTACTTGCTATCTAGCTATTCTCCCACAAGGAAAGCTTGCATCAGATCCCTCGGCCAGCCGCAGAGCTCCGTTCTTCGAGAAACTGTCCCCGCAATCTATTTTTGCTGACACTTTTTCTTTCACATCTCAGAGACGTTTCGCGTCGTCACCTGCAGATGTCTGACTTTCAACTCGTGGTTTATGGGCAGAGTAGTGATGGGGATTAACAGTAGAATCACAGTTGGCGGCAAAGGCAAGGACATTCAAAGACTAGTGAAGACCGATGGGACTGCGTCTCCAACCGCAACTCCTTCTTTTTCGTCAATCAATGGAGGCAAGGGTTCGATTTCATCTAGCTGAATGGGGAACTGGAGAGTTTATATACTCCCCGGTCCGTTAATGGCAAAAGGAGTTAAGGAGAATATTGAATAACCAACCTCGAGTAAACAAACTCTGAACCTATCACGTCCCCCCCTCGCCCCCTTTCTCTAATCATGCAGAGCGGACATCGCTTTCATCTTCAAGTCAATAAAAGCAGCATCACCTCCCCCTCACCCCGTATTTACTTAATTCGCATCTCTTACGAAATGTATCTCTTACCGAGCAGCGCAAGCGGTACTCTCGGCTTCAGTGAGCTTTTTTCCTTACCAAGCTGATCCAGCACCAGGCCACGAACGTCCTGTGCATCATCTTGCACTCACTCTTCACTAAGCTACTTAAAGTATCATATTTAATGGATGCGGCGGAGAAAATTTTTGCAGGAGGCAGGGAGGAAAGGAAAGAGACGGCGGTCCAAAGGTCTGGATGCTGGTTTTGTGGGGGCCGGAGGGAGGTTCCGATCGTTATCTCTGTCTCTAGCAAGTTGCCTTGGAGGTTGTATTCTGGTGATTGATGTTGGGGAGACTCTAGTGATCTCATCGCTTGAAGAGAGTCGAGAGAAGAGAAGTATGACGTTGAGACCTTCGGCGTTTTCACGAACGACTGACAAGTCAACTGCATTAGTAGTGCACGTTAGTGACTCGCAATTGCTTCGAGTGGAGTCCGAGTGCCGAACCCGGTTGAGCAACTGTGATTCGAGGCTTTTGGCAGCAGAGTTTGCTGATCAACGGACAGGTGCTGATGTTCGCTACACTTTCAAGGGGAGATGAGAGAGTTTCCTGGTATTCTGGGATCGTGATAGGGAAGTGTTGAAGTCAAACAGACCATAGCTTACTTGGCCACAAGGGAGTACTTCAAAGTTATGCCTGAATGGTCCCCAAAGAATATGTGAGGCTTGAAATTTAACTGGATAGACGGTCAGGCCAACCATTCATGGCAAAATTCACGATTCCCATGTTGCCAGATAAGGAGGGCAGCAAACGCGGGAGGAGATTTATGATGCAGGGGTGCTGCATGCAGGCGAGATCGAGCAATGCTTGATCGTCAACCGAGATCGTGGCGTTAAGGGGGTGGCTGGTGAACAGCGGAAAGGCTCTCTTCCAAGGAGCCTTTGAGAGCAGAATGTTTCGAGGTGGGCAGACTTTCCGAAGATGTAACTGAGGAATCCAACCGCTCGTAAAGGTTATAGACAACTCTTGCGTTTTTCCCACAATCTTTTCCAGCCAGAAGAAGTTCCCAGCCTCGTTGTAGTCAGCAGCGGGATGTGGCGCCCCTAGCGGTGCCCCAAATCCGGCCCCTGTCTAGAAGTTTGATAGCGTGGAGATCACGACAAAGTATCTGACATCACCATAGAACAACCATGTCTAATCGACCCCGAGTCCACGAGTTGAGGTGCCAGTCGGTGCATCTTTGTCTCCATGGGCGAATCCGTATCCTGCTTTGTCTAGTGTAGGAGCACCGGGTATCGAGACGAAGAGGAGGAATCTGCCATGCAGGATGGAATATCAAACTCGACAAAGGTCTGGAGCACGGATAAGTTTGCGGCAACTACTTCACTGTTAGCTGGGTCTTGTGATGCATAATGACGAGATGGGGTTGTGGAAGAGAATGCCCTCACTCATAGGAACGATGGCTGGCTTGCTGCCGACGGATGTTGAAGTCAAAAATCCTAAGGTCGATGCAGCCTCGCTCGGGGAGTTCGGATCTGTAAGAAAAGAAAACGCAGGTGAGATCGCATGGCTTGCCGTTTGATAGGCAAGTGCAGGTTCAACTCTTTGGCAGAGGTGGGTCTGGTCAGAAAAAGCGTCTCTACCCTACGGCTCTCAAGATCTTATCAAACGGTGAAGTAAGTAGAGTTAGATGCTGGTTGCGGGGAGTCATTCACGTGAATTGCCCCATGTTTTCTCGAGTTCTCCTCTCCAGCATCAGCGCTAGGTACTCTGGCCAATGCTAGGTTTTACCCTGGCTCTTCCCAAAGTAGCAGGGTCGACCTCCTCAACGTCACCACACTTCCTTCCTGCACGTTAGAGTAAACAATAAAGGGCGAACCTTCCTCAAGGTTGAATGTTTGGTCTTTCATAAGCTCTTCTCTCGTCGCGCTTCTTCTTTTCCTCTTTCCATCAACAACAACATCCTCTCCTCCATCATCAGCCCTTTTTGGATTCGCCACATCTTTGCACCTCATTAAATCGTTAATACTCCCATCATCCACTCTCCGTTCTTCGACAAGTCGGTCAAGATGTCTGGTGTGGTCAAGAGAGCAAACGATGCGTTAAACGCAAATCCTAACGTGTTCCTTTACCCTCAAACCTCCGACATCAACATCACCACCCATGGGTCCGACTGGTACTGGGCTGTCACCGCAGTCATGGCTCTCTCTACTATTATCTTCATGGGCCTGAGCTTTGCCGTCCCTCGCCGCAACCGAATCTTCCACTACATCACCGCTTCCATCACCCTCGTCGCATCCATCTCGTACTTCACCATGGCTTCTAATCTGGGTTACGCCGCCATCCCCGTGGAGTTCCAGCGAAGCAACCCCAAGGTCTCAGGCATGCTCCGTGAGATATTCTATGTTCGGTACATTGACTGGGTTGTTACGACTCCGGTAAGTCTGGTCATGCTTCCAATATTGGCAGCTGCTAACAGTCCTCGCAGCTTCTTCTCATGGACGTGCTCTTGACAGCTGGTCTCCCCTGGCCAACCATCCTGTACACAATCCTCATGGACGAGGTCATGGTTATCACTGGTCTCATCGGTGCTCTGGTTGCCTCTTCATACAAGTGGGGTTACTTCGTCTTCGCCATGGTTGCTCTGTTCTTCATCGCTTTCAATGTTTGCTGGGTCGGAAGGAAGCGTAAGTCATGTCATTTCCCATGAGCCCGAACATCACTAACCCTGCATTCCGCAGATGCTGCACATATTGGCGGAGCAGTCAACACAACCTATCTCTCCTGCGGTCTCTGGACCATCTTCCTCTGGTTCATCTACCCTATCGCTTGGGGCCTCTGCGAGGGCGGCAATGTCATTTCTCCAGACTCTGAAGCCGTCTTCTACGGTGTCCTCGACCTCCTTGCCAAGCCAGTCTTTGGTGCCATTCTCCTCTTCGGCCATCGCAACATCGACCCAATTCAGATCGGCCTCCACATCCGCGATTATGACGAAGCGATCGACTCAAACGAGAAGGCCGGTTTCGGATCTGCAGCTGCACGCAACCCCAATAACAACAATAACAACAACGGTGCTGCGAATGGCCATCCTCAAAACGATGCCAACCCTTCAGTCGATGGCGCCAACACCATTGGCGGTGCCCCAGTCAGCACTGGCGTGAACAACAATACATCTACTGTTTGAACAACGGGATCTGCTTGCTTCTGTGATGATACCACCCCACAACATGTTGTACCCTCCTGTATTATCATCTTGACTGCGGCCTTGTTGATTCATTGTTGCAGCGTTCTTTCCAAGCTTGACATCTCTTATGGTTGGCTAGCTTGGTCAAGGTGTTTTCCTTTCCTTTGCATTGTTCTCGTCCAGAGCGGCGTATGGTAGTGGTTTCACGAATAGAATTAATAATTTTGTACATAATCAACGAGGGGGGTGTTCGACAGTGAGCTGTCAGAACAAAGGAAGAGTTAGTACAATCAAAACATTCAACGTAGATTTCTCTTCATGCAATCTGATTTGAGTGATTGAATGAAGAGCCTTCCCAGCCCGCCTCCCTCCCCAGAAGACAACCTGCACCGATCCTGAATCTACTGAAGTGAACAACCTTACAATATTCGAGGTTGCGGGTGCAATTAGAGAGTCGAGATGTTGGAGGGTTGGATCCTAGGATCCCGTGGTTTCTGAGAGAAAGGAATGTGGACATGAGGATTGGAAAGAAGAGGGAATGTGTTAAGTCCCTAACTGGGTGGATGGGAAGGGAGGCAAGCCTCGTTGACCTCTATAAATTCTGCCCCTCGATGGAAGGAAGATTACGATGAGGACAAAACAAACGTGTTAACCAGATGGTGAGAGGAGACGGCCCACCTACAGTTGAAAATATCTTGATGTGTTGCGTTATTTGCGTGAGAGATTAGACAAGTTTCATTCTCTTCTCGAAACGAGGTCGACCGTCGGTACTTTCTTTCAGCGCCAAGTCCCAGAGCAGATTCGAGCTTCGGATGTAAGGTTCGTTTTCATCATTCGTGAATAGGGGTATATATGTAAACATGAAATCCTGGGGGGAAAGCATTCTGCACTCGCATCATTCCCATCAAACTCCCCTAACTCCATCGCTTCGCTTCAAAAATCATAATCACCTCATCCTTTATATCTCATGGCACCAACCATCTACAAAGCCCCCGACCTCAAACTCGCATAAACACTCGACATTGCCGGTGTGATATGCGCCGCCACGGGAACCGCGCCGATGCTAGCAGGCATCATAAATAGATACCTGACGGCCAAAGTCGTCGCATCTCTCACAACCTGGGTAACGGGGGAGTTAGCATTGCTAGATTAAGATTGTTTCGGGAGAGGACATTGTCTTAGGAGAAAGCCATGAAACAGCCCGTAATAGGAAAGGGTTTCTCCCCCAACACCTACATGAACTCCGCCGCCACCCACGCCGGGACCCGCGTTCTCAAGTCCCAAAAGCACTCGGAAATTGCTGAACTGGCTCTGAGGCCAGTTGCCTACTCCTTGCGCACCGCAGTAAGACCAAGACGTCGAAGGCTCGGTCGCGCAGTAGACTCCTGCTCCCGACGCCGCGCCATTGGCTTGCAGTGGTGTGTGGGACATGACCTGGAGCCCCTGACAGGTGATTGCAAAGAGGCGATCTAGTGATGTTCCGTGGAAGAGAACCCGGGTTTGGGCGGAGCCAATCCAGCCTGAAATGTGCCTAGAGAATGCAGCTTCGTGTTCCGGGCTGTGATTCGAGAGCAAGAATTGGTGAGAACCTGCTGGAAAGGAAGGAATTCGAAGATTTCCTTGGGCGGAGGAGAGGAATCCGCGGCAGGCGGTGCAGACCCAGATGAGCAGCTGTTCTACTTGCGGGTTGTAGCCTCGTATTACTTCTGCCATACCATCTGAATTCTGGAGAGAAGACATCGACGGGAGGAGATTGAGGATTTGAAGAACTGTGGCTGTGTTGTTAAATGGGCAGTTTGGGAGCAGTTGCATATTCCCAGTTGAGGCAGCAGAGTACACCATAGAGAGGAGGCAATCGACGGCAGCAGGGTCTTGCCTAATCTGGCATAGATGAATTTCGAGAGATGCTGAGAGGAAGGCATTTCTGCACACCGCGTTAGAGCACGTCGTGGGACCCTTAACTTTGACACCGTGATCCCGTCCACAGGTGATGCAGCCTTTATCCAGGTCCTGGAGAACTGCTGTCACTAGAACGTGAACTGCTTCGAGAGATTTGAAGCCGTCAGTGAGATGCCGTGAGATAGCTCGGGAAAGATGATATTTCGCGGGTGAAGTGTGTCCTTGACAAATTGGAAGGTCAGGTCCTTCTCCACCTGGAATCACCTGCCAAGGGTCGTGAATGGAAGTGGCATGGCCAGCTCTCCGTTTTCCCTTCATCTCACTGTCCAAGTGAAGGCAGAATGCAGGATCGTCAGCGACGACAAAATGAAGGTACAGACTCTGAGCCATGCCTAGACCAAAACGAAGCCGTTGGGGCTGGGTCAAATGCGTCAATGGAAAGAGCATTTCGACTCTCAAATCGTCCACTTTCTCGACGACACTGATAAGTGCTGGTGGTAGACTTGCAAGAGCATCGTCGACAGCCGAGCTATCTTCAATGCCAACACTTGCAAGCAGTTGAGAAGTCCCTTGGGGGTCAAGCGACTTCAATAGGAAACGCATCTCCTCTAGCCGTTGGGCTTCCGCAAAAAGATCTGCGTACTCCGCATCGAGATAGTTTGTCACAACCTCTAAGCCAGCTTCAGACCAGTCTTGCTTACTGCTAGGGCGTATGCCCAGTACCTCGGCTACGGATTCAAGGGCTTTCTGATCGAGTACTGTTAAAGAGGGTGCTTGCAACCACCCAGTGAGTACGACCTCAGCCACCTCCCGGGTCTTATTTTGAACAAAGTCTATGACATGCAAGCATGCATCTAGACCTTCCTCAGTGGCGGAGCCTAGAGAAGACAAGGCATCGGCTATGTCCAAAGCGTTACTTCCATCGCGTTTGAGGAGAGAGATGATTGCCATCATCACGGGCTTCGAATGAGCTAAAGAATATCAGTAGCGATCTCTATCTTGATGTAAACTACATAACAATTTTGCAGAAGGTTCCCAAAATTTATAGTCATCCACATCTAACGTGGAAGAGGTTGCTTACCTTCCACATTCAGCATGAGGAGTAGAACTCGCTCTAATGTGTCCTCAAGGAGGCCATGCAGCCCATCACCACCAGCCAAAATACACTGCACAGTGGGCCCGCATCGGGCATCTTCTTCTAGCTGAGAAATGACAGGTAGATACCCATCAAGATTGTTTGCCCATCGATGCAACTGAGGTTTCAAGATCGGAGCAGAAGTGGTAGCATCCGAGTTCACTTCTTCCCCAAATATCTGACGCAGGTCCAAGAGAAATTGCAGCCATTCTTTGGCTTTAAGATTGGACAAAGCGTAATCAATGAGCTTCTCTCCTCGATTCTTGAGCATACGATTTAAGACTGGGCGCCAGCAAGTCACCACTGATAGTTCTGTTGTTGTGAGGAGAGTGGTCAGATCAACGCAAGCTGGTTCCGGAGCTTCATCGTGATTTTGAATTATGTTCCGAAGACTGTGAACAAATCCATCCGGCAGTAGTGGTAGCTGATCCAAACAGCGACAGCGGAAGTTCGTGGTGATCACTCGACCTTGCACCACCGAGAGGGCCAGCAAGCGACGATCCGAGTCGAGGGCTTGTATCCAGAGTTTGATCAACGCCCTGACCAGGATTCTGGTACTTGTATTAATCGTACCACGCTTGACGAGACAGTTGACCAAGTAATCATCGACCTTCTTGACTACATCCAACATATTTCCAGCGGAGGAGGTCTTCGCGAAGTCTCGGATAGACTGAAGGCACACGACGTCTTCTGGTGATGGCCAGTCTTTGAACAAATCAACCAATGCATCGTCGAGGGAAGGCCATAGCCATGGCGTGTTGCGCAATCCATCGCCACAAGCTTGAAGCCGCGTCTCTGTATCGCTCGAAGGCTGACCAGATCGTAACTGGGATAGTAGCCGCTTCTGTAATTCTTCAAGAGTCCCTCTCACGAAACTTGCGATGTCATGGCCAATTGCAATGCGTAAGGAGTCTAAGCGTGTATCAGCAGTTGCCAACGCCAAATTTTGAGTCGAGTATGACGCTGTACGAGCACAGATTCTTGGTAAATCATAGCGTTGTGTGAAGAAAACATGACTTGAAGAGTAAGAGTTTCCTTACTGCAACGTTCGACCCCTAAAATGGGGAGCAGTCTCATAACTGCAGCCATCTGGGTACCCCAGGTTTCCTTTCGAGCCCGATATGCTTGGGAGACTAGGGCACTGATCGAGGGATCCCCCAAGTGGCTCAGGCATTCTAAACAATCCAGTCTTTTGTTTGTAACGCTTTGACTGATACAAAAGTACGCGAGTATGGCCGTGTCATCGTTGTCACTCATCACGACGGCAGCATCGACCAAGTTCAAGAGACGATGTACCATATTCGGGACATCGTGAGCCATCCCCCTTCCCACTTCAAAAACTAGGCTACCCACTGAGTGACTAGTAAGCGATGGGATGAATCCTTTGGCTTCCACTGCTTCCCGAAGAGTTCCATGTCTGTCGTAGACGAAATCAGGCCCTTCCAAGACAAGTGCATTCGAGAGGGTCTGACGTTGACCTGGGGAAAAAAGCTCCCACCGGCCAACTCGTGTCAAATCAGGACTCCAGTTTGCCCACGCACGCCAGTGCGGGAAGTTTTCGTATAGAAGCTTAGTGGCATCCAGGTTCTCCGGCAACGACTCAACAGACCTCTGAACAAAATTTCCAAGCCATTCAGTGGCTATTTGAGCCCGCCGCCACTGGTGTTGCCCTCGCAGCTCCTCGAGTTGCGTTGAAAACTTGACGCATGCCAATCCGACCAAGGTTTGGATATGTGGATGAATGAGAAAGTTGGCAGGAACTCCATTGATCAAAATCTGGAGCAACGCCTGGAGGTCCCGGACAGTAGAATTTGAAGCCATCAACTCTATCGTCCTCCGCGCCTCGAGGGCACTGACCGCTCCCTCATTGACATGATTAGCAGCAATGATGGCTTGGAGGTAGGATGGAAGCCCATAGGAATCTCCTAGTTTGATGTTGAGGTCACCGGCAAGTAGGTCTCGCACGGACTTTGGTGACATTGCATGTCCACAGGCCGCGATTGCGATGTCCTTCGCTGTATGATTCTTTATGAGCAACGCTAAACAGGCGTCACGATCCTCTACCGTATTCTTCCCCCTCTTTTTGATCAAGTAACTATCGGTGATCCGACGGAGGGCTGCCCAGGGGAACGAGGCATTGGGCACATATCCCAACCCGACGGGATGCTGATCTCCAGCTTCAAAAGATACCTGCCGATGCCAGTTGTCGCTTTGCCCATGAGAAGAAAATTTGGACTTGATTGAAAAGTTTGAGCTTGAACGCCGAAGAGGCGGCATTTTGCTCAGCCTGGTCGTGCCCAGCCTCGCCTGCTCAGGAAGCTGAAAATGATTGGTGGGTCTTTTCCATCAACAAAGAGAGTGTCATTAAAGTACCGAGGAATTACAAATGAATTCATAGAAAACAGGTAGGCACAATTAAAAAGAAGGGAAACATTTGCAATGAACGTACCGCAAAGCTAGGACGCTGCGTTTTGGGCCGTGACTGAGTGACCTTTGAGGGCCCTTCCTTTCGGTGAAGTCTAGGCACCACGCTGATCACCAGCACGCACCCAATCAAAGTCAACTGCGAAGAAAACGCCCTCAAAAACAGCCCGTTCAATCACGTTACATTCACAGACTACCAATGAAAACAAGTACTCTTCGGCATTATGCACGAGAATCATTAGCTGCCACATGTGAACAAGGAAAAGGATCGCTGGACAGGCAAAGCCGGGCGCGGGTTGTCAAGGACTACGCAGGAGCCGCTAAAAATTCAGCCTCTCATATTTAAACAGTTTATTCAAGGGAGCCCACGCCGGGCATATTCTCGGTTACTTTGACCGTTTTAAGTGCCTTGCAGCTTGCTGTAAAAAGTCCCCAATTTTGTGGATGCATACAACATTTGCTTTTGCATCCCGAACAGCCTCACCAATGGTAGTGTCGAAAGCTTGGCCAGTGTGACTGTCTTTTGCAGGAACGCGGAGTTTATCGAGTGCCTTCTGCTCCGACCCCGGAAGTGTTGCGACATATCCGAGGAATTGGTCCAAGACGTGTCGACTCTCCATTTGGTCTTCGCTCATGTCCGCAAGCAGGACTACGGACATTTTCTCAAGCTCCTCGATTGTCTTTGGTCGGACACCTTTGGAAAGCTTGCCTTGTTCGACTCCCAAAGCTGCAAGCCCCTTTCCGAGGGGATGCTGCAAGATTGTTCGAATGTCTTCGGTAGTAAACATTTGGCGGCTGAGAGGGTTGCGCATTATTCCGCCGTTGCTTTGAATCGCCTGAGCCAACTCCTCCATATCCCAGGGATAGCCATCCTCTGTTGCTAGAAACCGAGTCCGCGGGATATCGGCCACCTTATCCCCATACATAGTTTCATCGCAGACATAAGTCCGGCGTAGAAGCTCGTGCTCCACATGCATCAGAGCCAGCGATGCGTTCCTTTTCATCCCGTTTGAAAGCGCAGAGGACAACATGCCCACCCTTTTGACCAGAGCCTCGCGCACGGCATCATTGTCCGGGTGACCAGATTGCGATCGTAGCCAGCGAGCCATGTCTTCTAGATCACCGATAGCAATATCCACAGCTCTCTCGGGATTCTTCTCCATGGCCCGCGCTACTGCCTGAGCGCTTCCCGGTTGCCTTACTCGTACGACAGAGCTAATACGCCCATCAGTTATATCTGTCAGGTTTTGAATGTGCACATCGAAGCGCGGGGAAATTGACGCTTCTTTTTTCTTGGAGGCGGAGAATACTTGGTTCTTGAGCAAATTCATGAATGAGATCCCTTTTCCTTTTCCTGTTTTCTCTGGGACTGGAACCAGAGGCTCATGTTGCTTTGCCAAATCTTTCACCAAGCAAGTCTCGCGAAGCAATTTCGCTGCTTTGGTGCGTAAGGCATTGTAGCCGCGAAGCAGCTCGAGTTGCGCTTCCTCGATATCGACAGGCACCGAAGGCGGAGGGGGTCGAGGAGGTGGGCCTGCCGGAGTTGGGATGTGATGTGATTGCGATCGAGTAGAGTCGTCTTCAAATAAAAATTCTTCCATGGAAAGAATCTCTTCGTCATAAGGGTCGAGATCCAAGTAAGCTCGAATGGCATCTCTTGCGGCGTCGACCCATCCTGCCTCCATACATTGCTGGATAAGTAGCCTGCGAGCTTCCAGAGCTGGGGGGTTGCGATCTATCTCGTCATAAAGGTCGTTGAGAAGAGTCATGTCAATTATAGGAGGACTGCGTGATGAGCTCGCAAAAGTCGCCATGATTGCGGATCAAATGGTTTGATGAGCACTGGAGATCTTGCTTGATTTTCCCAAGAGTTGAAGGGAAAGCATTGGAAATTCAAGGGAAAAGCTGGACGCGAAGGTAAGGCTCTATCAGTGAGTTGAAGGGGTAGCTTCACGAATAGCGAGCTCAATTGGGGCAGCGTGCCCGCCGAACCATGAAAGCGAGCAGGCTCCAGGACCGTTCCCTCGAGGGTCTCATGCATGCCGACAACCACTTGGCGCCACACTGCAGGTTGGTTCAAAGGAATCGGGCGTGGGAAGACGCGATGAAAGGTCGAGATTTACTGTGGACGTCGTCCTGCCGTCTCCACTTTTTACTTCTACATTCGGCCTAGTGCGCTGGGGAAGCTTGCTTCCCTGCCAGCACATCACGGACGGATCAATCCCGCTGGATGGCTCTCCTTTTCCCGTCAAGCAATGCCGGGAATGTCGACGATCACGCTCCTCTCCCACCGCCAATACTCCGTACTGTCAACAGCACGGATTCTCACCTTTTTCGAACCTAAGGACGCTAACACTGGACCCTTGTCGCAGGCGAATGCCCTGGCGAACCCCCACATTTCAGGAAGCAAACACCCAAAATGCCCCTACGGAAAGAACTCGTTCATGACCAAAACACCCGACGCAGCAAGGCAATCTCACCACGACGATAATGCATCAACTGATGGCCCACCAGGCTTGAAGTCAGTCATGAATAGGCTTGATTAAAGTATCTACCGTGACTAATTTCTTCGGAAGGTCGATAGTGGCTGGGATACCGATTCAGCCTTGGGTAGCGATGGTCAAATGTGAGGGCTAATACCAAGACTTGCTACTGATTGCTCACTACTTTGGCAGCTCGTCAACGGTTTCAATACGATCGAGTCTTTGTGACTACATAGAGGAGAACGGACGAAAGTATCACAGATACAAAGCAGGCAGTAGGTTCCACGCGAGCACAGGCCAGGCCAGGGCTGACCTCCCATAGCATGTATCCTACCCAATGACGAGGTCGGTCCAACCAGCAACGCTTGTTGTGGGCACTTCCGCTGACACAGCTTTTTTTTCCTAGACTGAACAAGAGAGATTGGATCCCCAACATCATTTATTTCTGTTAGCTTTAAAAGGCAGATTGTACCTCGCTCCAATTGACAACATCCCGTTGCACAATGTTTTGGATCTTGCAACGGGGTATATTTCAATGTCAGCCCCACTTTTCAAGCGCCAAGGATTCGCTTAAAACCCACTCGTCCCCCTTTTCCGTAGGCTCGCGATGTCAACAATTGGGTGAAAGAGGTGATTATACCTCAAACACCGATACATTGAAGGGTGATGGAAGCGCTCATTGTACCTATGATGTTGGTATACTTGAGAGGGATAACTCTCGAGAACCTGTTGTCCGTATATTGGTTATATGGGCGCGCATGTATCTTTGGTACAGAAAGAAACTGAGTGTCAGTTTCTCGCTCGTGTACGTGCCCCCGGGTTGAATAGGAGACTATCCATACCGCTTCAGCTCGCCACTGAGTGTCTTACTCGCATTCGTAGGGCCGAGACCTGTAAATTCGAGCGTTCTTGCTACCGCAGGTGCAGCGGCACCAGCGGTGGCGATTGGAGCTGTGATGAAAGTTGCAATTCCTGCCCACGCGAGAGCGTTCATGCTGGTCCCGTATTTGATGTACGTGACGTCGTTCATGTCGCTGTAAACAGAGCAGTAAGCACCCATGACTGACATTGGTGTTCGTTTTGCAGGGATGGTGTATGGTTGTGGAAGATGTGGCTGGCTTGACGCTCTGGAGGGAAGTGGCTGTAGTTGTGGTTGGGAAAGATATGTGGCAGCGACCTTTGATGTCAAGAATCACGAATAGAATTTATCTTGCATGAACCATCATTCACCATTTGCGAGCTTCTGATGCATACGTAGATATCTTTCGAGGACATGTGAGACAATTTGAGAAAAGCAGGATTCACGGTCGAGGCTAAACCGTACTCGTAGGTTGTGACGGCTTACGCAGCACCCTGACCACGATATATTGAATGTCGGCCTCAATCTTCTTGTAGGTGGTATTCCACGTACAAAGACATGAGACAATACATTGCTGGCAGTGCATGATTGAAAAGGTGCCAAGCCGCAAATGGCTCACGAAAAAGAATGGATCTACTGCAGCAGATTGATAGATTGCAAAGATATTAAGTGTGGGAGTAAAATGGCGTATCGATGCTTAGTCAGTTGCAAGTGCAGCAGGTCGAGATATAAGAAAGTGAACAGATGATTGTTGATATAGTGCAAATAAATTGACATAAAAGGAACATCAAACGTCTCTCGGAGCCTCTATCCAACAAACGTCCATCTTCTTGAGCCATCTAGCCATCCGCATCGCTGCTGCGGCTCAACGAGATTGATCCTTCCGGATCGCTGCAAGCTCAATTTGGGGATGACATGTGTGATGCAAGACCGGGCCAAGTTCCCCGCCAAATACGCTCCTCAGAACTTCATGTCCTAATACATAATATTAATTAAACGGGGACCTAAAATGATCCTGCCCCTCTTCATCTTCACAGACCTATGCATATACCGAGACTCAACTGAAGGGCGGTTTCAATGAGTGCAGCTTGTCCGCAAATTCTGAATTTGCGGAATTAAAGATGTATAAAGCTAGAACTCCTGAAGTTGGCAGATCATGGTCGATAGGAGAAATAAATCAGAAGGTGCAAGGCGAATAAAAGGCAGTAGGCTTGACGAATTTTGATGGAATCGCAGTCTTCGGTGTTCAAAGAACCAAAACTAATGATATGCTCTATCACAGAAGCAGCTTAAGAATTTTCAGGTCACAATATGTCACCCAGGTCTAAAAAATGTTGTTGTTCTTGTTCCAAACGTCTAGTACATCGGATGAAGCAGATCCTCTAGGGGCTAGACTTCATCCGGACTTTCGGGTAACTTGCTGTCAAATGTCTCCTCTTAGTCAATAACCAACAAGACGTGTTGCTTAAACTAATAGCTGCAAAGCGATAAATGATGGTACAGCACGTAATTAATATTTGTCGTCTGCGTCGCTTGGAACCGTTGCTAAAGCCTATCGACTTCGACTTCCTCGCGCCCCTCGCCTTCAAAGCTTCCGAAGTGTCTTCCTTGTGCCTCGCGGAGCCTAGAGCATCGGCGAGCACTTAAATAGTTTTTCGCAACCTCTCAGCATCGGGGGAGCTAGGACTACTCTGCCTCTGCTAAATCTCTTTCGGAGCAATCGGATGATGCCTCAATTGAAGCGTTCTCAAGGTCGTGTGCATTGACTTTCGAACCAGCTAGGGTTTTGGCCTACTATTTCGGCTTTGATCCTTGCCTTTGCTAATCTCTAGCATTTGAACCAAGTCTCAAAAGACTCACATATTGAAAAGAAATCGAAGAAATTATGACTTACCATCAAATTCAATCCTCACCGCCAACCCCATCTCTCATGACAAAGTAAATTCATTAAACATTGAAATTATCCGATCATCCTCTTTGCACTTTCTCAAAACCTCACTAACTCGTAACATTCCACCCAACAGCCGTATAGTTCGCCGGAATCACAGTATCCAACCAGTCACTCCCCATCTTCTTTACCAACGCATCCGTGAGCCCCGTAATACCACTCGCAGTAAAAGCCCCAAGAATAGGGAGGATTGCTGAACCTTCGCAGTCACTGTGGGTGCTCTCGGTGCTACTTGGGTTCGAGGTATCGCGCTTGAAGTTGATTCCTGGTGAGACGGTGCCGCTGTTTTGAATTAGTGAGGGAAATAGGAGAGGGAGAGGAAGATGGGTAAGGCGAGGGAATACCAGTTGTATTGGCTCTGACTCGCCCTCAATTCACAGAGATACGTCGTCTTGCAAGTCCCTGTGCATGTTGCAGCGCTGTAATCTCTACCGCGTCTTGCATACCATGTTTGGAATACATCGTCGTCGTTCTCAAACAGAACAGTCACGTTGTGCCAAAATGCAGGAGTGAGTTCCGCCGTGGCGTCCGTGTAAGGAGGAGTCAACAGAGAGCCATAGGCCTCTTTTACGCTGTAAAGCTTCTCCCAGACTGGACCGGATTGGTATGTGGGAGAGGAGATGTTGGCGTAGTAGACTGTGTAATCTAGGATTGCAAATGTCACTGGATCCACGCTGTAGACTCTGAACGTAGGGTTTCCGGAAGTTGGCGTCAGAGCGGGCGCGATGTATGATACCATCACTGCGGTCTCTGAGGTAGGGGCTGCTGGCGTTGAGTAAGCGATTTCGAACTCATCTTGATGTGTGTGACCGTAGAAGGTGGCGGAGATCGTGGCATCGAATCGTTGGATGATTTGATCTACGAGAGTCAGTCTGGGAAGGGGGAAAGGTAGGATTCGAAAGGTACCAAAGTATTCAGATTGGTCGTGGAACGCATCACTTTTACCGAGAGGCATATGTCCTATAAGCCAGACTCGTTCTCCTGCCGCTTCAGCAGCTTCAAGCTCAGTCACAAGCCAAGCTAGTTGACCGGAAGGATCCCTTTCCATGGTTTCCTCATAGAGCCAGAAATTTTGCTGTTCTCGAAGTCACAACTTTGTCTCCAGCATTGAGATTCATTAACGTACCTTGTACCAGAAATTTGTATTGACGCTGATAATTCGAAGACCCTGTGAGGTCAAGACAGAGTAGGAGCCATAGTTTGAATCTGCTTCAGCGGCAGCAGTAGCTCCAATCCAAGAAGACCAATCAGACGACATTGTATCATATGCCCATTGAGTGGTGATGGTTGTGTCTACTGCCCCAGGTGGGAATGAGTTGACGGGACTGGCGTCATGATTACCAACAACAGCGTAAGCTTGACCAAGGCGCTTCATTCTCGTATAGGCATCGTTCAGATCGTTCGTCACTTCAGTGTCTTGTGAAACTCGTCAGAAAATAATGAGTATAGCATAGAAAGTCAAAAGGTTACCAGTGACAAGCCATACTGCTCCTTCTACCACATCTCCGGTGAAGATTCTGGATATCATCAATTCTTGCTCATAAATCAAAGGTCCAGACTCACGTAAAGGCATTGTCAGGAACAAGAGATTCAATAGCAGAATACAAACTCTCCTCAAGAGTAACCGGAGAATCACAGGTATGCTCCCCCTAATATTGATCAGCCTTATTCTCTTGCTAGGGATCTGGTGCCTACATATTTTCCAGCAGGATAACTGTTATTTCCCGGCACATCTGCAGTTGTGTACGGTCTACAGCAAATGTTCTTCGTACAATCATAACTCGCACCAACCTCGTAACTCAAGTCAACATGGATATCAGAAATATGAACGACTTGAATTGGAGATTTTCCACTGGGAGCTGGACGAGTGGTAGCTGGTTTGTCACTCATGGAAACGGTGTAAGCTTCGATGTCTGGCCACTGGCAGAGTCCAAAGACTGTGAGGCAGAAAAGCTGAGAGGTCCGGGTGCCAATTGTCATGACTCTGAGGTCGTGGGCGAGGATTGGACCTTCGAGTCCAATGGCACCGGTGCTGAAAAGGTCAGTTAAGATTAAGTTTGACTGGGCCTCGCCTCCTACCAAACATCGGCATCATCAATTCCCTGCCTGTACGTCAGCGGATATCTGTGAAGGTGTGGGCAAAGCTTACAGCCAGAATGCAGATATCGGTGATTACGGCAACAAAGTTGTCATTGCCGGTATGAGCAAGAACTTTCAAGACTACCAGCAGAACCTAGCTTTTCATTAGCTCATCTCCCTTGAAGTTTCTTCTAGCCATACATTACAAGCTACACAAGTTGTCGCATCCTCAATGTCCGTCAAGATATCCGACACCGTTGATCTCTTGCCGAAGGCACTCAACGCTTGCCCAGTCGTCTCCGAGAGAGTAAGACTCGACGTGAAGGCAGGCAGAGCGGCGAGCAGTCCCCCAACAATGGTTAAGAACCGCATCTTGATGAACGAGTGGATGATACAGCGAAACTTGGATTCCTCAACCAAGAGTACAAGGAGAAAGCAATCGCAGTTCAACTAGAGCCCACAACCCAGAGCATGGCAAGAGAGGAAAATGGTATACTTAAACATTTCTATTCGTCATGCTCAGCCTGGTAATCTACATCGCCTCTAACTTCTCCGCAGTGAAGGTCAGGAGCCTCGGGACCTAATTTCGCATGCATGTCTGCATGCGCATTTCCCAGCTCCATAACATCGTCGATATACCCTACCACACCCCTATCTCTCCTCTCCTGTCTGCGGATCATCGAGAACGGCGTCCAGTTCCAGGTCGTGGCCCGAGAAGCTTTCACGTAGCGCCGGGTAGAGCTCGTGGCCCCTGGCTGAAAGCCCCTGTAGAGATGCAAGCGAGCCAGATCGTGCGCGAAGGTTTAGCCAACACGAGCTCGGGTGGGTAACAAGCTTTTCTGCCAATATGGACCGGCAAACTGGGGAGTGGAACGATGCTTCTCCGACGTCCGCCGGGCAGCAAGTTGAACGTTTCCTGGTCGAAAGTGGACGATGGAGCTGGAGTGCAAAAACCTGACTTCGATCACGAGGCGGGTGAACGTGAGGAGTTGTGTGGTTGAAGAAGTCGCATTCAACATTCCGTCCGTATCCGCAACGACTAGTTGGACATTGGAGATGTGACTACTGAGAAGAGTTCAATATCCTGAGACGTCGGGGAGATTGAAATCCTGAGAGCTCTCCGGCTTCCATCTACTCTTCACCTACTCCAGTAAACACCAGTACATGGTTGCCTGCTTAGGCACATTTTGGAGCACATCTCTCAATTCGGAGCCAAATTTTGTAGTACACCAGGGCTTGCAATTCCCGAAGTCCATCATGTGCCATACTTTACAGAGCCGCCATAACGCCTTTTCGTTTCATGCATATCCCTTATTTCTTGTCCCCAAACTTCTGATGAATAGCTCTAATCTGCTCCTCCACATTAACATTCTGCATAACCTCCAACCGCCTTGGATCCCCCTTCTCGAGCTGCACCCCATCATAGCTGTTCATCGCGGCCTTCTTCCTCCGCGCCAACTCCTCTTCGGTAATCATCTGTCCCGTCGCGCTATCAAAAAGATCACTTCTCTGACTTGCTAACCTCTTCAAATTGTTAGCAACATCTGCTGTTGACAGATTAGTCGTGGCGTAACGGCTGTCAGCCTTGGCCTTTTGCTCTTTCCAGCGAGGATCGAGGAGTTCAACTGTGATATTGTTAAAGTGTGTACGAAGACGAGGGTGAAGAGTAATTACTTCTCATGTGCTCTTCAAGCTCGTTGGCAGGCATCTGTTGACGACAATTTGGACATAAGACCATATTCTGCTTAGAAGCCGCTCTTGCTGCTGCTCTTGGCACGTAGTTCTCCTTGATCCTCATCGGTGCAGCACCTCCCTTTGCCTCCGCCTGTGCTTGCTGAGCACGTTGTCTCGCCTCAGTTCTCTCCCTGATACGTTGCTCTTCCTCATCCTCTTCATCTGCATTCCTCATCCGCGTATCTTGGTATTGTGGCTGGTACGCTTGTTGAGGTACTTGCGGAGGAGCCACCTGCGTTGGTTGTTGGGGATAGTTATTATAGTAGTCGTTGTCCTCCGGCATTGCTTCTTCGATCCGCATGTTGGCCGACGCACTCCCAGACATCATAGCCTTCTGATCCAGTGAAGCAAACTGCAAAGTCGACAAGGAAGTCGGTGGAGGAAGTTGAGTGTGATCATCCGCCTCTGTAAATACCACCGTCTCAACGACAACGAAGTCATGCCAGTCGATCTGCGCATATGTCATCCTCTCCTTCTCAGCCTCTTCTTCTTTCTTCTGCTTCTGCTCATCCTGAAATTTGAACCATTCCGCCCTCTGCTTTGCTCTTCCAAGGACGTGAAACTTATCGTCGACGTTGGCCTGTAATTCCTTAGTTCGTTCCTGCTGCAGTTTCCCACCTTCACCATCCATTCCCCCGGCCCGTAAAAGCGCAGTATACTGATCAATCAGTCGCTGGAAAAAGCTATGTAGCGTATGATTCGGCCTCAAAAAGTCGAACTGGTAATTCCCCGTCTCCCTCTGACTCAAAGTCGTCATAAACTGCCGTCCATTCTTCGCCACAAACAGCGCAGTCAGCCTCACAACCTCTAAATCTTGCGCACTGATATTCGGCATGCGCGCCGAGAAATGGAACTCCGGCGGTTCTGGGGGCCCTTTAGGCTTCTCTGCTTCAGCTGCAACTTCGCCTGCTCGCCCAGCAGCCACAGCCGTACCTCGACCTTCTCTGATCTCGCTGAGTCGCCATAGGTAGTATGCATTATAGGAATCGTTCGGGCTCAGGAAGGAGAATTTCGGGTTAGTCCTTTCTTTTTCACGAATGCGGTCTATGACTGTTAGCTGAATTCCTACGACTTCAAGAGGGGCTCGCCCACCTTCAAAGACCATCCCATTCCGTGCTACATATCCTGCTGTCTTTTCGAGAATGGCTAGAGAAAATATTAGCTGTGGTTCTTGACTGAGGGAGGGTGTCGCACCTTTGATCTCTCGAGGAGGCAGAACAACGCCGGGAGGCGCTTTGATCTCCTCAAGCGCCGCGATGGGATCTCCATTCGTAGCTGATGGAGCCATGTTGGGCGACTTGTGGGTGACTGGATGAGTTGAGTCGTTGATGGAAGAGTAGGCAATCGCGCTGAGGTTTCTGCTTCAACACGCTAAGAGTTGCAGCCTTGCCGAATGTGGCCAATCAACGTGAAGGCCTTTGACTATGGGCAATTTTTTTTTCGAAATGGATTGACTTAATTTCTATATGAAATGTATCCTTCATCTCAACTAGGTGTTATTCTCCTGCTTGCTTACTTTCTTGCTTTAGATCTGCATATATTCTCGAAATCACACTATCACGGGCATAAAGTTAAAACGTTATCACTTAAAAGGTCTATTATCTCTCCTCTTCTAATCTATGTTTCCACCCCCCTCATGCGTGAGCGACCGTCCGCTTGTTTCGTTGGCTGAATATATAATTATGTTCCGTTTGAGGTATTTACCGACCGCCAAACGCCTGGCCATACCCATTATGAGGCGCTGACACGCCGGTCGTAACGCCGTCCGCCCTTTGCAGAATCCGAGCCGTTTCCCACGAAGATGTACATAAATGGTGCTGTCGTAATCCAACCGTTCCGGGTTACTCAAAGGGTCCCGGAATCGTTATTGAAAGTCTCTTCACCCCGCCCTTCTCAACCTCATCACCTGATGCAACTTGCAATGATGAAGTCGACTGTGTAGAATCTCTTGTCGTGTCACGCTTCTCCATTGCCACTTCAAGATCTTCAGAGGCCTTTGCGTCAACAACCTCAGGTGCCTTGGGGCTAGGCATTGCTGCGTCTTCTTGTGCTGCTTCCCAAAGTCCTTCCGCTGTATCAGCCTTGGCAAAGTCTTTGCTAGTCCTCTTTACTGTCTTGGGGGACTTGGCAATATCGACTGGACTTGGTTCGGGTACTGGTGTAATGTCCTTCGGCTGGATTTCTCCTGTCCGTTCAAGTTCTTCGCTGAGCTTTCTCTCCTGTTCCTTTCTTTCATCCCCACTCACTCTTGGGCTTCGTGAGGCGTCTGAGTGGCTGTGATGTGTGGGAACAACCCCTCCACCCATTCGGCACCAGAACATCTGTTCCCTCAGGCGAACACTCTCTTCCCAAGCCGCTTTCTCAGACTCTTCATCATCAGCTCTCCAATGACCATCTTTCAGTATTCGCAAGAAACCTAAGAAATCGCAAGTAGAACGCACGCGGCCGAGGCAATATTTGCACAAAGGATATCGCTGAGCATTTTCACTCTCGCTGGTTCGGAATCGATGGGTTCGAACGTGGTCTGGATCCTTACGTGTTTCGCCGCAAAGTGAGCAGGCAAAGACGAAGTTCTTCGTCGAAGCTGGCATTGGTTCCACGACCAGAGTACCTTCGCAAACAGCATTTAGCACGTTTCTTCGAGCAAGCCAAGAAAGACCTGGCGCCGTATCCAGCCGTAACGTTGGCTCAATATCTTCGGCCAGGGCTCTCTTGTAAAACTTTGTTTCCTTGAGCGGAGTCAACGAATTAGGACCATTTGTTGAGCCCGTACTGACAGTTGAAGCAGGTGTTGTTGGTGTTGCGGGCGAAGAACCCAAAGTTGCGTTAGTAGATAATGAGGAACTGGATCCATTCGTCGGCGCTGCATGGGTTGTCGATTGCGAATAGTTGCTCAAACCTAGCCCTAACCCTATATGACCGTATGAACCGCTTGATACTCTGCTGGTGGCTGGAACGTTCTTAGACATTCGAAGTAGAGACGTGAAGTCGTCATACGAAGAAAGGTCTGTTCGGAGAACTGTTTGGAGGAGATGGGTCAAGCTCGTTGGATAAGTCGGTGAAACGGTTTCGGGAACTGCTGAATGCACTGCGTCCGAATCGTTCACGTTCTCTTCCTTGCTGTCGAACTTGCTGAGACCTGGAGTGGACGGTGCGGTATGATTTGTCTGATCGTCCCGCTCTTCGGTCATCTGCTCCATAACTTGCTTCAATTCTGCAAGCTGTTCTTGGTGCGATTTAAGTAGGCTCTCCATATCCACCAGTTGGGCTTTCAATTGATCATTCCTCCTTTGCACAATGTCATGCTCTTTTTGTGCCTCCTCCCGAGCCGTGATCACCATCTACTGATATCAGCAAAGAAGACACAATCAAGACGTAAGTTCCTACCTTATTTGCTTCTTCAAACAAAGCCGTGGTTAAGTTCTCGAGCTCCTGTTCAATATTCTTCTTCTGGCTCTCAATTTCAGCCTTTTCCTTCCTCTCTTGCTCCAAGCTAACCATGAGCTTGGCTCTCTCCATTTCAACAGTCGACTTCTTGACCAATATCCCTCGCGCCAGCATATCCGAGTGCTGCTGATTTGCTTGCTCAAGTTGTTTTATCTGTTCCCGTGCAGTCTCAAGCTCGTGCCGTGTGGCGGAGAGGGTGTCGTCCAAATTAGTTTGGTGATTTATTGCGTTTATTAGTTTATTACTGAGGGTTGCTACTTCATTACTGAGGTCTGGATGGTGGGAGGGAGTTGGGGGGCGGCTGTCATTCGCGGGGGACATTGTTCGACTTCGAGGATCGGGTAAGGTGCTCATATTTCCATCTTCGTCATCGTAAGGATGCAGATTCCTCGGCGTTGGAATTCCCGGCGCGTTTGCTACCGCGGCCATTGTGTCTTTCAGAGCCGAGGTCGATATGGATTTTGAAACTGGCCTCGCTGGCGGTCTCTGGGTGGTCTTCGAAGAGACAGAAGAGAAAGATCGAAGGTGACTTAAGGAACGATGAGCTGTTGGCTGCTGTGTCCATCCAGCAACTTGGACGAATCTAGGATAACAGAAACATTAGCAAACAACGGGATTGCTTCAAGACTGAAGTGGGTGGGTTGGACCTACTCTGCCATATTATATTGTCAATGGCTGCCCAGTGTTCCCGGCCTCGATAGACTGAGAGACAGCCAGCCCAGTTGGGAAGGAGCCTCGCAGGAAGCCGGCCCAACAACAAAGCTGTCGGGAAGGGGACTGCGAGAAGGAAAGCGCGGCGTCGACAATCAGGCGCTTCTTTGAGCAGTCGTAGGAGTAGACATTAGGTATCCGGTTCGATTGTGCTTGGGAACTCTCACGATTTCAAAGTCTGGAGGAAGAGGTTGTGCAGGAGTCTCGGCCGGGGAGGACGGACCAAGGTGGAGGTGGAGTACGTTGGAGGGCAAGGTCAATTCGACTGGATCCGCACCCACTCTGCTGACAGCCTGGCCCGGCACGGCTTTCTTGGTGGTGAAGCGAGCGAAAGAAACAGCGCGTCATCTGCATCTGCATCTGCATGGGGGAAGGCAAGCACCAGCAGCAGCCAAGTTTGAAGTGAAGGGTGTGAAGGGTGGGATCGCAGGGCCGTGGACGGGCTGAAGTTTTCCACGCCGATTCGACTCCCGACGCCCCCCGGGCGTTTGCACGCCCAATCGCCACACGGCGCCACTTGCAGCCCGTCGCATATTGAAGGATTATGACCTGTGAGATACAGTAGTGCAGTACTCAAGCGTTGGTCTTGCCTGTACGAACGTCTTTCTCTTTCCTTGACTTCAGTTCTGCTCGAAGTAATTGTAAATTTCGCAGTTCCGGAGTAGCTTTCCAAGCACTGAAAAGGGGAGGGGGCATTTTGACTTTGGTTGGTGATTTTCCATCCGAGACTCCAGGTCTGCCCTCGAACCAACACCAGCAGTCTGGCCCCCACTCCAGCTTGGAAAATCTCACAGTTCCTTCCCGGATTCTTTCTCGACTCCTCGACGCTCGTCCTCTGCTCTGCGACTGCAGAGCCCGGAGCAAACTTCTACCTTTTCTTCCGGCTTCCCCAGCTGCAGACTCGATATTGGACGGATGGTTGCCGCTGCTGAAACCTCGACTTCCAACGCCGTGCCACCGTGTTGTAAATTAGTTTGGACTTTCTGTTTGCTTCAAATTTAGAATGGTAATGCTTCGCCCTTTACCCCACGGGAGGATGGACGATCATACTGGTGTGGATGGACAATCTCCCAAGTTTACCATCTTCTCAAACATCAATTTCAATCGTTTCCTCTTTCAAGCATTCAAGAAACGTGGAAGAACCTTTCTTTTCCACACCTGACGGAGGGGTGTTCATGGATCATCATGCGCCTATACTAGTCGGGGTGTTTAAGCTTCTATGCGGACACTGCCATCGTCAGTGCGTTTATGCGCTGAGGACAGGAGAGGGAATGGATGATCTTCGTTCCTTCACTGTGCGCCTCATTGGTCTGCCCCACGATCAGTACAAGTGTATCAATCTGGACTTATGCGTCCCAAAGGTCCATGTGCTGAAGTTGCAGCTCGTGTTCTTGGTGCTGTTCATGGTTACACTCGCAAGTTCAGTACGCATCCGGCGTACACGAGGAAGTGCTTGTGTTTCAGCAAACGGGTGCGAGAAGAACTCGCAGACCCAGTGATCGTGTTCCATAATAACCAAATCTTGTACCACAACCGGGTTGCACAATCGGCAGCAGCCTCTTCCCCGGCTTTCTGCAATTAATATCATGAGAGGATTAAAGATTTGCCGTCAAACGGTAAAAATGGCTAATAGAGGAATTAGGTTTAAAAGCTAGAATATTAACAAAATCCAGACGGCAATTGCTGTGCTATACGGAAACTTGAGGGGCGAATTAATAAGCACCTGACCACTGTCAATGGCTCGTCTTAAGATTTGACATGTGTCGTCTGAGACCTCGAGACGAATTCCAAACGTCAACAGGGGCTGGTTGACAGTGGCCACTTCCGTGACACTTCGCAAATGTCGTCATTCCCTGAGAGTGTCAAATGCTAGTCAGGGGAACGAACCGGGATTCTCGAATTCGGCAAGTTTGGGGAGCTGTGAAGTACCGCTTATTTTGACCGTCTCGGTATCAGCAAAGTTGCACTTGAACCATTCTTGGGCAAAAGATTGTGAGGATTGGGATGGCGACAGGAACTTTTGATTTGTGGTTATTTATACTTGTGCACTTAGGGAGCATCCATAGGCTTCGGACCTTGAACAGAACTCCTTCGAGCTCCAGGAGGCAGCTTGACAGGGCTTGGTAGTTAACATGACATTTGAAGTAATAGGAGCTTCCGATGACCCCATTGCCAAGTCTAGAGTTATAAATTTCTTGAAGATCCCCTACAAAATCCTCTCGAGCGTCTCAATAAGCTCATCAGTCTCTTCCAACCCATCATGAGAAGCTACACGTGATCAAAGTCACGTGTTGGCAGCTCATCTGAAACCCCTGCTCCAATCTCAAACACCAGGCCAACTTGACACACTCCAGCTCCAAACACTAACTGCGCTATTCCTCTTCGGCTCAGTATGATTCCAAAGTTCTGTTCCATCTGATAGGATGAGTCAAGATTCCATTCTGTCAAGTCGTCTGATCCTGCTCATCTATCAGCTCTTGGCAAAGATCTCCAAACATTGGACCAAGAGATTATCAGATCACACCTTTGCCAAGAAAGTAATGTTTGGAGTGTTGGAACTCTTTGATCCAAGGGAGTTGCAAATTCGAGCGATGTGGAATCAGTGAGGTGGGAATGCAGTATTCGAGCAGAAGTTAGGCGCTCTCCTTGAATTCATGGGGCCGTCGTTGTGATATAAGGATTGGGTATCTTCTCTATCATGTTACCTTCTGTAGCAAGCCTGTCTTCTATTCTCTAAACATACATTAAGCTGGTTCTTGTGGATATTTTGTAAACACACTCTTTTCGAATATTTTGCACTTTGTTCCAACTTCAATATCAAACATGGTTTTCTTCACTTCAATCTTTACATGCCTTGCTATTCTTTCCACCACCGTGGTAGCACTCGCTATTCCCTTGGGAACAACTGGCCGGTCTCTCTCCATCAGCGAAGATGGCCAAACCATTTCCATTGACGGACGGGCAATCAATCTCGATCAAGCCGTAACTCGTGCTGGGGTTTGCAGCCCAAGCAGCCACGGGGGAGGAAGGCAACGACACGGAAAAGGAGGGCCATCTTCCAATTCGACTTCAGCAGCCTCGAACAATGCAAAGGCAATCTACTTCCTCACTAATGCCGCCAACAACTCGATCGTGGCCTTGAAAGTGGCAGCCGATGGGAGCCTATCTGATGGATCCATCACATCCACAGGAGGAGTAGGAATGAGTGGTGTTGATTCCACTGGAGCACCAGCAGCGCCCGACTCCCTTTTCTCACAAGGCGCTCTCAAAGTTGCTGGAAATGTATATCTCCTTCTCATTTTTCTTGCATCCCAGCTAACCGCAGCAGTCCCTAGTAGCCGTGAACCCAGGCTCAAACACCCTGTCAATGTTCAGCATCTCCCCTACCGATCCAACCCAGCTCACACCCCTCGGAAACCCCGTCTCTACACTCGGTGACTTTCCCGTCTCCGTCACACTCTCAACAAAGCTATCCCTCGCCTGTGTAGCCAACACAGGTGCTCGCGCCGGCGTAGCCTGCCTGACCATGTCCCCCAACGGCCTCACTCCTCTTGACAAGACCCTCCGTCCCTTCGCTTTGAACCAATCCAATCCCCCCAGCGGACCTTTAAACACCGTCTCTCAGACATTCTTCAACGCCGACTCCTCTGCTCTCATCACCACGGTGAAAGGAGACCCTAGCGTCAACAACACTGGCTTCCTCTCCGTGTTCCCTGTTACCAACGGCGCAGTCTCGATGACAGAAACTCGATCATCGCCCGCTGGCACGGCTGTTCTCTTCGGCACAGCGCTGTTGCCGAATTCGAATAATATCTTCGTGACTGATGCTTCATTTGGCTCAGCTACTCTCTCGCTGGATGCAAAGAATGTTGCGAGCGTGGTAGCGAAAACCAACATCGCGGATCAGAAAGCTACATGCTGGGCCGCTTTCTCGGATGTGACAGGGACAGCGTTCGTGACAGACGTTGCTGTGAACCACCTTGTTGAGGTCGACACAGCTACTGGTGCATTGATCAAGGAGCTGCAATCAGGGAATGGAAACCCGGGGATGATTGATTTGGTTAGTGTGGGGAACTTTGTTTATGCGTTGAGTCCGGGGAATGGGAGTGTGAAGGCGGCCGTGACGGTTTTCGATGTCAGTGGTGGGAGAGGAGGTAAGTTATGGTTCATTCTAAGGGGGAGATAGGAGAATACTAATGAAATATAGCTGCCAAGGAGATTCAGAATTTCAACCCAACTGGTGTGCCGGATAGTGCACAGGGGATGGCTTTCGTTTGATGGTTTCAGAGGCAAAGGAATGTGGTGCTAGGCATATTGGAGTAAGGGGGCAAGAACTCATAGCAGACCAACTTTGGGAGAAGTGTTGTACTTTTATGCATATGAAATTTCAAAATATAAGTCGTGCTCAAAGATTGGCAAATCATTCTCAAAGCCTCAGCAAATACCATTGGATGGAGCATCACGCCGATAGGAAAGACATCAGCAGTATCAGCCAAAGTTTTAGAATTGAAGACAATATAAGAAATGTGACACCGACGGGGCTGTGCTTTGGGCAAAGAAAGCCCGTTCGCTGAGCCCACACCAGCTATCTTTCTTCTGGGAACACTTGTGAGGGCCTAAAGAGAAGTGGGAAACTTCATCTCAAGCGTGACAAATACGGTTCCGTGAAAAAAAATCAGACGGTATTGGGACTATAGCACATATTCCACGGGGAACCATAAAGCACCGGAGCACACATTCCCAGCCAGCGTCAAAGTATCATAGCGTCACCACATCACCAAGCACAGAAATTGGCGATGAATTTAGCTCTCATTCCCTGAGATAATGCACAAAGTCCATGTATCATGCAATGCTAAACCTCTGCCTTCATGATCATCCCGGAAAGAAAACCCAAGCAACTCCCACAGACAGAAAGCTCAGATGGTTGTCTCGTAGGCGATCGGAACCACGGTCTCTGGTACGTTGTCCTTCATCGAGATCGTTCTTGATTCTCGCGGCATGAGGGGTTGTCTCTTCAAGTGGACGTGGGTGCCTTCCTCCTTCGACTTCTTCTTCAGCTCGGCGTTCTTCTTGACTCTGCGGACGAACTCTTCTCTCGATCTGGACAGGGAGACGTGCTCGACTCTCAGGTTGACTCGCTTCTCGATGTACCGGTGCTTGACCTTCTTGTAGATGATGACACCGACAGCACTTTTCGTAACGTTGTAGACGACGCCAGTCTTTCCGTGGTAAACCTTGTGTGGCATACTGTTTGAAGTTAGAGTCCATTCCAATTGTGTCATCTTTTATTAATTGCTTCTAATGTCCTTTCGAAGCTCGATTCGTGGGATTGAGGGAACTGACCCCTTCTGAACAGCACCGTTCGCCTTGATATCAACGATGTCTCCGACTCTGTGGCGTATTAGCATTCGCCCCGTACTCAATGCCCACCTGATCAACTTACTTGTATTGGCGCAAGTAGGTGGACAACTTGATCATACCCTTCTGCCGGAACTGCGCAAGAAGTCAGCATTGGCAAAGAAGCGAGAGGGACAGGGAGAAAAACTTGTCTGGAGAACGCATAGCGCGTTCCTGCGCGGAGACCTGCTGGATGACCCATGATGTCGGTAGGGTGTAGTTGTCGATGGGAGCGTTGGAAGTGGTGTCGCGGTGTTGATGTCGTTCAACCTTCAATTTTCGCAGGTCTCGGCTAATTTTTAGCAGCCACCAAATTTGTTGTGGGTTTCTTGCCCTACATTCTTGCCACGTGATTATCGAGCTAAAGTGGAATTCTAGCGCACTTGGACATTCACAGCGCGAAAATCAAAAGTTGCTGAAGCTTTGAATCCAAGTACAATCTTCAACATCGCCATCGACAATAAAGATCCGCCGCAATCATGGCTCCACGATCTTACAGCAAGACGGCGAAAGTGCCCAGGAGACGTAATTCCCCCCCTCTTTTTTTTGCCCTTCCGCTCAATTTCCTGGCTTTTTGAGGTGTCCTCAGATCATCGATCCCCTCCTTGCTCTTGCAACTTCTGCTACGTAGGGTCAACTTTGCTGACTTCACACAGCTTTCGAGTCTGCTCGTTTGTAAGTTGACCACTGTATTAGAGCTTGCTCTGTACATGTCATTAATTATGTCCTAGGGACTCTGAGTTGAAACTCGTCGGCGAGTATGGACTCCGCAACAAGCGTGAGGTCTGGCGTGTCCAGCTCACCCTCTCCAAGATTCGTCGTGCTGCCCGGTATGGCCCACAGCCTCAATTGAAATGCAGGCCACTAACAATCCGCAGTCAATTGCTCACTCTTGACGAGAAGGACCCCAAGCGACTCTTCGAAGGAAACGCCCTCATTCGCCGTCTCGTCCGTGTTGGTGTCCTCGACGAATCCCGTATGAAGCTCGATTATGTGTTGGCCTTGAAGATTGAGGATTTCTTGGAGCGTCGTCTGCAAACCTGTGTCTACAAGCTCGGTCTCGCCAAGTCCATCCACCACGCTCGTGTTCTCATCCGCCAGAGACACATCCGTGTTGGCAAGCAGATCGTCAACGTCCCTTCGTTCGTTGTCCGTCTCGACTCCCAAAAGCACATCGATTTTGCCCTCAGCTCTCCCTTCGGTGGTGGACGCCCTGGCCGTGTTCGGAGAAAGAAGGCCAAGGCTGCTGAGAAGAAGGATGGCGGTGATGATGCGGAGGATGAGGATGATGAGTAGATGCGCACATTTTCTTTGCACACAGGTGGCTATGGCTTGCATACTTCGTGTGGTTTTGATCACTAAAGCACCGAGTGTAAAATAAAGCTCGAGGCGTTAAAGAGGCATGCATCGTGGCTGAACAAAGTGTCTGCCCACTTCCATCCGTCATCTTCCATCCAGTGATGACTTGCTCCTTCAAACCTGTGCCAATTGTCCCCTGTATCCTCTGCCATACCTGATATGCTGATGCTGCAGTATGTCCAACCAGAAGGATAGAATTGCCACTGAATTTCAAAGCTTTCCAAGGCACAAGGGCTGTATTGACCCAGCATCAACGCCAAAGCCCTTTGCGATTCTCAATTTGGAATCCTCATCTCGTCATACCTAAAGTCAAAGGGGACCTGCTTCGCAAAGTTCCCAACAAGACCCAGGTCACAAAGTTGAAGAGGGCAAGAAATTGGCAAGAATACGGGTTTCCTTATCTAGCCCTTTCACTCGTTCACAAAGCTCTTTCAATATCGGAACCATTTTAAACCCAGTAGCGGAACCCTTTGCACCATAAAGGTCTAGAACGAGGATCACTCTTGACCTCGTGTTGAGGAATAATAGGATTGCATCTGAATCTTCGGGAGATCTATCTCAAAGTATGTGGGCTGAAGCGCTCAACGATCAAGGTACACTCTCCTTCCTTCCTAGCATGAATCCGGATGCCACGGAAGACCTACGAGGTAAGTGTTGCACCTCAGAAACCTCAACTAACCTTTTTACCACTCTTATAAGACTTCTGGGACCTATCCTGCAGCTTCCATTCAAACTGTCTCTTACCTCCAACCACAAATAGCGTAGTCATTCTCTTCTTTACATTTGTTCGGGTCATTCTTGTCCCCTTCACAGGTGTCCTTTCCCGTCCATCCTTCCCAGTGCTTCCCCGCATTTATCTCATCTTGGTCACTCATCTGTACCTCCTCATGGGGGGCCTGGCCTCATTGGTTGCAGGCCAAAATCCAGAGTCGAGATTCCGGGCAAGACGGTAAACGCCGATTTGCGTCTTCGAAGACTCGCTCTCCAGAGTTCTCTAGCAATGTTTGAAAGAGATGAATAGCGGGAAGCACACCATTGAAGTGGTGACAAACGAGAACACAAGGGGCAACTGCCAAAACGCGCTGCGTGCTGGATCTCCGAGTAGGCCATGTCTCTCTTGACACTGAATAGGCAAACGCGTTGGGCAGCTCTGGCTTCGAGAACTGCCTTTCCACTCATCCGCTCAGCTCGGTTCTCTCCTTTGTCACCCTTCTGACTTCTCCGGGGCCTGGCACTGTTCTCAAAGACCAGCTCGTTCTGGTAATCGCTGAATTTTCTCAGACCAGAGGCGACAAGCCAAAGTTGACCATCATCAGACACACTCGCGGTCGAGGAAGTTAGCGAAGCAGTTGCCAATATAATCGTTCTACAGCATCATACAGCAAAGTTGGATCTTCAGATCGAATTCCTACCCCTCTAGACACAGGTAAGCCACCTGAGTCCCAGAATACAAGACCGAAGCTGACACTTTAATGGCAGGGGATAATAGGTTTGTCTCCGATTTCATAATCACTGGCAAGACTTGCTCTGGTCAATCTCCTCACCAACTTGATTGCTGGCTAGGACCAAAGTTGTCGAACCACTTCTGGCAGAACGGACCAGCTCCGAGGATCTCGCTTTTAGGTGCTGTTGCCACCAATACTTGCCAATCTGATACCGCGAGTCTTCACCGCGTCTGTACAATGTCATGGCAGCGTCCCACTGTTTCTGGATGCACAGAATCAAACCACAGCTGCTAATATGGTTGTAGATGATATGCAGAGAAATTGTCAATCACCGGCTTGGTCATGGCAACGGGAGTCGAGACAATCAGCTCCCTGCATTAATATCCTCACGTATCTTGGATCTGACGAATAGCCTGCCCCTTTCCACCGCCGAGCACAAACAAAAAGTGAAGATGGACTCAGTCATACTGAAGGAATTGCTACCTGTCATGTTCTTCTGACTAAAGTCTGCATGCCATAGCTGTCAGCCTGTGAATCTGGTCAAACGAGATTTGATCTGTGGAAAAGAAGATACGACTAAGTCCACACACCGAGAGATGCCCTCTCATAGAACATTCATTCAAGTCGGTTTGCCCCGGGTATGTCTTCTGACACGACACATCCCAACATTACGGTTGGCCAGATCTGGGACACCGGTGTCCTGAGAAGGAGATATACCTCAGAGAGCTGGTAAAACCATTGTTGGCATCTGTTCACTTGCGAGTTGAGAAGGGACCACTATCCTTTGAACTGGGGCGATTGCACAGGAAATGACGACCACATTCAAGAAACTGGAATGTGCCTTTCAACACCTCCTCTACGCTGACAAGCCCATAGAAGTATATTTGTAGCTATTTTCCTTGCCATAGCCGACTTCGATGATACATGGACCCCTCCACTGTATTCGTCGTTTTCCAGACTATAGATATACCAGTCCAGACAAGCTTTCCGTATCAGCTGTGATAAGAAAGGTTGGTACAGCTGTGGCAAAATCGCAATACCCAATATTGCTACCTTCCGTGTCCAGCAACCAGTGCAAGCTATCTTGGTGATTATCTTCGAGGAAGAAGTGTGTCAATGTTCCGGAAATGAACTGCTATTTGCTGACTTACTATCTCTGGTGTACTGGAGAACTCCTTGCTTAGGAAACAAACCCGTTTCTTGGGAGATAGGAGCACGCAAACAAGCCTTTCACGCTCAGGACACCAACGAGAAATGCTCAGCAGACACCTCAATGCTGCTGTCAAGTCAAACTCAAGGCCGATAAGAGGAAGCAGGGTCGACCCCGCCCTGGGGCAGCACCAGAAAATTTGATATTCACGACTGGCTGCTGCTACCCTTACGAAGACAACATGCCCCTCAAGGTCTTCAAGGGTTCCGAGGAAGCATAAAGATGCTGCCAGCAGAGATAATGAGTCTATCAGGAGCGTTGCTGTTGGAAGCTGCGGCACTTCTTGTTGTTAGAGAGCAGAAGAGTTTGCCTTTTCATCCAGCAGCTTGTTCCTTTACGCAGCAGCGCCATATCTCCAGCGTTTTAAAACAAAGGCATTAACACACGGTATCCCAAGATTTTCCTACTTCCAATCTGCTCTTGACTAACATGTAAGACTACAATAGGCTTAACCATGTCTTTGGGCGTTGCTGCAGAACACATACGAAATGATTTTCACGCAACAGGCTGCACCGACTCAATATAATACCGCTGGAGGAACATCGGGGGCGGCGACAGGGCATGTTTGCGGTCTTCCTTGCTTCTTTCTCGAGCAAGATGAACTGAGTGGCTTTGCTGCAGCATTTCCTGCTCGAGATTCTTTGGTATCGGATTCGTCAATAGAAGCGGTATGTTTTGCAGCTCAGCGGCTTGAGAAGAGAGCGCAAGGATCACAAGGAACACATGCGCCTGGAGGACTTGGCTGGGTCCTTCTTGGTACTGTCACGATCGAGCAACGGCTGCTCCGGAGAAGGGCATCGAGTTTCTTCATGGCTATGGTTGAATCTTTGGTCTGCTTCCTCTTTCCAGATGGTGATGAGAACATTGCAGGCTAAGATGGCCCTGCTCCGAAGGTTTTGTGTTCAATTTGCTACCTGATAGATGGATCCTTATAAACCAGTGTTAATCTTCAATGATACTTGAGATTGCAGCTTCCCATTATGACCAGTGATTTGACCTATCTGATACTTTGATGCTGCTGATTTCTTTCCTCCCACTTCCCTTTCCTTCCGAAAGTTGATACTGCGATGCAATGATCCAAGTCCCTCCTGGATCTTGAATGTGTACACCTCAAGCCGAGAGTTCATCTACCATCCTCCAACAAATGCACCCACGGTGCAGCGCCTAGAGAAATATATCTTCAAACAATTTCCTCACGTGGAAAACCTCCCGGTAAATCTGAAACTCAGTGTTGATTGGTCGAAAAAATCCAACCTCCCCAATTTCTGACTATGACGTCGGGGACGCTGTGGTTGGTCGAAAAAATCCAACCTCTTCATTTCCGACCCTGAGAGCTCGAGTGCTGCTGTTGGTTGAAAAAAATCCAACCTCCTCATTTTTGACTGCGAGGGAGCGCTGTGGTTGGCCCAAAAAATCCAACCTCCTCAATTTCTGAGAGTCGTAACCATGGCAACGGCTTCGGAGACCAGCTGCACGTGATGTAAACAGTCACCCTGGAGAGAAGATGGTGAAGGGGGGAAGATATATCTCATCGCACGCAGATCACCATGGAAGGGAAGGCACTTGTGTTTTTTTAATGAAATTTATTACTATCTACTGCAAATTCTGGTGATCCGTCCTCTAAAGGCCAGTTCCAGAACATCTGATGATCATCACTTTCGTCGGCAGCGGCATATTAATTCGAGGTCAAAACAAGCCGCTTTTGTGATGAAGAAACGCAGTCTCATAACCATCCTCCCCAAATACTCTCCCCAATGGTGTTGTCAATAATGTTGGCGAAGAAACCAATTCCTCCAAATCACTTCCGCAAACGCCGGTGATAGAAGTTGAAAGCCAAATCAGTCTTCAACTGCCGTCCAAGGAGTGTCTTGAAGCCGCCAATCTCAGCACAAGGGCAAAAGACAAACGGTGGAACAGGAAACTCAAAGTGTGGTTTTGGTATTTTCAGAAAAAGCAAAGAGTAGAACAGATAAGAAAAGAGGTCGCAACCGCAAAAGGGTATCCGGAGAATTGATGGAAGGTGTTGTAACAACGAAGTAACGATGTGTTTGCCAAGAGAAGGACGAGTCGAATGATTGATGGTGTCTCTTAAGAGAAGATCCAGTCCAAGAACTCATTGCTGTGTTCATCATCATACTCCGCAACGGCACCCTCATCCTCGGCGGCGGCACCATCCTCGGTGAAGAGGGATTGACCGTCGAAGCCACCAGCACCATGGGTCATGTCATAACCGGCGTTGAACATGGCTTGACCGAATGCCTTGGCCTCTGCAATGATATCAACGTTGTCCATAGGAGTGATGGTGTACGTGGGCTCGACGGTGATGACGGTGGCACCTTGGGTGATTGGGGTGGTCGGAGCGGCTTCGGCGGTCAGGGCGACTTTGGGGGTTGCGGTAAGAGCAGCTTCCTTCTTCTTCGACATACGGCGCTTCTTGTCGGAGGACTTTCGGGGCTTGTATTGGTAGTCGGGGTACTTGCGCATGTGCTCGGCCTTTGCCTCAGCAGCCTTTGCGTGCCAGTAGTCGATAACGGCTTGTGGTTCAGCCTTCCAGGCGGCAGCAAGGTAGGTCGCTGTCAACTGTCAGCTTGATCAATTGAAGTCAAGAATCGGAGGACTTACAGATTTCGTTGTTGCTAAACTCAGGATGGGCCTCAACGATGGAAGGATGGAAGTGCTTGCGAAACAGGATCCAGGCGTTGGGTGGGCGCGGAATCTTATCGGCCTGTCGGCGGGCAGCGCGGGCTGGACCAGTTGCGACACCGGCACCGGCAGCAGAGGCATGAGCTTGAGCAGGAAGTGCGACGGGTTGACCTTGCAATTGAGGAGCGCCGGCTTGACCTTGGAGTTGAGGAGCGACAGCTTGCGCAAATTGGCCAATCGCGGGAAGCTGAAAGCCTTGTTGTTGTTGGAATAGAGGGAGGGGACCGAGGAACACACGCGGAGCGCTGCCATCTCGAATAAACGTTGGGACAGTGCCGCCGGTGGCCATCCTGGAAGATATATGTCAGCTCGAGATAGATCAATTCATAATGGGGAACTCACATGTAGCTACCAAGGATGAACTGGTGATCGGCATGGGTCCATGAGCGGAAGGTGCCTTCATCAATTGCGATGACGACATTGAAGTGGCTCAATTGGACCGAGAGCTGGGCCCACTGACCATAGACCTGTTGGCTTGGCATGTTGGCGTTGATGGCCTGTTGGGGCAAACCTGCTTGGTTTTGCGACATGGCGACGGCGACGGCGACAGGGGTGTTGGAGGTCGGTGCGATACCGTGAAGGTTCGTAGTGAGAATGAAGAAGATGGATGATGGGAAGCTTTCAATTGATTGAGATGAAGTTGGTTCCTGACGCAGAGAGAATCTGGGTCAGAAAGGTCGGTGTTGGAGGGTGGAGGTTGTGTCGAATGTTTGGAAGGAAGAGAGAGCGAGGGCGAGATCGGAATTTAATTTATAGTCGCATCTCAGCGTGGGAAAAGATTTGAAGCGAGGAACTAATTGACGGTGAATTGCTTCCGGAGGGGGTTCTTAGACTCGGAATCAGTTCCAACTTGGAATAAATTCCAACTATTCCAACTGTTTGACGAGGCGACAAACTCCCGGAGGTGAATCGGGCTTGAGCTCGCTCCGCTCCGCTTCACTTTCGAGTACGGTATCGAGATAACGGCCTTGGGCAATGTCACGATTGCTCGAAGATCCAATATAAACATGAATTGAAACTTGTCGAGTTCGCCTGGAAATGGCTCAAGAGTAGTCGCCGGCATCAAAGTAAGTAAGCCTTGGGTCAGCTACGAAGTTGGGGGACGCTGAATTGTGTGCAGACCCGAGACAGAACGGTTGAAGAGTAGTATCAAGGATCCTCAGAGACTCGGCTGCCATTCAAGGAGTCACAGACTTCTTTGAGAGCGCAAACCATTAGAGATGCGAGTCCTCGCTCCTCGAACAACTTCAGATCTCGAGCACTAATCTTTCAAGGCTTGGCAAGCTGGGACGTCAATCAGACCGGAACAGCAAGCGAGCAATTGCAGACTCCAATGTGCGGCTTTTGATCAACCTCTGCAAGAATACACGTTCAAGCATACCAGATGGAGCCACGACAATTGAAATAAGGAAAGGAAAGTAGCATGAAGGCTGCAAGAGACAAGAACTCAGCGGACTTCCCAGCTCCAACAACAAGAGCATGAATTGGGGCTTGCATCAAGGGTGGTGTGGATGCTTCTGGTTTCCTTGAAGTCCCGCAAGCCGGATGACATCCACCTCAGCACAAGTGTACTATGGCACTTCGTGGTTGCGAGTTCTCCGAGAGGGGGGCAACCATATTGTGCGAGAATAAGTTGGCTAAGATGCGGTCGTACGTGGCAGTGGGCGTGTTTGCAGAGTAGACTTGGCCGCCTGATTGGGGCTTGAAACACTTCTCAACTACCCCTATGCATTCAAATTGCGCTGGAGTAGCAACTTCATTGTTGAGAACACCCAGTCTGCTGACAAAGGTATTTCCTATTGCTATTTGCAATGGCAAGCAACGAGGGGAGGACCTCTTAGTGAGTGATCAAGTCAACGGAAGTCTGTCCGAGGAAACGTCAACTCAAAGTAACCCTACATATCTTTGCGGGCTCGCTTTGCTTAAGAAAGAGCAAATTTTAATCACGTTATGGGCTCCTTGATCAACCATATGTGAGTGATATGTCTCAGTCTGCAAAATGCTCAATAATCATTTGTTTGCGTCCGTGCATCAGCACTCAGCTGTGAGGAAAGCACGCCTCACAGACTGATGGCTTCTTTTCATCGGCCAACTTCAATCATCAATGCTATCCAGTTAAATGTTCAAACAGCAATGATCCTAGGGAACTGAAACCACAAGTGTGTTGACGAGGAATAAGGCAAGATGACCACGCAATTCTTAACTGAAAACAGAACAAAAAATTCTTTATAGAGAAATTTCTTGTTCCCGTCACGCATGGGCTACACCCATATTTCATTCTTTTTGTCTCAATTGCAACTTTCTCTTTAATCTGGGCAAAGATTATCGACGCTGATTTAATTACAATCCAACGAAATGGCCGCTGAACTCGACGGAGATCTTGCTGCAATGTACCAGAGCATCCCGCAAGTACACGAGAAATTGCATTCCGTATCACTGAATCATGAGAATTCCATGCATAAAATCCCTCGGTCTCAGGCAGAACTTGTTTTATTGGAGACATTTCAGCTTGCAAAACCTCCAACCTTCCAGGTGCAGATGTTGGGACAGAGCTCATTTGCTCGACGAGAGAAAAGATAAGCGCAAAGATCAGTTAATTCATTCATGACATTCAGATATAGGTGGTCAACCATGGCTTCAAATAATCTGTAGCTGACTCTGCCACAGCGTATTACAAGCCCATCTTTCCAAAACTGCAGCAAAAGGACGCATCATCTTTTCTAACAGCGATGTGAAATAACGACCCCTTCAAAGCCAAATGGACGATCGTCGCAAAAGCATATTCCAGTATCCGCGATGTAGTTGGTAAGCAAAGGGCCTCGCTTCTTGCATTCCTGACACTAGTCTGCTCAAAGATTGGCATCATCAATGCAGAAGACTACTTCTGGAAGATGAACTGGAAGCTCGAAGCTGCAGTTGATGGTCCAAAGTGCTGAAGCAGACTTCGTTTCCAGATCTCAGTTACTTCGGAGCGGATATTTTGTACACCAACATGACGCCAAAAGACGTTATACATTTCTGCGCACAGATGTGTTACATTCCCCAGCAAGTCGCCAACCAAATTGCTTGGCGGGACAATTTCACCCCAGCTGGGTCCTTACCAAGGAATCAGATATCTCAGCAGAGCTTGCTGGCTTCGTGCCCAGTGGCCCCACAGCTCGAGCAATCTACGAGTTCGGTCGGGGAAGGAGAAGCAGCAGCCGGCAGCTCACCAGCTTACTCCCCGCCAGTAGGAAGTGGCTTGGCAGCATTTTCGGCACCCTTAAAAAGGACAGGATCTATGTTTGATCTGTACAACCCCACCGGAAGGTAGCATCGACCGTATGCTTCGAAATCCCCAGGAAAGGTGCTTCTGTTGAACCTGTTTCGACACAGTGAACCTTCTGCTAACGTTTTTAGCCCGGGCTGATCCTGCATGAGACGGGTTCTATGGTTTCTGGGACAAGTTCTGAGATTTTCGTCTCTACAACTTGAGAACAGATCAACAGGATTGAGGATATGGTACACCTTTGTATGACATACACACCTCTGCCCTGACGGCTCCTGGAGTCCTCGAGATTAATCCGCGTTCATTGTGCATGGGAAGGACATGTCTTGGGTCTGCATGCGGAGTAGAGTGCGTTGAGCGTTCGAGGGGAGTTGTGAGCAATCATGTTCTCAGATTTGACCAATACAGAAAGAATCATAGATCTTTGCGACCTTTTCTGCGTTGAAATAAAGGTGCATTAGCGTGCAGCCAACAGCCAGGGTATGCCCCTGCCAGTTTTCGCTTCCATGCCACGATTTCTCTGGTACCCTGGTACAAACAGAGTTCATGACTCGGTTTTAGGGTAACCAAAAGTCTGCCATAGCCGTGGCATGGGAGAGTCTTGGGGGAAGATCGCGCTAAATCATATCGTCACATACATTGTCCTGCAGCATCCACAGAGAGAAAAGTGAAAACTAGGCTCGCTTCGCAGTCAATTGATTTTCTGCATCAAGCCAACTTTCAGCCACGGAGCTCAAGCAGGCCCATCTCTGAAGGAAGGGAGACAGCTGCACCAACTCGGTTTTGGAGTTTTGAGCCGGTCTGGAAAGTGGTGAAAACGACGCCCCACGATTTACTGTGACTGCGCCTGGATCATAGAAGATGGGGCTAGCGGGGCTTGGATTGAGCAATTATTGATAGAGCACATCGCATTTTTCTTCCTGGTGCTTGACTTGCTTTTTCGTGTACAGTTTTGCATGTCCTGTTCCTTCATTGGATAGCACAGTGTTATAACAGGCTTTTGCGAAAGACCACCACACGGCGGACGGTCCTTCTGTTTGAACACTTTTGTAAAAGAGAGTAGAACGTTTATCAATAATGAATTCAGTTGCTACCCTGTGGGAAAGGTGGCTTATGTTGAACTTCAAATGCAGCAATAGACTCCCGGCCGGGCAAGTCAAGAATTTTTCTAGTTCAACATGCCCAGCAACGATGACAGAGAAGTTGGTTGTTGTGAGATTGTTTCAAAATGATACTTGCTTGGCGTTTCAATGATGAACAAAGGATCCTCGGCCCCAGAAAACATTCTTACCAGCCTCGGAAAAAATGTTTCTTTCAATCTGTAATTCTTTGTTTTGACTTGCTTTCTAGTTCTTGCAATTTTTCCATTGTCGAAAATACTCGCTAATCTACCGTACACTCACCAGGGCTGAACCACTATCTCGCATCCAATCTACTCCTGATATGACACCTTCCTCATCTCACCCAGCCTCTGCCTCGCTGCCGCCAAGTTGTTCTCCAGCTGCAAGATCTCAACCTAAACGTAGGCATTAGTAAATATCCTCTTCTGCGGATAGTGATCACCCATACCTGCTGCTCCATCTCCCTGACCTTGAACTCATGCGCTCCCAATTTCGCGTAATCCACTCCGTCATCATCCTGATCACGGTCTTTGATCATACTCTGAACTTGTCTGACAAGTGCTCGGCATGCTGCCCCAACAGCTTTGCTAGCTTGTTCCAGGGACTCTTGACTCTTGCTCATGAAGCCTGCCTTCACTCTGCTGGCCGCCACAAGCTGTGCTGTCGAAGCAGCAACATCATTAGAAGCGACGATCAGCTGCTCTGGAGTATTGCGCCCGGAGAGAACACCGTCCGCAGTCTCAATCAAAGTGTTGGTGGAGGAAGCCACGGCCTTGGCTGCTGAGATAAGACCTTCCGTCCAGCGATTGTTCTTCTTGTAGAATGTGCTCTTCGAGGATGTACCACGACCAGCTTGGACAATTTCCTGCTGAGTCACAGTTGCTGCTTTGATCAATCTCGCAATTGCGTTTGTAACAGCAATGGCAGCATCGAGAATCGAGTCATGTATGCGAAGCTCGTAGGTCGAGTAGCCATCCTTGGGTTTCGACTTGAGCTTGGCAAGCCTCTCAGCCGCAGCGTTAATAGCATCGGCAGCTTTGTTCAACTCGTTATCAACAAGATCCCCCAAGTCTCCCTTGTTGTTAGAGAGCTTTCCGCTGTTTGGAGCAAAAGCATCCACAAGCTTGCTGAGCTTCTGCAGGTTCATTAGCACTTCGTTGTTGCTGTTGATGACTACATCAGTCTTCTGCATCGGATCCATGCCGTCGAGTCGGAAACTTTGAAGACCGCGGAAGAACTTGACGGTGGAGAGGGCGGACTGGCGAGCGCCGTTGACGAGTTGATCAGCCTTCTTGTCATCGGTGGCAAGCCGTGTGAGACCCTTCGTGTTGCTGAGGACATCTGCAATTGAGCTAGCAAAGACATTGATTGTTCGAATGATCTCGGCGTGACTGCTATTCGGGCCATCTGCGATGAAGTTGTTGAAAGAAGTGGCAAATTCCATGGCACTCGATGATGCTTTCTCAAGCTGTGAGAGCACATACGAAGGCGTTGCATTCTGGTTCCCGGCTTGCATGGAGGAATCGAGCTCATACAGAGCATCATCAACACGTTGAACTCCACTCTGAAGGACTGAATCAATGATGTCGTTGATTTTGGCAATGTTTGAGAGGAGCATGGCGTCAATCTCTCCATCCAGTGCTGAATCTGTCGCACCTCGGGACATCTCCAACTCATTGAGCTTGATCAACGTGTCATCCAAGCTTTGCTTGTAGACCTCGAGCTCGTCTTCCTTCTCCCGCAATAAACGCTCGGCATCAGAGCCACCCTCGCTATATTTTGTATGAACATCCTCCAGGGCACGGGACTTCTTCCGAAGCGCTTCTTCAAGGTCTGCCATCTCGCGGTTATATTTCGAAAGCATGGAAGAAAGTTCATTGCCCTTGCTCCGTTCCAGATTATCAGCTCGGTCAAGAGCCATTCTCAGCTCTCTCTTCAGCTTCTCAAGCTCCTCCCGATTCCCACCAGCAAGACGGTCTTTGTCATGCAAAGCTCTATCTCTCTCTCGAATCATATCAGCTAGCTCGAGATTTTTGGTCTTGATTTCTCTCTCGAGCTTTTCCCTCTTGTCAATGGCTTCCTGCGCCGATGCGGCCTTCAGCTGGACACCCTTAAACTTCTGCAACAGATCCAGATGCTCCTGGCGCAACTGCGAGTATAATTTTGCCAAGGCCTCGTATTTCGTCCGCCAAGTGTTGACTTGTTCTTGAAGAGCCCTGATCTGGTCATCCTTGCTGCCAATCTGTTGTCCATAGCTGTTCTGAAGTTGGGCAAGTTCCCCCTCGAGAGCCTTTATCTTTTGGTCATACTGTTGCAGCATGAGCTGATCCCGAGCATATTGTGCTCTAGCATCAAAGTTCTCCTGCTCTAACTGTGCCATCCGACCTTGTGTTTGCTGCTGAAATTGTTGAGCCAGTAAAGCCTCCTGATCCCGCCTTTGCTGTTCTGCTAGCTGCCGTTGCTGCTCCTCAAAATCGCGTTGAGCCTGCAGTTGAGCTTGTTGTTGTGCGTAAAGCTGTGCAGCCTGTCGCTCCTCCAATACTCTCTGCTGCTCCTCATATTCTCTGTTCTGCCGTGCCTGTTCATTCTTCCAGAATTCTCCGATGTCGTCTGGCTCATCTACCTTCGGCGCTGGAGGGGGTGTGATTTGTCGTTCAATTTCTTGCTTAGGACGTTGGGGTAGGCGTGGGGCAGATTCGTCTTCGGAGAGCAGGTTTGGAGGTTCTTGGGGAAGCTTGGGGACTGTGATCAAGCTTGTGAGATAGCGAAGGTTGGAACATTCATAGTAGAACTTGACAAGGCGATAGTGCTGAGCATCATATCGTTGTCTAAGTGGCTCTAGAGCGTCATCGTCGCCAGTTGCTGTCAACTCGTTAGGCATTGGGCAGCACATGGTAACAAGAGAACCCACTGGTGTGCATAGCACGGAGCATGCTTGTGATGAATTTGTAGATTCCGTAACTTTCTTGCACCAAAGGAACCAGAGCAGATATCCGGCACTCGTTATTACCTCCACTTCGAAAATGCGAGAATATCAGCTTTTGAAATTGCTCGATTTTATCTTGAAGTGTCATCAAGTCGGAGATTGTCTCATAGCCTTCATTCGGATCATTGATTCCCTTCAAACTAATGTATTCCTCATACTCGAATGTGCCATTGAAATCTGGGTGTTGCGAATGGAAAGATAGTTTTGCAAGCAAGAAATGGACATATTCTCTGATCAATGGGCCATATCCTCGCAAACCTTCTCCAGACATGCCTCGGTTCAGACTGTCTATCCAATTCCGGTTGGCCATTGCCTCTCGTAATGTCGATGGGTGGCCTTCTTGCAGGACCTTGTGGACGGTAATCAAAGCTTTGAATGTCTGCACTTCATCCGCCAGGATGGGCTGCCTGTATTCGGTATCTCAGCGTCAGCCTTGTACTCTGTTTCTTTACGAGCCCTCGAGGCGCTCTCTCCAGGGGGCTCGGAAAGGTGCAGAACCGTAACAGGGCTACAACATTGTTCTACAATAACAGGGAGATGAATGAAATGACTAACACTTTCATGCCGGCCCAAAAGGCCCCAGAGCTTTTGTGGTCCCATGTGTATACAATGCAGCTTCTGACATGCTTGCGCTTCGGAGCCGTTTCCTCGATACTCGTAGCTTTTCGAATATTGATCGCAAGTTCGCCCTCGGACCTGTAGTAGGGGTATTTCAGCATGACGAAGAGAGCACAAGCAAAGCCATCAAAAGTTGGGGAAAGTGATAGCTCTTGAGGCAACAGACTTGGTATGGTCAATATTCCGCGTAGTCGCGAGAGACGACATTCTGACAAGCACTCAGCGCACACAGCTGATGGGAATAATGGATAAGGACAAGAAAAGATGAGCAAAGAGAATGTACTAGGTGGAAAGAAAAGTTGAGGTGGTTGTCGTAGGCGTTGCCTGGTGTTCATCGAAATATTACTGAGGGCTGCCAAGATATTAGCGTGGAGCTGCGTAATGGGGCGCAGGCACGCTCTGGGAGGTAACGTGACGCGATAATCTAGTGGGACCAGGATTCTGGGTTGTCGAGTCAGGTGGAATTATGGAAGCATGGGATTTGGTGGCAGAAGAGCTTCGTTTTCGCGGGTGTTTGTTCATCATTGGGCTAAATTTTGACTATTCGCCATGTAATTTCATGAGAAACTCCTCGTCATCTCTCATATCTCAGTGAAGTGTTCCATATTTTTACACCTTAACTTTCCAATTGCCCCTGGGCTGCGTAAGCCACTTAACTCCAACAATAGGTCGTCTAGGAGTCCAGAACGGCACCCACCCTCATAACGCCTTAGATCCATGCTGAATGCGTATTAACTCCACTACCGACACCTGATGTTCCTATGGAAGGCCCCTTGGAAAGTTACCCAATTCCAGTTTCAATGTCTTATCTCTCTATCATAATCCAGCATCCTCATCAACAAATGAACTCTTAGCCCTTGCCTCTTCCTCTTGAGCAGAAACCCACGACGGAAGCCTGGGCCCATCCTCTTCGGGGCTGCTTGATAAAACTCGATGAGCTGGTCGTCTCTTTGGAAGGGCTGGAGGTTCATGGAGAGAAATTTCTTGCTCCTCCGCCTCATCCACATCGTCCACCCACGGTTGAATATAACTTGGAACGTGTTCAATCATGGGTGTTGTTGGTTCAGAATCGCCAGCAGGGGCCTCAACGACAAGAAGGCCGTCATCTCCATGATCAACATCCTGTTTGGGCTCTTCTCTACTTGGTCTCTTCGGCAACGGGGGTGGAGGTATGGGGTGACGTTGGATATGAAGTCCATTCGCTTCAATTCCTGCATCTTTAGTCTTGGTAGGAATATTGGGAGGAGGAATGGGTTTCCTTTTTGGCACAGGCATCGGAGCCGTCTTGGTCTTCTTATCCGGAGGTGGCAGAGGAACTCCTGGCGGTGGGAGGGGTTGGCCACGCCCCATTACCAGTGGACGAGGAGGATCATCTGATGGACCGTCTGCTTTCTGATCGCCATGGCGTTGGATTGCATTCCAACCCCATTTCTTTGCCGTCGCTGCTGCGTTGCTTACAGCAGCTAAGGACAATCGTTTCGTCTCAGCCGTAGATGACTTTCCAGAAGACGCAGTAGAATTGGTATTCTCCCGTCTGAGATCACGCCCGAGTGAGCCAAAAGATCTCGTTGATGGTGCTTCTGATCTAAATGAAGCATTACTCATACTTGCTGGGCTTGGAGGGTATGAGCTTGGATTCGAGAAGGGGTTCGAACTCGAGATATTGATCGACGCCTGCGGCGTCAAGTCGTTTTGGGTGTCCTTCTCGGACTGCTCTGACTCCCGTGAAGATACCGAAGACTGACTGCCAGCTTTATCGATTCTGGAAGGTCGGGATGGTGAACCCACAGGAGTAGACGTCTGCGAGAGAGCAGAAATCGCAGCCATTGCATGACTGTGCTCTGGAGGGGTGGAATTTGATGCCTTAATGGCGTCGGCATTTGTAATATCGGTGCTGACAAGAGGGCTGGAAGTAGTGGCGAATGATCCTGATCGAAGAGCTTTAGGCTTCTCCGACGAAGGGTGTGTCTCAATACTTGTAGAGGATCCACTGGATTTTGATTGACCTAAGTTCAAACCGAGATTCAAAACAGACTTTGCCCCTTTCCTTGCATAAGCGGTGTTCGGTGGTGAAGCATCGATCAATGGTGTGCTCATGCTCTTTTCAACATGAGGAAGAGCCATAAATGATTCTTCGTTGTCATCTCCAGCTTCCAGATGCGCCACTTCGTCCACGTCGCCGTCTTGAGCTGCCGCAATCTCTGGATCTTCAGGACGCCCAGGTTGAGTGTCATCAGCCCATATTCCACCTCTCCAAGGCTTGTTCTCGGTATGATAGAATGGGGAGTCATCCCAGTTCGGGAAGACGAGGCTCTCGGCGATGACTTCCTTGATTCTGTTCTCGATTTGGCGCAATATAACTGTATATGTAATCTGCCTTGCACTGACGATTGGTTCAATTGTCATGTCAATCTTAGGCATTGTCTGAAAGGTTAACCACAGCCGGTTTGAGGGTGGTGGCTTGATACGGATCATTGCATGGCCTTCAACTCTCTTCACCACTACTGCTAAAAGCAGATTGACTTCTCTTGCTTTGAACCTTGTCCCGAGCTCGATTCGAGCCACCGCTGCGACTTCTATTCGGAAATTCCCAGAATATTTCACGTCAGCCTCGACAACCAATTCTCCATCCACTGTCAAATCCTTGAGCCGTGGGTTGGTGATGACTGGCGCTGCCTCACCCATGTCTATATCCCGCAGAGAAATATTCGAGAGGAATGACGGTCTCTTCACCCGAGAAATCTTCTTCGTAATCTTCGACCTGATGAAATTTGAGACTTCGGAAGTTTTATAGAGAGCCAAAAACACCCTCCCAATTGCGGCATTGATCCATCTAGTCTGTAGATGTTCTTCCGACGAATGTAGCCTCTGTACCAGCGTTATGATATCCTTCACATCGTATTGTATCGGTATCGGGGGTTGGTATTTCTGTCCAGGGTTCCTTTCTTGATTCCGTAGAAGTGTGAAATAGAAGTCCTCTTTCATTGAGCAGTTCTCTGAGAAGAGATAGAAAGGCTTCGAGGCCCGGCCATCAGGCGTGATCTCCCCAATGTCTGTTCTTCTTGAAAGACACAACGCATTTCTCTTGATAAACAGCTCCCCCTCTGGTGTCTCGTCGCCCCCAGAATAAACCGAAACTTCATGATGTGCCAGGGAGATGACATGTCGGACTTCCAGCTGCTCGTCGTCGTCAAAAAGCATCAGATGGCCGTGCCTGTTGAGCAATTAGAACTGGCCCAAGCAATTTCGAGATACTGGAGTGTACGCCCATACCTAAGAACAACATAAAAAACATTGCCACCTCGTTTCTGTGGTTTACCAACACCTTTGTTATCTAGAGGCGAGTTGTTTGACTTGCGGTCGAAGATGCTCCTGTACATGCTCTGATATACACTTGGGCTTGCAGCAGACACTGTTGCAGACCCAACAGGCGTGTTCCTCTCGGGGGGCTTTGCGTTGATCCCATTTGGCGTGTATTCCCGAGAAACAGAGAAGTACGCAGCTGCTACATCAGCCTCGTGGCCACTCCGTGGCTGGAACTTCTCCCCCAACGTCTTCTGCGCCCGTTTGATAGCATCAACATCATCGCCAGGCTGAACAATCGGGCCCGTCTCATCCTCTCGATATGCAGTGTCGTCTCGGATGGGGAATGTCAGGTAAGCATGGGCGAGGATTGCTATGACGATCAAGGGAAGGAAAGTAAGGCCACCCAGAATGTAGACAAAAAGGAACGCCAGCAGACCACCCATCATGGCATCTCATCTGCGACTCGATCAAAGATAAGACGTTGTACAGCGGGCTGCACATGGAGGCAAGGCAAGGAATTGAGGACAAGGTTGAGCTTTGGAAGTCAGTCGCAAGGTCGGCTTCGCGAAAGAGGCGCTGAAACCAAAATAAACAGTCAGCCAGCCATTAACCTTCACACGTGCAAGAGTAAAAAAAATATGACACTTGGGAAACTTATTATTTGATCCTCTTATGAATGTAAGAAGAAACTAAGTGCGTTCTTGTCCCCAAGTGAAGAGGATACATAGGCAACTTGGAAGTTCCGCGGGGTTGGGAGGACGGCTGATGACTGAAGCACCCTTTGACTCGACAACATCTTGGTCAATTGCTGGATGGAGTATTCGTGAATCACATGTTTCAATCCAGCTGGGTCAATACCCTAATCTCCATAATCTTGATTTAGTGTGGTAATGCCACTCCTCCGGCCATCTCGCTTTGCAAATGCTTTAGATTACTGGTCTTGTGAACGCCAGCCTTGCCCATAGCCCCAGCTACCAATCCAAATCACCCATATCTACCTTCAATGTCGACAGCTCCTTAATCACAGGCTCCACCATTCCCCTTTCCGTCTTCAGCCTGGCTTTCTGACGTGTCCTTGTATAGAAGACTGGGCAGTCTTTGCTATCACATTTCACTTCGTCCAGGGGCGATACCCCAGAGCAGCTTTGGCATACTCTCTGCAGGTCAAGAAGCCTTCTTTCCGCCTGATTGACTCTCGTGCGCAACGAAAGCAGAGAGGTTGGCTTGTCTGCCAGGCATTTCGGACAGATAGCACCTTCCACCTCGAGCTTGACCTTGCAGACTAAACAGGAAGAGGACTTCATGTAAGATTCCAAAGTCTTCTTGCTGGTGGCAAGTTCTTTCGAATGGCCCTGAAGCTGCAAGTTTGCATCAACGCGGCGAATGCGCTGGACTTTGGGCATTTCATCATACCAATTCCGTACGTTGGCTCCAACAAGATTGAAGATCCGCTCCAAGGGAGGGATGAGGTTCTTTGATATGTAATATTCCGCATCCAGTTCGCAGTGGTCGTTCTCAAGAAGCTCTTCTGGGGCGACGCATCGATCGATCAGCCTCGCCCCTGGAGCCCCAGTAATGACGACGTAAGGCACCCGTTCCCCATACTGAGGTTCTGCCCGTGCATCTTCCAGCATACGTTTTGTACTGATGAGGGCCCCCGGGGGAGGGGGACCTTTGTCACTATAAGTCCCTAGTTTCACCTCTCTAGCAAAACAGAAGTCTTGCACAGACACTGATCCCTTCATGATCTTTTCACACTGCTTCTGGAAATAGATCTTCACGTCGCTTAGATCAGCAGTCCGAAACAGAATCTTTAATGCCTTTTCTTCGATTTTTTGCTCTGCTGGTGTGCCGTCTCGCCGTACAGTTTCGATTCCCTTCGCATCGAAATCTGGTTCAGTCTGGTTCCTGCTTTCATACTTAAAGCCGACGTAGCGCTTCTTTGCCAGGAGGACGCAGGGAAGGTAGACCTTTTCAAATTTTAGCTTTACAGGCCGAGGATTCATGTTGGTAACTGTCTTTGCGATCTCTTCACCTATGTCGAATGCTTGATCTTTCGTGCGACCTTTCAAATAGACAAATAAACTGTCCGTATCGCCATACACCACTTCGGCACCCCAACGTTTGACCGAATGAATGAGCGCAATAGCCTTCTCGAGCGTCTCACGCCCAGTTTGAACAATGCTATCAGCAATTTCAGAACAGGGCATGCGGCCTGAGAAAGAAGCGGAAGTATATCCATAAGTGACATTAGCTATAAGTTTCAGTGCCAATTGCCTGTTGTTGAGTAGACGTTGCAGTGCCTTGTCGTCTTTGTCGACCTTCATGCCACTCTTAACCATAACCCGAGTCTCAAGAATCTCGCCCAACATCTTTGCAAGGAGAGATTTCCTAATCTCTGGTTTTGTGTACATAATTCCGTTTGGGGCAATATTGATATGGTCTTTCAGAAGCTCAAGCAGCCGCTGCTGTCTCCTGAATTCTGTGAAACCCATCTTGTTCGTGCCACGCCAATTGACGACTCGTCCAAGGAAGGTGGAATAGCAATAGTTGTAGGCAATCATAACACTTGGATACAAGCTCTGGAAGTCGAGCACCAGTAGGGGGCTATTGTAGAAGGCGCTTTGAGGTTCCATGACCAATGGCAAACACTCCAAAGCGTTCTGCCCTCCAACTTGCTTTCTACTTGGGGACACGAAAAGGAAATTCTCTGGCTTTGCAATCCGGAACATGAGGGATTCGACTTTGAATTGGGATCCACGCGAGAAGACAGAAAAGAAATCGACGCCGAGAAGACGTGCTTGCTCACTCGTCCTTGGGATCAACTCATTCTGCTCCAGGATCTCCAAGTCGAGCTGCACTCGCGATACATAATAATTGACCGTCTTAGCCAGATCTCGTGGCTTGCCATTTGTATACCATGCTGTCAAGTCGGCCCAGCTGAAATGGGGAACTCGGCGATGCAACAAGTGGAATGCAACATTCTCCATCGTATATTGAAGAAGATTGAGCTCGCTCCTCATTGCTCGCCAAATGTTGATCATATGCCTGCCTGTCACACGTATCGTTGAAGTTTGATTGAAGCCCCACGTGTCATTCTCCTTGCCAAATCGTCCATGAGATTGAGCTTTCATACGTGAGAATTCATCGCAGAGATTGTAATCGTACTTAAGTCGTGCACGCTCAATCAGATATCCCCAAGAACCGCCATGAACCTCGTAACCAGTCAGGATGTCTGGATCAAAGCTCCGAACAATCTCAACCAGTCGAACGATCAGGTCTAGCTCCAACGTCTCCTCTTGGACCTCACAAGCAACTTGTTTGCCAATTTTTTGTGCCATAGAACCGTCCTCAGAGAGTGCCACAATCCCAAGATGTGTGCCTTCAGCGATGCCATTGCTCTCAAGCCCATCTTCGTCCGATTGCAAGCACCAAAAAACGCATTGTACTTCATCTTCCTCCGGATTGGGGACGAAATTTCCCCTTGTGTTGACATGGACTTCTAGACTCATAGTGCTCATGTATTGTGCTTCATGTCTAACGCTGGTAGTCTCTTGATTCTGCGTGTACTTAAAACCATGCTTGTCTTTCTGCGTGGGCCCGTCAATCTGCGAGAGCTTGCCCTTCTTTTCAGGGCTCCTTGTGGTTTGGGGTCGAGCTTGAGCAACCCGTTTTGTTGAAACAGCAGCAGCTCTTTCTCTTTCGTCGGTACGAGACCACTGTTCTACTTCCGCATATGTGGGCGGCGGTTGTGAAATTTCCCAACTAAGGAGCCCACAATTGCGCCTTTGAATTTGGTAGCTCTTCTCTTCCTTGACTCGATCCAGTATGATCCTAGGCTTCTCCCCAACGCTTGCTTCAGAAGTACCAGTGGGATCGAAGCCAGGGAGGAAAGGGACAGTCAAACTCTCAAGCCTAAACTCTCTTCCAGCCCATTCTCGTGCCCGCTCAGGTACATCCAATTCGTTACTGTAGAAGGCATCTTGGTAGATCACAGATGGAAGGTTGAGGTCCGGCATTGTTGAGACTACAGAAATCTCAGATGGTGGAAGCTCACTTATGGCTAAGACTACGTCTCGGTTGTCCTCTCCGAATTGACGTGTCATTTTCTGCACGACGCCAGCTATATAGGTCGAGGGTCTTGAAGAGCTCGATTGAGCTCCGGAATCTATCCTGGTTTGTCGGCTTGTATCTTGGGACGATGGCAAGAAAGGCTCAAAGGAGACATGCTTCGCCGTAGTGGAAGGACTGGGTTGAGAAGCGCTCTTTTGGCTCAACCGTAGAATGGTTGATGGGTCCTGCGGGTCCTTGACCACTGGAAACAGAAGAGGGTGTGTTTGGGTTTTATCTATGGTTTTCAGTGAGTCTTGGGACGACTTCTTATTCATCGAGCGGGAGTTTCGAGCCAAGCCACTAGCCGTAATATTTGTTGGCTTCGATATTGTCGCAGTGGCATCCCCCAAATTAGTTTTCAAGGAAGGATGTGTGGAGTGACTGGCCGTGGGAGATTCATGGACGACCTTTTGGCGTTTGCTCAGGACACCAGCAGAAGAGGGAACTGAATATTCCAGGCGTTTACGGTTCATCCCTGCTTTGTCAATCGGACTTGTCCCATCTCCGCCTTCAGAATATGCCGAATGCGCAGCTCCAGGCTCATGACCCAGGGAATCTTTCCCAGTGCCAGCTGGTCCTAGTATGGCATCGAATGACGAACCTGCCGCGTCTCCTAAAATGTCCGGATCTGCAAGGTCAAGAAATTGCTCTCCATGTTGTTCGCCAGCTGGGCGGGATTCATCGTCAATGTCATGCTCCAATTGTCCAGTGTCCTTTGAATCGAGGTACATTTCCTCCACTTTGTCGCCTTGCGTGTTCTGGGAAAGCTGGATCTCTCTCATTGCCTCTTCATCAGAGTCGTAAGGAAAATCGTCGTCTTCGTCATTCATAAATCCGATTATCCTTTTCTCATCTACCTCTCTCTCTTCCGTCTCGTCAGGTTCATACTTAACACCTCCAACGCCAGCCCCAGGAGTCAGCCCTAATGCTGGACGCAAATTTTCCGGGAAGAGATCTTCAACTGCTTCTAGAGCTGTCTTCACCGACGACTCAAACGGTGTTGGCCGGACAAAAGTATTAAATGAGATTCTTGCGCCATCGCTATTGCGCTTTTCGTCTTGGATCAGGGACGTAACCTTTTCTCTGTATTCTTCCTCATGGATCCAGCCTCCTGGTTGAGAGTTTCGGGGATCTGCTGACATTGATACCATAACTTCGGGGGGGAATGGGCTGCTTCCTGGAGCAGGATTGGACATCCGTGACTTGCGCCTGCGTGTTTCGTCTCTCCAGAGACCAGCCATGCTGTGTACTAACTTTTCATCCGGAGCCAATGGGTTAAGCCGTTCAACGAAATCATGATGAAGGGGACGCGGTTTGACATTTTGTCTATTCAGAATGTCTTGAACGGAAATATCCACCTCGATAGAGCAATGACTGACTCTGGGAAGATTAACCTCATCGGTGACCAGCCCATCAGGGATCGAGCGGTCATGCCAGAGGTGAGAGAGACTGTCCATTTCCTCATATAGAGGCACCGGGGCTCGAAATTTGACCTTTCGACAGTCGATATACCCACACCCGTACAAGTTGTAGTCCGTCATCCACTGAAGGAGATATTGGAGATGTGCTTCATAAGGTTGAAACACCTTCTTCATGACAACACCTTGTCGCAAGAGGTCTGCTAGTCGGGTCATAACCATAGGGTTCAACATGTATATCTTCAGGTAATATCGATATCCAACATGAAAGCCATAGAAAGGAACTCCTTTGACCAACGTGATCCGCGCAACAAATTTGGCATTGCCATCGTACATATTCCGTCGGTAACTGACTGCAAGTGCAAAGTCAATTGACAGATGGAGGCGATGAATGTAGACCCCAACTGGACATATGTCAGTCCGCGCAAAATACTGTGTTCGTGGAAACATAACCCACCTTCATCTTGAACAAGACTCCCATTGTATTCGATGTAGAGGTACGGGAAAGCGCCATGGATATGCGCGCAGACCTTTTGTCCAGTCTCAGTTGCTCCAAACACCCTGATAACAGGTACTTTGGGCTCCTTGTTTATTTGCGAAGGGTGGACATTGCTCCGGAGAAGAGGGTCATAACACGTCGGGACACTCTGATAGTGGTCGATGCAGTTAAGCCGTACTCGGAAAAGATCCATAGCAAAGTAACTCGTCAGGGAGGACGTAAGGTATCATCAAAAATAACAGACATGGCTCGAGTTGTTGAAGAAGCAATGACGATAACATGTTGCTTAAATGTCGTGTTTTGACGCGATTTAGGCGCGGGATCACGAGACACAAGGATCGGACTTACACACCATCCTTCCCCCAATATTTTGCCTTCTTACTCTCTCGTACCCACAGCCGTCAAGATGCCTCCAGCGGGTGCCCAACCTCGAAAACCGAATGCCCCTTCAGCGGCGAACAAGGAAGCAAACGAATACATCCCCTCCTTCATCTCCAAAAAGCCTTTCTACATAGGAGATGATGACGACCAGAACGACTACCTCGAGCACCAACGGCTTCAAAAAGCCCAATCAGATCAGTCGAAATGGTACGATCGAGGTAAGAAGCTTGGCCCTGCTGCGACGAAGTTCCGCAAAGGCGCATGTGAGAATTGTGGTGCCATGACACATAAGACGAAGGAGTGCTTGAGTCGGCCCAGAGCTAAAGGTGCGAAGTGGACAGGCAAGGACATACAGGCTGATGAGGTAGTTCAGGACGTCAGCTTAGGATGGGATGCTAAAAGGGATCGGTGGAATGGGTACGATCCTAAGGAGTACAAGGCCGTGATCGACGAATACACGGAGTTGGAGGAGCTCAAGAAGAAGGCAGTGGCTACCAAAGAGGACGAAGAGGACGAGGGCGAGGATGGTGCGAAGTATGCAGAAGAATCAGACATGGGGAGACAGCAAAGTACGGCTACGAGGCAACTTCGTATCCGGGAAGATACGGCAAAATATCTTTTGAATCTCGACCTGGACTCTGCAAAATACGATCCCAAGACAAGATCCATGGTGGACAGTGGAGCAACTGCGGATACAGCTGCTGCTTTGGTTGCGGAAGAAGGGTTCATGAGGGCCTCAGGAGATGCTGCGGAGTTCGAAAAAGCTCAAAAGTACGCATGGGAATCTCAAGAGAAGGCGGGAAACACCAAACTACATCTTCAGGCAAATCCTACGTCCGGAGAGTATTACCGAAAGAAGGAGAAAGAAGAGGCGGAGGCAAAGAGACAAGCCCACAAAAAGATGTTGCTGGAAAAGTATGGTGGTGAAGTCAATCCAAATGCTGCAAAGCTTCGAGATGCTGCCGTTATCGAATCCGAGAAGTACATCGAGTACGACGAGTCTGGCGCAATCAAAGGCGCTCCTAAGAGGGTGGCAAAATCGAAGTATCCGGAGAATGTTTTGATCAACAATCACACATCAGTATGGGGCAGTTGGTGGGCAAATTTCAAATGGGGTTATGGCTGTTGTCATTCCACAATCAAGAACTCATTCTGCACTGGAGAGGAAGGCAAGAGGGCCTTTGAGGAGGCTGACAGACTTCGGACAGGCGGTTATTTGGGAGAGGGAGAGCCAGTCAAGGAGATTGAATGGCCTTCTAAGGAAACTGTCGAGAAAGCCTCGGAGGATATCAGCAAGACGTTGATGGCTAAGAAGCGGACCATGGAAGAAATGAAGGGTGGAGTTTCTGAGGAAGACATGGACGCCTGGAAGAAACAGCGGACGGGCTTGCACGACCCTATGTAGGTGTTGGGGGAGAACCCTTTCGTATTACGGATTATTTCAGACCCTTCTCCTACGACAATCTCCTCTCCCGAAACAATCTTAATCTAGCAATGCTAACTACCCCTAGGGCCAAATTCTTGGGAAAGGATGAACTGTTGGAGTAGTTGCACGATAACTGCATTAACGAGGCGTTACCTGGGTTGCATGTCAAGGAGTTCTTCGGGGATATTAGAATTTTGATATTTAAGCTCTATAATCTTCTACAGCAGCCACTCTCTGAACCCCCTTCTTGAATTTGTAAACCTCACCTGTCAACCACGCTTGCTTGACCCCGCGCTGCTTGGTCTTCACGACATAAACAACTGTTCCTTGGAGTTGTTGCAAGTTTTGGAAGCAAGATTATTGATCTTCACACTTCAATCTCCAGTCCAATCGCTGCTCCATATGAAAGTCCCACATCGCCATTGCGTGTTCTTTTCCTTCTGACCCGAAGGTCCGAGTGGCCGTGGACACATGTAAAATGATCTCCCACAGTTAACACCAGGCTTTTTTGTGACGAAGCTCACGCAGGGCTCGTTGTGCTCGCATCTCGGGACAATTCGTTTTCCTAAGAGCTTAGACCAGCTCTCCTTAACGACTATAGGATCAATAACACTCTTCTGATCTGCAAGATTGAAAGCCTGGCTAGGAGAGTCATTCTCATTAATCGAGACCGAGTCGGAAATCGAGGGAGCTGGAGTTGAAGGATTAGAGGCTACGACCGAAAGATTATCAGACTCGTGATCGATTGTCGACTGGCTGTCACTCGCACCGTCCAGTTGAGGAGTCTTCGGCTTGAAAAATCCCATGAGACTACTCTGCCCCTTTCCCGGTTGACCCTTGCTTGCTGTTGATGTAGACTTGGAAGATGATGAGGACGAAGCGGTTTTACCACGCTTCTGGGGTCTGGCAATAAGAGAGTTCTCATCTGATCTCTTTACTTTTGGCTTTGCGGGACTGGGCATCGATATTGGCTGGGAATCCATAGAGAACGAAGAGGTTTTCGTCATTACAGAGCTGTCAGTGACCTGTGAATCGATGTCTGCAGAAGTTTGTGCTCCAGAAGCGTCTTCCACTGTGGGAGTCTGTGAACTCTCCCTAAACTCTGCTCCATCTTCACGAGCTATGTTGCGTCCAACGGACTGCCGGCCGCCTTGGCCATGGCTTGCGCTCTTTCTCTCTAAGGAACTTTCTCCCTTCGGTAGTGGTGGTTTCTTCGAAAACATGTCTCGAATACTTCGACGGCGATCGAACTCAGGTATTAGCTTGGCGGACATAGGAAGAAGATCTTTGGTAGACCACTCGCGCTGCCGGACACCACCCTTGAACATTCCAGCGCTCATGATATCTCTGATATCAACCTCCTCTCCTTCAATCTCAACCTTTTGCTTGAAGATAGCGTATACCGGACAATGATCAGAGCCCATCAGACCTTCCTGAATATTAGAATCGCTGAACCAGTCCTTACATCCAATACTACAAAGGACATAATCGATCCGAGAGCCAAAGTTCCCCGGGCGAGCATTGATTTTCTGTTCCCAGCAGGTGAACATACCCTTTCGGGTTGGATGGAAACCTCTGCAGATGTCCCATATCACCGGTGCCTCTCTTCCTTCATCTCGTTCTCCAATGACCTTGCCACCGATGAGTAGTTGATTAAACAGTCGCCTAGCAGGTGTTGAGATATATTCCTCAAGTGTTATGCCGTGTTTTCTAGCCTGCTCTTCGGCCTTTGCAGTATCCATTTCTTCTCGAATGATGTTCATGTCCCCAGTCAAGAAAACTCTCTTGCCAGCAGCCGTCAAATTGCGCACCCGAGCATCCAACGCGCTCAAGAAGCCAATACGAAACTCGTCTCTTGTTTCATCTCGGTTCGCCGGGCAATATACGCCGATGAGGACAAAGGCCGGGAATTCAAGAATGACACAACGACCTTCTGAGTCCAAAGTGGCAGCATCGAGACTACAGTCAGAAAGCTGGCTTAGGGCGGGATAGCCGCCAATCTGTTCATCCTTAGGCAAATTGAAAAAGCTGGTAGAGGAGTTCGGAGGAGTCAAGACACCGGTGATGCCTTCTTCAGCACGGATAGGCGCGCAGACTGAATTGCGTGTGTAGATTGCGACCCCAGAGTACCCTAAATCATAAAAGTAAGCACTGCGGTCTCTCGTCGTGCGTTTTGAAGAGTCTTGTACCCTTCTTGTGTTTCGGGAGACTGAAGAAGACGTCCCATCCAGGAACCAGAACCATATCATCTTGGAGATCCTTGCGCTGTATCTTCGTCTCTTGCATAACCACAATATCGGCCTCAAGAATTTCAAACATTGCCTAAGAATAGTCAGAGATGTTGCAGGTGATCAGAGGAGCCAGCAGAATATACTGCAAATGACCGGTCCTGGCGCCATGGCTGGTAGCCAAATGGATTCCTGTCGATGGCTTAGCTGCAGCTGGATCGAACACCCGGCAACATACTAACCTGATCCCGTTCACTGGGAGCTATCAGCACACAGTACAGTGTCCGGGAGGACTTGATGACTTACCATTCCAGGTAGTGATTCGAAGACTCCGCCGCTCAGCCATGTTCAAGATCCCAATGAGTGCAGACGCGAGTGAGCTCGAGACATCTCATGCTACTACGCCGTCACAAGGACCTGATGCGTGCCAGCGTCGGAAAGCTCGAGTGTATGAACGAGGTGGAACGCGATCGATCGCCAGATCACGTGGACACTAGGATTGCTCGGACCTTGCCGGGCAGGTCACTGGTCGCTTCTTGGAGAGCTTCTGAACATACGATTTCCTTGTTCCATCTTTCACTCAGCGATTGGACCACCAGGACAACACGATGTTCCCTCAACGAACGATGCTACGTACTTCTCAGCGCTTTGCTTCTCAGCTACGCTCACCAGCGGTGCGCACGCCTTTCCAACGACGATTCGCAAGCACCGAGAGCTCTGGATTTGTTGGTGCCGAGGACAATGCTTTCAACCGCGAGAGAAAGGCAGTAAAGGACCATGCCGCTGCTACAAGTGGTGGGTAATCACGGAAGATCTGGGGTGCTTTACTTCACAAGCTGACTTGAAATACAGATCTCTGGCGCAAGTTGTCAATCTAGTAAGGAGCCGTCGAAGAGGGCTTTTGGAGCAGGAACAAGCGGAAGAAGGCTGACTGCTGCAGCGTTACGATTCCTTGCTTGATCATTGCCGGTGTCAATGCCTACAACCTGTGGAATGAGCATTGGGCACATTGGGCGCACATGGAGCCGTTGGAAGAGAGACCTGAGTACCCTTACCAGAACATCCGAACAAAGAACTACTTCTGGGGTGATGGAGATAAAGTAAGTTAATCAAACACCCTCTCAAAAATTGGTAGTAACTTCTCTCGTTCCAGACCTTGTTGTGAGTACTTGCTTGCCCCTGGATGAAGATCCCTCACCCCGATGGTGACCAGGGGAGGAGTCAGCAACTTTAACCATGCTAATTGATTGAGCAGCTGGAATGACAAAGTCAATCATCACAAGAAGGATGAATAAGGAATTGAATTATCAGTGCAGTGAAGACAGGGCATGGGTGCATCGGGCTCCAGCTGGTGGTTGGAGATAGACAGGCTGTACATTCTCCTTGAGTCCTAGCAATATCAGACATTGAAAATCTTGCGGCATTAATCTACCTGCCGTATGAAACGGCTAGGAAGATCGGGAATTGAGAGTTTTGAGTTTTGTGATGAAGCTCGTTGCATAGAGTGCTAAAACTGGTAGCTCAGTGCACAACAAGGTGGGGGCCATAGTCTGCTTATGCTCATTGCTTTTCTACAAAAACGGTTGAGGCAGGCGGTATCGACCCACATAATCAGGTGGGCTGATACAAGACATCAGTCTCGAACAGGTCTTCTTTGAAACAAGCATTCGAAATTTATAATCGAGCACAAAAATGTGTATGTTATGGGCAGCAAATTATACATTCCTTTTAACATCTCATCGTGGATATCATATCTTAATCTAAGCAACCAGTGCGGCCTCTTTCTTCAAGTCCAGGTAGGCACTTGCATAATCATTTGCCAATACCTTTTCCCCCACAACTCTCATTATTGTTGCTTTCTTCGCCATCATCTCACACTGCCCCTTGATATCTTCAAGAACGGAATATTCGTTGAAAGCCCTGTCAATGAACTCCAAACAACTTGTTAGGTTCTGCTTTCTCTTCAGGCTATCCTTGGCTTGCCCCGCCATACCCATGTATGCATTGACGAGGAAGGAATAGAGTTGGGCATTCAAGGAGCAATTTTCGCATTGCAAGGCCCGCGGTAAGATTGAGATCAAAATTTGGGCTGAGGCCTGAAACTCGGACAGCGATGTCAAGATGTTGGCAATCACGGCCATCGCACCCCATAGAGCCGGGATAAGTCTTGCTCGCCACGCTATGCTAGCAGCTCGAACGGCAACAGAGAAGCCCTTTTGTGGGCGTCCGCATTTTTCTTGCAGTAATGCTTTCATGGTCAGGAGTTTGATTCTCAAGTTGATGTCGTCTCCATCTTCCTTCATTGCAGTAGCGAGCTGCTCAATCTTGGTCATTGCACGACCGTAATCTGTTCGTCGGATGAGATAGTCGATATGAAGAGAGTTAATCTCAAAAGACAGGTCTGGGTCAGAGTCAGCTCCGTTGGACTGGAGAAGCTGTGATAACAATTGATCCGCGCCATCCAGGTTATTTCTGTGAAGATCGCGCTTCAGACGAAGAATGCCTCGGTACTTTAGCCAATACTGGTTAGTTTTCCACGATCGTAGGGAGTTCACATCCAAACTCTCCATCTTTTCCATGGCTTCGTCGTAACATCCCTTCTCAGTAAGCAGATGGGCAATTCGACCTGTAAATCTCAAGGTGTCGTCGAAGAGGGCATAACGGGCATGGCAGCTCAAAAAAACGTCGCAATGCTGCCTCGATAAGTTGGTAACTCCCAACCGTGCCCATAACGCAGAGTACATTGCCACCTGTGGGCCCATCATGCTCTTCATGTTCTTGTCTACTATGAGATGCGAGCTTTTCAAGATATTCTCAAAAATGGTCGCAACACTTTCGCCATTGGACATGCCCAACTTTGCCTCACTAAGAAGCGAAGAGCTCCAGAGTGTCCACATCCCAGTCTCCTTGGCCTTTATTCGAAGAAATGCTAGTCCTTCTCGTTCTACACCAAGCATATTCGTTGACTCGGTGCCTTTGATAATATTGGGGTGAGCCTTGCCAAAATGATACATCCAGTTGAGGGCGAAATTCAGACAAGGGTTATCCTTATTTTCCCTGGCAGTGGAAATAGTTTCTAGCATGGCAGCTACAGCCTCGTCGTAACAGCCGAAATCTGCTTGAAGGACGGCTAAGTTCATAAGAGCGTATTGGTAAAAGAGGCGGTCTCTATTTTGCATGGTATAGTCGAAGTACCGATGAAGGTTGTCAAAAGATGTGGGATAGTCGCCAGATCTCCAGGAGTCAAGAAAGCTGTTAAGTATCAGCCAGTGATCTGATAATTAGAATTACGGGACTTAGATGCTTACTTGAGATAATGAGCCAAGCTTGGAACCATGATGCTCTCGTCAAGAATACTTTTAAACTTGTCCTTCACCTCCATCGGTATTCTACTACCAATTTCTGAACGACGCCGTCAGCTTACGACCTATGTGATATGGCGATGGACTCACTTTGCATTTGCTCCACCTGAAATTCCAAAAGCTTCTCAATCTCATCAGAGCTGACACAGCCCTCATCCGTATCTTCCAGGCTCAACCCACCATATGCAACAAGCTCCAGCATTTCGGTCGCCCCCATTCCCCATTCTTCCTCCCCATCAGCCAAAGCACTGTCTCCAGTCCATCTCCCGAGGGCTCCATGCCTCCTAGACCAGTATGTTTTCGAGGCCTCTCGCCATTTTCTAAATGCAGTCCATAGAGCCAAGGCATCACCAAACCTCAGACGCTCAAACTCGACTTTGGACCTCCGTACGAAGCTTCCAAAGGGCGATGAGCGAGACAACATAATCATATCCTCTGATGGAGGAGGTATGCCCATCTCGCCATCTTTTTTCAAGTCGTCTCGACTCTTCGCAAGCAGATTCGTCCGTCGTGCAAAGAACACATGTAAAGCGTCCAAGCTATCAATGTCCCATATCTTTTTGAGGAAATGGTCCCATAGTGACCGGCCAGGGAGTCCAGAGGCTGCAGGGTGGACAGCCAGCACGGTTTCGAAAGCTTTGAGATCGAGAAGGAAGGGCAGAGACTGCAACGAGGCCAGGTCTCTGGGTTGTGATTTCAAATTGTTCGGAAGTAGCTGGTTGAGGATAAAGGACAGGATCGGTATCGTGGAGGAGGTAGGCACAATTGCATCAGTGTACAGCTCGACGAGAGCCAAGAGGCCGATTTTCGAAGGCGTTAGAAAGCGGGTCATGGCGGCTGTCTGTCATGTCTGTTCCCGACTAGATAGAGAGTGTCTCCATTCTCAAACGGGGGGCGGGCTGGACAATGGACATCGTTTTCGAGGGAGTCTGCATTTGGAAGTCGCGTCCAGACGCGACTGCTTGACCAGGCCCCACCAAAAAGCCACCCAACTCCACCCCTCAGATGATTACAGTATTGATGTTGGCTCAACACACGCAGGCAGAGATTTATCGCAGAGTATTGCTACAATTTCCGAATTGCTATTATTTATGAACAATCTTGTGTCTGCTGCTGAAACAAGCGCTCTTCTACAGCATTTTCCTCAGCAATGATTCACATCCTCTGCCTCCCTGGGCGTGCAAATGCAACCACTCTCCTTTCCTTACCTTCTCCAGATTGCTTTACCCCAACATCTCAGTAAGCACAACTCTCCGAACGCCAAACTGTTATCTTCGACCAAGCACCACATCCTAGTTTCTTCAACATGTGTACCAAAACCGTCGAAAGACCTGCCAGATGCGGATGCATTTCGAGCACACAATGTTGCAGCAATCCCCGACACTTGAGGAGAATGGGGTGATTCTTCTCAACCAGGGTTGCAGCAAACACCCTTGTCCTCGAAAGCGGAGGACGACATGGAGATTTGAGAAATGGCCATCCTGCGAATACTGCTTTAGAAAGGCCGCTTCGGGCCACAACAACATCCATGTACTTGGTTGAGTTGCAGGTTTTGCTATGAGCTGTGTGTTCCATACGCACCACCAGCACATAATCCGAATCGTCAGGCAACCCTTCATTGCTTCTGGTTTGTAAATAGCTTGCAATCACGGCCGGTCTTTCCTGTCCTTCTCCTCGTTCCATCGTATCTTCGCACCATGCTTGCTCTTCAATTGCCCCTCTTCAACCCTATCATCCTCCTTCAGGAACTCTTCTCCTAGTTCATTTGTGGCCCATATCCTCTCCACACAGAGCTCGAAATCTCCCGGAATCCGATCAATCAAACCAATACCCACGGTTCTGACCTTCTGCCTCAACAACTCCGTCTGCGGCTCCACCACAATGCCGTGATTCGTTCTCACAAACTCATTCCACTTGATCAACACCGTCTCCCATTCGCCCGGCCTCCGTGCATACAATCTGTGCTGGTGTAGATCCGTGGGCACGATACTTTCCGTTTGCACATTAACGAAGTACTTCCTCCCATCACTCTTGATTCGTAATGCCAGAAAGGCATAAGGGTCTATGTCCCATAATGATTTCCCAAATATTGTGGGCGGTCTATCTTTTGTTCGCCATGCAGCATAGCCCGTTCGTTGTATGTGTGGCTTGTTGACTGGAAGCTCAATTGATATGCTGCCGTGGAATCTGGCGTGTCCGTATTTGCTTTCGGATGGGGATGGTTGGAGTGATGTGGTTGGAGGTATCCAATCCAGATTTGCTCGAGAGAAACCGCCCACATCAGCATCTGACATGAGTTTGCATGCTTGTATGGAATCGGGATCATGGAAAGCTGTCAGGACGTAAGGTTTCGTGGCATGTCGGGTGCCTTCTGCTTTCAAAGCTGCAAGACCTCGGTCAGTCTGTATTCAGATGAGGAGGAGCTTGGTTGCAAACCAATCACGGATAATCGTTTGAACTCATCAATGCTTCGGCCAATAAAGCCTCGTGCTAGGAGACTCGGAGTTATTCTCATCGTAGGCTGGCCGTGCTTTTCTTCCTCCCAGTCAGCGTTGGTATAACAAACTTCAAAAAGTCAACAAAGGTATCGTCATTACATGAACTCGGGACTCCCCGTTCAATGCCGATCTAGTACTGTACCCTTGTCAGCTCCCGAATTGGTCTAGCGGGCACGGACGTATTGTGAAATCATGAAAACTTCGGAGCACCTTCCATCTCTGATACTTTTCCCCCTCGCAATCTTCTAGCATCTTTCGCACAAAAGGGTTCCAAGAAGTCTCACCCATAAGCTGTTCCCATCAAAGGATCAAGAAGGGCCGATGGACGATTTGACAAGACAAGTAGTCGAGTCTCGTTATGACGTTGGCAAGTCACCAACATCACCAACTTTATCCGCGTTCCAGAGTCCCTTGCTCTGAAACCAGGTCCTTCCTATCACTGCAGAATGTAGAAAGTAGAAAGAAGCATTGTTTGAGATTCTTATGAAGAAAATGTCACATGAGATCTACCTGGAGGAAGTGGAATGGTCCTCACGTGCTCGTCTAGAGGTAGATCATCGAAGCGAAGCCCCTATTCCTAAAAGTTGACATCAAGTGAACCAAGATGAAAAAAGTAAAGAGGCTTTTAAGACGTCCACTCAGTCTGCAGCTTCTGGTATAGATATATACCTCATACAGTCCTCTGACCTGTTCAAACCTGGTCAAGGAACTAGTGCACATAAAGACCAAAAGAAATTTGTGGTCTGTCCAAGATAAGACAAGGAAAGAAAGCTGAGCTTGTCATACGAACTGGACTAGAGCTTGGCTGGGCGCTGGACTGTTATCAATGCAAGACAGTCTTATGCAAAGACTCACTGTGCAGATATTAAGAATTGCTCTGAAACTTTAGGAGTCAAGCACACCAGTGCTTTCTCAGACCTGTTCTCTTGCACCAACTCTGCACTGGACAGTGACCGTAACAATAAATAAGGGGCACGAATCTGGTGTAAACATATACAAATAGACCAAGCGGTCCAAAGAATTTACAAGTCAACATAGGCCTTGAGTTGGCACCCTCTGCTCTGGTCATTAAAGGCAACACAGCAGCAAAACCAGGCAGTATCGGCTACTCTGAAGAACATGTCGAGGCGCTCGCAGATGTCCAAGCACATTAGACGAATGTGGAGAGCAGGATTCAAAGTTTGCGTGGAATTTTTTGAAACATGGTGGCCCTGGGACGCCGTATTTGGTACTGCCCCCATTATATGCCAACTTCCAGCAGCCTTCCGAGTCTGGGGGGAGACATGGAAAGCTCTGCCACCACTTTATTATTCTCAGTCCCTTGTAGACTTGTGGAAGCCTAGTAGCGTGCACGCTTTGCTCTGCCATTTGGTTCGACTGATGAGAGAGAGTAACGATGAGGCGATGTGGTAGGTCTTTTAGGTATGGAGGTGTTTTGGAAGGTCGTGAACCATCAAATCTCATTGAAGTCTTGATAGTGGAAAGAATGACAGCTTGGGAAAGTGGCTTCCAGCCTCTATTACGTGTTAGTGCTTTGTTATTTATGTTGGGTCAAGAAGATTTGCATGCAGTTCTGGGTTGAGGTTGATGCGTTGCATAAGCACATCGCAGCACAACATAGAAGTTCCACTCAACTCTCCTGCCTGTAAACTGTCATGCAAGGTCCCAAGGTCAGATTGGACGGGATTCCCAGTCATCCTTGATGTGAATGCTCCGCATCAGCTCGAACGCAGTCCCAGCACAGGTGGATGTTTTTAGATCATTCAAAACCGCCGCATCGGTCTCTGCGCCGAGCCAGACTTTCTGCTCCTTCCCAAAACAGGCCAAGTCCATCCTCAACAGGCGAGTCTAAGTGTTTGTTTGCATCGAGATCAAACACTCGAGCATAAATACTTCGATTTTCGCCCAGATTTCGAATCTTTCTTCCTTCAACTCTGTTCTTTCCCGCACCCACCAAGCACTCTCGACCCTCCGCACATCAATCCCCAGCACCATTTCCTCCATTTCCCATACACACTCATTACCAATCCACGCTTTATTCATTCAATCCAATCACTCGTCAAACAACATGACTTCGCCAACTGCTACTCCTTCCGCAGCATCCTCCAAGGTCTTCGGCGCCAGCCCAGCTTCTTTCGTCAAGCCATCGCCTGCCAGCACCTTTAGTGACAGCACTACCAGCGATGCCGGTGGTTATCCCAAGACTCCTGGTCGCGAGAACGATGGTACGTATCTTGAGATCCCTCTCTTGATCATGCTTTTCATACAGTAGTACTGTTGCTCCTCTCCCTCAATACGGTCATTCGCACTTTCGATTCATCTTCATCGTTGCTTTCGCACGCACCCCCTGCCTTCCACTTTCCCTCTGGTAACAAGTGCATACCATCTTCATGTTTACATCACAACACTCTCTTTTCATCACATGACCATCCAACCCATACATAAATCACATGACCTCCATTCCCTTTCATCACAAGACTTCACTGCATCTCAAGACTTCACTGCATCTCAAGACTTCACTGCATCTCAAGACTTCACTGCATCTCAAGACTTCACTGCATCTCAAGAGACTTCACTGCATCTCAAGACTTCACTGCATCTCAAGACTTCACTGCATCTCAAGACTTCACTGCATCTCAAGACTTCACTGCATCATCACAAGGCCTTTCAATCCACCACGGTGTGTATCTTGCAAGCGCATCAATTATACATTCAAACCGTTGGGACTTCCGACTCCTGATCTTTCCGAGACTGTCTTTCCACACCACATCTCCGCCTGCCCACAACACCAAACTTGGTGGACAATATCCAACATGTCTGATTCTCCCTCCCCTCGTCCTGTTTATCCCCTGCTTGAGGATTCCAATTTTTTGGCCATGAAACTTATCAACATTATCTATTGGTTGTTTAATTGAGAGCAAGTTTGGATGGCAACAGGGAGAGGCACATGAAGCGTTATTCTATCATACATTTCATTCCTCAGGAATTTCCGTCTTCAGCCACAGTTGTTGACAAAACCACCAACGTGCCAAGTTGCCCCTGCTCCTTCTCCCGCTATCAATTCTATTCAGCCCGCACCTCACTTTTCTGTTGCTTCCGAGGAGTTTCTTCTGGAGTGCATCTGATCTCAGGCTAATTTTTTCTTTCCAGAAGGCGTCTTTTTAGGCTCTGTTGCTAAGCTGTCCATCAATGATGGAAACTCAAGCACGATCGAGCGTTACTCTCCTCCGTTCGTCCGCAAGGGGGTTCAGGCCAGTGTTGAGGACCCGTTCACCACCACTTCTCGTGGCTCCCCCCAGGCCACCCCGACTGGTCCGAAGTCCAAGGGTCGTGCTGCCAAGAGCGACAACTGGCGATCTGGATCAAGCTCCGGCTCCAGCGCAGGACGATCTTCCCCATCGCCATCTCGCTACCTTGTGAGCAAGCGTGGCCTTGATATATTCGTCAAGAAATATGAGTCCGAAGATGACGAAACCGAGTTCTACCAGCAAGTCGCTGTCGCTGCTGATGCTTCCCGGGCCCAATCACTCTTTCCCCCAGCTTGCTGTGTCTTCGTTGCTAAGTAAGTTCACCTCTAATCACACTTCGCTTTCGCTTTCGCTTTCGCGCTGACATCCTTGGAAGTCTTCTTCAATCCGAGACCGATGAGTCGCTTGAAGTTGCAGTCACTCAGGTCTTCCGTGAGTTCGGTTCTGTCTGGGTCAAGATCCGACGTGATGGCAAACAGATGCCTTTCGCATTCTGTCAATACCGTGTAAGTCATCTCTGCCTACCCTTCTTCCCAGTGACCCGTTCTCATCACATGTTAGGAGCCTGAGCATGCCGAGCGTGCGATCCGTGATGCTCGCGGCCGCCTCATCAATGGTCGTCCTTGCCGCGTCGAGAAGGCAAAGGCTCATCGTAAGTTATTCCTCTCACCATCAGGCGTCACGAGAGCTGACATCTGCCAGGACTATTTTTTGTTGAGCGCAAGTATGGCGCTGCCGTCACCCCGGACGAGGTCGCTCACTTGCTCCGTGGATTTGGTCAACTAGACTTCATTCGGCTCGCAACCCCGGTTGAACTCGCTCAGATGAACCTCAATGAGGGAGTCCTAGTTCAATTCAAGATGTATGATGATGGACAAACTGCCCTTCAGGTAAGTAGTTCTCTGCCCCACAGCTGTTGAGGATCGAGGCTAATTCCTCAGGCATACCGCAACCACCATGCCTACAAGATGCAATCTATGGCCAACATGTGCTCTCCCACCCGCTCTACTCTTGTAGGTCAATCAAACTCGGTGTTGCGTCGGTATCTTGAAACCTACGAGGTCGACAAGCGCTCGATATTCCTTGGCAACCTGCCAGCTGAAATCGGGGAGGTCGATCTTCATCGGGGTTTCGAGAAATACGGTGCCATTGCCAAGATCTCTCTTCACAAGAATGAGTCCGTGGTCGATGGTAGGTCTTTCTTGGCTTTTTCAAAGAATATTTGCTAACTTTCAGCAGCTACTCAAAAGCACTGTTTCGCTTTCATCGAGTTCAAGATGGATTCTTCGGTTCGCCAAGCTGTAGATGAGATGGTAAGTGAATTCATCGTCAGAAAACTGTGTCCTAACATGTGAATAGAACCAATCGAACTTCAAGGGCAAGATCATCCGTGTCTGTCCAAAGGACACTGAGGGTGCCAAGTTGCATCGTAAGAAGAACCCAGGCTCAACACCTGCTGCCTCTTACCAATCTCCGCCCCAACACTCGGTTCCTCAGCAGCCAGCCACTCCCCTGACTCATGCCCCAGGATATGGCTCCCCTTACGCCTATCCGTACGGTAGTCCGTACTACTCTGCTGGCTACTTTGCCGATGCTCAAGGACAGCACTACCCCGCCTCTCCTTACGGTTATTCACCATTCTATGCTTACACGGGCAATCCGAGCTACGCAGCTGGCACCTCCTCCACCACCGATGCTGCTAGCAGTCCCAATGGCCAATCTTACTACGGATACTATCCTCAGTTCCCATACTGGGGTTATTCTCCAACTGCCCAGCAGCCGGCTTACTTCGCTCCATCGGTCAACCCAACTGTTACTGGCGGTGCCCAAGAGGATCGTTCGGCCACCCCAACCCCGACCGGACAAGCCTCCACTGCTGAGTCCTCAATGGAGTCCGAGTAAGTGCGCAATCTCCGAGCTTTGGCGGCTGACTTGCTCATCGCTCGTCTTCGTGTCTTCGAGAAGCGGAAATGGCATTACTTTGCACGATCATGTTTTCTTTTTCGTTGTCCAATGATACCCATCGAGCGTGTCTTCATAATGGTTCAGACGCCAGACATGCCCTTCACCCCAGCGCCTTGTTGCTCCTCGCGTTGGATGATGATTCGTCACAGGATACACGGCTGGGATTTCTCGCCTCTGTACCAAAGATCATGTAGCGTAGCTGAGAATAATGACGAATGACTGCAAGGAAACCTCTCCGCGATCCATTGAATGCGATACTGAAATTCATCATCATGCAGAACAGTTTTACTTACCTTGGGTTAACACCTCATCTCGTTAATCTTGCCATGCTTCGATCTCCCATTGTCGGCTTTCCTGGCATTTGAACTCGTGTTGATCCTTCAGCGAAAGGAATTAATGCAGGTATCCCTTCTCCATTGATCAGCGGTACGAATCGACTCCCTGGCCCAAAGAACAGCTTGACTCCAGAGCAGCTTCTCATATCACTTGATATATCCCTCGAAAGAGAATCAAGGAAGCCCGAGGAGGTGCCACCGGGGGTAAGGAACCGCTTGAATGTCAGGTCAAGCCAATGCCAAGTGGCTGCAACTTGTCTCGACTAGCTTTCCATTTCAGTTTAGATGGCTATATAAGTATATACATCCCCATCAAATCCATGCGCTCCACAAGTTTAGCCTTCTCGGATGCTTCACGCCCCGCCGCCAGGAGTGTTGAGCGCTGCGATTGGGTCTCCTTTTCCCCAGTTTCAAAAAGGACCCTGCCAGCCTGCGCTTGTGGTGCGTTGAAGCATAAATGTCTGTGCCCCCCTTCCGGGGAGAGTAGAAACCCTCGAGTGGAAGCTTCTCAAACAAAGAAGCACAAGCAGCAGAGGCTCTGACTGTTTGGTTCTGAGGAGCGGCTCCCGTGGCAGACGCCGTAACATAACATCCCACTCAGCACAGGGCAGGGCAGGGCAGGGCAGGGTGCTTGATGAGCGTGGTCACGAAAAGACTGCTGAGATAAGATATAGGGCGGAGTGGTGTGTGGAGCCAAGTTGATATCAAATATCAGATAATGCACGTAAAGATCGCAGAGTAGGGAGTTGCATTAATGGTAAAAGAGTTGATTAAAGCTAGCTAGAAAAGAACTCAGGTGAAGTGTGAGAACTCCAGAATATGGGTGCACAGAGCCTGACTAAGCACGGCGATCGCGCTATGCCTAAACAAGTGATCTCACTGCAACATCAGACGAGATGAAGCGAAGAGGAGAGGAGAGGAGAGGAGAGAAAGAAAGGCTGCAGTTACTTGAAATTTGAAGCAAACCGCAAGCCAAGGAGCGGCCGCGGCGTCCACCCCACAACACCGACACCCCCAGTCGCTGACCCAAAGCTGGCCGATCAAACGCAATCCATACCGACACTTGCGCACGCCAGCAACAGCACCGCCATGGCCAACGATAATAATCCAGACCGGCTGCTCTCAGAGCCTCCAGAATTTCCACCCCAGCATGAGCGCAAAGGAAGTATGTCACTTGGAGCCGCGCCGAACGCGAACGGAGACGAGGTGTCTCCCATCAAAGACGACTCAACCGCTGCTGCTCCTCCGCCAGCTCAGCCCGACCCCAATGCAAAGGCCGTTCACGATGTGATCAACTCGGAGATTGGTGTAGCAACCTTACTGAACCGTTTGAAGCAAAGCATAGCCTCGGCAAAGGTAAGCAGGCCTAGAGCGTCCTCGAACTGTCTTAGCTAACACATCATCTGTAGGAGTTTGCTATCTTTCTGAAGAAGCGGTCCACGTTGGAGGAGGAGCATTCCAATGGGCTCAAGAAGCTCTGCAGGTTAACGACTGAAAACGTTCGAAGACCGGAGCATCGCCATGGTACATTCCTACATTCTTACGAAGAGGTCATCAACATCCACGAGCGCATGGCAGACAATGGGGACCAGTTTGCCAGTTCACTGCATCAGATGCACGAGGATCTCTTGGAGTTGGCCTCTAACATGGAGCGCGGCCGCAAGCATTGGAAGGCCACAGGGCTCGCAGCTGAGCAGCGAGTCGCTGACATAGAGGCAGCTATGAGAAAATCCAAAGCCAAATACGATGGTCTGGCAGAAGACTACGACAGAGCAAGGACAGGCGATCGCCAATCAGGAAAGATATTCGGTTTGAAGGGTCCCAAGTCTGCTGCGCAACATGAGGAGGACCTTCACAAAAAGGTGCAGGCTGCAGATGCGGACTATTCATCCAAGGTGCAGACAGCGCAGGCCCAGCGAGCTGAATTGTGGTCTAAATTGAGGCCCGAGGCTGTCAAGGCACTACAGGATTTGATTAAGGAGTGCGATTCGGCACTGACTTTGCAAATGCAGAAATTTGGTAAGATACACAGGAGCGCCGTGGTACTTCTTACTAACTGAGACCCAGCATCCTTCAACGAAAAGCTCCTTTTAAGCAACGGCCTGAATATCAGCCCACTCAAGGGTAGCGAGCAAGGAAGCCAACCCCGCAGCCTCCGTGAAGTTGTCTATGCTATTGACAACGAGAAAGACTTGAGCAACTACGTTAGCAGTTTTGCAAACAAGGTCCCTGCTCGAACTCCAGAGATTAAGTATGAGCGGAATGCAGTAAGAATCCCACATCACTGTGTAGAGTGGTAAGAAGGGGCTGACTTGGGGTGCAGGTCTTAATCCCAACCACCCAACCCAGTGCGCCTCCTCAGCGCCAATCAGATCCTCCTGCGTCTTATTCTTCTCGCCCAGGTCTTCCGCAAGCATTCGGCGCAGCACAATCCCCGCATCAGACGCACATGAGTCAGCCTTTCAACCAAGGCCCCCCGCCTGCCTTGCAGCAGCATGAGAGGAGTTTCAGTCAAGGCCCTCCAGTGCAGCAATATAATAACAACCCCATAAATAGCTCCATGAATACTTCAATGGGAGGTCCGCCACGAGTCCCTTCACAAGGAGCCCCATACAACACCGGCTCCATCGCTTCCAATGGCCCACCACAACTTTCAACGCTTCCCTTCCAAACCAATCAAGCTCCTCAGCCCTCATTCTCGCAGCCACAACAGCAAACGATTCCAGCACCATACTCGCAGCCACCACCGTCCGGACCTCCTGCTGCCAATCTGCCCCCCTTGAAACCCGTTTTTGGCCTCAGCTTAGAACAACTCTTTGAGAGGGATGGCTCAGCTGTGCCTATGGTGGTCTATCAATGCATTCAAGCGGTAGATCTGTTCGGGCTAGAAGTCGAAGGCATATATCGTTTGTCAGGTACCCAGTCTCACGTGAACAAGATAAAAGCAATGTTTGACAACGGTAGGTGGGCAGATTACAATTCCCTAGTAATTGCTAACAGTGTGTAGATGCATCGAGGGTAGATTTCCGGGATCCCGCAAATTTCATTCACGACGTGAATAGTGTTGCTGGTCTGCTGAAGCAGTTCTTCCGCGATCTCCCTGATCCACTCTTGACTTCCGAGCATTATGCTGGGTTTATTGAAGCTGCCAGTACGTGCCGGCCCCTGTTTGTGACATTGCCCATACTAACACGATGACGTAGAAAGCGACGATGATATCGTCCGACGAGATTCGTTACATGCAATTATCAACAGTCTCCCGGACCCGAATTACGCTACTCTTCGTGCCCTGACGTTGCATTTGCACCGAGTCACAGAGGCTTCGAGCGCCAATCGAATGAACACGAGCAACCTGGCAATTGTGTTCGGCCCAACATTAATGGGCGCCAACACCGGCCCAAACATTCAAGACGCTGGTTGGCAAGTCAGGGTCATTGATACCATATTGCAAAACACATATCAAATCTTCGATGATGACTGAGGGAGAGGCAGGAGAGGAGCGGGAGAAGCATTGCAAGCTTGTGTGGAAGCTTAGAAGCGTGTGCGAGATTCTACGAGCGACGAACCTTGAGACTTGTACATTAGGAAGGGCGAATGGCAAAGGAAGCGGCAAAGGCGATTACCACCAATTTGAAAGGACTGTAAGTTCAAGCCTTTTGGGTACATAATGGACGAAGATTTCACGGACCTTCCGTTCTTTCAAGAGGATTGTTGTCGTGGACCACAGCATCGCCCCAGGTCCTTGCCCAATAATCAGCTGGATGGCCTGTCCACCAGGTCCTGGTGGTCCATGTTGGATGATTATTCAGCATGAGCACGTGGGATGCTTTCCTCGATGCACCTGCAGGCGGGGGCCGGCGGCTTCAGGTGATCAAGTGATGCCCTTTCTTCTCTTCGCCCTCCCTCTTCTCCGGTGCCGCTCCGTCAGAGAAGAACGCAAACAACACCCCACGCCGAGCTTCTCAATTCGGTCCCACGCCAGTGCACCCTCCTACCGTAGGCTTGTGGTGCCTGAGGCAATGAACGATACATAGTATTCTCGCGAGGCACACCTCACCAATCGATCATCCTCTTTCTCCCGAACGTTTTACTTGTCTTCCTACTGTACATAACCGGGCCAGTCGGGTATTTTTTAATTTTTTTTAGCGCCCAATCAAAGCACCTCGCTAGCAAAGGGTTTACAGTTGCACATGCACCGTCCCCTCCATCCATCCTGGCTAGCGCCTCAACTCGTCCCGACTAAGAGAACGCTTCCGTGGAGCTTGAATAAAAACCTTCGAATCCCTCCCTTTCCCCTCTACCGTGTCTACCGTATTTCTCGACCTGAATCCTGCTGGATATTCCCAGCTGCTTAACAAAGGCCTTCGAATCTGCGAACTCCAAGAACAGAGACAAATCTCCGATTCTCTGCCTGAGACACCTAGAAATCGCTGCAGCATGGGACAACCTTCCACGCAGGCGAGCAATGCCATTATTTATCTCTCCTATGGCGCTTTCTTGTGCGTCCTTATCCATTCTCGGCAGTGGAGAGCATAGAAGCGGATCCGAGCCAACACATTGTCCACATGCTGATCTTAGAAAGGGTCTTTGGTTGCTACATCGCCTTCCGACTTCGCCACCAGTCCAAGGTAATAAATCTCCCCGATCTCTGTCGATGTGACTTAGAGCCAGAGCCAGAGCCAGAGCCAGAGCCAGAGACGAGCTGACAACTGCAAGGGCGAATATCTTTCAGGCAATCGGACTCAAACTGGTCAGTAAATCTCGGCGTTTCTGCTGCTGTCAATTCCAACCAAAAACACCCCAACAATTGGCTATCTTCTCTTGGAACTCATGCTAACATTCCATAGCTTTCCCCTTGGCTCTCAACTTCATTGCGTCTGGTTAGTACATCAAACAAAAACGCTTTAGAATCAAATTGCAGCAGCAGATCAATGGCAACCCAGCATGCGCAGCGCAATGTGGATGAGAGTCCTTGAGAGAGAATGATGTGAAGAGGTTCGTATTTACCACTGGCGCTTCCTTGGTCTGTACCCGGTCGAAATCACTCTTGTTTTCTACATAGGTGGGGAGACAGGAGACATATCAAGGAAGCCCAGCGCAGCTTCACTACGGGCGCGGAGTCAGAACAGCTACCAGATATCCAACTTCCGCTTGGGAGAGATGTATGGTCCTGTGAAGATGAAGCTGAGATTGCACCGTAAATACTCGATCACGTTAATGCGTGCGTGGGAAAGTGTCTGCCGCTTGAAAACCCCCCCTCCTTATTGCGTTTATAATTAGCTAACCTCAGATAATTTCTGGCGCAATAGCTCTCGGATCCGGAATTCTCTTTTCATATCCTCAACTCGCAACCATCACCGGCGTTCAGGGAGTGGTGATCTATGCCATTACCTCTGCAGCTCCACTGATGATTTTTGCCTATCTTGGTCCAATCATCAGGAAGAAATGCCCGGAAGGGTTCGTTCTGACTGAATGGACTAGACAGCGTTATGGCATAGTCGCCGCCTTGTACCTGTCTTTCTTGACGCTGGTTACAATGTTTCTCTACATGGTGGCCGAACTTTCTGCCTTGCAACAAATCATGAATGCTTTGACGGGAATGGACGGGCTTCCAATGGTTATCGTCGAGTGTGCCGTCACGACCATTTATACATGTAAGGCACCCTACACTAGATATCAAGAATCAGGTCTGACACATTAGACAGCTCTGGGGGGTTTCAAGATATCGTTCATCACGGACAACATCCAAGGAGCTATGGTTGTAGCTCTGAGTAGGCTCCCATTATCTTTCTGTTAGACTTTTTTTTTGGCTGACGATTATTTCAGTTATCATTGCTACTATTACTGTCGGAGTCGAAACTAAGATTGACAAGACTCTTATCAACTCGTCGGGCCTCACAAAGCCCACTCTCCTTGGTTGGCAGCTTCTCTACATCTTGCCCGTTGCGGTCTTGACGAACGATTTCTTCCTCTCCAATTTCTGGATAAGAACTTTTACTTCGAAGACTGACAAGGACTTGCGGATCGGTGTTTCTATTGCCGCAGTCGTTACTCTGATCATTTTGACACTTGTGGGTGCTACAGGCTTGATTGCAACCTGGTCTGGTGCCTTTGATCCCAATAACCCTGATCAAGATGGCAGCGTTGCATTCTTTTACCTCCTGGAGCAACTTCCAGCCTGGACCGTAGGAATTGTGCTAGTCATGGTCGTTTCCCTGAGCACTGCCGCATTTGATAGTTTCCAGTCAGCTATGGTGTCTACCGCATCGAATGACCTCTTCCGGAACAAGCTCAATATTTGGTGGGTGAGAGGAGGCGTGGTCTTGATCATCTTCCCGGGTAAGATTGGTCCCAACTCCTTATCTTGTTTGAGCTGAGACCCTGGCTGAATCTCACGAAACGCCATCCCGTTTGCTTTGGGAGGTTGGCTCCTCAAACCTTGAAATCAGTCGTACATTCGAGGAGCTTTCCATGCTGACTCTGGAATTAGTTGTGGTTCTTGCGTTAAAGGCTCCAAGCATCCTACAAATTTACTTGATTTCCGATCTTGTGTCTGCTTCAACGATCCCGGTCCTAGTCCTTGGCCTGAGTGACCGCTTTTATTGGTGGCGAGGCTTCGAGGTTGTTGTAGGCGGACTCGGGGGTATTTTCACAGTCTTCATCTTTGGGACGATTTACTTCGGCAGTGCTTTGCAAGGCGCAAGGCTTATCCTCCTGGAGCAAGGTCTTTACGGCAATGACTGGAGTGCATTTGGAGCCTTTGTGGCTGCTCCCATTGGTGGGCTGCTTTGGGGATTTGGTGCTTTGGCAGTGAGACTTGCTTACCAATTCTTTAATGCAAAGATCAGCGGCCATCGCTTCGATGCATTTGATCGCCCAGCATACCTCGATAATCAAGTCGAGGGAGCACCTGAGTATGCAGCAAGCGATGAAATACACAGCGATCCTCAAAATGGTCTGGTGACGGTCGACCACAAGGGGAAGTTCTTTTGAGCTGGGGCTGGTGGAAGCCGGAGGTAAGCTTGGTATGTTAAGTGGATGATACCTTACGTATGAAAGGATTGTGTTTCTTTTCGGGGTTTGAAGAGGGACAAGAGGACCGGAGCACTAGGGGTGGTACATCAGAGGACAAACATCATTAGTTGGAGGCGAGTTATTTCCTTTGAACACGTCTAATGTCGAGTATGTCATACACATAAAACTACAACGGCCTTCCTGAGCTCAATATCCTCACATCGAGCCCAAATCGCCGCAAGGCCAAGGCCTTCAAGCCAACGCTTTCCTCTCCCATTCCTCTACATCGTCCAATGTCGTCTCCTGAGTTGTCCCCCAAACCTGCCACTCTCCCTCTCTCCAACCCTCGTACTGCCTCTGCAAAACCACGTACTCTACCACATCTTTCGCCTTCCCACTGCCCGGCACAACCTCCATCGAACCACTCCTCCCTTTGACCCATCTAGTTAGCTTCTGCCTCGAGGCAATTCTCACCACTGCCTGTATCACCGCCGCCCCCTCAATGGGCAACCTCGCAGCACGATTTGAAATTAGTCTCGACCTCTTATTGTAGTCTACCAACTCCCAGTCCACCTTCTCACCCCTTGGACGATTTCCAATCCGCGCTCGGAAACTGTCGTATAAGCCATCCGCGCAGATCTTCCGCAGCGCAACAACGTCGCCTTCGGCGAAAGAGTTGTACATTTGTCGATGTAGAGCAACAGCCGTTGGTGTGAGGGTCGACCGCGAGAGCTTGACGGATCGCCTATACCAATTCTTCTCTTTGGGAGACGAGAACCAGAGGATTATTAGAGAAAATCGGTCACGGAAACGGAAAGCAAAACGCTTCCATTGGTATTTGAGATGGGCGAGGGGTCTTTGGAAGAGGGGGGTGCGGTTGCTGCCGGTGGGTGTAATAAATGTCTCTGCGAGGAATTGGGTTAGCCACAATCATAGAGAGGTGTTTGGAAGGGCGAAATACTGTCTAAGAGTCCAATGTCTGAAGGTACAGCTTGCATCCCTTTGGATAGGACTTTAATACTTCGGTCTGCTTGCTGCCGTGGTCGACTGGGCTGCGGTGCTTGGGGGCCAGCATGCAGGGCAGGTAATTGAGAGAAACATCGCCGGGAGAAGGATGGAGAGAGTCCCACCGCCGAAAAGAGCGGCCGTCGAAGGCAGTGTGCCATTGAGGCTCCAACAGATTGTGTGTTCACAGTCAAGCTTGAAGCTTGCAGGTTGAATGCACCAGGAACTTTTTTATCGAGCATCGGCAAAAATGACCTCCGTGTTGCTGAACCCTGTCTGCACCATCATCAGCGTGATTGTGCTGAATGTTCGATTCCCGCACCATTTTTTGCAGAGGATGTCTCTCAATCGGTGTTGAGAAGTATGCCTGATGCATCAGGACGAATAATGAAGTCTGTTTGTCCAGTTTCGGCCTGCCTCCGTCTCCAAATTGTTACAGATAGTACTTCTGTCCTTCAGCATGGTAGCTAGCTAGCCTTGCAGCATCACACAGTCTGGGGAAGGCCAACTCGCCTGCAGAACCGTGGCCCGCCCTGCACCACAGCGCAGGAACAAGACTCTACCTCTTCTCTCTCTCTCTCCCTCACACAGCCAACTTTCTCTTCTGTTTTTGCTTCAGCTGCGTCCATTCTCGCCGGCCATTCCAACTGCGATGTGGCAGCATATGCCCTAATTTACTCAGTCTGGCTTCCTATCGCCGCCCTCCCCCCTCTTCGCGAACCAGTCTTCGAGGTCCCTCGTGCCCCCCACCAGACTACACCCCCTCCTCTCCGCTGAACCTACACCCAGCCCAGCCTGACCACAAGAACTCGGTCTTGCATCCCCGCGTTGCCGTGCTGCTGGGTGTGGAAAGACATTGGCATTTCCCCCTCTTGTTCTGCCGCGGCTTGAGCACAGCTCCTTCAGCATGGTGGGGTCTACGATGTGCGTTGACGTTCATGGGAGAACTCCTGCTGGATGAGAGTAAAGAAGAGATTGGGGCCCCGTGGAGTGTGGAGAGGAGATTCAGGGTGACCGAAGTGTTCTTGGCTGTGTTATGGGTATGCGTTTCCATCCACAAGTCGAATTAGCCGCCTTGGAACAACTGGGAGAATGAGAATAGAATACACTAAGGGAATGCTGACCTCTGGGAAGTGCCTATGTAGCGGATATCTCTCCTTCTACTTCACTGATTGCCTTATGTCTCGTTGGTAAGTTGGAAAGCAAAGCAAGAACTTCTAGAAGATGCTGAGAGCTGTGAACTAACGAACATCCTCCCAGGCTTTTGAACTACACACCACAAGGTGCCTCCTCCAATTACCTTCTAGGAAACGCCTGTTAATCACAAGCAGCAACCCTCGTCCGTCTTCTTACTATAAACTCCATGAATGCCTACATCACTTCCTGGGTTCTTTATCTGTCTGGTGGCTCAGAGGACCCACGCCTACTATTGCCAGCTTGGATCAGCATTGCAACCGTTAGCTCCACCACGGTTCTTCTAAGATGTTCTAATGCCTAATATGTGAACAGACTCTGACCTTCCTGTACCATATCACGCATCCACGGTTAGCTATACTGAAGGAGACTTCTCTCTCAATATCGGTGTTTTCTATAGCAAGCTTCATAAGCATGGTCAGCCTGTTGCTGCAGCTGCATCTAACGAGGGCGAATGATCCCCCAGTGCCGTTATTTATGATTCTGAAACAGTGTTGGGAGTATGTCAAGGTCGCGGTAGGAATGATCGGGATAGGGGGCAGAGCTCTTTAAAGAAGATAGAGAAAGCATACATCAACCGAGAGCACCAAAACCCTTCGTAGTGTGTATTCCTATTGTATTGCCAGAATCCATGCTACGCCCCCGTCCTTGTGGATAGCACAAGCCAGCAGAATTCCCTGGTAGAATACATGCTGTATATAGAGAAAGCAAACCCCATTGCATTGCAAAGCAGAAAAAAACCCTGTCTTCCGGACCATTTCCATGCCATCAGTGCGTTCTTTGGAAGAATGCGGGTATCATCGAACGCCCCATGTCGAAGCAAGTCGTACACGATCAGAATCGACCCAGCCAGGGGAAGAGGCAGGGCAAGAGGTTGAGAGAAAATATTTGGTGCTGACAACACTTCTATCGAGGTTCCTCGAGGCAACGGCTGGTGGGGCATTGGACGGGCTTAGAAACCATGGACCTGTGAACAAGACTGTTAGCCAGGGGTGGGGGATTGTAGTGCAACAAGATTTACCTTAATGGTCTTGGCATCAAGCTCCAAACCCTCCTTCTTGTCGGTGAGGAACTCCTGGACATCTTTGCGCTGATCACCCTGGAGCTGAATCACCTCTCCCATTTCACTATCGACCACGATGGTGCCATTGCAAGCTGTAGTAGAGAATTAGTCGGTCCCGATCTCTGATAGAAAGAGGGGTACACCACCTACCGAACTTCTTCTTGATGACCTTCAGGATCTTCTTCTGGTCAAATTTCTTTGGCAGACCTTGGACAGTCGTCAGAGTCTTACGACCATTGCGCTCTAGTGAATAAATCAAGTCAGCAGGCTTATCTCAACCAGTGGCGTCGCACCCAGCCTGTTCTGTGCCAGCATATGTTGGAAATTGGAAAGTGAACTCACGCTGAATACGAATGTGTATGTAATTCTGCGACTGCTTGGTTTCTCCTGTGTCTTCGTCGGCTTCGGCGAAGGGGTCTGTGTGACAAGGAAGGTTAGCAGAGACCCAAGGTGATCTGAGATAAGAATTGATGCGAGCACACAGAGAGCAGCCGACGGCGACCAAAGAAACAGGTGTGGCTTGTAAAGTGCGCCTTTGTCTCTTCAGACTGCTCCAGAGGGCTGTCTGTGGAGAGGAGGAGTGAACTCACCGAAGGTCTTGAGATTTTCGATTGACATAAACTCGAGTGTTCCTGGGTCTCTTGGGGCAGGTGTTGTTGGTATTGAGGTTGGGTAAAGAGCGCGAGAAGTCGCCGCTGTATCAGAAGATTGTTTGTTCGGTGGTGGAGTGGAGTTGATTGTAAAGGGAAGGTTGTTGTTTCGGGAATCAATGTGGTTGTGGAATCTGGATGGAGGGGAACTGAGGGAAGAGGCGGGGACTAAGGGGTTTGGTGCCTGGGTGCCTGAGTCGTGGGTAGTCCTTTGCAGTTTCGCGGCTTCTAATTGGCGGGAGGAAGTCACGCCTTACGATCTTTACAGGGTGAGTCGCTTGGATTCGAGGCTATGGTGATATGTTGCCACTACAAAGTAAGGAGTGCTTTGGTTCACATTTTGACTCACCAGGGGCCTCATCACAGCCTCACGTGTCCTACAGGATCCGGTCCCCTTCGGTGACTCGGAGGTCCTTTCTCTGGGGGAGGAGGGGCCCTCAGAGAAAACAGAGAAGGCCTCACAGCACAGTGCTCTCATTTGCTCAATCTCGTTCAAACAAATGCCTCATCGACCAACAATATCATTTTGCCTAAGCGTGAAGACAACTGATTCGAACAGAAGACTTATTCGACATTGGAGCAAATATGAGGTGCCCAGCAATGTTGCAGTGTTGCTCCTCAACAAACTCCTAAGCCATCCCCTGTAAGGTAGACCGCAGCGCCAGCTCCTGGCCCTCCGTCATCCTATCTCGCAACATTTACACACCATTCTGCTTTTGCTCCCATCGATTGTTTTATGTCCCCTCGCATGTCCCCTCGCCATATCATACAAAGGAACCCTTCTCAAGAACGAGGCGCTGCTGCTGCTGCTTCGGTCCCCGTTCCTTGGCCTGGAACGGCTGGTGGTGGTAAGAACATCGGCAGATAAGTCTATTTATTGTTGGCTGTTAATAGGGAAAGATCTCCTTTCGGCGTATGTACGTACCACTACAAGGGCCATAACTTGATGGAGAATTAGCTCAGTGCTCCAGGCGACAGAAGAACTACTACTCACAGGCCATTCCAACAGAGAAGTAAGCTGGCTGCGATGAGCTCTTCTTTGCTTCTGCGCTCTCGCCCAGCCAGTTTTGAATCGACAGTACTACGGATGCCCTGCTCGCCGTCAGACGTCGTCACTTCTCCCTGAATATAACCTCATATACCAGCCAATAAACTTATTTCGCGTGAACATGGCAGCCATGGGTAATGTGCTTCCCAACGTGCCACTAATGTCGCTCGGAGAGTCTTTCGCAGCAGGCAATTGATAGGGAATTACTGTTGGTACACTTGTCAGCTCCCGGTCATTGTTAGGAAGAGAATTTCGGCATACTGAGGTCTGGCCTCCGCATATCCTTCTTCGACGACATAGTTGCGCGACGTCTGCTTGGTTCTCAAGAAGATCTCGCGAGGTGCTGTTGGAAAGTCGTGCAGCTCGGCGCGGGAAGATCAATTGGCTAGTGCCACATTATACCATGTTCTCGCAGCGATGCGTAATCAAGAGAACGGCGCTGTCCAGGCGTCACACACACATTTCCATAATCCATTCTACTCAAGGTGCTCACTTCTGTTCCTGTTTGGCGGTGGTTCAACATACTACTGTATTTCTTGTATTTCTTGGTGCCTGAGCTACATGGTTAGATTTGGCGTCATCGTGGAGTGCTTTGATCGATGCAGTTCCTCTCGATCAAATCTCGGCATTGTACTAGATGTTCACATTCATTTTGTACCCTTCCATATCGAATCTTTTCGAGATTGAACGTCGGAGCTCATTCCGGACACCCTGAGAGGGCATTTCCATAAGATATTATAGACTGTTCTCAGCAGCGCCTCTCAAAGAAAGTCGCAGCACAGTCGAAGACTCCAGAGCACTGTTATTCCACTTGAGTGGGCGGGTAAATCAACAGAGGCGTAAGGGGCCGTCATGGATGAATAATGAGAGTTCGCCCATTCCTATCAAAGTTTCGGCGAAGAAGAGGCGAAAACGTACGAAAGGTACCTACTTTTGGTTTGAAGAGGGGAAGCCCTTTGCTGGACGATACGCAGTAAGGCTCGACCGTCAGGAGCAGCTGGAAGCGTGAGTCTTGCTGACTGTGCCAAATGAATAATGATAACCAGCCGAATCGTCCCAACTTTCTATTCAGGCCCGTTTTGGCTGCGCCTACTGTCTTCTCCGTATAGCCTAAGGCCCCGGTGCAGTTGATAGGATTGGGATGTGATGAAGAGCACTGGCTAGGGGCTGGGGCTGGGGCTGGACTGGGACTGGGACTGGGACTGGACTGCGGGGGTGACGAAGGTTGGTGAGCGGTGCAAATTGGTGATGGGTGTCCGTGAAGTGTCGCTCGGGGCAATTCGACATGAAAGTAGCTTCAGTAGTAGTAGCACCCACATCCATGAGCTGGTTGCACGGCAATCAAGATTGGACGTTGACAATGGGAGAGAACTTAGAAGAGAGAAGAGAGAGAGAAGAGAGATAGAGAGAGAGAGAGACAAGGGAAACATCGGGGCGGAATGTTGCCAGGTTCCGCGGGCCACACTTCAGCCCAGGCCGGCGCCCCCCAGATCATCGCTTGGACCGTGAATCTTGATCCAACTGGCTCGGCCTTTGCTGCCCCCTCCCGCAGATGAAAAGTGCGCCATCACGCACCCTTGCGGTGCCGCTCGTCTGTCTCCCCCATCAAGTCCCTGCACTTCTCCCGCTTGCCCTTGGCCTTACACATCCGCATCTTCGAACGACTGTGACTGCCACTGCGACTGCGACTGCGGCGGCGACTGCGATAGCAACTGCAAACCCTCCTCACGCCGACAACGTCCCCAGACAACCACAACCACAACCACAACCACGAACAACCTCCCTTCTTTCCCCGGCCGGCTCCCTCGATTCGCTTCGGCTTCATCTCATCCTGCTAGCCTGGAGAATCAAAATCGCTTTTGTTCCACGCGAGATGGACAAATCATGACCTCGCGACCCAGCGTTGGGCGACAGGGCCCTCAGCGCTCCCTGAGTTCGACAAATGCCCTGCAGAGGCCACCACCGCATCGCACGCTCTCGCAGCAGTTCTCGTCCTCGTCCCCAACAAGGCGAGGGAATGAGGGTTTTGTGGACTTGACATTCGATGAGTCGGTGCTGGCTCGGCATGGGCCGAGAGTTGGGACCTCGCGGTTGCGAGTTGAGATATCGAAAGACTCGGGGCCCTCTGAGATGGTGGAATCGCCGAAACCCATATCAGACGCCGCTCCTACGTGGAGGCCATCACTACCTCCACGAGGGCGGCCACAACTCCATTTTGATGTGCCAAGTGTCAGCAACCTCAGTCCCCATCCTGCGCAGGACGGCGGCCAGAACGAAGTCACGATAAAGCCGATGCCTTTGCCCGTGAGGCCCGGACAGCACGCTCCACCGTCTTCTGAGAAATCTCGTGCGGCGCCAAGTAATGCAGCGAAGAAAGACGCCCGTCCAAAGCCGTATATTCTGGAAGTGCCGACAGCCGCCCCTCATTATTCCCCAAATGGTTCGTAACCTATCTCCATCATCTGACAGAGGTATATATTGATTCAAGTAGGCCATACCGATTTCTTTCCCTGGACCGGAAACCATCCCGAGGACCAATTCTCGGAGCCAGTAATTCGACATGGCTTTTTTGACAAAGCACAGATGACACAGAACGAAACAGGATCCGCTAAGCCGTCCATATTCCCAGCCCTCAAGCACAAAAGCGGACTTCAAACATTGTCAGCTTTATTCACGAGTGTGCTTGCACAGCGAAGGGCTCATGGACAAATCACCTCGGCATCAACCTTCAAACCCCCACCGCGTGTTACAGTTACAGATACAAAGAGAGAAATGTGGTTGAAGGATCTAGCAAACCCCACGATATCTTTACGGCGTCTCAGTAGATCTATTCCTCACGGAATAAGAGGAAAGGTGCTGTTGGATCAATCTTTGAGCAAGAATATACCAATAGAAAGAGCCGTATGGTTGGCCAAGTGTGTTGGGGCGAATGAGTTGAGGTCATTCAGAAGAAAGGGTGTCAGCGGCACGTTTGCTATGGGCGGTGAGGCCAAATGGATTAGGGACTTCACAGTTTGCGTTGAACAATTCATGGAAAGCATTCTTGCGACTTGCGGAGAGAAAGATTTCAAAACAAGGATAAGTTACGCGTAAGTTTGCTGACCCAGCAGTTCGAGCCGCTAATTGACTTGAAAACAGGATACGTCTTGCCACTCATTTCTATGCCGAATATCTTCTTGATCGTGAGCACTATATGGACTGGTTGGTAACGTCTCTGGAAAACAGTCCTCAAGCGAAGCTGCCTATGTGGCTTTTGATTACTCAAGTTTACTGGAAGGATCTCTTGAAATACCGAAAATACGGACGTCGACTTTCAGCGGCGCTTTTGAGTCAGCTAGCTAGGGCAAGTGTAGTCTAATATTCTTCTCCCTTGCAGATGCTTACATATCTCCAGACATTAAACCACCTAGACCGCGATATTCTGGCTCCTCTATCTGATCGCCTGCGAGTTCTACTGAAAGGAATTGTGATATCAAACTCGGAAAGTTTTGTTGGCCCGAAAGTATGGGCCAAGCACAGAGATGTCATCATGAGCGACTTGGACCTCGACGATGAGCGGTTTATGTCTATTCTTGCAGCACTTGACCTACGAAATTCTCGTCTAAACGCTTCCGGTACAGAGAAAACACTAACCGCTCGACGGCGTCTGCTTTATGTCCTTGACGGTACATTAATACGTCCGCTGACTAACGAGACGGCTCGACAGTGTTGGGAGATTGACGAAGACAAAGCCATGCTTTCCCGTACAATTTTGGAATGGTCCTCGTCGTCTTACCGGCCTGGAAATGCTAAAATATATGTGGCTGCTCGCATCATGAGGTCTTGGATCAAATTCGGTGCAGACGTCACTAGTGCAGTTTTGGATTTCCTCGACTCTGCAGTGTGCAATTCTGGCCGCCGAAACTCTGCCTTTTACCATCTGGTCTCTGAGTTGGCCCGCTCGGAGCACTTTTCTACACCAAGGTATCTGGAATGGTTGATCGCTCGAGGTGGTCTGTACAATGCCAAAGATGTGGCTTCAGATGGGCCTTGTGCAACACGACTGTTGGCTGAGCTCCCGACAAACAACCTTAGTGAGAGCATCGCTGAGCTTCGTGCGACTTTACTCAGTAGGGCAGGTTTTCTGGTAGAGGAAGAGGAAGATCAAACGAATGATTTGATGACATTCATGAATCAAAACCTACCCGGTATGCAAGCCACCGTGGACGATAAGCTTGAATCGCAGAGCCTCGACGTCAATCTTGCAAGCATTTCATCCGAGGCAAGCCGAACAACCAAATCAGAACTTGGCCTCTGGCTGCGACAAAAAGTCAGGCTTCAGATGGCGCAACCAACAATACCACCCTTTGACGATTGGGATGATTCACCGATGAAAGGCGGGACCTCTGCGATCACGTCATCCGATTTCAATACCGTCCGGCAATATCTTGAGCTCATCGATGACTATTCGATGCTTGCCGATGTCCTTAAGATCGTTACGAGTTCCAATGACGCGGAAGTGCTTGCTTCTTGTGTGGATACGCTAGACTTGCATATCGAGGTATTCTCGGCAATAGGTGCACTCAGGGGGCTATTTGATATTCTCGTGACCCGTCTTCGAGCCTTGTCAGATGAGATTGACTCCATCCCGAGGGTACTTTTGGTCACTTTGTCGGACCTTGCCTCGCGACTCCCGGAGCAGAGGATGGTAGCTCAACAGCTCGCTCAAGAGCTTGCCCGCAGCGATAGAAAGACCGCTGCCGATGCTTGCTCACCGGTGTCTGACCACATGGCACTCGTTCAGACGTCGGAGGCAGACTTTACAGACGAGATTGAGAAAGTCTTAGCAAGCGGCAATAGCATGGATCAAGCCACTCTGGAGAGGCTTTTTCAAAGGATTATATTGCGACTGGAAGAGTCATGGGAGAAATCGCAGGAACAGCGAAGCTGTGGGTTGTTGCTCACGAGGCTCAGGACTTTCGACGCCCAGCAGTTTGACGCTCTGATGACCGCATGGATAAAACGGCTTGTACCGCGCCAGAACCGTCCAACTATGTTGGAAGTGTTCGGACCCCTGATCAGTTTTGGATGTCTCGCCCTTCGAGATGTTATTGTCAGCTCCGGTGCAACGGAGACAATGGAAAATCCACAAGACTCGAGCACCGCTCACGAAGCTCTTGGATTGCTGGTCACATCATTCTGTCTTCCAGAGACGATGACCATCGAAGAAAGATATCGTCTTCGAATCAAGCAAGCGCATATGCAGAAGGATCACCCTGTTGAAGTTTTGAACGTCGTTCGTCTTGTGTTTGGAGAACCCATCGACTTGGATGAACGCAGCAGCTCTTTGGATAGGAAGATTCTCCAAAGTGCGGACTTTCATGAGCTCCTACAAGTTCTTGTTCTATCCGATACCCATCGATTTATTGACAACCTAGTGATGCCACTGCTTCAGAGTTCCACCCCAGACGCCGCCGTCACCATCAACAGATGTGTTGACAAGTTTTTGTTAGCCGGGAATGAGAACGAGACTATTACGACGGAGGTGCTCCTTAATCTGGCCGATGACCTGTCTTTACCATTCTGCCAAGTCAAGCTGGCTGCCATGTTTAGAAGAGATGATACAGTCATGGAAGGTGCAGATGATGGGCAAGCAGAAGACCTCGAGGCATTCGATCGTGCCATTGAATCGGCAGTGGCTACAGGGAAGACAACCTGGGCCAGCATCGTTCCGTTGCTCGATGCTTCAATCGCACAACGCTTGCGACAACGAGCGGAAGCACGTTTCCTGGCTTTATTCCCCTCGCCAAAGGCTACGGGTGGAGAGGACACCATGCAGAACCGTGTCGTCCATGCCGAAAACCTCCTGCACATAATCGATGCAACCGCGTACAGTGCGTCTGCCACAAACACGTCCGTTGGTGCCACCAATCTTGCTTGCGACATCGTTGCAGTTCTGAATGGCCTATGGCTGCTGCTTGCAAAGTCTCAATCTCGAGATATTAAGGATGCCATTATGTCAAAATGGCTCCCACTTCTTCTTTCCTTCACAACAATCCGCATACCCGCGTTTGAAGCAACAAAACCCGGTCACGAGAGCAGGGCAAAAGCTGTCCTAGCTCTTGCAGCTATATTTCTCCAACTACAAGCCCTCGACATCGCCACGGATGAAATCAAGAACCTGATAGAGCAAACCTTCGACCTAGCACTCTATCTAGTAGATCCGCTACCTGAAGATATGCGTCAGCAATGTATTCGAAACCTTCGAGATGCTGCGTCGAGCGCCCAGATTTCATACCTTTTCAGTTTTACGCCGAATCCAACAGAGTGGCTTGTTTTGAGCCAAAAGGAGAGAACATTGCCCCCTCCGGGCGCTGGTGTTGCTGAAAGGGCGACTGAAAAGGAAAAGTTGGTTCCTTTCTCCTTGAGGAGGTGGGAGATGTTGGGCGAGCCGACCCCAAATGTGGGCGAGAATGATACGAGTTTGAGCTTGACACTCTTCGGGGCTAGGAGGGGGTAATATACCCTCATGCTAGTACTATGAATGCATATTGCTTGGAAGCCAGTATAAACAGGAAATAGCGTGTTGGAAAGTTGGGATCTTGGAGCATTGGACATGAATGAGACAGACGATGTTACGATATAGAGAATTTAGAATAATTCAATCATGATCAACTTCCGCTTACGGTATGATACTGTTCTATCCCACTCCCTTTAGCTAGTCTCGCTTCCACTAAATTAGGGTATGTCTTTAAGCAGTGAAGGATTAAATCTGTTAAACAAGAAAACTACTGTGATGCCAGTCACGTGGAGGCATCGTTGCACGTGATTTACCGTGTAGCTTGTGCTTCCAGCCCGGCAGGCAGCTTTCCGCTCAATGCAAGCTCTTTACCATACTGCAACACCTATTTATTGTGACAAAAACTGTGAAATACGAAATTATAAAAGTGCTTAATTTAAGTATATAACTATACTAATTAATTTCATTTAATTAATTCTCTTAATTACTATTCATACTTAAACTATTTAAAACTCTATTTGATAATTAAAGGGCAGATTGGCCGCTGTTTTGGGAGGGTTTTTCTCGCTGCGTTCTATTATATAAGAATTACTTAAATTATTAATAATCTCACATTCTTAAAAGATAGTGATTTTGATTTTGCGGAAAAAAATACTTGTTGAAGTAGCGTTCTTAAAGGAGCCCGTATCACTTGAAGTTTTGATATCAGCACATGATTGTTCTCGTTCTCTTCTCCTTACGCCCTGTTACTGAACGGAGCTGTTTATGTCATACCATCAGGCGTTGATGATTGCAAGCGCTCTACAAACACCGCCATGTTGTAGTCACGTTTCAGCTCGTTGAAGTTGGGAAATTGAATAAGATATTCAACCGGGAGGCTTATCCTGGTCCGATATAAAGATAGTAAGTCAGACGATTCTCTATTCTTCGTGGAAATCTTCTGTGAGAGGCCAATAGGCAAAAGGATACCACATACTTCGTACTAAATGCACACCGGAAGGAGAAACAAGCCAATGAAATCAACCCCAACAACCTATGTGGGTCCTGGCTTCGAACGCAATCGTCTCAGACGATCTATCTCCTCCCTCGCCTGAGATGAACGCCAATCTATATACAATTCCCCAGGAGCATTTCCATCGTTGTCAGGAATGTCCAGGTCTGCGCCACCTTCCTCAACTAAGATCCGCACCAAATCCGGCCTTCCCACGGCAGCAGCGTAAGACAGTGGTGTCCGGCCATTAAGAGCTTTCCTGTTCACATCCACCAAACCCGTTTGGATTAAGATCCGGACAGTTTCGACATTGCTGGGGCTTCCCCACATGGCACAAGAAAGGGGAGTCCGTCCAGATTCCTCAGGGCAGTCGACTCCCTGAGGATAAAACTGGGCCAGGACCTTAATAACTTCGCCATGGCTTCTATCGGCCGCTAGTGAAACCGCATTCTGGCCCCTCTTGTCGACGCTGGCAAGTTGGACATCAATCCTACCAGTCATGCAAAGGGCTTTCACCACCTCACAATGCCCACTATATGCAGCCCATGACAATGGTGACCATCCTCTATCACTATCCCCTGGATCATCAAGCAAGGACTGAATATCTGAGCGTGAGGATTGTAACAATATATTGACTGCATCCAACGCACCCATTTCCGCAGCCCAAGATAGCACGGACCGACCGTAACGGTCGCGTTGCGCAATGTTCACCCGAGGCTCTGAGACTAGGCATTTCAGCACTATCAAGTCTTTCGGTTCACACTTGCTCCCAATGGCCCAAAGGAGCGGGCTCGATCCAGTCCGATCCGTCATATTAACGTCAACATCCTCTCGAGCAATCAGTAATTTGGCAATCGCTAAATCGCCAGACCCCACCGCCAATGACAACGGAGAACGCCCGTTCCCATCAAGGATGTTAACTTGAGAACTGCTCGCCTCATCCAATAGCAGCTTAACTATCTCCAGGTGGCCGCCGACACAAGCCCAGGAGATGGGCGAGCCACCTTCTACCCATGCGCCCGTCACAGGTGTCCCATGGTCGAGAAGCAGCTTCGCAATATCTGCGTGACCCATTCTACACGCCCAAGATAACGCAAGAGATTTACTCTTGCCTTGAAGTTCTGATGGATACATCTCTAAGACTTTGTTGGCGAGCAGAACAAGGCCGAAAAAGGCAGCCACAGTGAGTGGGTCGAGATCCTTGGGCAGCGTCACATAATCCTTTGACGATAGTCTATATTGATCAGACCAATTGGAGAGACAATCTGTGCCTGGACGTGAGATGCGGATTGCTGATTCCAGTAAATGTTGCGGCGTAGATACCCCCAGCCAGCAGAGATGTGTTGTCCAATGACTAGCAGAGTATTCAAAGAACGGGGGCTTCTGGTCCATTGACCACGGACTTTCTTCAGTAGCACCTGGGAGTTCGAGAAATGCCGGCACATTTTCGTCAAGAACCTTCCTCTCTTCAAAATCAGCAAGGCCCAGAAACCCTACACAGGCTGTAGCGAGTTCGAGATGTGCCGAGTTGAGACTGGTACCATACAATTTTGGCAGATCAAGCTCAAAGCTACTCAAGTCGGCCACTTTTCCGCTAGCCAGTCTCAACAAAAATTCCTTCGCCGATTGATGTACAAGGTGGACTTGGAAGTCATGGATGTGGACCAGTGGACCCAGCACAAGCCGTATTGTCCTTTCAACGGCCATGTCACTCTCCTCTTCTACTGACCTCAGTGTCTGATGGTCTAAATCAATCGCCAAAGCAATCTGTATCTCAGCCGTTGCTAAGGGCCTGAACGAGCCAACTAGAATACGCAGAATCTTTGCAGCCAGGGCTTGATTTTCGGTTTCGATATCGGCGAGAATGCGGCAATAGAGGCCATCAAGATCCCTTGGACTTTCCTCGATAACTTTCTCGAAATACTTCTTGGTTTGTGGTCCTCCTTTGAGACGTTGGATCACTAGACTGACCCATAGGAAATTTCGATCGGCTTTCATCACTATTCTCCTTTCCAGGCTTTGCCTTATCTCCTCTGGCCACTTCGCTTTGATTGCGAGAGCATCCAACTGGTCTTTAACTACCAGCTTCATATCCTGTTCGACTCCTCTGACTTCGGCCGCATCGTCGAGGCAGATGATTTCTGAGCACTCCTCAATCTCTTCCGTGATATCGACATTGTTCCTGCTTGACATCAAAAGTTTGAGAGCGGTGGAAGGCGGTTCGAGCTTTTGTATCAAGAACTGCTTTATGGCAGTCAAAAGCCTGCCTCTAGAGCAAGGTTCGCATTCATCAATTGCGTCTATGATGAGGACAATTGTTCCAGTTCTAGGGTTGAGCATAATATCCCTCAGTATTTCCCATAGTACGAGAATTGACCATCGCTCTGGCGCAACCTCTGAGAACCTCGCAGTGGCATGCTCCATCAGGTCATGGCGCTGGGTAAGGATTTGGTATAAGAGACCACGCAGAATCGCCTGGCCGTGGTTGCGACCAACGTCTTTGTCATCGCAAAAGAACGAACACACGACTATCGTAGTAGAGTCGGTTTGTGTTGCTACGGCCAAAATCGTCTTCATCTGCTCCACCAGATATGAGGTGAGAATTGACTTGCCACTTCCCATGTCTCCAGTGATACAGAGGAGGCTCGAGTGTTCGTCTAAAATCCATTCTCGAAGTTGGTTATTCGATGAGATCCATTCGCAAGTGCCGGGTGATCGTGGACGAAGTTGAGCCCTACAATCGTTCATATCAATTGTGTTAAGTGCCCTGAGACACTCTTGCTCCTGGAGATTGAGAGCTGGTCAGTCAAAATCTTAGTTCGTTACTGTAATGACTCCCGCAGTTACTTACGACGAGTCAAATCTCGCTCATTACTCTGCACCCCGTGTGTTTGACAGACCTGTACAATCTTCCGAAATGCAAGGGCGTCTTCGTCAAGTCGGCACATCTCTCTGTGGTTGGCCGCCAACGGAATCATTTCTTCATTTGGTACGCCAATTCTAGTATTGCTGCGTGGTACAACCTAAATGAGGTAATAGGCATTCCATTAGCTTCGATACCTAAACACCACAAAGGTGATGGAGTGCGGGAAGAGAAAATGACTGACCTCACTTTTGAAAGGTGGCATCACCCTCTCTTCGTAAAAGGATACAATTTCAATCCCTTTAGTTCTATCCGTAAAAGACATAGAAATGTTCTCAAGCTCCACTGAACGAGGTCGGAGCAGATCTGCGAGGTGTTGTCTCGGTTTGCCAAGAAAGTGGTTTAACTTAGATGCCGATTCCACCGTATTTGCAATTTTTACCAGCGTCGATAGGAAATCTGCTTGTTCCGATCCAGAATGGGGAGTTCCAAAGAATATAACTGCTTTGGTTGATTGGAGAATATTTACGTATCGAGAGCTTTCATGAGCAAGAATTAGGGACTAGATTTGTCAGTCCTGACTTCATCTTGCCAAGTGGCTAGTAACACACTTTTTTGCAAACAATTCCTCCCAAGCTATGGCAGATGAACACGATCCCGCGTCGTTTATCCTGTATTGAATAAGCTTTCAAGGCCGGGAATTGTATGAACTAGTAATACAGACCGCCTCAGACTGACGTTCCAAGTTCAATTGCGATAATAATCTGCGAGCAAAGTCTCCAATATCGGCATTGGACCGACTGAAGATATCCGAATCATACCCAAAGGTATAGACTCTTGCTCCAGGTAGCGAACGTGGCAGGAATTCTTTAAGCCACATTTGTTTGTTTTTATTGGTCCAGGTATCGAATGCATCCCCATTCAAGCCGTGTAAAGCAATGACGTCAAGATGGTAAGTTGGAGACAAGGAATCAGAATCCGTGTTGTCCGCTTTCAGCGGGAACAGTCCAAGTCGCTGTCCATTATAACTTGCATTTTCAATGAGGTCGGCCGAGCTAGGCTTGGGGATAACTCGAATATCCGCACCTGCGGATGTCAAGGTCAAGGGCTCAGTCTAAATATATCGTGATCAGTCTATTGGATGCATTTGAAAAATACTCTGCTAAAGGATCATATGTGAAGCCTTACTCTATCGCGACTGGGCGTTGCAGATGCATTTGCTTCATCTAACAATTTCTTTCTCTGGCCGGCGCGACTTCCAAAGTCAAACATTGTGTCGAGGGCTTCGGGATCAACTGTTTTGCTAAGAAAGCAATAAGAAAGTGAAAGCTGAGTGCGTGAAGGTTTTGATGCGATGGAATTTCTTGGTAGTTGGACAGCGTTTTCGAGTTAGGAGACTGATACCCATCTTGCAGGTCTCATGATAATTACCTTGCTTATAATTTAACCGGGCACCAGTTTCAAACATCTCTGAAAATAACTTTATGCGCAGGCGCTTGTAGTTTGTATTTGATTGGTGGTAGTCGGCTCCTTAGGAAAGCTGGGATCAGTATTGTTTTCATTGGACGCGGCGCAGCCCGTATCACATTTGTTACAGTACGCGCAAAAATTGAAACCCAATACTCGCTCGTCCTTGCACTGGTGGCTAGAAAGCCTTCCCTCGCATTTACGCTTCTGGGGAGATACTAATCCACCCAATGTGGAGCACCCTCCGAAACGAGCTTTACCGCGCGCTATCCGTGAAGTAATCTTACGATGGTACCTTCGGATACCAAAAAGGCGAGCGACAATGAAATTCGTCCAATATCCTAAGAGAGGAACGCAACTCACAATACAGAAATTCTCACAATTCCCCCTTATATTTCATTATCGTGAAAATTTCGCGGAATTTAGATCTGCTTCTTTCCTATTAAGCAAAGGACTTTTAAAGAGTTTCGGGCGTTCCGTTGAAATTTGGTGTGATTTTCCAAACGTAGCAATTTTGGTACTGTATTCCTCGGCTGCTGGCGGCTGGACGGTTTTCAATGCCGCGCACCTTCGGAAAGTTGTCGCACGAGAGCATGTGCCGCCACCCCCTCCCTGCGTGCTGGTCTCAGATAGTTCGGGGGCTACGCCCCTGAGCTCGTTTCAACCTACGTAAAGTTCTCCGGACCACCCAAATTCAAGCTCTTTAGAGAGTCCGACAAAAGTATATAGAAAAGGTATGGCAGCCATTGAAGACCAAATTCCATGGCCTTATCTATTATGAAATAGATTTGTATAAGTCAAGAAAGCCATATGTTTTAGCTGCTCCAAGAGAGTGCCGCCAAGTCAGGAGTTGAAGCGGCAAATATTAGCCAGCCCAACCCAGCCCAAAGCGAAGCGAATCATGCACCAGAGCGTGTCAGAATTCGTGACGCGCTGACCAGGTGCATCGCCAAAAGTCCCTCTTTATAATATTATAAATACATAGTATTCTTGTAATATTTTCTCAAATTAAGGGTCGAGCAGTTTCAAAAACCTAGTAATAATTTCATTAAGATAGATTATTACTTTTGTTTAGTTTAATTTTTAAGCTCGAATATAAATTTACTTTTACTATAGCATTAATAATTCCCTAAATAATTATAAGAAATCTAAAGTTTATTTAATAAAAATAAATTAATAAGTATAATTTTGTAACATATTCAAGAGCTAGGTTTACTCGTCGGCAATTCCTCGCTTTGCTAGTGTTACGTCGTAGATAATAAAGGTCACATTAGCATGACATGACGTAAGCGGTACCTTAGAAATAGCGCTCCCCTTACGTAGCAATTAATCATCTTTCACATTTCACTCAACTTACTCCTCTTGTGTAACAGCTAGGCCCGACTTGCACCAGCAAGTCGGACCCAGCAACTCCAACATATCAACAACTCCAACATATCAGCAACTCCGACACTATTATATAAAACGGCCATTAAAGGAGCTATTATAATAAATTTCTATTGTGCTTATAGCCTTTAATTAAGCGATGAGAGTATATTGATCCATTTTATTATTTTATGCGTAGTTTTATATAGTAGTAAAAAAGGTAAGCAAAAGTCGCAATGTCGGGTGTGCGAAGGGCGATGTTACGTGGCACTAGCCACGTGGTGCCATTGCACGTGACTTGGCGTGTAGCCAGTGCTTTTTTTGGTTCAAAATTACTCGTTGCTTTATATGGCGAGCTCGTATAAAATCGATGTATAGCACAATACCACGCCCCTAAATTAAAAAGGAATATATGGTGCACTTATATTGTAGACTCAGGGTTTTTCAAATATAATTTTTTTATGACTATTTAATGCGTGGTTGCGTTTTTATTTAATAAAATAGGTCCAAAAACCCATGTCGGACATTGCCTGTGATGTCAGAGTTTGTGGCGCCAGCGCATGCCCGAACCGCACTAGTGATGTGAGACATTTGCGCTAGCGCCTTTCATTTTAGACTTAGCGGGCAATTTTGAGCCTTATCATCTGCTGCCAGCATCACAATTTTCAGTTGAATCATATCCCCTATCAGTATCAAAATCTTGTTTGTATACGACATGTTCAACGACGAGGACCTCATAGAATTGTCTCATCCCAAGTACTGGGATGGGCGTTATCGCTCTGAGCAAAGGGTTACCCAGAATGGCATACAACCAGTGCTCGATTCCTATGAATGGTTTCGCAGCTTTGAGCAACTTCGCCCTTTTTTTGAAAACAACCTTCCACCCTCCTCTAGCGGATGTCACATACTCCATTTAGGTTGTGGAAATAGTGTAATTATCCACTTTTTTCGATGGTTTTTTTGCGCACAAGAAGTCAGAAAGGCTAATCACGTCACCAAAATATAGAACTTAACAGCGGACCTTTACGCCCTTGGATACACGAATCAGACAAGCATCGACTTTTCTCAAGTAGTTATCGACGCGATGATGACGAAGTACTCGGATCTGGAAACTCGATGGGGTGTTATGGATGTGCGCGAACTACAATTACCAGATGGCTCAGTCGATGTGGCAATTGACAAAGGTACGCTTGATGCTATGATTCATGGCTCCTTATGGGATCCACCGGCCGACGTGCAGAGTAATGTGGGTAAATACGTAGATGAGGTAAAGCGTTTCATTTCCTCACAGGTATTCGATTTTGCTGAATGCCGATAGGTTGCGCGGGTACTCAAACCTGGCGGGCAATGGCTCTACATCACATATCGACAACCCCATTTTATGAAACCGTTGCTTGAACGCAAAGACTCGTGGGATTTCGCGGTCAAGACACTGGGCGATTCTCAAGGGACAGGCGAATTTGACTACTTTGGCTTCATTATGAAGAGGCATGAGGCTTCGAATACTTCTTAGACAACCACACATGCTGGATGCGAGACAGATACAACATGGTATCTCGCCAAAGTGACATCTACTTTGCCTTGTGACATGTCAGACAATACCTTTTCCCATACGACTCTGCCGTTCTGCGGACTCTCGTCAAGGCTTTGACCAACACTCTCATGCCACTGTCCATCGAATATGTTGTGATAATACCGATCTTTGAAACGAGATCAAACTCCGGCCAAGCGATCCGCGAGGCAGTACCATTACGGTATGGGTCGAGGGTCCGCAAATATCTGCAGATAGCAAGCTCGAGGGCTGCCTTAAGCTTTCTTACCCATATCAGTTCGAGAGGGTTGGTAGACTCCATGATGTAGCGCGCTATCTAGAACCAGCACGGCCTGTTATATTCTCGTAACTTCAACTGCTGCATTGCCTCTCCTCCTCTTTAACTACCTCCTTTACTTCTTTATATTATATTTGTAAGGAACCCTTCTTCTTTTAATCTAGTAATAATTATTTCTTAGATCTTTATAAAAGCTATTTATAATTTCTATTATTAGCTCTATAAATAGGCTCTTATTAATTTTATTTATTTATTATAATAAAAGTTCTAATATTTTATTAATTTTATATTATTAAATATAACTAGTTAATATAATTATTTTATTAATTAGTTTTTATTCAAAAGAGCTTTTAATTAAATATTTTATATATATAATTATTTTTTATTTTTTATTTTTTATTTAATAATTTAATTAGAAATATTTAATAATAATATTATTATTATTATAATTTCCAAAGACCTAATATCTGAAATATTTAGCTAAATACCTAAATGCCTTCTAGATATATATATAATATAATTACTTTATTAGAGAAATATATTTGAAATATACTAGAAATATTTAGAAGGCTAAGTTCTTTTAAAACTAGTATATTATAGAATATATATATTTCTTTATAATTTTCTATATTCTAGTTTTCTCTTTTTTAGCTTTAAATTATTTTTATAAAAAACTTTTTATTTTATTTTCTAAGTCCTAAATACTATATTTATAATAGTATTTAAAGCTTATTTTTCTTAATTCTATAAAGGATTTTAAATAAACTAATTTAATACTATTAGAAATATAAATATTATTAAGATAATAGAACTTCAGAAATATAAGTAATAGATTTTAAAATAATAAAAATAAAAAGTTTTAAAATTCTTAAAAAAAATTAGATATTTATATTTTTATAAATATATATTAATAATATATTAAAAATCTTTCCGAAAATCCTGAAAATTAAAGAATCTTATATAAAGACTAGTTTTTAATTAAGTTCTAGAATAATAAATATCTATAAGCTAATAACTTAATTATTAATTTTAAGTTCTATTTTATAATTTTATAAATTCTATATATATACTAATAATAAGATTATAAAAAAATATATAATAAAGAAAAAATATATAATAAAGAAAAAATATATAATAAAGAAAAAATATATAATAAAGAAAAAATATATAATAAAGAAAAAATATATAATAAAGAAAAAATATATAATAAAGAAAAAATATATAATAAAGAAAAAATATATAATAAAGAAAAAATATATAATAAAGAAAAAATATTAATTTCTTTTAAGGCTTCTATTAATTTAAATTATTTTATTAGTAGCTTTTCTCGAATTAAATATCTTATTAATATTTTTAAAGATTTTTTAAATAAATCTATAAAAGAAAAGGCTTTTCTTTTTATTAAAAAGTTCCTATATACTAATTAGTTTATTATTATTAAAGAACTATATAAATGAATTAAGGAAACTAATTATATGTTTTTAGATATTAATTTAATTATTATTAGCTATTAGAAAAATCTTAAAAACATTATTTTATATAAAATAAATTATAAAAACATTAAAAGCCTTTTTGAAAATACTAAACTTTATAATATTAAACTCGAAAATAATATTAAATATTATATAGCTATAATAAATTAATTTATAATAGCTCTAGGTACTTTTATTTTATTTGCTTTTATTATTTTTATAATTCCGGCTATTTTAATTTTTTTTTAAAGAATTCCGAATTATTTCTTATTTATTTCTATTTAGAATTTCTTATATTTTATATTTTCTTTAGAAATACTAGAATTACTAAGTTTCTAAATCTAATTCTTTTTACTAGAAATTATACTATTTTTAATAATTAGCTAATTTAGATTAAAAATAAGCTATAAAAAATATTAATTTATATTTCTTAAAGAATTTTAAAATTATTTATATTTCTAGTAAATTTATAAATAATACTTTTATTCTAACTAATTCTTATATAAATAAAAATAATTTAAATTAATATTATTAGCTTTTAGAATTATATTTCTGTTTAAAAGAACTATATTCTAATAAAATATAAAATACTTATTATAATTTTAATAAGCTTTAAATATATTTTAGTTAAATATTTCAGGAATTTTATATTCTTTTTTTATAATTATTTAAATAAAGTAATATTAGTTTTTAAAATATTAAATATAAACTAAATAAAAAGCTTTTATTAAAACTTTAGAAATTAGTATATATATATTATAATAATTCTTCTATTTAATATTATATTATTAATAATTAGTAAATTAAGGCTATATATAAAAAAATTAAAAAATATAAAAAAACAGGAATTATTTTAGTTAAGTTTATTTCTAGTATTATATTTTCTTATATTTCTAAAAAAGAGCTTAAGAAGTCTATATTAATTACTTTTATTAAATATATATCTTTTTATAAATATAAATAATATTTTATAAAAATTAAAGATTTCTTAATTATTAAATATTATAACTATAATAAATTTAGCTATTATATTAAATATTATTTAATTAAATATAATAAGAAAATTAAATTAGCTTTTTTTTAGAATTAAATTAGATTTAGTTTTTATTCTAATAAAGTATTTAGAAAATTTAAGTTCTAATTCTAATATAAAACTAGAAAACAAGTATTTTTAAAAAAAAGTTTCTATTTTAGGAACTTATAATATAAATTTAGTAAAGATTAATTTAATTTATCTAATAAAAAAATACTCTTATAATATTTTATATTATTAATATAAATAAATTAGAAATTAAATATTTTTTTCTTATTAATATTAGAATTAATAGTTATATTTTTATTAATATAAAATTTATTTAGCTTATAAAATAATTTTTAAAAATAGAATTATAATTTCTTTTTTTATTTTATACTATATATAATTTTAATAAAAAGCTAGCTGAATTTATTAAAAGAATATATAAAAGTCTTATTTTTAATTACTAAATAAAATATTAATATATTTATAATTATTTTAAATCTTAGAAATTATAATATTATTTTTAATAAAAAATAAACTATATATATTAATATTCTAATTAATTATAGAAAATATAGGCTTATATAACTATTAGTTTACTAGAAATATATAATACTATTATATAATTATAGAATACTATTTATATAAGTTTCTAAAGTTATTTTTTAAAAATAAGAATTATAGTATTATAGTATTAATATATAATTCTCAAATCTGCTAAGCCTAATAGGAACTAGCTACTAGTCGAATTACTAATATAATACGAGGTTATATAATTATTACTTTTAGTTATTTTTATATTATATAATTATATTATATAACTATTAATAATTATAATTATACTAATACTAGAATTTCTTTAAAAATACAAAAAACAAAAATAGTACTTCTCTTTAATTATATATAAATTTCCTAATCTGGTCTAGTACTAGATTTCCCAAATATTCTATATATTTATATTGCTTTTAAGGTTTTAGTTATATACTAAAGGCTATAGCCTTTTATATATAACTTCTCCTCTTATAATATTCTTCTATTTCATATATTTATATTCCCTAATTTAGCCTAGTATTAGATACTTAGATATTAGATATCTAGATATTCAGGTACTCAATTTCCTAATCTAGCCTAGTACTAGATACTTAGATACTAGATACTAGATATTCAGATACTAGATATTTAAATACTAGATACTAAAGAATCTTTATATATATTCTTTTATCTTATATATTTATTTCCTATTTTATTTATATTTAATTTATTTCTTTATATCTAACTATATAATATTTATATTAATAAGATACTTAAAAGTATTTAATAGCTTTAATTTTATTATAGAATTAGTAGAATTTAATTCTTCTTTAATTTATTTAATTTCTATAATCTCTTATTATTTATATATCTAGTAAAGATATATTATATTAATTATTAGATATTTCTTTTAAGTAATACCTAATTTAATAAAGTATTTATATAATAACTTCGAATTTATATAAATAATTAATAATAGTTCTATTTCTAGTATTTTATTAATTATAGATTTAACTAAAGCACTTATATTAAAACTATAAGCTATATTAAAAAGTTCTAAAGCTAAAATACTTCTAGTAACTCTCTTATATTTAGTAAAGAACTAGTAAATAATATTAGTATATCTAGTTCTATTTACTAGAACTAGAATATATTTAATTTAGAAAAAGAAATTTCTATTATTTATAAATAAAGTATTTATAAAAATAATTAAATATAAGAACTTCTTTATTAGCTTTATAAATCTTAGTTCTCTAATAGTATTCTTAATTTATTCTTAAATATATTTATTAAATATCTTTATATTAGTTTTCGAGAATTTAATAGCTTAAGTAATAATTAATAAATTATATAAAGTTTCTAGTTAATAAACTAATATAATATATACTTCTCTAGTATATTAGGTAATATATTAGTTTTTAATAAAGAGATTTTAATAAATAGTACTCTTATTACTTATAATAGTAGTATTTTTTATAGAAATAATTTAAAAGGTTTTATATTAGTATTTCTATATAAAAATAATTCTAGTAGTATTTATATAAATAATACTTTTATTAAACTTGAAATTATAGTTAAAAGTAAGTAATTTATACTTTTTAGCTAAAAACTTAGCCTTATAAAGCTTTAGTTACTATTGGTATAGCTATTCCTTTAGGAGTCACGTGCGTAGTCACGGGACACGGGACACGGGACATAGGCAATAGGACATGGGATACGGGACATGGGATACGGGATATAGTTATGTGACCTCGCGTCCCATTAGTGACTCGACTAGTAGACTAGACTCCTTTAGGCTTAGCAGATTTAGGGATCGCATATTAATACCACGATACTGCAATCCTTACTTCTAAATAATAACAACTTTACTAACCATACGCAAATAGCATTCCATAACTTACGTAACAATGCCATGCATTACTAGTAAACCGATACTAATCAGTTAGTACTTATAGATCAGAGACAGAATAGTTATACTAAAAGAGGCATCCGGTGGCCCTTAGCAATATTAATCTAGCTACGTCAAAGGAGGGAATTACCTGTCAACTCTACGAAAAAGCATCCGGTGGCCTAAGGGAGAAGACCCTAGTTCTTGCTAATTAATAAGCGGTCAGCCATTTGACCATCCATCCATTCAACTTCTACTATCCTTCAAAACCAACTTCTTTTGGCCCCAAGACTACCTTCTTGGAAATCATCTTTTCCACTTATATAATACCCGTATCTACGGGACACTCTCTCCAGAACGTATACCCTACATACGCCCTTAAAGCTCTTTAACTACTACTTCGATTTTACTATTAAATCGAGTCCTTCGAGCTTCAGACCCTCCCGGAATCGTGATATTTTATTTCCTAAATTTCTCGTTACAGACGAAATATTTAAAGGCGAAATATTTACTTTAATACCCATAATACCCCTAGGCATCTGGGGCATCTGGCATCTGAACCAGGCATCTGGCATCTGAACCAGGCATCTGGCATCTAAACTAGGCATCTGGCATCTGAACCAGGCATCTGGCATCTAAACTAGGCATCTGGCATCTGAACCAGGCATCTGGACACCTTTACTACCGAACCCTTTCTACGAATTACTTTACCCTCGAACCCTTCGAATCCCTCTCGCTACGAACTACACATATATACCGGGGAAGGCTTAGTCCTAAGGATTCGGGATAGCGAACCTTTGGGATAGATACGAGCAAATAAAGAAATAGAAGGACGGTATTAACCTAGCTAGCTCTAATAATAAGGAAATCCTGGATTACCTTAATACCAGATTATTTTAGTATAAGATAGAGAAGTTAACTAATAAGAATCTCTGGAAATTATTTAAGGAGGATTTTAGTAACTTTAACCTCGAGATATTTAATTAACTAGATTAATATATATTATATTAATTATGAGCTACTTTATAGTATAGTAATATTTATATTAAATATAACTATAGTTATTTTACTATTATATAGTCCCTAATTAATACTATTTAGAGAGAAGAGTAATATATCTAGACTACTAATAATATTATTATTACTAGATAAGACCTTAAAGCAGGCCCTATTACCTTATTATATATATTCCTAAATAATAGTATTATAAGAAATTAATATATTAAACTAATTATTACTTATATTTCTTTATTACCTATTACTTCTTTATTATCTATAACTGCTCTTGCTAATACCGGATTATAGAAAGCTAAAGCTAATAATCTTCTATTACTTCTATTACCTTTAAATAGCCCTTTAGCTAGCCCTCTTACTATAAAGCTAATTAGAAAAATAGTAAAGATATATACTAAAATATAGAAATATAATAGAACTAATAGTAGTTTTAACTAAAAACTTATTATTTTTCTTAATATTTACTAATATATAAAGCTCCTAGAAAAGGCATTAGTAAGAGCTTTTCCTACTATATTAAAAAAACTAGTATAAGACTATTTCTATAATAACTAGCTCTCTTAATATATATATAAAAAAGCTTATATAAATATTTATAGTTTCTTTAAAAGCCCCGGTTATTATTATTAAAATTTAGATAAATAGAATACTATTACCTTAGTAATTATAATAGTAAAAGACCCTGAAAAAACAATATTTAAGCTTATTTAAATACTAATTAATAACCTATATAAATTATAATATGGCCTTATTCTTGCTTTATAAACTATTAAATTCTTATATAACAAAATTATTACCTCTTATTAAGGCTTACTAGTATACTAATATATAGTTTTAAACTCTTCTAATAATCTTGGCTAGCTTATTAATAAGCTCTAATTATCTATTATTACTTATAAGAAGAAATAATAAATTAATGCCCAGATTCTCTTTACTAATTAAAAATATTATTCTCAAAACTCTCTAAATTACTATTTATCCGGAAATTATTAATATAGACCTAGCCATAACTTCAGAACCTATAATAACTATTCCAAGCCCTATAATTATAATAATTATACTCTAAAGTCATATTTTATATATAAGAGATCCGAATACCGCTTATAGAAATATATATTAGAAAAATAAGAGGCTAAGAAAACTCGATTTAAGAATAAAAACATTTACTAATTTAGATCCCGAAATACTTATAACTTTAATAAATACTTTAGTAATACTTATATATAGTATATTACTAAATTCGAAAAAGAAAAGAATAACGAGAGTAGTAAAAACGAACTAGTAAGTAATACTTTTAAAGCCTTACTAGCGGAAATAGATAAAGGAAAGAAATATTACTCTAATTTCTATTTTACTTCTATTAAGAGCTTCCTAGCTACTTCTATAGCCTCTATTTCTACTATCTCTATAACTAATACTCTTATAGATAACCTTACTTCCCTTTCTCTTATATACTAGATAATAGGCGAAAACCATACCCTAAAGCTTACTAAATAAATAGAGAATACCTAGATATTTATAATTAATAATATATTAAGATATAATACTTATTATTTTTATAGAATAGAATTATAATTAATACTAGAGCTTTTAGATTCTTAATTACTAGTTCTAACTAATTCCAAGCTTTATAGCAGACTAATAATAATATTAAACTTAATAAAACTACTAAAGATTAAGTTAATATCTAGTTTAGTATTAGATCTATATTTTCTATTAAATCTATAATAATAAGAATATTAATTAGGTAAGTATAATTTCATATTATACTTATAAAAACTTTATTCTTACTTAGCTTAATTAATATAAATAAGCTAGAGATCTATTTTAATAATCTTACTAATTATCTTATTACTTCTAATAAATGCTTTATATCTATAGTATAATATTTTGGATATTCTTTCCTGCTTTAAAATACTATTCTATAAAGCTTTATTTCCGAATTCTTTACTTATAACCCCTATTTTCTTATAAAGGTCAAATTATAATATTTATACTACTATTTTAGTTATTTATTTATTAGTAAGCTTCGAAATATACTAGAATAAGCAGGCTATAATATTAATATAAAAGCCCTTAAATATCTTATAAAGTACTATAAGTAATACCAGAAATTCGAATAATTACTAGAATAATTCAAGTTTAATCTAAGAAATAATATTAGCTTTAATTACTTTATTATTATTAATATTTTCTATATTTCTAGTAAGCTTATACTTTATATTATTAATAAAGGCACTTAATATTAAGCTAGCTAATAGCTTTAAAATATTAGTATATTATATACTTGGGATACCCTAAAGTAGTATTAGATTAATACCTATTTAGGCTCTCTTAATTAGATTATAGTAAATGCCGGAAAGTAGTTTACTAATAAGAAGTTTACTTAACTTGCAAATATTATAGGAACCAAGATTAAAATTATTTCCGTAAAAGCTTATAATTCTATCGGAATTATAGAATACTACTATAGCCTAATTTAATATATTTACTTTATTATTATAGCCGAAATTAATGAAATTAATAAGAATACCGTATTCCAAATAGCTTTTAAGGCTATTAATAATTTCGCTAGACCTAATAATATTATCCTAATTCTCTTAGTTTATAGTACTTTACCTTAAATAACCAAATATAATATCCTATTACTAATTATATTATAGTAATTAGTAGTATTTAAGAAAGTAATAGTAGAAATTCAGAAGCTTTGAGCTAGATATTAGATTATAAATACCCTAAATACCCGAAATAGTTCTAGTATTACTAATATTTATAAACTTTCCTTAAATTTGAATATTCTCATATAATATAAAGAGAATACCAGTTAACCTAATAATTAGAATAGACTATATAAGCTAGTAGCTATTAATAGGAAGAACTATATACTAGCTTTACTATATAGTAATATTACCTTTTACTTAACCTCTATAAAGCCCTTTTATATAAGGGATATTAAGGTTATTACTAATAGCCCCGAACTTGAACTTATTCCCGAACTCTATAGTAATACTAAAGGTAATACAGGTATAATTCCTCCTGCTATCCCTATTATTTCACTAAAGTATAGCAGAAAACACTCTTATAAGAACCCGGATATTATAGTATTCCTATAAAATAATAACTTATATAAGAACTTCTGCCAAGTTAAAGTCGCCGGCTTCCTAGAAAAGAATATATTTAAGGTTATTTCCAGATCTCAGGTACTAAAGGAAATATATATTTTTAACTTCCGGTTCGTTAATAAGATTAAGAATAAGGATATAGAGAGAGAGTTTAAAAAGTCGAGACTAGTTATTTAAGCTTATAATAATAGTAAGAAATATATAGTATTAATATAATTATTTACTATTTAATATATTAGCCAGAGAATTATTCTTAGTATTATTACTATAATAATAAATACTATAGAACTATATTTATATAATATCTTATAAGCTTATATCTAATTAATAACTTTATTTAACTATAATTTTTATATTAACCTATCTTATAAGCTTACTAGAGAGCTAAATCTAAATAATAATTCGGTTCTAAAAGTTATAAAACTACTATATAATATACCGGAAGCTAGAAACTACTAGTTTAAGACTTATTATTCCTATTATATTAATGAGCTTTCTATAAAATAGTTAATTTATAATTCTTGCCTTTTTTATAATAAATAACTTTTTAGAATTATTAGCCTTTAAACTAATAATATTCTATTTATTAGAACTAATAATTTTATAAAGATAAAGTAACTAAAACTCTATAAGGCTAAGTTCTTGGCTAAGGAACATAAATGCCTTACTATTAATTATAATCTCAAGTTTAATAGAGGTATTATTTATATAAATACTACTAGAATTACTCTTATATAGGAATACTAATATAAAAACTTCCGAACTATTTCTATAAAAAATACTACTACTATAAGTAATAAGAGTACTATTTATTAAGATCTTTTTATTAAGAACTAATATATTACCTAATATACTAGAGAAATATATATTATATTAGTCTATTAACCAGAAGCTTTATATAACCTATTAATTACTACTTAAACTATTAAACCCTCGGAAACTAATATAAAGGTACTTAATAAGTATATTTAATAGTAAATTAAGAATACTACTAGAGAACTAAGATTCATAAAGCTAGTAAAGAAGTTCTTATATTTAATTATTTTTATAGACGCTTTATTTGCAAATAATAGAGATCTCTTCTCCCAAATTAAATATATTCTAGTTCTAGTAAACGGAACTAGATATACTAATATTATTTACTAGTTCTCTATCAAGTATAAGAGAGTTACTAGAAGTATCCTAGCTTTAGAACTCTATAATATGGCTTACGGTTTTAATATAGGTACTTTAGTCAAATCTATAATTAATAGAATACTAGAAATAGAACTATTATTAGTAGTCTATACGGATTCGAAATTATTATACGAATGCCTCGTCAAATTAGGAACCACTTATAAAAAGTATCTAATAATTAATATAATATACCTCTGCCAGGTATATAAATAATAAGAGATTATAGAAGTCAAATAGATTAAGAAAGAATTAAATCCTGCCAATTTCATAATGAAATCGAAGCTAATAAATACCCTCAAGTACTTAATTAATATGAATATTATATAATTAGATATAGAGAAATAGATTAAGTATAAATAGGACAGAAAATAGATATATGGGATAAGAGGATATTATAGGAGTAGGAGTTATATATAAAAGGCCGCAGTTCTTAATATATAACTAAAACCCTTAGAAGTAATATAAATATATAGAGTATTAGGGAGTTTGTATATAATTAGAGAAAGATACTATTTTTTATATTTTTTAGAGAGTTTCCAGTATTAGTATAGCTATTTCTTTGGGAGTCACGTGTGTAGTTACGGGATACGGGATACGGGATATAGGTAATAGAATATGGGATATAGGATATGAGATACGAGATATAGTTATATAACCTCGCATCCCATTAGTAATTCGACTAGTAGACTAGACCCCTTTAGGCTTAGCAGATTTAGGGATCATATATTAATACTATAATACTATAATTCTTACTTCTAAATAATAATAACTTTACTAATTATATACAAATAGTATTTCACGACTTATATAATAATATTATATATTATTAGTAAACTAATAGTTACTTTATTTTTATAAAATTATTAGTTCTAATAAATAAGATATTATTAGTTTAAAAGCTAATAATTCTAAAGAGTTACTTATTATAAAGAAAGCAAGAATTATAAATCGACTATTTTATAGAAAGCTTATTAATATAATAGGAATAATAAGTTTTAAACTAGTAGTTTCTAGTTTCTAGTATATTATATAATAGTTTTATAATTTTTAGAATAGAATTATTCTTTAGATTTAGCTCTCTAGTAAGCTTATAAAATAAATTAATATAGAAATTATAATTAAGTAAGGTTATTAATTAGATATAAGCCTATAAGATATTATATAAATATAATTTTATAATATTTATTATTATAATAATAATATTAAGAATAATTCTCTAGCTAATATATTAAATAGTAAATAATTATATTAATATTATATATTTCTTATTATTATTATAGGCTTAAGTAACTAGTTTTAACTTCTTAAGTTCTTTTTTTATATTCTTATTTTTAATCTTATTAATAAACTAGAAATTAAAAATATATATCTTTTTTAATATCTGAGATCTAGAAATAACCTTAAATATACTTTTTTCTAAAAAGCTAATAACTTTAATGTAATAGGAATTCTTATATAGTTTATTATTTTATAAAAATACTATAATATTAGGGGCCTTATAAGAATATTTTCTATTATATTTTAGTAAAATAATAGAAATAGCAGGAGAAATTATATCTGTATTACTTTTAGTTTTATTATTAGATTCGGGAATAAGTTTAGGTTTGGGGCTATTAGTAATAACCTTAATATTTCCTATATAAAAGGGCTTTATAAAGATTAAATAAAAGATAGTATTACTATATAATAAAGCTAATATATAGTTCTTTCTATTAATAGTTATTAGCTTATATAGTTTATTCTAATTACTAGATTAACTAGTATTTTCTTATATTAAATAAAAATATTTAAATTTAGGAATAGTTTATAGATATTAGTAATACTAGAATTATTTTGGGTATTTAAAGTATTTATAATTTAATATCTAGCTTAAAGCTTTTGAATTTCTATTATTATCTTTTTAAATACTACTAATTACTATAATATAATAAGTAATAAGATATTATATTTAGTTATTTAAGATAAAGTATTATAAACTAAAAGAATTAAAATAATACTATTAGGTCCTATAAAGTTATTAATAGCCTTAAAAGCTATTTGAAATATAATATTCTTATTAATTCTATTAGCTTTAGCTATAATAATAAAATAGATATATTAGATTAGGCTATAATAATATTTTATAATTCTAATAAAATTATAAGCTTTTATAGAAATAATCTTAATCTTAGTTCCTATAGTATTTATAAGCTAAGTAAACTTTTTATTAGTAAATTACTTTCTAGTATTTACTATAATCTAATTAAAAGAAGCTAAATAATTATTAATTTAATATTATTTAAATATATTTCAGATATATATTATACTAATATTCTAGAGCTATTAGCTGGCTTAATATCGAGTATCTTTATTAATAATATAAAGTATAGGCTTATTAGAAATATAGAAAATATTAATAATAATAAAATAGTTAAAGCTAATATTATTTCTTAAATTAAACTTAAATTATCTAGATAATTAGTTATATTTCTAGTATTACTTATAATATTTTATAAGATATTTAAAGGCTTCTATATTAATATTATAGCTTGCTTATTCTAATATATTTTGAAGTTTATTAATAAATAAATAACTAAAATAATAATATAAATATTATAATTCGATTTTTATAAAAAAGTAAGAGTTATAAATAAAGAATTCAGAAATAAAGCCTTGAAATATAGTATTTTAAAGCAGGAAAAAGTATCTGAAATATTATATTATAAATATATATTTTCTAATAAAAATAATAAGATAATTAGTAAGATTATTAAAATAGATCTCTAGCTTATTTATATTAGCTAAACTAAGTAAAAATAAAGTTTTTAAAAATATAATATAGAATTATACTTACCTAATTAATATATTTACTATTATAAATCTAATAGAAAATATAGATCTAATACTGAACTAGATATTAACTTAATCTTTAGTAGTTTTATTAAGTTTAATACTATTATTAGTTTACTAAAGAGCTTGAAATTAGTTAGAACTAGTAATTAAATATCTAGAGGCTCTAGTATTAATTATAACTTTATAAAAGTAATAAATATTATATCTTAATATATTATTAATTATAAATGTCTAGATATTTTCTATTAAGGATTTAATAGACTTTAAAATATAGTTTTTGCCTATTATCTAATATATAAAGAAAAGAAAAATAAGATTATTTATAAGAATATTAGCTATAGTTATTAGTAAAGCAGAAATAATAAAAGTAGCTAAAAAGCTCTTAATTAAAATAAAATAGAAATCTGGATAGTATTTCTCTTTTTTATTTATTTCTATTAATAAAGCCTTAAAAGTATTATTTACTAGTTTGTTTTTATTACTTTTATTATTCTTTTTATCTTTAGCTTTAGTAATATACTATATATAAGTACTATTAAAATATTTATTAAAATTATAAATATTTCCGAATTTAAATTAATAAATATTTCTATTCTTAAATCGAGCCTTTTTAGTTTTTTATTTTTCTAATATATATTTCTATAAATAGTATTCGGGTTTCTTATATATAAAATATAACTTCGGGATATAACTATTATAATTATAAGACTTAGAATAATTATTACGGGTTCTGAAATTATAGCTAGATTTATATTAATAATTTCCGGAGAAATAATAGCTTAAAGAATTTTAAAAATAAGATTATTAATTAGTAAAAAGGATTTCGGGATTAGTTTATTATTTATTCTTATATATAGTAATAAATAACTAGAGCTTATTAATAAACTAGCCGAGATTTATAAAAGAATCTGAGATTATATATTTATATATCCGGAAGCTTTAGTAAAAAATAATAATTTTATTATAAAGAAATTTAATATTTTATAAATTAGATATAAAATCATATTATAATTAATATAATTTATTAATTAATAATTAAATAGTTTCAAATATTGTTTTTTCCGGAAATTTAGCTATTATAAAAGCTAATATAATAATATTTCACTTATCTAAATTTTAATATTTAAATTTAGAGCCTTTAAAAAAGCTATAAATATTAATATAAGCTTTTTTATATATATATTAAAAGAAATAGTTATTATAGAAATAGTTTTAAGCTAGTTTCTTTAGTATAATAAGAAAAGCTTATATTAGTATCTTTTATAAAAGCTTTATATATTAGTAAATATTAAGGAAAATAGTAAGTTTATAATTAAAATTATTATTAGATCTATTATACTTTTATTCTTTAGTATAGATTTTAGTAATTTCCTTAATAAGTTTTATAATTAAAGAAAATTAGAAATTATTCGAATATAGTTATAATAGTAATAATAATAGAAATATATTATTTATTTCTAAAGCTTCTATATTAATATATAAATCTAATAGAAATATAGAATATAATAATAAAAGAAGTAGTAAAAAAAATAATAGTATAGAAATATTAAAAATAATAAATTCTAGATATTTATTCTTTATAAGAATAATAAAGCCTAATAGAATTAGTTCTTTAATAAAATCTAATCTAGTTATTAATATATTCTTATTTAATTATATATATTATTTATTTTCTTTTATAATAATATATAAAATATTTATAATAATATTAATATTACTATTCTATTATATAAATATATTACTATATTAAAAAGTCTTATATAAATATAGTATTTCCGGGAATTCAAATTTATTAAAGTTTTTTTAATAAATAAAGTTCTTAAAATTATATTTAAATAGCTTCTAAAAATTATTATTAATTATTTTATAAAAAATATATTAAAATAGCTTAATATCTAAGAACTTAATTATTTTATCTATTTTAGTAAAGTTTAAATTAATCTTATATTTCTATTTTCTTATTAATTTCTTGAAATTATTATTATTTATAAAATAATTAAATTAGATAAATCTAATAAAGGAATTATTTACTATAATATATTCTGCTATTATATATTTTATAAGCTTATATCTAGTTTAAAATATAGTAATTTATAAGAAGAATAGATTTATAAAAAGGAGAATAGTTTATAGAAAGTATTATATTTAAAATAAAAATTTCGTCTATAATAAGAAATTTAGAAAGTAAAATTTAAGAAATAAAATATTAAGATTTCGGGAGAATTTAATAATTCTAAAGCTTAAGAATTTCAGGAATTTAAAAGAAAATAGTTTTTAAAAGAGTTTTATAGAAATTAAATAGAAATGAAATAGAATAATTAAATAGCTAATTATTTTAGTATTTAGTAAGATTAAGTATTCTTTTTACTTATATAATCGAATTATAAATAATAAAACTAATAGATATTTTCTTCTTTAATATAATATAATTAAATCTTAATAAGATTAAGTATTTTTCTTATTTATATAACTGAATTATAAATAATAGAATTAATAGTTATTTTTTCTTTAATTATAATAATAGCTTTATTTCTAAATTACTAAATTTTAGGCAAGTATAGCTTAATTCTTTCTGATTTATATATATAAACTAATTAGTATTAGTTTATTAGAAATATATAATATTATTATATAATTATAAAATACTATTTATATAAGTTAATAAAGTTATTTTTTAGAAATAGGAATTATAATATTATAATATTAATATATAATTCCTAAATCTATTAAGCTTAATAGAAACTAGTTACTAGTTAAATTACTAATATAATATAAGGTTATATAATTATTACTTATATCTTATTATTTCTAGTTATTTTTATATTATATAATTATTAATAATTATAGCTATACTAATAATAACTAAAAAATAAAAATAAATTTATATAATTTAATTATATTATTAGTATTTCTTAATAATAACTAGAAAAGTAATTTAATAAAAAATATTAAAAAGATATTAATTAATAAAATTCTATTATAAGCTATTTCTAGAAATCTATTATTTTTAAATAGTTTTTTTCTTTTTAAACTAATTAAAAAGAATTATAGAAAAAGAGCTTTTATAATTTAATTAAAATATAATATTTAAATAAAATCCAGAGAAATAAAAAGAGATTCTTAATAAAAAGCAAATATTAGATTTATTTATTTTTATTTTTATAATATTTAATTATATAACTAAAAAAGAAAATATTATTATTAATTAAATTTCTATTTATAAAATTAATAAAAAATTTAAAACTCGGAAAAAAGAAACTATTTCTGGTTTAGAGAATTAATAATTAGAAAAAATAGAACTTTAGTAGCTTTAGAAAATATTATTTCTAGAATTTAAGAAATATATTTTTATTTTTTCTAAAAAGAAATCTAATATTTTTTCTTTTTATAAATTATATAATTATAAGATTTAAATTAAAAAACTAAAAAAAACTAAGAATATTAAATACTAATTTCTCTAATAATAGTTTATTTAAAAGCTTCTAGGAATTAAGTATTTTTTAGAAAATAATTTAATTAAGAACTTTATTAAAACTAATTAAGCTTTTTTTATTTTATTAGTTCTATTTATAAAAAAAAGTAAATAGAAGTTTATATTTTTATATTAATTTCTATTATTTAAATAATATTAATTTCTTTTATTTATTAATAAAACTTTAAATTAATTATTTAAAGCTAAGATTTATATTAAATTAAATATTTATTAAGCCTTTTATTATATAATTATAAATTCAGACTTTTAAAAGCTAATAATATTTCGTATTTATTATAAAATATATAAATATAAATTTTTTTTTAAAAAAAACCCTTTATAAATAGCCCGGCTATATATTAATATTATATAAATAATTATTAATATAGCTATTTTTTCGAAAGTTATATATATAATTATAAGACCCGAAATACGAGATATAAGTAATAAAATATAAAATATAAAATATAATTATATAATTTCATATTTTATAAATAACTTAATTAGTAAACTAAATCTTATTAAATTTAGTAAATTTAGAATTATATATTAATATTATAATTTGTAATTTCTATTTCTAAATAATAATAACTTTACTAATTTTATATAAATAATATTTTATATTTATATAATAATACTATATATTACTAGTAAACTAATACTAATTAGTTTATATATATAAATTAGAAAATATTTTAGATTAGTTTTAAAAGTATTTAGTAACCTAAAATAAATCTAGTCTATTTTATATTAAAGAAGGGAATTATTTATTAACTTTATAAAAGTATTTATTAATTTATTAAAAAAAATACCTAGCTTTTATTAATTAATTAATTATTTAACTTCTATTATTTTTAAATCTAATTTCTTTTAGCCCTAAAATTATTTTCTTAGAAATTATTTTTTCTATTTATATAATATTTATATTTATAAGATTCTTTTTCTAAAATATATATCTTATATATATTTTTAAAGCTTTTTAATTATAAACTTCGATTTTTTTATTAAATTAAATCTTTTAAGCTTTAGATTCTCCGGGAATTATAATATTTTATTTCCTAAATTTCTTATTATAAATAAAATATTTAAAAGCGAAATATTTATTTTAATATTTAAATATCTAAATATTATAAGATATTTATTAGTAAATTATAAAACTATAATATTAAATTTAATATAAAACTAATTTCTATTTCTTTTATAAGGTCTAGAGAAGCCTTTTCTAAATAGGAAACCCTAATAATATATATATAATTAGTAATTTATAAGTCTAATATTTATAATATAAATAATAGTTAGTTATAATATTAAAGGGCTATTAATTTTTCTAATTAATACCTATAATATCCGAGATTTATTATATGCCTTTAAATTCTATATAATTCTATATATATTATAATTATATTTCTTTTCTAGAATCTTATTTCTAAGATCTATTAATTTATTCTAGTAAAATATTTAATTAATTAATTATTTAATTAAGGTAAACTTCTAATATCTTAGGAAATAGTTTTATTAATATAATCTAGATAATATATATAAAAATCGTCTAATTAGATTAGGGCTAAATAAAAATTAAAAAAAAGAATAATTATATTCTAAATATAGAAACTAGCTAGTAATTATAATTTTATTTAAGATTTAAGTATTCTAATTAGCTTAATTCAAAATACTAAAATATTATTCTATAAAATTAATATTATTTATTAGATCTTATATTAAAATAATCTAAATAGCTATATAAAAAGAATTTAATAAAATATTTATATAAGAAACTTATATAAATATTTCTAAGATTCTGGAAATTATTTATAAGCTTCTAAAAATATATATTAATTAGTTATACTAATTTTTAATTAGAACTAATATAAAAACTAATAATTAATTCAAGTAGTTTTCTATTTCTATAAAAGAACCTTTTTATATTATTATATATTTTTTTCTTTTCTAATAATTATATATATAATAACTTTTTCTATTATTATTTTTTAGTTTCTTTTTTAAGTTTTTTTAAATTTTTTTTAATTAATTCTATAATATTTTCTTTTGGCTTTATTATTTACTAATATAATTATAAATATAAATATAATTTTATAGCCTTCTTTTTTATTATTAATATATACTTGAAATATTTCAAGTATTTATTTATTAATTTATTTATTTTATATATTATAATATCTAGTAAAAAGAATTATAATTATTATAATAAAGATTCTAAATCTTATATATTAGTAAATTCTTTAGCTTTAATATTTATTAAAGCTAATATAATTTCAGATTTCTTATTACTAATTAGAGGCTTATTAGTTCTAGAAAGATATTATTATAACTTTTAAGAAATTTCTTAAAAAATATCCTAAATAATATTATACTAATATAAATAATACTATTAATTAGGTTTTCGAAAATTAGAAAGAGACTAATAAGCTTTAAAATTCTTTTTTTCGTTTTAATAAAATAAATAATAGTACTATTTAGATTAGTATTTTAAAAATAAGTTTTTTCTAATATATTTAGATATTTACTAATTTCTTAAAAGAATATTATAAAGTTTATTTTTAAGATATTAATTTTATTACCGAGATTATTACCGAGATTATTACCGAGATTATTACCGAGATTATTACCGAGATTATTACTGAGATTATTACCGAGATTTTTAAATAGTTTATTACTAGTATTTTAAATACTAATAATATAATATTTATAGTTATTTAGAACCTGATTTTAGAAGTTCGGGCCTTTTATAAGATATATATAATAGTTTTAAGTTCCTTATTTACTTCTCTTAATATTCTTAATACTAATATTATTATAATATACTATATTTTATTAAAAAATAAGCGGATTCCGGAAAGTAATACTTGATTTTTTATTAAATTCTAAATAAAGCTAGTATTTAGTATTCTTATTTTAAGAATTAGAAATTAGAGTTTATTTATTTAAGATATTTATAACTAGTTTACTTATAATAAATCTTTCTTAATTCTAAATCTTTCTTAATTCTAAATCTTTCTTAATTCTAAATCTTTCTTAATTCTAAATCTTTCTTAATTCTAAATCTTTCTTAATTCTAAATCATTTTCTAATAATTTGAATATAATTCTTATAAGCCTTAATAAAATTCTAGAAACCCTTTATAAATAAAAAAAACCCTAGAGAAAAAGTATTTCTATTACTATTTCGAGTTTTTTCTTAGCTATCTAGGTTTTCTTTTTCTTTTAAATAATCTTTTTTTAATAGTTTAGAATTCTTTTTAATTTTAAGAAATTATTAAAAAGTAGTTTTAGATTCTAAATTATAGTTTTAATTATATAATTTTAGAAGTTTCTTGAAATTTTTAAGATTAGAAAAAGTAAATAACTAGGTATTATAATTTTAGGCTAGACTTTTTATTTAATTAAATACTATTACTTTTTACTTCTATTATTTTATTAGTAATTAATAATAGCTTCTATTTCCTATTTTTATTTTTTATTATATATTTTTTAAAAAGAGAAATATAAAAAGTTAAATATAAATAATTATATATATTTAATAGTTTTAACTTATATACCGAATTATTAATATATTTAAGAATTCTAAATAAATCTATAAATTTTAGCTTAAGCTTTCCTATTTCAAATTTAATATTTCTTATTAATAATATTATTTAGGCTTTTTTAGAATAATATTTAGCTGACTAGTATTTATTATAATGGGTTTCTCGGTTATTTTATATATAATATTATAAATTCTTAAACTTTCTTTATTTTATTTTAAAAGTTTCTAGTTTTTTATATATAGCTAATATCTTTTTTAGGATTTTATTTTTAGGATTTTATAAAAGTTAAAAATAATATTTATAATATATATAGAAAGATATATTTTATAAAATCTAATATTTGAATTATTATATATAAATTTTATAAAAAATAATTTCTTAAACTAGTTATTTTTTTAGGTATTATAATAATATTTCAAATAGTATTTTAGGGTCTAGTTTTATCTTTTTATTTAATTATTTATTTGAGAATAATAAATTATATTTAAATACTATTTATATATTAAATAGAAATAGAAAGTAAACTAGAATTAATTAATAAATATTATTTCTTAATTAGAAATAATTTTATTAGGGAAATTAAAAATCAAGAAAATATATTTTTATATAATTTTAATAAGCTCTAGAGAATTAATTATCTTATAATATATAATATATCTTACTATTTTAGAATACTAGTTAATAATTATAAGAATTATATTAAAATTAGGCCTTTTTATTAGATTCTTATATAATAATAAACCTATAATAAAATTTATAGAAATCTTATTTTAGAATTTCTCAGGCTATAATAAACTATTAAATAAACTATATAATAAATGCTTTTTGGCCTTAATTCTCTAGTAAATATTATATTCTTAATAAAACTTATAAATATTTTCTTTTATATTTTCTTAATACTAGAATTATTTAAAGTTTTCGAAAGTTTTCTCTATTTTATAATATTTAGCTATTAGATTATTATAATAAGGTTTTATAACTTTTTAATATAAGGCGGGATTATTAAATATAATAATTCTTAAATAATACCTAAATAGGCTCGAATTATTTTTCTAGATTTCTTTTACTAAGCCTTTATTTTAAAATATTCTAATATTAAAAATTCTTTTTCTCAGCTATTTAAATAATATCTAGAAGAGATTTAAATAGAGAAACTAATATTATAATTCTTTTAGTAATTATATATATTTATATAAAGGAAATTAGATATTTATAATTATTTAATTTAAAAACTTAAAAAACTAAAAAGTTTTTAATTCTATTAAGTAATATAATTATAAATATCCTTATTATTTTAGCTATAATAATAAAGCCTTTAAAATATCTTTCTATATCTTGCTTTTTAACTAATTTTATAATTAAGGAATTTATAAAATAATTTATTTATTTGTTTTATAATAAATATTTCTTTTTAGTTATTATAAATATAGTAAATATTAAATAATATTTATTTTAAAGAAGAAATCCTTTAAATTATAATTATAAAAGCTTTTTTTAGCTTTTTTTAAAAAATTAAAAGCCAAGTTATATTAATAGAACTTTTTTTATAATTAGGTATTTTACTAGATTTGTTTATTAAATTTAAGATATCTTTATAATAAATAATATTAAAATTATATATTATAAGATATATTATCTAATAAATTTAATAACTTTCTAGATATTTTATTTCTATAAAGTATTAGAAGTTATTATAGTTTATAATAACCTTAATTATAAATCTGAATTTTTTAAAATATTAATACTAATATTTAAAGGCTTTAATAATTATAAATAGCTTTCTATTATAAGTATTATAGTTATATTTAATTCCGGAAAGTTTCCGGAACTAAAATACTATTAAATACTAGTATTTTTTTAAATTATTACTAGAATTAATTTATTATAAAATAGTATTAGTAATTATGAATTTTAATATATTAATTTTAATATAAATCTTTTTAAAAAGATTAAAATAAACTAGAATAGATATTATAATAAAAGCTTTTAGCTACTTTATTTATTTATATAAAGAAATCGGATTTCTGGCTCTTTTCTATTTTTTTTAAAAGATTTATTAAGCCTATAATTATTTAAAAGTAATAATAAATAAATCTATAGTAAAAATTAATAAATCCAAAAAATACTTGAATATTATAGAATAATTCTAATTCTAGCTATTTAATAATATTATAAACTCGTTTAGGATTTATATAAATATCTTTTATTTTAATAAAAAAGTCTAAGAATTCGATTTCCTTAATACTAAACTTATATTTACTAAATTTATAAAATAGGTTATTTTTATATAGCCTAGTAAGTATTTAGTAAATATAATTATAGTATTTATTTTTATTTTAGGAATAAATAAGAATATTATTTAAATAAATAATTATAAAATAATTTAGAAATTTTATAAATATAATATTAATATATATTTGAAATATAGCTAGTATATTAGCTAGCCTAAAAGGTATTATAAAATATTTAAAATAGCTATAATAAGTCCTAAAAGCCGTTTTATACTTATATTTTTTATAAATTCTTATCTAATTATATATATTTTTAAGATTTAATTTTATAAAAGTCTTAGTTTCTTGAAACTAGTTAAGGGTTTTATTAATAAAAAGAAATAGATACTAATTCTTAATTATAACTTAATTAAGTTTATAATAATTAATATAAAAATATAGCTCTTTATCTTTCTTAAAAATAAAAAGAATAAATACTTTTATTAGGCTTTTATTAGATTTTATCTAATATTTATAAAATATATTCTATAAATATAAATATAATACTTTTAGTTAGATTTCTAATAAATTATATAAAGATTTATATAGAATTATATTATTTATATTAATAGAGTATTTAATACTATTAAAATTAGGAAATTCCAAAGCTTTATTAAAATTAAAAACTTCTAAGAAATTTTTATATTTATTATTTCAGAAATAAATAAATATTTTTAAGGCCTCTTTTCGGAAAATATTAATTTACTATATTAAAAACTTCTATTTAGTATTACTAGAACTATATAATAAAATAGAGATTTAGTAACTATTATAAATATATAAAGCCTATTATCTAAAATAATTATATTTACTTTTAGTTAAAAATAAAACTTAAAATACTAGCTTAAAATACTAATTAAGCTCTTTACTAAATTCTTTTAATATTAGAATTTTAATATTATTAGATTATATAGATATATATATATTTATTATTTCTTAATATAGTTTATATATTATATAAGAGTTATTTTATAAAATTTTATACTAAAAATAAGACTATAAGAACTAATATTCTTATATTTATAAAACTAGAGCTTAAAAGAATATATTTTATTATAATTATTTATAATAAATACTTTAAAATTATAGGCTTAATAGATTATAAATTTATTTCTATAAAAGATTATAAATTCTTAATTATATTTAGCTAAAATAATTAAGCTCCGGCTTTAAATTTAATTATTATTAAGGAAATTATAATCTAATCTAATATTATTGAATTTATTATATATTTTTAAGATATCTATTTCTAGCTATATTAATCTTATTTAAATAGTTATATAAAATAATATATCTTTTTTATTATAGCTAAAATTATTAATATTTAAGATTTGGTTTTTTTCTTCTTTATTTTTTAAAAGAGTTTTCTCTAGAATATTTCTTTATAATAATAGCATTAATTTATTTCTATAAATACTTTAATTCTTTTATAGTTTTGGCCTTATTAGAGTTTTATTAAGTTTATTTAATATACTTGAAATATTTTATATTTCCTAAAAAATATTCTCTTATTTATAAGTCTAATAAACTATATCTGAAATAGAACTAGTATTTTATTAAGGCTTTAAAGAAGCTAAAGTATTACCTGAAAATTTCTTATATAATTTTCGGAACTTTTTCTTTCTTTTTTAATAGCCTTATAAATTAGAATTTACTAAATTAGAATTCTTAGAAATAGAGTTATCTTTACTAGATTCTTCTGTCTTTACTTTCTTTAATTTAAAATAAATAATATATTTTGCTTTTTAAGCTTTTTTAAGCTATTCGGAAATAAATATTATCTTTTTTCCTAAAAAAAAAAATATATAAGTATTTAATAAGTCTTATAATTAAATAAAGTAATATTAAGAGTTCGAATCCGGTTTCTTTTAGAATATAAATTCTAGTTAATTTTAAGACTAATTATTTAAATATATAATTTAATAACTATTTTACTATTTTTCTAATAAAAATCTCGAAGTTTCTTAAAAGTATTTTACTAATAGATTTAAAGTACTTAAAATATATTAGCTAAATAAGCCTTAAATTACTTCTAATAAACTTTATATAATAGTAGGCTTTATTTTATTATAGTTTTTTTTAAATATTATAAGGTTTATTTCTAAAAATATTTATAATAAAATTAATTCTAGAAAAGTATTTATTATAAGTTCAAAATTAGGTTCTAAAAACTACTTTCTAGAAAAATATAAATATTTTCTATTTCTTAAAAAACCTTTTATAATATAAGTTAAATATTTGAATCTTAAAAAACTTCTTTTAGTTTAAATATATCTTTAGAATATTATATAATAGCTTCTAATAAATAGTATTAAGATTATTTTTAAAGCTTATTATATTAGGAAAGAAAATAAATTTTATTTCTATTTTAGGAAGTTTTCTAATAGAAATTACTAAAGAAAATAAAATAGATTTATAAATAGAATTTTTATAAAATATAATAAATTATAAGATATTTCTAAGAATATTCTTATATTATTCTAGTTATAGAATATATTAGTTAATTATATTTACTAATTCTTATTTTTATTAGAATACTTTAATTTTAATATATAAGTTCTATTTTATAATTTAGATAATAGTAATTCAGATATTAATTTTAGTATTTTAATTATTACCGGACTTATTTCTATTATTATTATTAGCTTTTAAAGGCTCCTAAAGAGTTTTATTAAAAGTATTAGATAAGTCTTTACTATTATTTATATTAGAATTAATCTAGTTAATTTCTTTTATAGAAATAGCTTTAGTAAAAGATTATATATTTTATAGATTTCGAAATATAATTTCTTATTAAATTACTTTCTTTAAAGATAAAGAGATTAGTTTATAAGATATTTATTAGTAAGTAATAAAATAATAGAATAAATTAGTAAATTATAAAACTATAATATTAAATTTAGTATAGAACTAATTTTTATTTCTTTTATAAGGTTTAGAAAAGCCTTTTCTAAATAAAAGGCCCCGATAATATATATATAATTAATAATTTATAAGCCTAATATTTATAATATAAATAGTAATTAATTATAATATTAAAGAGCTATTAATTTCTCTAATTAATACTTATAATATCTAAGATTTATTATATATTCTTAAGTTATATATAATTCTATATATATTATAAATATTTTTATTATTAAACTCTTTTTATAAATTTATTATAAACTATTTTACTTTTAAATTCCTTTTATTATAAATTAATATATATATTAGGAAAAACCTAAATTTAATTTAGTATAAATACTAATAAGAAAAATAAACTAATTAAAAAATTAAAAAATAATATTAATCTAATAATTATAATAAAAAATAACTTTTAGAAATATTTAATTATTAAAATATATTAGTATATCTTATATAAAAAGAATAATAATAATTTATAAAATCTATTTTAGAATAATTTTAAGAACTTTAATATTATAATATTTAATTAAATTAATTATATATTATTATAAAATCTTTAAGCCTAATTTTAATATAATAGTATTTATATTAAATAGAATTATAAAAGCTTTATTATTATATAATTCCTTATTAATCTTATTTAAAATAAAATAAAAGCATATAAAATAAAACTAATATTATTAATAATAATCTAATTAGATTAGTTTTTTTTTAGAAATCTATTATATTAGTTTATTTTATTTTAGATAAAACTAGATATAAGGAAACCAGATATTTTTAGTTAAAAAATTAAACTATTTATTACTATTATTATTATTATTAAACCCGAATTTCTATTAGTTAATATCTATTATTATAGCTAGAAAGCTTATTAGAGAAATATAAAAATATAATAGAATTAATAATAGTTTTAATTATAAACTTTTTTTTTAATATTTACTAATATATAAAGCTTCTAAAAAAGATACTAATAAAAGCTTTTTTTATTATATTAAAGAAACTAGTATGAAACTACTTTTATAATAATTAGCTCTCGAGTTATATATATAAAAAAGCTTATATAAATATTTATAGCTTTTTTAAAAACCTTAGTTTTTATTATTAAAATATAAATAAATAAATAATTATTATCTTAGTATTAGTATAGCTATTTCTTTGGGAGTCACATATATAGTTACGGGATACGGGATACGGGATATAAGTAATAAGATATAGGTAATAAGATATGAGATATAAGATATAGGATATGGGATATAGTTATATAACCTCGCATTTTATTAGTAACTTGACTAGTAGACTAGATTTCTTTAGGCTTAGTAAATTTAGGAATTATATATTAATATTATAATACTATAATTCTTACCTCTAAACTTCTTTACTAACTATATATAAATAGTATTTCACGACTTATATAATAATACCATATATTACTAGTAAACTAATACTAATTAGTTTATATATATAGATTAGAAATAGAATAGTTATACTAAAAGAGGTATCTAGTAGCCCTTAGTAATATTAATCTAACTATATTAAAGAGGGGAATTACCTATTAAACTTTATAAAAAAGCATCCGGTAGCCTAAGGAAAAAGACTCTAGTTCTTGCTAATTAATAAGTAATTAGTTATTTAACTATTTATCTATTTAATTTCTACTATCCTTTAAAACCAACTTCTTTTGGCCCTAAAACTATCTTCTTAGAAACTATCTTTTCTACTTATATAATACCCGTATCTATAGGATACTTTTTCCGGAATATATATCTTATATATACCCTTAAAGCTTTTTAACTATTACTTCGATTTTATTATTAAATCGAGTTCTTTAAGCTTTAGATCCTCCCGGAATTATAATATTTTACTTCCTAAATTTCTTATTATAGATAAAATATTTAAGGGCAAAATATTTACTTTAATATCTATAATACTTCTAGGTATCTGGGATATCTAATATCTGAACTAGGTATCTAGTATTTTAATTAGGTATCTAAACCAGGTATCTAGTATCTGAACTAGGTATCTAGTATCTAAACTAGATATCTGGTATCTAAACCAGATATCTGGATATCTTTATTACTAAATCCTTTCTATAAACCTATTATAAATTACTTTATTCTCGAATTCCTCTTGCTATAAATTATATATATATACTAGAAAGGGCTTAGCCCTAAGAATTCGAGATAGCGAATCTTTGGAATAAATATAAGTAGATAAAGAAATAAAAGAATAGTATTAACCTGGCTAGCTCTAATAATAAGGAAATCCTGGATTACCTTAATACTAGATTATTTTAGTATAAAATAAAGAAGTTAATTAATAAGGATCTCTGGGAATTATTTAAGAAGAATTTTAGTAACTTTAATCTCGAAATATTTAATTAACTAGATTAATATATATTATACTAATTATAAACTATTTTATAATATAGTAGTATTTATATTAAATATAATTATAATTACTTTACTATTATATAGTTTCTAGTTAATATTATTTAGAGAAAAAAGTAATATATTTGAATTACTAATAATATTATTATTACTAGATAAGACCTTAAAGCAGGCCCTATTACCTTATTATATATATTTCTAAATAATAGTATTATAAGAAATTAATATATTAAACTAATTATTACTTATATTTCTTTATTACCTATTACTTTTTTATTATCTATAACTACTTTTACTAGTACTAGACTATAGAGAACTAAGGCTAATAATTTCCTATTACTTCTATTATTTCCAAATAGCTTTCTAGCTAGCCCTCTTATTATAAAGCTAATTAGAGAAATAATAAAGATATATATTAAAATACAGAAATATAATAGAACTAATAATAGTTTTAATTAAAAACTTACTATTTTTCTTAATATTTACTAATATATAAAGCTCCTAAAAAGGGTATTAGTAAGAGCTTTTCTTACTATATTAAAGAAACTAGTATAAGACTATTTCTATAATAACTAGCTTTCTTAATATATATATAAAGAAGCCTATATAAATATTTATAGTTTCTTTAAAAGCCCTAATTACTATTATTAAAATTTAGATAAATAGAATACTATTATCTTAGTAATTATAATAATAAAAAACCCTAAAAAAAAAAATATTCGAGCTTATCTAAATACTAATTAATAACCTATATAAATTATAATATAGCCTTATTCCTGTTTTATAAATTACTAAATTCCTATATAATAAGATTATTACTTTCTATTAAGGCTTACTAGTATACTAATATATAGTCTTAAACTTTCCTAATAATCTCGGCTAGCTTATTAATAAGCTCTAATTATTTATTATTACTTATAAGAAAGAATAATAAATTAATATCTAGATTTTCTTTACTAATTAAAAATATTATTCTCAAAATTCTTTAAATTATTATTTATTCGGAAATTATTAATACAAACCTAGCTATAATTTCGGAACCTATAATAATTACTTTAAGTTCTATAATTATAATAATTATACTCTAAAGTTATATTTTATATATAAGAGACCCGAATACTACTTATAGAAGTATATACCGGAAGAATAAGAGGCTAAAAAGGCTTAATTCAAGAATAGAAATATTTACTAATTTAGATCCCGAAATACTTGTAACTTTAATAAATACTTTAGTAATACTTATATATAATATATTACTAAATTTAAAAAAAAAGAGAATAATAAAAATAATAAGGATAAACTAGTAAGTAATACTTTTAAAGCCTTACTAGTAGAAATAAATAAAGAAAAGAAATATTATTCTAATTCCTACTTTATTTCTATTAAGAGCTTTCTAGCCGCTTTTATAGCTCCTATTCCTACTATTTCTATAACTAATACCCTTATAAATAATCTTACTTTTCTTTCTTTTATATACTAGATAATAGGCAAAAACCATACCCTAAAGCTTACTAAATAAATAGAGAATACCTAGATATTTATAATTAATAATATATTAAGATATAATACTTATTAAATGGGATATAGTTATATAACCTCGCATTTTATTAGTAACTTGACTAGTAGACTAGATTTCTTTAGGCTTAGTAAATTTAGGAATTATATATTAATATTATAATACTATAATTCTTACCTCTAAACTTCTTTACTAACTATATATAAATAGTATTTCACGACTTATATAATAATACCATATATTACTAGTAAACTAATACTAATTAGTTTATATATATAGATTAGAAATAGAATAGTTATACTAAAAGAGGTATCTAGTAGCCCTTAGTAATATTAATCTAACTATATTAAAGAGGGGAATTACCTATTAAACTTTATAAAAAAGCATCCGGTAGCCTAAGGAAAAAGACTCTAGTTCTTGCTAATTAATAAGTAATTAGTTATTTAACTATTTATCTATTTAATTTCTACTATCCTTTAAAACCAACTTCTTTTGGCCCTAAAACTATCTTCTTAGAAACTATCTTTTCTACTTATATAATACCCGTATCTATAGGATACTTTTTCCGGAATATATATCTTATATATACCCTTAAAGCTTTTTAACTATTACTTCGATTTTATTATTAAATCGAGTTCTTTAAGCTTTAGATCCTCCCGGAATTATAATATTTTACTTCCTAAATTTCTTATTATAGATAAAATATTTAAGGGCAAAATATTTACTTTAATATCTATAATACTTCTAGGTATCTGGGATATCTAATATCTGAACTAGGTATCTAGTATTTTAATTAGGTATCTAAACCAGGTATCTAGTATCTGAACTAGGTATCTAGTATCTAAACTAGATATCTGGTATCTAAACCAGATATCTGGATATCTTTATTACTAAATCCTTTCTATAAACCTATTATAAATTACTTTATTCTCGAATTCCTCTTGCTATAAATTATATATATATACTAGAAAGGGCTTAGCCCTAAGAATTCGAGATAGCGAATCTTTGGAATAAATATAAGTAGATAAAGAAATAAAAGAATAGTATTAACCTGGCTAGCTCTAATAATAAGGAAATCCTGGATTACCTTAATACTAGATTATTTTAGTATAAAATAAAGAAGTTAATTAATAAGGATCTCTGGGAATTATTTAAGAAGAATTTTAGTAACTTTAATCTCGAAATATTTAATTAACTAGATTAATATATATTATACTAATTATAAACTATTTTATAATATAGTAGTATTTATATTAAATATAATTATAATTACTTTACTATTATATAGTTTCTAGTTAATATTATTTAGAGAAAAAAGTAATATATTTGAATTACTAATAATATTATTATTACTAGATAAGACCTTAAAGCAGGCCCTATTACCTTATTATATATATTTCTAAATAATAGTATTATAAGAAATTAATATATTAAACTAATTATTACTTATATTTCTTTATTACCTATTACTTTTTTATTATCTATAACTACTTTTACTAGTACTAGACTATAGAGAACTAAGGCTAATAATTTCCTATTACTTCTATTATTTCCAAATAGCTTTCTAGCTAGCCCTCTTATTATAAAGCTAATTAGAGAAATAATAAAGATATATATTAAAATACAGAAATATAATAGAACTAATAATAGTTTTAATTAAAAACTTACTATTTTTCTTAATATTTACTAATATATAAAGCTCCTAAAAAGGGTATTAGTAAGAGCTTTTCTTACTATATTAAAGAAACTAGTATAAGACTATTTCTATAATAACTAGCTTTCTTAATATATATATAAAGAAGCCTATATAAATATTTATAGTTTCTTTAAAAGCCCTAATTACTATTATTAAAATTTAGATAAATAGAATACTATTATCTTAGTAATTATAATAATAAAAAACCCTAAAAAAAAAAATATTCGAGCTTATCTAAATACTAATTAATAACCTATATAAATTATAATATAGCCTTATTCCTGTTTTATAAATTACTAAATTCCTATATAATAAGATTATTACTTTCTATTAAGGCTTACTAGTATACTAATATATAGTCTTAAACTTTCCTAATAATCTCGGCTAGCTTATTAATAAGCTCTAATTATTTATTATTACTTATAAGAAAGAATAATAAATTAATATCTAGATTTTCTTTACTAATTAAAAATATTATTCTCAAAATTCTTTAAATTATTATTTATTCGGAAATTATTAATACAAACCTAGCTATAATTTCGGAACCTATAATAATTACTTTAAGTTCTATAATTATAATAATTATACTCTAAAGTTATATTTTATATATAAGAGACCCGAATACTACTTATAGAAGTATATACCGGAAGAATAAGAGGCTAAAAAGGCTTAATTCAAGAATAGAAATATTTACTAATTTAGATCCCGAAATACTTGTAACTTTAATAAATACTTTAGTAATACTTATATATAATATATTACTAAATTTAAAAAAAAAGAGAATAATAAAAATAATAAGGATAAACTAGTAAGTAATACTTTTAAAGCCTTACTAGTAGAAATAAATAAAGAAAAGAAATATTATTCTAATTCCTACTTTATTTCTATTAAGAGCTTTCTAGCCGCTTTTATAGCTCCTATTCCTACTATTTCTATAACTAATACCCTTATAAATAATCTTACTTTTCTTTCTTTTATATACTAGATAATAGGCAAAAACCATACCCTAAAGCTTACTAAATAAATAGAGAATACCTAGATATTTATAATTAATAATATATTAAGATATAATACTTATTATTTTTATAGAATTATAATTAATACTAGAGCTTTTAGATTCTTAATTACTAGTTCTAACTAATTCCAAGCTTTATAGCAGACTAATAATAATATTAAACTTAATAAAACTACTAAAGATTAAGTTAATATCTAGTTTAGTATTAGATCTATATTCTCTATTAGATCTATAATAATAAGAATATTAATTAGGTAAGTATAATTTCATATTATACTTATAAAAACTTTATTCTTACTTAATTTAGCTAATATAAATAAGCTAGAGATCTATTTTAATAATCTTACTAATTATCTTATTACTTCTAATAAATGCTTTATATTTATAATATAATATTTTAGATATTCTTTCTTATTTTGAAATACTATTTTATAAAGCTTTATTTCCGAATTCTTTATTTATAATTCCTGCTTTCTTATAGAGGTTAAATTATAATATTTATATTACTATTTTAGTTATTTATTTATTAGTAAGCTCCGGAATATACTAGAATAAGCAGGCTATAATATTAATATAAAAGCCCTTAAATACTTTATAAAGTACTATAAGTAATACTAGAAATTCGGATAATTACCGAAATAATTTAAGTTTAACCTAAGAAATAATATTAGCTTTAATTACTTTATTATTATTAATATTTTCTATATTTCTAGTAAGCTTATACTTTATATTATTAATAAAGGTACTTAATATTAAGCTAGCTAATAGCTTTAAAATATTAGTATATTATATATTTGGGATACCCTAAAATAGTATTAGATTAATACTTATTTAGGCCCTCCTAATTAGATTATAGTAGATACCGGAAAGTAGTTTACTAATAAGAAGTTTACTTAGCTTGCAAATACTATAGGAATTAAAATCAAAATTATTCTTATAGAAGCTTATAATTCTATTAGAATTATAAAATACTACTATAGCCTAATTTAATATACTTATCTTATTATTATAGCCGAAATTAATAGAATTAATAAAAATACTATATTTTAAATAGCTTTTAAGGCTATTAATAATTTCGCTAGACCTAATAATATTATCCTAATTCTCTTGGTTTATAATACTTTATTTTAAATAACCGAATATAATATTCTATTACTAATTATATTATAGTAATTAGTAGTACTTAAAAAGATAATAATAGAAATTCAGAAGCTTTAAGCTAGATATCAGATTACGAATACCCTAAATACCTGAAATAGTCCTAGTACTACTAATATTTATAAATTTTTCTTAAATTCGAATATTCTTATATAATATAAAGGAAATACTAATTAATCTAGTAATTAGGATAGATTATATAAGCTAGTAGCCATTAATAGAAAGAACTATATACTAGCTCTATTATATAGTAATATTATCTTTTACTTAACTTTTATAAAGCCCTTTTATATAGGAGATATTGAGATTATTACTAATAGCCCTAAACTTGGTCCCAAACTTGAATCTATTTCCGAACTCTATAATAATACTAAAGGTAATATAGGTATAATTCCTTCTATTATTCCCGCTATTTCACTAAAGTATAATAGAGAATACCCTTATAAGAACCCGGATATTATAGTATTTCTATAGGATAATAACTTATATAAGGATTCTTACTAAGTTAAAGTTACTAGTCTCCTAAAAAAAAAATATTTGAGGTTATTTCTAGATCTTAGGTATTAAAGGAAGTATATATTTTTAACTCCCGGTTTATTAATAAGATTAAGAATAAGGATATAAAAAAAGAGTTTAAGTAATTAAGACTAGTAATTTAAGCTTATAATAATAGTAAGAAATATATAATATTAATATAATTACTTACTATTTAATATATTAGCTAGAGAATTATCTTTAGTATTACTACTATAATAATAAATACTATAGAACTATATTTATATAATATCTTATAAGCTTATATCTAATTAATAATCTTACTTAACTATAATTTTTATATTAATCTATTTTATAAGCTTACTAAAAAGCTAAATCTAAATAATAATTTGGTTCTAAAAGTTATAAAACTATTATATAATATACCAGAAGCTAGGAACTACTAGTTTAAGACTTATTATTCCTATTATATTAATAAGCTTTCTATAAAATAGTTAACTTATAACTCTTGCCTTTTTTATAATAAGTAATTCTTTAGAATTATTAGCCTTTAAACTAATAATACTTTATTTATTAGAACTAATAATTTTATAAAAATAAAATAACTAAAATTTTATAAGGCTAAGTTCTTGGCTAAGAAATATAAATGCTTTATTATTAATTATAATCTCAAGTTTAATAAAAGTATTATTTATATAAATATTACTAGAATTACTTTTATATAAGAATACTAATATAAAAACCTCTGAATTATTTTTATAAAGAATACTACTACTATAAGTAATAGAAGTACTATTTATTAAGATCTCTTTATTAAGGACTAATATATTACCTAATATACTAGAGAAGTATATATTATATTAGTTTATTAACCAGAAGCTTTATATAACCTATTAATTACTATTTAAGCTATTAAATTCTCGGAAACTAATATAAAGATACTTAATAAGTGCGTTTAATAGTAAATTAAGAATACTACTAGAGAACTAAGATTTATAAAGCTAGTAAAAAAGTTCTTATATTTAATTATTTTTATAAATACTTTATTTATAAATAATAGAGATCTCTTTTTCTAAATTAGATATATTCTAGTTTTAGTAAACGGAACTAGATATACTAATATTATTTACTAGTTCTTTATTAAATATAAGAGAGTTACTAGAAGTATTCTAGCTTTAGAACTCTATAATATAGCTTATAGTTTTAATATAGGCGCTTTAATTAAATCTATAATTAATAAAATACTAGAAATAGAACTATTACTAGTAGTTTATATAGATTTAAAGTTATTATATAAATGCCTTATTAAATTAGAAACTACTTATAAAAAGTATCTAATAATTAATATAATATACCTTTATTAGATATATAAATAATAAGAGATTATAGAAGTTAAATAGATTAAGAAAGAATTAAATCCTACTAATTTCATAATAAAATTAAAGCTAATAAATACCCTCAAGTACCTAATTAATATAAATACTATATAATTAGATATAGAGAAATAAATTAAATATAAATAGAACAGAAAATAGATATATAAGATAAGAAAATATTATAGAAATAGAAGTTATATATAAAAGGCCGCGGCCTTTAGTATATAACCAAAATTTTTAGAAATAATATAGATATATAGAATATTTGGGAATTTAGTACTAGGCCGGATTAGGGAATTTATATATAATTAGAGAAAGATACTATTTTTCGCGTTTTTTAGAAAGTTTCTAGTATTAGTATAGCTATTCTTTTGGGAGTTATATATATAGTTACGGGATACGGGATACGAGATATAAGTAATAAGATATAAGTAATAAGATATAGGATATAAGATATAAGATACGGGATATAGTTATATAACCTCGCATCCTATTAGTAACTTAACTAGTAAACTAGACCCCTTTAGACTTAGCAGATTTAGAAATCATATATTAATATTATAATACTATAATTCTTATCTCTAAACTTCTTTACTAACTATATATAAATAATATTTCACGACTTATATAATAGTATTATATATTACTAGTAAACTAATACTTAGTAATTATAATAGTAAAAGACTTTAAAAGATAATATTCGAGCTTATTTAAATACTAATTAATAACTTATATAAATTATAATATAACTTTATTTCTATTTTATAAAATATTAAATTTCTATATAATAAAATTATTATTTCTTATTAAGGCTATAATGGCGGGATTAATGCAATAGTTAAAGGCTCAAAGTTTAAAGAATCTTATATATTAGAAAATACTAAGCTATAAAACAAAGTAGGAAGGATGCCTCGACCTTTAGTATTATTCTATCCAAGTAATTCCGGCTTAGCTTTATTTTATACCTGTTTCCGATATCCTGTCCTTAGCAGATCATACCCTTATACTAGCCATTATATTACCCTCCCCCCTAAAGAGAAGTCTAAATACCCTTATTTAGGGAATTATTTAGCCATAATATAGAAAAGAAAAAAGAGAAAACAATAGCCATTAACCCCATTCCGTCTAATCCCTATAGCTTACTTATAATTAAAGTATAGTCTTAACTTTACCAGAATAACCCAGTTCCTAGCATGTTCCGGCCAGTCCTCAGTATTCGTTACTCGCATTATGCCTGTACCTATATTAATAATATAGTCTGGGAGTACTATATAGGCCATGGCCAATATTAGAACTATTATTATCGGGCAGTCTTTAAATAGGGGTAGCAAATCAAGTTTATTCATTAATACAGGCTTTAATATAATAGCTTACTTGCCTTTCTTCTTGGCTAGGGTAGTGACATTTGACTTAATTATACCGTATCTGAGCTACTTAATTAACTTCTGGGCCTTCTCGAGCTTAATATATACGTTCTCAAGTTATCCTTCTATAGTAGAGATTTGTTTATTAAGGGCGGCCACTTGAGCTACTTTATTATTAAATCCCCGGGCCTTGAGCTATATAATCTTGGTCTTATAGGAGCTTCTAAGGGGTTTTCCGACTTCCTGAACGGTATTATATACTAATTCATTAATATCTATAGGGTATTACTCCTTTAATTCGGTATTTAGGATTATTTTCCAGCTCTTGGTTTCAGACTAGTATTTTATATAATAACTAGTACTTGGTACCGTATGTCTTCTGGTTATAATAGGCGTCTTGATACTGGTTTGGCTATCTTTATTATAGTCGGAGTCTTCTTTATTACTAGAAGTCTTTTCGTCCTTAGTCTTTTCGCTATCGGAATCCTTACTATTATCTAATGCCTTATACTTCTTGGACGAGCTAGCCTTACTCTTTTTGACCTTCTTGGCATTTGGCTCTATAAGGTCAATAAGGAAGCCCTCGTTAGTACTATCCATTCCGCCTATTAGACTATTAGGCTTATTATTACTAGTAACTAAAACCTCTATTTCGTTATCCTTAGAACTTTCTACTAAGATATTCTCTATAATAATTTCAGGTATATTCTCAAGAGTAGTATAGGCCGTATTCTATATATTAACCTGTTCTTAGGTAAGGAAGTTACTATTTTCGTTTATAAAGGTAATTTGGCCGGTAGTTATATTAATAATAATAATAGCTACTAAACTTGAGATACCGCTATTACTACTCAAGTCGCCCAGGATCTAGTAAGTAGCCTTACTTGGTCCGGCTATAGATAATATATTACCGGGATTTCTTATCTATTTCGTCTTTATTAATAGTTCTATTAAGGTAGTAGTAGTAGTATAAATAATTAAGGTTATAAATATTAAAGTAGTTAAGAAGGTTTCCCTTGATTTTTGATAATATTTTAAACTAATATAAGCGAGTATTTACCTTTGGCTTAACTTTGAGAATTCACTTTTTTTTTTATAATTCGCCTAGATAGTAAAACGTAATCTAGTATAGTAAAAGAAGGTATTTTGCCCAGATTTTTGGAAAAGAGAATAGGTACTAATATAGTAGAATAAAGGAAATATACTAGGATTTAGATAAAACCCGGAAAATATCTAGATTTTTCTTTTTCTTCTCTAGTTATAGAGGCCTTATTATTAAGGTTTATTATTATCTAGATAGTCTTTATTAAACTCGTTTTCTTTAGTATACCAAATCTATTTATTTAGCCGGATAGGAGGTCCCGCTTTACCGGGATTCTACTTATAAAATTTATATAGTTTAAGTACTAAGTTCTTAAAGTTTAATATAAGATACTATTTATTATCTATATCCTATTCCTTCTATTTAACTTTATAATAAAGCTTACTATAAAGTACCTTGGAAGAGAGAATCTTTTCGACTTTCTATTCGAGTTTACTATTAACTTTAGTAGAACCAGGCTCTTTATTAGTTTAGCCGGATAATAGATTAGCAGGATCCTTATAGAGTCTATTTATATAGAAAATTGGCCAAATCCTATATAATAGGAAAAGGTCTAATTAATATAAATAGCCGACTATTTTATTAATCTTGAATAGTCCGGTAAGGGGATAGTCTAACTTATTAGACGGATAGTCCGTTTTCCATATCTTTTTAATTATATAGACTATATTTCCTGGACCGAAGTCTGGTTCTTATTATTTCTTGTTAGCTTACTTGGCTTAATGCTTCTGAGCTACCGCTATATATTCTCGGGTATAATTAATAATAGTATTAATTCTCTTAGCCTATTATTATACTTCTTCCCGATTAAGTTTCTCTCTTGGTATTTTAAACTTTATTATTAGTAATATCTAGTTAAAGCTTAGCCTGGGTTCGTATCCGTAGTTAACTATTAAAAGGAATAAGCTAGTTAATTTATATAGATAGGCGGTGCCTATAGTATTAAATACCGGAAGTAAATCTGCCTAATTATCCTGGAAGTAATTAATAAAGGAGTAAAGTCGGGTATTAATAATCTGGTTAATGATTTCTGTTTATCTATTAGTTTAGGTATATTCTATAGTCAAAAACTTTAGCTTAGTTCTAATTAATCTTAATAGTTTATTTATAAAGTCTGAAATAAACTAGGGTTCTCGGTTACTTGTAATAGTAAGGAGAGAACCTCGGAATCGCCAGATATAATAGTAGAATAGGCCAGTAATAGTCCTGGCTATAGTATTCTTGGTTATTAGTAGGCTTATATATTATTTGGATAATCTATTAATTATAATAAATATATTATTATATCTCTTGCTTATAGAGCCAGGGGTATAGAAGTTTATAGACAAATTATCCTATATTCTTAGGGGAACCGGTAATAGATATAATAGGCCTGGCGTTTTATTTCTTGGCTTATAAGACTTTTAATATTCATAGTAGTTTGCTATAAAGTAGTCGATATCTACCGAGAGAGTAGGCTACTAATAGAATCTCCGAGCTAGGATTTTTGTCTTATTTTAACCGGGGTAAGTAGTAGTTATTATACTATAGATTTATTATAGGAGCCTAGTTTATAGATTATTATATCCGTCCGGTATAATAAGTCTTTTATTATAAAATAAATAGCCATTTAATATTTCCTATAAATCCGTATTTTTCCGGGCCTTCTTATATTTATTCTCTAGGGCTAGATTCGTCCGATTAGCTTATAGGACTTTAACTATAACTAATAGCTTATTTATTCCTTCTACCTTAGTAGGAGTATAAGCTATATCTTTTGTTTTGGTAGAAGCGAGAATTAGGTCCGATAGGATAACTTATCTAGTTCTCTTAGCCTCCTTAGCCTGCTTCTGGATTAGTATAAGCTTGTCCTTTCGGGATAAGATATTAGTAATAGTAATTTTTTTTTTTTTTTTTTTTTTTTTTTTTCCTTTTAATATGCTTTATTAGTTTAGAACTATGTAGTACGGCTAGCTAAGCTAGCGTGAGTCTCAGTAGCTTATATGCAAATTCCAATATAGGTAGTAAATAGTTGGGGACATACCCCTGAAATAAAAACTTAAGGAAATAAAGAAAAAATGAATATAAATCGCAATTCCTCTCCTACTCCCTATTTCCCTTTTCCCTTTTTCCCTATTCCCCTTCTTCTATTTCCTCCCCTATTTCCTCCCCAATTTCCTCCCTTATTTCCACTTCTTCCACTTCTTCCACTTCTTCCACTTCTTCCACTTCCACGCTTCGCTCAATATGCCATTTTCTTATACATATACTAGTTTCTTTTAAGAATACTAGTATATTTAATATCCCAATTTCCGTATATAATAGTAGTCATAGATTAAAAGTACTAGCTTCTAAGCTCCCTTTGAATAGACTAAACAGTCTGAGTCGTTCCTCCCTATATAGCATATAGTATAAAAGAAGATGCTTTGCATTCTCAGTCTTTCCGCATTTGCATTTGTTATTAGATATTATATTTAGCCTGTATAAATAGGACTTTAAATATCCGTGGCCTAGCTTTAGCTGGAAGAAGGCACTAGCTAGGGGCCTAAATATTCCAGAAGGTAGGTTTATCTTTCTGGATACTTTCCACGGATATATATTACTATATGCTTCTAGCTGGGTTTTTGGTTTAGTATAAGATTCTAAAAGTAGTCTATACTCTAGTTTCTTAACTTTATTAATTTTAATCCCTAGGAAAGCAAAGGAGGTTTTCACTAATTCAGGTTCTAATATAGGAGAAGTGGTGCCTAGCTTAGCTAGTTCGTCTGCTTCTTCGTTCCCTATTATATCTGTATGCCCTGGAACCCAGATTAGTTCTATATTAGCTCCTTTAGCTTTAAGGGCCTTAGTAGCTAGTATAGCTCTAATCTATTGACTTTGTCCTGGCTTATCAGAAGAAGTTTTTAATCTTAGTAAACTAGCTTGGTTATCTATAAAGATATTAAAAAGCTCCCCTCTCTTTGCTTTACTACTAGCGTACTCAATAGCCCTAGTAACGCCTTCTAGTTCTCCATTATAGACTATAGCACTAGCTCCTATATTCTGGCTTTCTCTATATTTAGCTACGACCGGAATATAAGGAGTTTCGTAACTATAAACTACGAGCCCTAGGCCTACTCCAAGTCCTTTTTCAGTTTGAGATCCATCTATATATATAAATAATATAGAGCTATTATTATATAAAGTCTTTAGATAGAAGTTATATAATATAGCAGTCTCTTCCTTTGGCTCTTTTAATATAGTGATTTTATAAGGCACTTCTCTGTCCCAAGGAGCAAAATAAAAGTGTCTTATAGTCTCTAGGTCTTTAGGGTCTATCAGATTACTAATAGAGTCCACTATAGTTTCTACTTGAGACTTTTTGGCTATGCGATTTCGCTTTAGATCGGTATTTAGACTATAAATAGAGTCTATATCAGATTCTACTAGTTCTAAATTACGGGATCTTTGGAAGGACTTCTCGAACTCTAGTCTAATAGGATGTTTTAGACTTAGTTTAAGGATACGGAAGGCATATCGACGTCGACTATGGTTTAGCCTTATAATAGGTGGAACTAAAGCTGATTCGACCTTTATAGGAATAATAGGAGCAGTTTTGAATACTTCTAGGGTTTTCCTTAGGGCTAGGTTTTGAATCGCCTGTAAAGGCCGAATTTGAGCTTTGCTTTCAGTCTTCCACCATAGTATAGAACCATAGTCTATTACACTAGTAACACAGGCTAAATATAGCTGTCTAATTACAAAAGGGGATAAGCCATGTGATATATTCGTAAGTCTCTATACCCTATAAAAGGCTTGTTTTGCTTTAGAAGCCCTATAGGCTATATGTTCCTTAAATCTGAGATTTTCATCGAAATAGATCCCTAGCCATTTGACTACTTTACTAGGGGAAACTAGTTCCCTATTAGGTAGTTTTAGACTAGGCTTATTTTTGGAATTATTAAAATAAATAAGCTCTGTTTTATCTATATTAAAGCTAATAGTATTCTTTTTCCCTAAATCGACTATATCCTTTACTTCTCTTTCTAGAGTCTTAATGTTTTTCTTTAGACTTTTAGAAGCAGTAGTAAGGGATATATCGTCTAAATAGGATCTGAATTTAATATTTGCTGACTTAAATAAGTCTCGGATATAGATAAGGAATAATATAGGGGATATAGGGCTACCTTATGGAATGCCAGTAAGTATAGACCTAAATACTTTGATACTATTATTAAAAGCTAGTTATAATACTCGGTCGTCTAGGAATAATGATACTCATAGAATAAGGCTAGTAGGTAGTAATAAACTAATCATAATCTGTAATAGCCTATTCTTGGACACGTGATCGAAGGCGCCTTTGATATCTAGGAAGAGAGTACTAGTTTTCAGCTTATAGGACTTATTTAATTCTACTTCATTTTGCAATAGTAAAGCAGTATTAATAGCGGACTTGTGGAGCCTACCTCCCATTTGGGAGTAGTGCAGTAGGTCACTAGTCTCGGCTAAATAACTAAGTCGCCTAGCTAGTATTCTCTCAGAAACCTTCCCTAAGTAATTAAGTAGGGAAATAACTCGATATGCTTTGGGTAGGGAATAGTTTAGTTTCCCTGATTTCTTTAGAATAAAGCCAGTAGCTTGTTTCCAGACTTTAGGGTAGTATCCCTTATTAATAAATAAGAAGTATAGCCTATAAAAGATATCTGGAGAAGCTCTATAAGTATGGACTATAATCTCTTGAGTAACTAAGTCTGGTCCAGGGGTTTTCCTCTTTATCTTAGAAGTACAGGCTTGTTCTAGCTCTATTTTAGACAAAATAGGCCAGTCCTACTTTGAGCTAGACCTATAGTTTATTAAACTAGTAGGCTTAGTAATAGGGGGTAGTGGGAAAAGCCCAGTTCTAAAGATATTACACTTCTCTTAGAAAGTCGATTTTAGCTCATTTAAATTATTATCTAAGATACTAGGAATAGGTTAATATATAGTATCTTTAGTATATTTCATAGCTTTAAAAATCGACTAGGGGTCTTCATTCTCTAAGAACTTATTCCAGTGCACTAGCTTAGTGCTCTTAATAGTATTAAAATAGGTATTTTTTGTATTTTGGAGTTCTTGTTTATAGAGAGTATACCCTAAAGCTTTAGACTTACGGCTATAGTATAGCATTAATTTACGTAAGGTTTTTAAGTCCTCATTCCACCAGGGTTTAGAATACGGACTAGCAGTAGATTTTGGAATACTATTACTAGCTGCTTCCACTATTCTATTAGTAAAGTCTTCTGCTAATAGGTCTAGTTTATGGTTTCCAGGTATACTAGTAAGTGGAAAGGGCATATTCTCAAGGCTATTAATAAGGTAGCTTGTAAATTTAGCCCAGTTCGCTTTCTTAGTATTAAATCTGACTGGATTAGAACTAGAGCTATAAGTCGACTTACTAATAGTAAATAGAACCCCGAAGTAATTAGAACCTAAGTCTGGTAGTACTTGCTAGTCTTTAATCTTAGTTACTATTCTACTAGTAGCAAAACTTAAGTCTAATACGGAAGGAATAGACATATTAGGTCTATAGAAGGTACCTTCCCCTGGTTTATTTAATAGCCTTAGAGAATGGTTCTCTATATAGCTAATTAAATAAACTACATAACTACTTTGAGGTTTAAGGGAATCCCACCAAGGATAATATATATTAAAATCACCTAGTAATAGAGAGCTATTATAGAGAGTAGTAGGTAAGATATTCTCTCTTAATATAGTCAATATACTATTAGGGTCTTCTGGGTGAATTGCATTATAGAAATTAATTAGCTGCATTTTTAGTATATCTAGACTTAAGTCTATAATTAAGTAATCAGGATCACTTGGTGAGTTTGAGGCTAGACTAGCTTGCAGTTCGCAAGCTATATAAAATAGGGTTCTAGGCCTCAGGGTACCGTAATTCGGGAGTATTTGGAAATAGCTAGAGTATATAATAGAACGATATTCCCGATTATTATTCCCTGCTATTACCCAAGGCTCCTGGATTACTAGGACTTTAATATCTAGTTCTATAGCTGTTTACAAGACGTTTTCAGTAGTAGAGCTATTACGATTCACATTAACTTATAGTACTTTGACATAGCTACTCATTAATAATAATAGTAGGAATTATAGTAATAGTAGCTTTTTTAATTACTAAATAAACCTCATATAGCTTAGAACTAGCTGAGTGGGCAGTACTTAAGTAATTAGAGCATTTAGTAGTCACGTGGGGGCATTTTTTATCCTTCTTCTTACAGATAGAGCAAAAATGGTTCTCAGTCACGTGACCCTCACCACATAGTAAGCACTTAGGTTCCTTTTTGCAAATAGAATCTAAGTGCCCGTATCCTGCATACCTAGTATATTATATAGTACTAGAAATAGTATGGTATTTTACTACTTTAGCAGAGATCCCGGCTATAAGGAGTCTATTTTTAATAGCTCTATTAGCTTGAATCTCGGTAGGGAATGCCACTACTACTAAACCGGCTCGCTGGAGGCCTGAGTCTCTTTTCTCCTTAGAAGTAGCCTAATAGGGCTAGCTAATAGGCTCTAGTCCCTTATTAAAGGTCTTGATTTCTTCTAGAACTAAGTCCATTCCTTCGGGTATATTAAACTCACAAATAGATAAACCATAAATAATAACTTTATACCAAGGTTCTCCTTTTTATACGCTTGTAACTAAGGGAAGCACCCCCTTTATAATAGCTTGATTTTGAACCAGAAAGTCAGAGTTGAATTCGGGAGTAGTATTAACTATAATATTACCCTTCGAGGAAAGAGAAACCATAGAGATTACTAGTTCCTTGATTCCCTTAGAGCGGAAAGCAGTATTAAGCAAATTACGAGTTGAAATAGGAGAGAACGAGCTAGCCTGCTCTATATGAGCTAGTAGGAAGGTGCATTTCCTAGAGAGGGCTATAGATCTGGTATTACGAGCACCAGAACTACTAGTATTACGTACACTAGGTGATTTATTAGTGCCACGAGTACTACCGCCACTAGTAAGTATACTAGGGCCTTTTCCTCCCTGATTTTTAGACTTAGTATGTGATACTAAAGTCCAGTCCTTTTCCGAGTATAATTCCGAGTATATTTGTGGTTCTTGAGTAGCGATTTTAGCCCAAGTAGGCTTTTCGGAGGTAGTTTTAGCTTGAGTAGCTAGCTTGGCTTGAGTTCTTAACTAAATTTCGATCCGTTTAGTGGTATTTTCGAGGTTTGCTACCTGTAAAGCTAGTAAAGTACTAGTATGGCGGATACGGCCGAATTCTGTATATTCCCTAAAGATTTCTACTAAATCTAGTAGTCGAGATTACTGGTCATATAACGGGATAATAGTAATAGCTTTGACTATTAAGTCCCGGGCTTAACGAATTAGTAATTTAGCTTTATTCGAAGCTTGATTTTGGTATTAGTAGTAGTTTCCGTGGTTTTGGTATTCCTTATTAATATTGCTATTAATATTGCTCGTACTAGGGCCACGCTTTAGCCCGTTCTGGAGGCGGCTTAGTCGAGCCGTACTAGCTGAATTAGGCTGAGGAAAAGGGGCTGCGAGTTCGTCTAAAGAGATGGGATTTATAGCTAAATCGAATGCGAATTGAGCTCCCTGGCTAAACCGGGCTAGTGGGGAGCTAGTGGGTAGCTCTAGTTCCTCGCTAGGGCCCTCTGGAAGCTCTCCGAGCTCTTGAAAGTCAATGGGAGGGGGGCTAGAGCCCGGGGGGTCAGGGGGGGCCATTTAGCCTGTTCTAGCTCTACTTATAGTAGGTTCTAGAGCCTGGGGCCAAAGGGCTGAGGTGTATTGAGTGAGTTCTGAGGGTGGGTAAAGTGTGGGTGTGAAAGTAAGGGGGGTAGAAAACCGGAAAAAAGTTGTCGTAGTAATAGTATTATCTTTATCCGGCTAATAGATAATCTGGTAATAGAATTATAATAGGAAACCTATTTATCGGATTTATTATTTATTTAATAGCCTCTTAGTACCGAAATACTCAAGAGCTTTATAGTTAATAATAATCAAAAAATTAGGCAAGCTAATTAGTTCTACCTGCTATTCCCGGAGTCCTTAAATAATAGTAAGGAGTTCCTTATTATAAATTTCGTAATAGCTCTCGGCTTCTTAAAGAGCTTTAAAATAGAACGAGACTGGGTACTATTATTTATTCTCTAGACTTTTTTGAGAGAGTATACTTATAGTAGCTAGGTCCGAATAGTCGGTTTCCAGGCAGGTTTCCCTATTATATTTAAAATAGAGAAGTATAGGGGTAGAGAGAAGCAGATTCTTAAGCTAATTAAAGGCGTCTAGCTAGGTTTCGTCGAGTATAAACTTTAACGGAGTATCCCTTTTAGTTAGACAGTTCAGAAGGCAGGAGATATGTCTATAGGCTTGAATAAACCTATAATAGAAGTTATAGAAGCCCAAAAATAACTATACTTCCCTTTTTATTATAGGTCGGTACTAGTTTCGGATAATAGAGGTTTTGGTAGGGTCTACCTATATATCCTAATCCGAGATAATAAATCCTAAGAATATTATCTTGGAAACTTTAAATTCGTATTTATAGATATTAACTTATAATCCGGTATCCTAGAGCTTTTATAGGACCATTCTAATATACTATTAATACTTCCTCTTATTCTTGGAGAAGATTAGTATATTATTAATATAGGCCGAGCAAAAGTCGTCTAAATAGTCTATTAGGATAGTATTAATATATTACTAGAAGGTTACTAGACTATTATAGAATCCGAATAATAGAACTACTAGTTTAAAGAATTCATATCTTATCCTAAAAGCTACTTATACTATAGAAGCTGGTTCTATACGAATTCGGTTAAAAGTATATTAAATATCCAATTTAGTAAATATTAATAATTTGGCTAATTAGTCGAGAGTCTCAGTAATAAGTAATAGGGGATAGTAGTTCTTCTTTATTATAGTATTTAGCTATTAATAGTTAATATAAAATTATAGGCTACCGTCTTTCTTTTTAATAAATAAGACTAGTAATAAGAAGAGGGATTCGGACGGCTTAATAAAACCCTTTTTTAGGTTCTCGATAAGATACTCTCTTATTTTTTCGAATTTGCCAGAGCTTATCTTATAGAAGTAGGCCGTCTTTATTAAGGGATCTGGTCCGTTAAAACGGAGCTTATAGTTAAAGGGTCAAGACTAGAGAAGCTTATCTGCCGCTTTCTTAGAGAATATTCTAGCCATATTATATAGCTATATAGGGAGAGATACCCGGAGCTCTTAAAGTTCTTTAGGATTAAAAGATAGTATATTACCGAGGATATCGGATTTGCCCGTATCCAGGGAGTATATTAGGTTACTAGTTTGAGTATAGTACCCGGCAGGCTATAGTATTAGTCATCTGATTACTATAGGTAGTAGTAGATATCTCTTTGGTTTATAACCCTATTTCTCAAGTATATAGTTAATCTCATTAATAGTAACTAATCTAATCAAGTTACCGGGATCTTTAGTACTTAATTAGAAGGTAGCTACTCCGACGAAATAGTAGGAATAGTCTAGTAGCTTGACTATTTCGAGAGTATTAAGATCTAGCTCTTTCTTTCTTACCTGGTATTTGGCTTTTCTTATAAGAAGGTCTTATAAAAAGATAAGAAGTATATTTTTTTATTTCTCGGATCTAATTTTACTAGTTTCTTTTAGGATCCTAGTTAGAGTATCTTCGGAATAATTACCTTTTTAATATTTCTTATTAAAATATCGGATTTTCTAAATAAGGTCCGGCTAATTTATCTTACGGTTCTCTAGCTAATAAAGTTAATTCCGTTAATAGTCCGGCAAGATATTATACTTTACTAGCCATTTCCTTCCCAGGATTATATTATAAGAGCCGAGATTAGTAGTAAGCAGGTATTATCGAGTTTGGGAATACTAATTAATAGCTAGATCTATAGTAGCTAGGTATTAAATAGCTTTACTGGGTTATCCGTTAAAACCTTGCAAGAAGATAGGGATTTTGAGTTTATATAAGAGTATTTATAATACTTTTATTAAGGGGCAAATATACTTTTAGTTAATTAGAATATATATATTCACTCTGGTATCTACTAAATACTAGAAGGTTATGGTTTTGCCTTTCTAGTATACTTAATAATTAATAAGGAACTAGTTCCCGCCGATTAGCTAAGTAAGATCTATAGGTTCTTAGTAAAGTTCTTATTCTAGGAGGTCTATCTCTATACCTAGAGCTAGACTTTTCCTAACTTATTAATATTATATTCCTTATTAGATAGTAAATAGGAGCCAGTATTCTCGTTATTTATCCCTGAATTATTAACTCTCTCTAAATAATCCTCTTTAATAAGTATAACCTTATTAAAGTCAGGATAGGCACTTTTTATATATCCAGGCTTTTTATAGCTATAATAATAAAAACCCTCTGGCTAGTCTAGTCTCTTCTCAAATTTTCGGTAAACTGCCTCCTTTGGCTATAAGAATACCGGCTACTAAGGTTAATCCATTAGATATAGGATTGCCGTAGCTTCTTGGATCCCGGTAGGCTTTCTAGCCCGAGATAGTATTTAATAGTAAATAGTCTCTACTAGTCATTCCTTCTGGGATTACTGATTTTTAATTAAGAGAAGCCTGTTCTCTTATTCTATATACTATTTGGCAAGGTCCCTGGAAGTATTAAACTTCTTATTACCCAAGCTCTTAAGTAGCTCGAGATTTATTTTATTTATTAAGTTATTATATTAGTTATTCGGCGACTTCTCTAGTTTTATTATTAAGTAAATAAACTTTGCCTAGAATACCGGAAATAGCTTATTCCTTTATCTCAGGTACTGGTATATCTCTTTTGCTTCCTGGTACTTTATCTCTTTGCTTTTACTATAAGCTTACTAGAGGATCTTAAAGATCTATTTAATAGTCAAGATCTATCTAACTAATCCAGGTTCTAGTTAATTACGGATAAAGTTACAGGTATCTCCGGTAACTAGTTATATCATATAAGTAATTTTTAGTAGTTTACTATTGAATTTAGAGGAGTTCTATATTAGTTTATTCCTTATATTAAATATCTAATTATTAATCTAGTAATTGTCCTTACTTATAAATAGGGCAGGATTCTTAATTCTAATAAGTTATAGTTAATTACTATAGACTAAAAGCGGGAGGAAGCCTTGGTATTAGTTCCCAAATAGTTCTCCTAATAGGAATCTATAATATTCCTGAATATCTACTTATTTAGATCTTTATTTTATTACTTCTTCTTATACTAGTCTTTCTCTTATATAAAGTCGACCGGTAATTGCCTCTAGCTTATTGATTTTCTTAGTAAGTTAGTTAATATATAAGTGGAATTTCTAGTAGTATTCCGCTTGTTTATTAGCCGCAAGACAGTATTTATTAATAAGATTATCCCGTATAAGTAATCTCTACTAGACCTTATCTGTTTTCGGAATATTTATACTAATTTTAAGTTCCAAATTAGCTAGCTGCTCCTTAATATCTTCTTCCGGGATAGTATTATAATAGCTTTCCCGGTAGTATAGGTTTGTAATATTAAAGTCCGGCTTCTCTATTTTATTATACTAGGGCCTCTTATCTAATATACCTATAGTAATAGTACTTGGTCCCGGGCCATCCATAATAGCTTTAGAAGGGGTATTAGCTATAGAGATAAATACTAAGTAAGTTCTTCTTATTTAATATCGGCAAACTATAACCGATTATTGTCTTATCTAGTTTTAAGTCGGCAGACTAAAACTAACTATTATCTTTTCTTATTTTAAATTAGTAGACTATTACTAATTCTTCCTATACTAGGGGAGGGGGCCGGTTCTTTTACTCTTATTAGTATTAAGGGAATATTATCTGTTCTAGTTAAGGGTCAGGCTCCGAAATTAACCGGATTATAAAGGATAATATCTTTCTTCTTTTATATTAGTAGAGAACCGATTACTAGAAGAGAAATATTATCTGCTCTAGTTAAGGGTCAGGCTCCGAGATTAACTAGGTTATAGAGGATATTATATTTCTAGTTAAGCTCTCTAGTTCTTTATAGTTCGAGGAGGTTATTAAATATTAAAAGCGGTATTCTGTCTTTGCTTTCTAAGAACAAATACAGGTCCTTTACCGGTAGTATTATATTACCTCTATAGGCCGAGTTAAGTAAGCTTAGTATTATATAATGGCGGGATTAATATAATAATTAAAGGCTTAAAGTTTAAAGAATCTTATATATTAGAAAATACTAAGCTATAGAATAAAGTAGGGAGAATGCCTTGACTTTTAGTATTATTCCATCTAAGTAATTCCGGCTTAGCTTCGTTTTATACCTATTTCTAATATCCTGTCCTTGGCAGATCATGCCCTTATACTAGCCGTTATAAAGGCTTACTAGTATATTAATATATAGTTTCGGATTCTTTTAATAAACTTAATTAGCTTATTAATAAGCTCTAATTATTTATTACTTCTTATAAGAAAAAGTAATAAATTAATATTAAAACCTATTTTATTAATTAATAATACTATTCTTAAAATCTTTTAAGTTATTATTTATTCGGAAATTATTAATATAAATCCAGTTATAATTTCGGAACTCGTAATAATTACTTTAAGTTTTATAATTATAATAATTATATTTTAAAGTTATATTTTATATATAAAAGATCTAAATATTATTTATAAAAATATATATTAGAAAAATAAAAAACTAAAAAAGCTTAATTTAAAAATAGAAATATTTACTAATTTAGATTTCGAAACTCCTATAACTTTAATAAATATTTTAATAATATTTATATATAATATATTACCGGAATTAAAGAAAAAAATAATAATAAAAAAATTAAAAAAAATTAAAGAATAATATTTTTAAAGCTTTATTAATAGAAAAAAATAAAAGAAAAAAAATTATTTAGATTTCTATTTTATTTTTATTAAAAGCTTTTTAATTATTTTTATTACTTTTATTTTTACTATTTCTATAACTAATATTTTTATAAAGTTATAATTAATATTAGAGTCTTTAGATTTTTAATTACTAGTTTTAACTAATTTCAAGCTTTATAATAAATTAATAATAGTATTAAACTTAATAAAATTACTAAAAATTAAATTAATATCTAGTTTAATATTAGATCTATATTTTTTATTAAATTTATAATAATAAAAATATTAATTAGGTAAATATAATTCTATATTATATTTATAAAAACTTTATTTATATTTAGTTTAGCTAATATAAATAAGCTAGGAATCTATTTTAATAATTTTAATAATTATTTTATTATTTCTATTAGATATTTTATATTTATAATATAATATTATAAAGCTTTATTTCCGAATTCTATATTTATAATTCTTGCTTTTTTATAAAAATTAAATTATAATATTTATATTACTATTTTAGTTATTTATTTATTAATAAGCTCTAAAATATATTAGAATAAATAGGCTATAATATTAATATAAAAGCTCTTAAATACTTTATAAAAGCTCTTAAATACTTTATAAAAGCTCTTAAATACTTTATAAAATATTATAAATAATATTAGAAATTCAAATAATTATTAAAATAATTTAAGTTTAATCTAAAAAATAATATTAGTTTTAATTATTTTATTATTATTATTATTTTCTATATTTCTAATAAGTTTATATTTTATATTATTAATAAAGATATTTAATATTAAGCCGGCTAATAACTTTAAAATATTAGTATCTTATATATTTAAGATATTCTAAAATAGTATTAAATATATATCTATTTAGGTTCTTTTAATTAAATTATAATAAATATTAGAAAGTAGTTTACTAATAAGAAATTTATTTAACTTATAAATATTATAGAAATCAAAATTAAAATCGTTTCTATAAAAGCTTATAATTTTATTAAAATTATAAAATATTATTATAACTCGATTTAATATACTTATTTTATTATTATAGCTAAAATTAATAGAATTAATAAGAATACTATTTTCTAAATAGCTTTTAAGGCTATTAATAATTCCGTAAAACCTAATAATATTCTTTTAATTCTTTTAATTTATAGTATTTTATTTCAAATAATTAAATATAATACTTTATTATTAATTATATTATAATAATTAGTAATATTTAAAAAAAATTAGAAATTCAGAAGCTTTAAACTAGATACTAAATTATAAATATTCTAAATACCCAAAATAGTTCTAATATTACTAATATTTATAAACTTCTTTTAAATTCAAATATTTTTATATAATATAAAGAAAATACTAATTAATTTAATAATTAAAATAGATTATATAAGCTAGTAACTATTAATAGAAAGAATTATATATTAGCTTTATTATATAGTAATACTATTTTCTATTTAACTTCTATAAAATTCTTTTATATAGGAAATATTAAAGTTATTATTAATAGCCCCGAATCTAAAACTATTTTTAAATTTTATAATAAAACTAAAAGTAATATAAGTATAATTTCTTTTACTATTTCTATTATTTTATTAAAATATAACAGAAAATATCTTTATAAAAACCCGAATATTATAGTATTCCTATAAGATAATAACTTATATAAGAACTTCTATTAAGTTAAAGTTACTAGCTTTCTAAAAAAGAATATATTTGAAATTATTTCTAGATTTCAGATATTAAAAAAAAAAAAAATTTAATTCCCGGTTTATTAATAAAATTAAAAATAAAAATATAAAAAAAAGTTCAAGAAATTAAGACTAGTTATCTAAGCCTATAATAATTATAAGAAATATATAATATTAATATAATTATTTAATTATAATTTTTATATTAATTTATTTTATAAGTTTATTAGAAAACTAAATTTAAAAAATAATTTAATTCTAAAAGTTATAAAACTATTATATAATATATTAAAAGCTAGAAATTATTAGTTTAAAACTTATTATTCTTATTATATTAATAAACTTTTTATAGAATAATTAACTTATAATTCCTTTCTTTTTTATAATAAATAATTCTTCGGAATTATTAGTTTTTAAACTAATAATACTTTATTTATTAGAACTAATAATTTTATAAAAGCAAAATAACTAAAGCTTTAAGAAACTAAATTCTTAGCTAAGAAATATAAATATTTTACTTTTAATTATAATTTCAAGTTTAATAAAAATATTATTTATATAAATATTATTAGAATTACTTTTATATAAGAATACTAATATAAAAACCTCTAAACTATTTTTATAAAAATACTATTTATTAAAATCTTTTTATTAAAAACTAATATATTATTTAATATATTAGAAAAGTATATATTATATTAGTTTATTAATTAGAAGCTTTATATAATTTATTAATTATTATTTAAGCTATTAAACTTTCGGAAACTAATATAAAGATATTTAATAAATATATTTAATAATAAATTAAGAATATTATTAGAGAACTAAGATTTATAAAGCTAATAAAAGAGTTCTTATATTTAATTATTTTTATAAATACTTTATTTATAAATAATAGAGATTTCTTTTTCTAAATTAAATATATTCTAGTTCTAGTAAATAAAACTAGATATACTAATATTATTTATTAGTTTTCTATTAAATATAAAAGAATTACTAGAAGTATTCTAGCTTTAAAACTTTATAATATAATTTATAGCTTTAATATAGGTGCTTTAATTAAATCTATATTTAATAAAATACTAGAAATAGAACTATTATTAGTAATTTATATGAATTTAAAGTTATTATATAAATGCCTTATTAAATTAGAAACTATTTAAAAGAAATACTTAATAATTAATATATAAATAATAAGAAATTATAGAAATTAAATAAATTAAGAAAGAATTAAATTCTATTAATTCTATATTAAAATTAAAACTAATAAATACTCTTAAATATTTAATTAATATAAATATAATATAATTAAATATAGAGAAATAAATTAAATATAAATAAAATAAGAAATAAATATATAAAATAGAAAAATATTATAAAAGAAGAAATTATATATAAAAGGCTATAGCCTTTAATATATAACTAAAACCTTAAAAGTAATATAGATATATAAAGTATTTAAAAAATCTAATATTAGGCCGAATTAGGGAATTTATATATAATTAGAAATTTTTTTTTTTATTTTATATTTTTAGAAAAGTTCTAGTATTAATATAATTATAACTATTAATAATTATATAATATAGTTATATAACCTTATATTATATAAGTAATTTAATAAGTAAATTAGATTTTATTAGGCTTAATAGATTTAGGAATTATATATTAATATTATAATATTATATTTTTTATTTCTAAATAATAATAACTTTATTAATTTAATATAATTAGTATTTTATATTTATATAATAATATTATATATTACTAGTAAATTAATAGCTATATTATAAAATTATAAAATTAAAATACTTTTAGTAATTCTTTTATATTTAATAGAAAACTAATAAATAATATTAGTATATCTAGTTTTATTTATTAAAATTAAAATATATTTAATTTAAAAAAAGAGTTTTCTATTATTTATAAATAAAGTATTTATAAAAATAATTAAATATAAGAACTCTTTTATTAGCTTTATAAATCTCAGTTCTCGTTCTCTAATAATATTCTTAATTTATTATTAAATATATTTATTAAATATCTTTATATTAGTTTCCGAAAGTTTAATAGCTTAAATAATAATTAATAAATTATATAAAGCTTCTAATTAATAAACTAATATAATATATACTTTTCTAATATATTAAATAATATATTAGTTTTTAATAAAAAGATTTTAATAAATAGTATTTTTATAAAAATAGTTTAGAGATTTTTATATTAGTATTCTTATATAAAAGTAATTCTAATAATATTTATATAAATAATATTTTTATTAAACTTGAAATTATAATTAAAAGTAAAATATTTATATTTCTTAGCTAAGAATTTAATTTCTTAAAGCTTTAATTATTTTATAAAAAGCTTATTAATATATATAATAAAAATAATAAATCTTAAACTAATAATTTCTAGTTTCTAATATATTATATAATAGTTTTTTAATTTTTAAAATAGATTTATTTTTTAGATTTAGCTTTTTAATAAATTTATAAAATAAAATTATATAGAAATTATAATTAAATAAAATTATTATTAGTTTACTAGTAATATATAGTTTTATTATATAAATATAAAATATTATTTATATTAAATTAATAAAATTATTCTTTAGAAATAAGAATTATAATATTATAATATTAATATATAATTTCTAAATCTATTAAGTCTAATAAAATTTAGTTTATTAATTAAATTATTTATATAATATAAAATTATATAATTATTATTTATATTTTATTATTTCTAATTATTTCTGAGTTATATAATTATTAATAATTATAACTCTATTAATACTAGAATTTTTCTAAAAAATATAAAAAATAGTATTTCTTTTTTAATTATATATAAATTTCCTAATTTGGTTTAATATTAGATTTTTTTTAAATATTTTAAATATTTATATTACTTTTAAGATTTTAATTATATATTAAAGGCTATAGTCTTTTATATATAACTTCTCTTTTTATAATATTTTTTTATTTTATATATTTATTTCTTATTTTATTTATATTTAATTAAATATTTAAAAATATTTATTAGTTTTAATTTTAATTTTTTTAATTTATTTAATTTCTATAATCTCTTATTATTTATATATTTAATAAAAATATATTATATTAATTATTAGACATTTCTTTTAAATAATATCTAATTTAATAAAGTATTTATATAATAATTTCGAATTTATATAAATTATTAATAATAGTTCTATTTCTAGTATTTTATTAATTATAGATTTAATTCAAGTATTTATATTAAAGTTATAAACCATATTATAGAATTCTAAAACTAGAATATTTCTAATAATTTTTTTATATTTAATAAAAAACTAGTAAATAATATTAATATATTTAGTTTTATTTATTAGAATTAGAATATATCTAATTTAAGAAAAGAAATCTCGATTATTTATAAATGAAATATTTATAAAAAATAATTAAATATAAGAATTTCTTTATTAGTTTTATAAATTTTAATTTTCTAATAATATTTTTAATTTACTATTAAATATATTTATTAAATACTCTTATATTAATTTCCGAAAATTTAATAGCTTAAATAATAACTAATAGATTATATAAAGCTTTTAATTAATAAATTAATATAATATATATATTTCAAATATTTTAATAAATAATATTTCTATTATTTATAATAATAGTATTTTTTTATAGAAATAATTTAAAGGTTTTTATAATAGTATTTTTATATAAAAGTAATTCTAATAGTATTTATATTAATAATACTTTTATTAAACTTGAAATTATAATTAAAAATAAAATATTTATATTTTTTAGCTAAAAACTTAGTTTTTTAAAACTTTAATTATTTTATTTTTATAAAATTATTAATTCTAATAAATAAGATATTATTAGTTTAAAGGCTAATAATTCTAAAAAAATTATTAATTATAGAAAAGACAAGAATTATAAATTAATTATTTTATAAAAAGCTTATTAATATAATAAAAATAATAGGGTTTAAATTAGTAGTTTTATTATAAATATAAGATCTAGGGCTTAAAAAATATAATTAGACTATCTTTATTTTAATAATTTAAAACTAAAGAAAAAAGAAGATCTTAAAGAAGCCTCGGATCTAAATAATTACAAGCTATATATAGGCTTATATACTAGCTTAAGCTCGGGGTTATATATAATTATTAGATAATTATAAATATTATACTTGTTATGGGTACGGCATTCAGGGCTTGGAAAGCAAGGTAGAAGGTCCCTTATAAAGACGATTCAAAGCTAAAGAAGGGAAAACTAGAATACAGGAGGCTGCGAGGGAGTATATACACCCCACAGTATGCTAGTCCCAAAGGGGCTAGCTTTCTAAATATCTCTAGTATATTCCAAGCATATTTTCCTAGTAAGGCGGCCGTATTACATATACCTAGAAGGCATCTGGGAATCGTAATATTACCCCCCCCTTCGTAATAAGCTTGTCCCCGAGCTTTATATAAGCCGTTAATCCATCCAATTTCGTACTATACTTCTTCCCAAAGTAAAACTAGTATCTCGAATATAGACATTACATACGAAAGGCCGGCACCTTTGCCATATAACCTAGGAGGGTTTATTGTCATTTCCATATAGTTCTGGACAAGTATCATTTTTTGTATAGTCTAGCCAGTATTACAGGTTTTATAGATGTCCTGGTATATTAATATTATTATTATAGAAACTCTATAAAACCAGGAGGCTATTACTTAGTACCAAAGCTAGATACTATACTAGATCTTTATCCCAGCTAATCTACTAAATTCTATACTTTAGCCTATTTCTCACTAGCTTGATTATAATAACCCGTTTAACGCCATACTCTTATTTGCTATCCTCTAGTATTAATAGGGGCGGTTCCGGGTTCGCTTAACCTGGTAGAGGATTCTGGGGGTCTTTTCATAGCTTCTCTATATAGAAAACTAGGTATATCTTTATGGTTTCTGGCAGTTTCAGAAGAAACGAGTAGCTATACTATTCTAGAATCTCAAATAGGCCCTCTATTTGGTTCCCTAGCTTCCGGCTCGGATAATCGGATTTCCAGTACTTTATAATAATCCATACTTTATCCCCTACTTTGAAATTAATCGGACGGCGGTATTTATTAGCTTATACCGCATATTATTCCTATACTTACTCTATATAGCCTTGGGCAAGTTACTATAATTCATATAATTAATTTACTAATACTTTAGCTTTATCTCTATTTAGCTTCTCTTTAGGTAAGTTAGCTTTAATAGGGAAGTTCTAGTCCAGAGAGATATAAGGCTCGTAGCCCTTTTCAGTTATAAATAGAGACTAGCTAATAGTTTCATACTAAAGGGAGGCTTATTAATAATCGATTATAGTAACCCATTTGTCCTAGTCATCCTAGTAGTAATTAATATACGGGTATAATCTCTAATTAAAGTACTAATTAATAATCTCTGTTTGTCTGTCCGTTTGGGGGTAATTAGCTATAGAGAGCTTAAGCTTTATACTAATTCTCATATAGAATTCGCTCCAAAAATCGGATATAAATTAGGGTCCCCGATCTAATATGATTATTTCTGGAATATCTACTTGGCATATTATATAAAGTAAAAATAGAGGTACTAGCTACTTGGCTATAATTATATCTTATACGGGAATTATAATTAGGCATTTAGATAAGCAATTCACGAATATAGTAACTATATTATAGCCCGATTTGCTTTCTGGATAGCTCTTAAAGTCTATAGTAATATACTACCAGGGGTAATTAGGAACTAGAAGGAAATAAAGCAAACCAGGCTTTTTATCTCTGGGTATATATAATCTCCTATAGGTATGGTAATTACTATAGTATTAATTAATATCTTTATCTATAGATAGCTAGTAATATTATTCTTTTAATAGCTATTAGAGCTTTATATATCCAGGATATCTAGAAAGGGATTTATTATATGCTTTACGAATTAGGGCGGTCCGTAAAGGTAGTCCGGGAGTCATTTTATCCTCTATAATATAGAGTTTTCTATAGTATAAAAGGAGGCCGTCTTATAGTATCTAGATATTACTTTTGGCTTGGGCTATTATATATAGCTCTTCTAGATCCGGTAATATATGATTATCCTATAGAATCTTGTCTATAAGTTATAAACTACTATACTCGGCAGGAGCCTCTAATAGTACTTCTATAGGGGCCACTATAGCAGAGTCTATTAGTAAAGCTTCTAAGAGAATACCTTCTTCTAGGGGAATTACGCCTCTAATAGGGATATTTTCCTCCGGAAAATCTTTAGTACATACTTAGTTTTCAGGGCCGAATTCCGGGTCAAGTAAGCCGACCTTATAAAGTATTACTATAAGCTATAAGTTATAGATAATCTCCGGATTAATCTTATTTTTAGGGAGAAATGCTTGAGTTTATAGCTTCTTCTTAATCTGGCCCTGAATATCTACTTTATTTTGTCTTTATAATAAAGCATCTATTTACTTATTTGATTTTCCAGAATAATATATAAGCTTAAAGTAATAGCGGAATAAGAGCTTAGCCTATCTAGCTTATTAAGAAAAGAGCTTCTTAGTAATTATAAAGTATTTTAAGATATAGTAATTAGAATAGACCTTAAAGGAAGTATTCTAAAGGCCCTCTAGCTTAGCTCTCTATTCCTCTAGTACTCGAATTATAATAAGTATCTCCTTATTATATATATTATAATTAAGCTTTACTAGAAGTATGGTTTTGGAAAAATAAGCTATAGAATACCAAAGGCCTATTTCTGGGTCTTATTAAAAGAGTAGGCCAGTAACTACTTCTTTAGATATATCTGTTTCTATTATTATAGGCAGATCTGAATTATAGTATTATAAAACTGAGATAGAAATCATAGCTTCTTTTAGGTAAATAAAAGCCTCTTAGTATTACTCGAACTACTTAAAGGAAATACCCTTTTTTATAAGTAAGGTAAGAGGTCTGGTAATCCGTCCGTACTTTCTAATAAAGTATTTATAAAAGTTATAGAAGCCAAGAAAGAACTAAATACCCTTAATTATCTTTGGGAATTACTAGTTATATATTACTTTAACTTTATTAGGATCTACTTTAATACCAGATATAGAGATAATAAAGCCTAAGTACTTTATATATATAACTTTGAATTCCGATTTCTTAATATCTATTTGGAGGCCGGCAAGATATAAGCGGTCTAGTACTTTTTATATATACTATTTGTACTCTACTAGGTCCTCTGAGTAAATGAGAATATTATTAAGATATATTATATAAAAGTTATCTAGATACTTAAAGAGTATATTATTTATATAGTATTAATATATAGCCGGGCTATTTATAAGGCCTTCCTAGAGAATATTATATTTATATACTCTATAGTAGATACGGAATATTATTAGCTCCTGAGAATCCGGATTTATAGCTATATAATAGAAAGCTTAGCGAATATCTAATTTAGTATAGATCTTAGCCTTAGATAATTGACTTAAAGTCTTATTAATAAGGAAAAGGGAATATTAATTCTTTTAAATAATATTATTCAGGTAGCGAAAATTAATATAGAAGTATAAACCTCTATTTACTTTCTTTATAAAAAGAACTAGTAAAGCAAAGGAAGCCTAACTAGCTTTAATAAAGCCCTTAGCCAGATTATCTTCCAAGAAATACTTGATTTCTAAAAGCTCTTAAGTAAACTACTACCGGAGGAATTAATATCTAATACTCTCGGTTTCCTTTAGGCCTTTAATCTGAATCTTATAATTATATAGTCTATAGGAAGGAAGGGTATTAGATTCCTTCTTAAAGAAAATAGAGGTATATTCCTTAAGTTCCGGGGGCAATATCTTCTATAGCTACTAAAGCTCTATTTCTCCTAGTTATTAATTCTCTGGGCCAGGAATAGCTTCTTTTTTCCGAGCTTTAAGCTCCTTATTAATCTTATAGATAGAGATTCAACTAATAATATTATTTTCTCTCTTGGCTATATAGTTAAATACTATAGAAATAAGAATAGCTAGGTCTAATATTTGCTCTTTATTAAGGATCTCTTCCTGCTTCTTTAGCTTTTATTTAGGTATTATATCTTAATTAGGCTATAGAAGCTTCTTTTCTATAGTCTTATATAATTCCCTCTAATTAGTCCAAAAGGAGAAAGACTACTTTAGAATAGAAAGTTTCCAGGAATAGCTTATAATAGAATCTCATTAATTAGTATCCTTTTAATACTTCTTATTAGGTTACTTCTCTAGCTATTATTATAAAGTACTAATAATATAACCAAATCATACAGATTTAGGCTTGTTCTTTGGCTATATAAGCCTATATCTTCTATAATTAACTAGAATATTAATATATATTACCTATTTCCTACTAAGAATAGTATTATAATCTCTAAGATTCAGGATAATTATAGGTATATTAATACTTCGTCCGTTAATTAGAAGTAAGACTTCTATATATTTCTTAGCAGACTTAGCTAGCTTTCTGTCAAAACCGCATATAGTATAGGGTAAGGGAAGGAATTATAGTTCTATTCCTAAGAATTACTTTATAAGTTAAGTAAGCTTTATATTAATAAAAGCATAACTATTAGCTCCGGTATTAATAAGAGAAGAAGACTTAATTCCTAATCCATTTATACTAATAGTATAGAATATTATAAGAATATCCCCTCCTATTAGATAAGTTAAGTCAATCTCTACCAAATCCATATTATAAGCCTCTAAAATAGAGACTTTCTTTAGGAATACTTGTTTCCCGGTTCTATACTAGAATTAGAGCTCGAATTCTCCGAATACTTTATTAGAATAGTATACTTTAGTAAAATAGGAACTAAGCCCGGCTTGATTCTAGAAAGAGCTATCTTGATTTCCTTACTATATAGAACCGGATAATATCTAATATAGTAGCCGAACTCGTTATAGTTATAGTACTTAATAGTCGAGAGATCCTCGGTCTTTATAGGATATTACTTATACTTATAAGGGAATACGTACTTAATAAGAGTAGTTAATATAAGCTTCTTGGGCTTCTTCTTAGGAGTATATAAGAATATAGTACCAGAAGTAAACTTGGCTAGAATAGCTCCTGCCTTTTTATACTCCTTAGTCTTCTTATATATAGCCTTAATCTACTAATTATTAGTAGTATAATACTAAGTAAAGCGAGTAGTATTAATAGAAGAATTATTATAATATATATATACTAATTCCTAGAGCTTTAGTAGGAGCTTCTTATTTAGTTTATATTTAATATCTTAAAGACTAATATTGCCTTTTATAGACAGTTATAAGAAGAGAATATAGAACTCCTAAAATACTTAACTAGAGTATATTTAAAGCTTACTAAAGTTATAGTAAGTATTCTATATCTTATTAGGGTTAGAGTATAGCTTTTTTAGGTGAGAGTAAAGCTCTAAAAGCTAATAGTACTAATTTGGACTATCTTTGTTTATATAAGAGTTAGTTAGGGCGAGAATATTACTAGTAAGTCTACTAGAAACGTAGATAATCTTGAGATTCTCTAAGGAATATAAATTAGTATTTCCTTATAGCTTATTCTTAACCTGAACTAGCCAGTTATTAAAGGCAGTATAATCTTTAGTAAAGAGAGTTAGATCTAAGAGCTTAGTAACTCTAGTATCTCTAAAGAAAGTATAAGATATAGGGGATTCTAGATAGAAATAAGCGGGAGATAGTTCGGAATTCTTTTAAGAGGAGTTCAGAGTAGCCGGAGCGGGCGGAGCAGAAGTAGTTAGAGCTACTATAAGCTAATCTACTATAGCCGTATAGTACTTAATATTATTTTCGAGCTTGGTATTATAGAGCTTAGTATTCTCAAGAATAGCTTTATTATAGCTATAGGTATTCTTATACGAAATAGCTCTTTAGATATTCTCCTAGTAGCTCTTTATAATAATATTAATATCTAAGAATAAGATATTAGATTCCTTGGCCTATTTATATAACTCTCTGGTAATAATATAGTCTTTGGTCTCCAGAAGCTTTATAATAAAAGCAGAGGATTCTATTTCTATAGACTTGTCTATAAATTCTCCAGGAATACTAACGGGACGTTCGGTTCGGAAAGGGCCGCTAACGGGACGACCTAAACTAGTAGGAGCTTTACCGGAAGCCTTAGCAGAAGTTAATATAGTTCCTAGTTATATAGTATCCTAGGAAATCGACCTATTATACTTTTCCTCTACTATATCCTCCCTAGCAGTCTTGTTACTAGCGTATATATAGGACCTATAAGGTCATAGAATAGGGCTTGAGAGTAATAGTCAGGTTACTGGCCTATAGATGCCTATTACTCTAGGACTTGGTTAAAAAGTAGCCTTTATTTAAGGTTCTTCGATTTTCGGGTTTTCGGGAGGATTTCTGATATACTACTAGTATATATTTATAAAGGTATAAATACCTGATTCCTCTGAGGATTCTAAAGCTTTTCGCTTTTATTATTCTGGAGTCTATTACTCGTATTTCTGAGGTTCCGTTATCTTGGCGGTACCTATATTACTAATAGTTCTGAATTAGTTTATTTGAAATCCTCTATAGGATTAAAGGAAGTAAGCTTTGAATACTATTACGGGTACGGTATTTAGGGCTTGGAAAGCAAGGTAGAAGGTTCCTTACAAAGACGATTCAAAGCTAAAGAAGGGAAAACTAGAATATAGGAGGCTATAAGGGAGTATATGTACCCTATAGTATACTAGTCCCAAAGGGGCTAGCTTTCTAAATATCTCTAGTATATTCCAAGCATATTTCCCTAGCGAGGCGGCCGTATTATGTGTGCCTAGGAGGCATCTGAGAATCGTAATAATATTCAGATATTAGATATCTTATTTAGATACTAGATACCTTATTTAAATACTAGATACCTTGCTTTCTAATCTAATTCTTATTAGTATTATATATTATAATAACTATAATATTACTTTCTTTTTAAAATAAGCTTATTCCCAAACTTTAAAAGTTCCTATTAAATTTTCAAGTTATAAGTTATATATTAAAGGCCAGAGTTTTTTATATATAACTTATAAGAATTTCCGTTTATATTATATAGTTCCGGTAATATATTATTCTTGGTATAATCTAACTAATAAAAGAGGTTCTAGAATAGTCTTGGCTATTTGGGATTCTTATTATAGAAGCTTTAAAAAGCCAGAATACTATTATTTAATAAGAATATAAAATACTATTCCGGATCTAGATCTTATTCTTTTTATTAGACTCGGTATTTAAGCTTCTTATAAAATAGCTTTATTACTAATATCTCTTAAACTTTATATTTCGTTTTCTTGTCTTATAATTCTAATAATAAAAATTCCGGATTCGCTTATCCAAAAAGAGAATTACTTGGGTTTTTATATAGCTTCTTTATATAAAATACCAGATATATTCTTATTAATTCCAAAAGCTTAAACCTAAAGAAATATTCTATTTATTCTAGAATTTTATATAGTTCTTCTATTTAGTAAGTTAGCTTGCAGTTTAGATAATTGTTTTTCTAGTATTTAGTAATAATTTATATTTTATTTCCTATTCCGAAATCTACTAATTAGTAGTACTTATTAGCTTAAGTAATATAATACTCTTATATTTATATTATATTCTCCTATATCTTTTATTATAATTTATAAAGCTATATTACTAGGGCCTTTATTTCTTATTTATTTAGTTTTTTCTTTAGAGTATCTAATTATACTTAGGTTTTCTAATTAAATAATATTTATAGTTTATAGCCCTTTTTTATAAAGAATAGAAATGAATCTATAGTTTTATAAACTAGAGCTACTTACTAGTAATTAATTATTACTATTTATTTATTCTAATTATTCTAGTAATAATTTATATAGAAATATAGTTATTAGTTAAAATACTAGTTAATAATTTCTATCTAGCTATTAATTTAGAAATAATTAATAATTAATAACTTGAGCTTTATACTAATATATTTATAGAATTTACTCTAGAAATCTAATATAAACTAGGGGCCTTAATTAAATATTATAGTCTCCGGAATACTAATTTAATAAACTATATAAATAAGAAATAGAAATATTAACTTTTTAGCTATTATTATATTTTAAACGGGAATTATAATAAAATACTTACTTAGATAATTAATAAAGATTATTATTATATTATACTTATTTCTATTTTCTAGATATTTTTTAAAATCTACTAATATATATTATTAGAGGTAATTAGGAACTAGTAATAAATATAAGAGCCCTAACTTCTTATTTCTAAAAATATGAGATTATTAATAAATATAATAATTATTTCTATACTAATTAATATTTATATCTTGGCCTAGCTAGTAATAATAGGCCTAAAGAAATTATTAAAGCTTAACTTATTCTAAATATCCTATTCGAAACTATATATATATCTCCTAAATAAAAATAATATATAAAGATATTTCGAGTATTATTATATTATAAAAAAAAGCTATTTTATAATATTCGAGTATTTTTCTTTTTATTTCTTGCTTTATTTTATAGCTCTTCTAATTCTAATAATTCTCAGTTCTTACTTAATAGCTTATTTACTAGCTAGATTTATTATACTATATTTCTTCCTAAACTAGGCTTATAAAAGCCTTAATTAGGGCTAATTAGAGATCCCGTATAATATTATTATTAATCTTTTATTATAGGAAGAGAATTTGAGTTTAGTAGGCTATTATTATTTTATTCTAAATAGTTATATTTTTATATTTTCTATTTAGGATATTTACTTATTTATTTAACTTGCTTATCTAATATATAAGCTTAAAATAATAATAGAAAAAATATTTTACCTAGTATATTTATTTTACTAAAAGCTTTTTTATAATTATAAAGTATTCGAGAGCTTAATAGTCTAAATAAATTATAAAAAGTACTTCTTATAGGCCTTTTAGCTCTGCTTACTATTTAATTAAAAGAAAATAATAATAAGTATTTCTTTATTATAAATATTATAATTTAGCTTTACTAATTATATAGTCTTAAAAAAAAATACTATCGGGTATTAGAATTTTATCTAGAAGTCTTATTATAAGAAAATACCGGCTATAACTTTATTTAATATATTTGTTTTAATTATAATAAAGAAATTCGGGTTATAGTAATATAAAATTAGTACCGAGAATATAGCTTACTTTAGTTTAATAAAACCTTCTTAATACTAATTTATTTATTTAAACAAAACTCTCTTATATATTAGAGCTATTAGAAACTTTATTATATAGCTATATTTTATAATAAAATACTAATAAAAATTATAAAAACCCAGAAAGCCTTATATTTCCTTAATTATCTTTAGTAATTATTAGTTTTTAATAACTATTATCTTATCTAGATCTATTTTAATATCTCTAGTAAAGATAATAAAGCCTAGATACTTTATATAAATAATCTTAAACTCTAATTTCTTAATATTTACTTAGAGGCTAGTATTTTATAATTATTAAAGAACCTTTTATATATAGTTTTTATATTTTAGGAAATTATTTAAATAAATTAGAATATTATCTAAGTAAGCTATATAAAAGATATTAAAGTAGTTAAAGAAAATATTATTTATATATTTCTAATATATAATAGAACTATTAATTAGGTCTTTTTAATAAACTTTATATTTATAGGCCCTATATTTTATATAAAATATTATAAGTTCTTCTAATTCTGGGTCTATTTAGATCTAATAAAATATTTACTAAATATATAGCTTTATATAGATCTTGGCTTAAGCTAGCTATATAAGAATCTTATAAATAAAAGAAAGAGAATAATAATTCTTTTATATTAAGTTATTTAGCTTATAATAATTAATATAAAATCGGAAAGCTCTATTAGCCTTTTTTATAAAATAGATTAGGAATATAAAAGAAACTAGCTTGGCTTAATAAAGCCTTATTAGAGGTTTTCTTTAAAGAAATACTTAATTTCCTATAGTTTATAGATTAATTATTAATAAAGCAGGAAATATTCTAGGCTTTCTAGGCCTTTGAGATTATTAATCTGAATTTTATAATTATATAATTAATATAGAAATAAGATATTTAATACTTTTTTTAAGAAAATATCTATAAAGTTCTTAAACTCTTTTAATAAAACTTTTACTAGCTATTATAGCTTTATTTTTTCTGGCTATTACTTGCTCGAAATAAACTTATTTTTTTATTATAATTCTAGCTCTTTATTAATCTCAAAAAATAATATTATAAAGAAAAGATTTTTTTTCTTTTATAAGTTTATTTAGAAAGCGGCTAGTAAAATACTTATAATATTAATTATAGGCCTCGACTAGATCTTATAGCTTTTCTTTAGATAATATAATTTTAATATTTCTATTTCTAGCTTAAAAGAAACTTCTATATTTCCTAAAACTACTTATATTTCTTTATAATATTAAGCTTAATTTCTTTACTATATATAGCTTTCTAAACCCGGCTTAGAAAGAGAATAAGAGAGTTTTCTTTTTATAAGCTAAGGTTTCTAGAACTTATTTATAACTATAGCTTTATTTCTTTTATTTCTATTTTTTTAGTACTAGTTACTTTTTCCAGATTCTAAGTTCTTATATATAATAGTTAGGACCTTATTCTAATTCTTTTTTCTAAGCTAATTATCTAGCTAGATTAATCTTTTATTCTTATAATTAATTAGAATACTAGTACTTATAAATTACTATTATCCTAAAATTATATTATATTTGCCTAGCTTTATAACTAGTATAAGTACTAGAACCTTTTATTTATTAATTAAAAATATAAGCTTAATATAATAAGTAATAGATATAGCCTACTTATTATTAAACTCTTTTATATTATAGGATAATATTAATTAAATAAGTTTAATATCTAGATATTATTTAATTATTTTTATAAACTTGAAATTAATAAAAATATATTTATTTATTCTAGTATTAATAAAAGAAGAAGTTTTAATATCTAATTTATTATTACTAATTATATAAAGAAGTATAAATATTTTATCTCCTAATAGCTAGCTTAAATTAACTTCTATTATATTTATATAATATAGCCCTAAAAAGAAAACTTTCTTTAGGGATTCTTATTTCTTTATTCTTTATTCTTAAATAATTTACTAGTAGTAAATATTACTAGTTTAGTTACTAAAACTTGCTTTATATATTTTATTTTAAGCTTTAGATAATTTCTAGATATATAACTAAATCTATTATAGTTATAATATTTGAGATCTGAGAATTCGGGCTTTAGAATAATAGACTTGTTTATTACTAGAGTTTTAGAAGCAGGCTTTATATAAGAAGCACTTTCTAAGTTTAGCTTATTTATATCTTTATTAGCTTTCTTAAATATCTGGTTTTTCTTTTTATAATAAGCTTGAATTTACTAGTTATTTATAGTATAATATTATATGAATTCTATAATATAAATAACCGGATTATTATAATATATAGCTATAGCTTCTTAGAACTTCTTTTTCTTTTTTCTTTTAATATACTTTATTAGTTTAGAACTATATAGTATAGCTAGCTATATTAGTATGAGTCTTAATAGCTTATATATAGAACTAATTTCTAATATAAGTAATAAATAGTTAGAAATATATCCCGGAAATAAAAACTTAAGAAAATAAAGAAAAATAAATATAAATTATAATTTCTTTCCTATTTCCTTTCTTTTATTTCTTCTTCTATTTCCTTTCTTATTTTCTTTCTTATTTCCTCTCTTATTTCCTTTCCTATTTCTACTTCTTCTATTTCTTTTATTTTCTCTATTTCTATACTTTTCTTAATATATATTTTATATATATATATACTAGTTTCTTTTAAAAATACTAGTATATTTAATATCCTAATTTCTATATATAATAATAGCTATAAATTAAAAGTACTAGCTTTCAAGCTTTCTTTAAATAAACTATCTTACTATAAGATTCCCGAAAATAATTATAATAATAGTACCTAAGTTATAATACTAGTAAAAATTCGGAATATATATAGTAACTAGAGTTCTAGAACCTAAGAGATAGTTCTTGCTTAGGAATAATTCCTATAGTTCCTAGAGTTCTTATAGTTCTAGTATATTCTAGAGCTAGTATTTCATACTACTTATATAGTTCTACTATTTACTATTTTTAAAGATTAGAAATTATTATTAATTAATATCTGCAACTAGTTTATAAGATACTAAAAAATATATAAAATACTTAAATAATAATTATATATTATATAATACCTCAAACTTTCTATCTCAAGCCCTATTCTTATTATAGTCTTATAAAAAACCCCTAATTCTATATAAAAATACTATAAAAACTAGATTAACTAGTTTACTAATACTAATTCCTTATTTATATTACTTATATTAATAATATAAAGCTTCTTTCTAAGAATTAAAAGTAAATCAAGTAATATAAGTAAGCCATATAACTTAACTAGTAGTAAATCTAATATAAAATCTTTCTTTCTAGTAAGTCTAATTAGCTAGTAATATATAAACAAGTATTACTCAGGTAATTCGAGTAAAATATACTTATAAATACAAATCTCTTTAATTTAAGCTATATTTCTCTTATACTAAATAAAGTTTCTATAAGAAATAATAATACGATATTTAGTAACTCTAAAATTAGTAATAATTAGCCTTAATTCTACTAAAGTCTCTATAAAAAAACCCGAAAATAATGGATTTTTATAATAATAATATAAGAAAGTATAATATTTTTATATATAAAAAACTAGGAATTATATATTACTTTAAAAATACTATAAAAGTTATATAAATTATATATTTTTAGTAGCTTTCTAGAATACAGAAATATAAATATCTTAATTAATTCTATTATCTAGAAGCTGGGAAAAGATATAATTAATAGCTATAAGCTCTAGCTATTTAGTAATTTACTTTTTATATCTTAATTACTAAAAATAGTTAAGGAAAACAGGATTTTAGTTTAAATAATATCTAATATTACAAGATTTCTAAAAAGCTTTATATTTAAAAAAGGAAAGGCTTATATTTTTAAGCCTTAATTAAGTAATCTAGCCTTAAATCTATAGCTTTATTAGACCCAAATCTTAGTAAAATATGACTTTAAGTCTTATATATATAACTTTCTCCTGTTTTCGGAATAGTTAGATATAAATCTTAATACCTAATATATATACTAATATAGTTAAAAGTTCGAGAGCTATTTTTATAGAGAGAATTCTGCTATTTTACTAAGGTATTTCAAATAATTACTACTTAATTACTTACTAAATAAGTATTTAAGAATATATAATTATTAGATAATAGCCCAAATATAGTTAAAGAATAAATATAAGTTTCTTTTAATATATCCTTAATATATAAAAAGAATATATATTCTTATTTTAGCTTTTAAAAAATAAACGAATTCAAGAAATATTTACTAAAACTCAAAATCCCTAGTTTTCTAGTTATTATACTAATAGAAATATTTAATTCTATTATTTTAGTATATTAGGTAATTCAAATAATAGTATAATAAGCTTTATATATACCAAGATTTGCCTAGACTTTATTTATATATTATAAGAAATTAATATTATAAAAATTAATAAAACTAAGGCCTAATCTGAATTATAAGATTATAATTATAATAATAATTCCCGAATTTATAGCCTAATTCCCGAGATTATATCTCTTAAATATTACGGGAAATATTACGGGAATAATATAGAAGTAATATAAGAAATAATAATAAAACTTTCTATTATATTATACTTATTAATAATAGTATTTTCTATTAGTAAAAAAGCTAGATCTCAAACTTTCTAGTTTCTAGATTATAGAAAACTTAATTAGAAAACCTTATCTAAACTCATAATTCACCTAATAATAGCCAGGTTATTATAATATTATATATATGAAATTATATTTATTATATTTTATTTAATAATAGCTAAGTTATATAATATTATATATATGAAATTATACTTTAAAGAACTAATTAGTTTATTAAATATAGGTATTTAATAAAAATACTATATTAGATTAAAGCCTCAGGATAAAATATTATAAATAGAATAGATTCTATAATAGTAAATCTAGTATAGAACTAATTTTGGCCTAAGGAAATACTTAATAAATAGTAATTCAGAAGAAAATCTAGTAGCCGGGCAAATCTAGTAATAAATCAAGTTAAAATTAAGTTAAAATTAGATTAAAACAGGTTAAAATTAATAAATCTAGTAGCTATATTAATTATAGCCATATTATAATTAGGCAAATAATACGGGATATAGCTATATAGCTAGTAATTAGAACCCTATTAATAAATCTTATATAACTTACTAAACCTATATAGGAATAGCCTTAGCTCTAGCTAGAATATTAAAATACTAAAATATAAAAGAATTCTATTAGAAATCTATTTAGATAAATAACTTACTAATTAGTAAAGCCTAATTTCTTAATTCAGGTTAATTATTTCTTACTAAATTCGAAGATATTCTTCTTTTTATATTTATTAGAATATATCTAATAAAGAAACTTAATAAAGGCTTAATTATTCTCTAGATCTTATTAACTAACTAGTAATTTCAATATATCCTAAATATATTTAGTTATAATATAGCCTATAGCTATAGGATTAAGATATAATTATAACCTAATTAGAAAAACTTCTTTATTATTCTTAATAAGGCTTTCTAGCTAGTTTTATATAATTTCTTATTTAGAATATAATAATAATAACTCTAAAAGAATTAGGTATTACTAATTAATATATTATAGAAAATTAGATATCTAAATATTTATTTCTCTTATATTATTATTTAATAGAATTCATATAGTTTATTATAGATTTTCATGCCCTAAAAAGGCCTTTTTAATATTAGAATAATTAGTATTTAAGATAGCCTTCTTATAAAACCTAAATAATTATTAGCTAATAATTCTTTTAATAAAATACTAATAGTTTTAATATATAAAAATATAAGAAAGAAAAGAGAAAAAATACTAAGGTTATATAAATACCAAGATCTTAAGCGGGATTATATATTACTAGGCCTTTTAATCCTAAATTCTCTTATTTATATAGGAAAATATAAATAATTTATAAAAAACATATAATAATAGGTCCTGAAATAAAAAGAAACTAATAAAATTAAGTTATAAGAATATAAATATAGACTAAGTAATAGCTATTACTAAGGTATAATATAAACTTAATAAAAAGCAAGATATTAAAATACGTGAAATATTAATATATCTCCTAAAAATATTATAATAAAATAAATATAATAACTTACTAATACTTATTCTTTTTTATTAAGATATTATAAATACTAGAGAGCTTATATTTCTTTATAATTTGAGTATAGTAAAGTCTTATATAAATATTTAGCTATTTAGTATTATTAAGATACTAAACTTACTATTACTTTAAACTATTTTTCTTATTTATAATCTAGGTTCTAGACTTTATAGGCTTCTTAAAAAAGGGCCCTAAAGCTAGGATATTAGGCCTAGAGCCTATAGAACTAGGTAAGGCAGTTTCTAATAAAATATTACTATCTTTCTAATAAACTTTTTTAATATATATAGTAATATATTTATATAATTACTAGTATTTATTTCTGGCTTTAAAGACTATATTATTAAGTTCCTGCTTATCTTTCTTACTAATCTCAGTTCTTATTAATATAATATTGCTTTTAGTAATTTTTATAAAAGTACTAATAATAAATTCTAAAGAATTATCTTATTTCTACTAAGTAATTAATAAAAATTTAGAACTAGTATAACTATAAACTATCTAGTATACTCTAATAGGAAATATAACCCTAAATAATATATTAGTAAAGGAAGTTATTACTAGCTAGGAAAGAAAGAAAATTTTCTAAATATTATATAATACTCTTAAAGCCCCTTTTTTATAAGAAGAATATCTTTAAGAAATTAGTATATGAGTTAGGATAAACTCTAATATTCCGAGTAGACTAGATCTAATAACTAAGTACTAATAATATTAAGAGCTAGTATAATATTCAGATCCTATTTACTATTATATTTCTCTTTCTTTAAGCCTTTTCTAGTAAGCAAACTACTTATAAATTCTTTTATCTTTTAAACTAGAAAGTAATATTAACTATTTTTATATATATTATAGGCCAAATTCTTTTTCTTAGAATCTTTAATAAAGCAGAAATAATAGTTTAAATTCGACTTAATATCTTTAATACTAGTATTAAGTAATTATTAAATTATGTCTCTAATAAAACAAAAACAGAAAATAGCCAGAAAAATGTCTTTATTATTAATAGTTATATTAATGCCCTTATCTAAGAGTCTTAGTAAAGCTAGAGCTTTAATAACTTTATTAAAATTTAAGCTATAGGATTTAAAAGTAATTAGGAAAACATTTACTTAATAAGAGTACTTTTTTATACTAAGTTTAGCTAAAATAATATATATATACTTATAAGAGTTCTATAGCTATTTTAGTAAATCCAGAATTCGTTAATAAAATAAGTAATAGAACTAAAATATATCTAGTATCTAATATAATAAGATCCTATTTTTTAAAATACTTTTTACTAAATTACTTGAGCTCTAGTTCTTCTTATAATAAATAAGACTAGTATAGAAATAGAAAGAATAGTTCCTTAAGCTTTTTAGTATTCTTATACCGGATTATATATCTAATAAATAGGTATTCTAGTAGCTTAGGAGCTAGTAAAGGCTTTAGTAGTTTATTATTCTTAGGATCCTGAAATTTGGCTAGATTAAAGCCGGATTTATAATCTAATTTGACTCTAGCTAAATATAAATAAATATAAGATTTAGAAATATATATAACCCTATCCTAAACTAGAATAAACTTATTTTCCTTTATAGAAGAATCTATTATACTAAACTCTTCTAGGAAATTAATATAATTAAAGTATTATTAGACTATTAAGATTACCTAACTAGGAATTTCTACTTTAGAATATATATCTCGACCTATAATAAAAACTCGGCTAATATATTTATTATTTATATTTTTTTCTAGTATATAAAATAGAATAAATTTAGAGAAAAAAATAGGTATTTTATTTAAATAATAGATATAAATACCTAATATAATATAAATAGAAAATATTTAAGTAAAAAAATACTATAATTCTATAGAATTATTTACTTACTTACTAAGTCCCTAATAAATCTTATTACTTATATTTAAGAATAAAATAAACTTAAATAAGTATTTTATATTAAAAAAAAAAGATTCTTAATAGTATTATTAGTTTTATTTTTCTTCTAAAAAGCTATAATAATTAGGAGCTTGGCTACTTTAAAAATAATTAGCTTAGTATATATATCTAGTAATAATATTTGCCTAATAATATAGTTTTTGAAAGTCCCTAATAAATAAAGCAAGTTATTAAGTTAAGGATCTAGTTTTTTATCTAGTTTTATAACTAGGAATAGAATTTCTCTTAATAACTAGTATTTATTATAAGAAATTCCTGCTATAATATAGAAAAGGCTAAGAGTAATTTCTATAGTAAATAGATCCGGATCTTCTACTTATTTATATTATATAAATATAAATATATCCGGGAATTCAAGAGAAGTTTACTTATCTGAAATTAGCTATTATAGCTCTAGTACTAAAATATCTTACTTCTTTTCTATATCTTTAAATACTATAATAAGTATAAACTTACTATTCTCTAATAATAATAATATATTATTAAAGTTAGTATTTAGAATCTTATTTTTTCCCTATAATATATATTAGCTTAAATACTAGAAATTATATAATAAATACTTATTTAGCTCTATTATCTATAAAAATATAAAGAAAAGAACTATATAAATTATTAGGGAACTCAAATATTAGTTAGATATACTTATAGTAATACTAATAATATCCTGGTTTATAGCTTTAAAGTTATTTTCGGTATTTTTAGAATTATTAATATTACTACCTCTAATATTATAAAAACTACTAAAACTACTTAAACCCTTATTACTTTCATTTTATATAGCTATATTCTAGTTCTCGGGAGCTTCTATATTATTATTAATTAGATTTTACTAAGAGACTTGGCTCTTAGCTTCTTAATATTTACTTACTAAAATATGTTTTATAATAGAAAAATTACTAGTAAATATTTTAGGAGATATTTTAAAATATAATATAAGTACTTATTAAAGTAATTAGTATTAAAAGAGCTTATAAATAATATAATTAGAATCGTGGATCTAATAGTTACTAAGAAGAAAATAAATAAATATTTTAGTAATTTAATATTTTTATCCTTATTTATTACTTGACTTTATCTATTTTTAGTTCTTATATTCTAACTTAATATTATAAATTTAATATATAATAAACTATAGCTATTAATAAGTATCTAATTTATTTCTATTATTAGTAAAAGAATTACTATAGTTCTTAATTATAAGTATAATATATAAGAATTAGGCTTGTACTATAGTTTACTAGACTAAAAGACTATAGTATTTACCATACGGCAAATACGCCTAATTACGGTTAAATGGCTGGATCGTAGTCACGTGACCGCCATACGTGACAATAAGTAATTTTATTAAACTTTTAAGATTTTATAAAATTTAAAAAACTTAATTATTAGAAAATATAATAGATTTTTTCTTCTTATAAATTTTAAATTCTTATTATTAAGTAATCTTATAGTATTTTAAGTTTATACTTTTAATACTATATTTATAAGTTATATAGAAGCTAAAAAATATAAAATTAATTTTTTTTATTTTTCAAAAAAATCAAAAAATTCTAGATTTTTATTTTTTTTATAAAATCTAAATATTTCAAGTTATTAAATAATATAATAAGTATCTGGGTCCAGTTTAAATTAACCCAAATTTTGTTTTACTAATTTACTAATATAATTTCTATTAATTAAAATTAGTAAATACTAGGTTACTATTTTTAGATTTCTTAGCCTTATATTAAATAAATATAATCTAAATACTAATAAAATACTCTTTTTCTTTAGAATAAATATATATAAACCAGAATTCAGTTATTAAAGCTTTTAAATTTATTAAATTCATTAATAAAACTCTTACTTATATACTAATACTATACTAATATTACTAAAAAAGCCTTAATATAGTATTATCTATCCTATAGCTATATATAAAGAAGCCTATAAAGATTTCCTTCTTTTAATATTTAGCTACTAAGTTTATTATACTAAAGCCTAAAGTAAAATAGAGTATTTCTATTATTTTTAGAACTTTATAATTATATAAAGAAAACTCAGAAAATAAAGATAAGCTATTATAAGCTAGAACTTCATATACTAGCTTTATTACTCTATAGTAAGTAAGTTATTTTTCTCTTTTATTTCTTAGTTTCTTTAATTTCTTATATTTTATATATTTTGGTTTTTATATCCTAAATAACTTTATATCTTTTTACTTATATTTAATATTTTAATTTATAATTTATATGTTTTTTGAACTTTATTATATAATTATTCTACTTTTTTCTTTTTTAATATTTGAGTTTTAAAAGATAATTTCTTTATAAACTTAAGTATATTTTATATCTTTATATATATTTTTTAATTAGTTTTTTTTGGGAACTATATAACTTAATACTAACTTTTAAATAGAAGAGAAAGGCTAGAAATATATTACTATTACTAAAGCTTATTACTAAGAAATCTTATATTTAGCTAGGCCTAGCTCAGATTTCTAATAATAAGGAGATTAATCCAGATATAGCCGAAATTAAGGCTAAAAAAAAGTAAGCTATTTAATAAAATAAGAATTCTAATAATAATAATAATATTTTTATAGAATACTAAATTAATTTCTTAATCCAGAATAAGAAGCCTAATAAAAAGTACCTGGCTAAACTATTAGAGAACCCTTATTTAAATAAGTATTATAGTTAGGCCTTATTAGCTAATCTAGAGCTTATTTCTAAGCAGGTCTAGATTATATATTACTAGTTAGATAAAGGCTATAAATAGCTCTTATTCTTATATATAACTTCTAATTTCTATTATAACCTAATTATAAAGATATATAATTAATTCTATAGAAATAAGGGCTTAGATATAGATAGAGATCTTTATATATTTACTTGAGATAAGGTTATAAAGATAATTAAGGGCTAGAAGTCAAAAGTTTATACTAAATTTATAATATGTTTTTTCTTTTATATTTTTCTATATTTTTTATATCTTCTATATTTTCTATATTTTACTTGCCTTATTTTATTAGTTATTACTAATATTTATATATAGGATTATATAAGAAAGCTTATAATAAGTAATAATAAGGATTTTACTAGTATTAATTAAATAAAATAATTAAAGTAAGAGAAAGTAAAGTTTTTTGCTTTTAAATATAGCTATATATTATTCCTCTATTATATTTTCTATATAAATAATTATTTAGTCTTAGAAAAAAGCTCCAAACTTAATTAGTTTTTCTATAAAAGTAAGTTATAGAACTTCTATTAAATTTATTATTATACTAATATTTAATAAGTATTTATACTAATTTATATATTATAGTTCTTTCTTATATTTTAATAGAAAAGACTAAGAGTAATATTAAGAATTATAAGAAGGCTATACTTAAGCTATATAATTCTTTTCTAATATATATCGAGTTTACTAAGATTAATAAGAATAACTTTTATAAGCTTTTAAATAAAGTTAGTTCTATTTTTATTATATTCTATCTTGGATTTCTGTTTTGGATTTCTGTTTTAGGTTTCTAGTATTTTGAGCTTTTAATATACCTAATTCTAAGCTTAATTAACTTATAATATAAACTAACTAAATTTAATAGATTATTATTATTATTATTATTATTTTTTTTTTTTCCTTTTAATATACTTTATTAGTTTAGAACTATATAGTACGGCTAGCTAGCTAGCGTGTATCTCAGTAGCTAATATACAGGCCCAAATTCCAATATAGGTGTAATAAATAGTTGGGGACGTACCCCTAGAATAAAAACTTAAGGAAATAAAGAAAATAAGTATAAATCGCAAATCCTCTCCTATTCCCTATTCCCCTTTTCCCCTATTCCCCTTCTCCTATTTCCTCCCCTATTTCCTCCCCTATTTCCTCCCCTATTTCCTCCCCTATTTCCTCCCCTATTTCCACTTCTTCTACTTCCACACTTCGCTTAATATGCCATTTTCTTGTATATATACTAGTTTCTTTTAAGAATACTAGTATATTTAATATTCCAATTTCCGTATATAATAGTAACTATAGGTTAAAAGCACTAGCTTCCAGGCTCCCTTTAAATAGACTAAATAGTCTAAAACGTTCCTTTCTATATAGCGTATAATATAGAAGGAGGTGCTTTGCATTCTCAGTTTTGCTACATTTGCATTTATTATTAGACGCTATTTTTAGCCTGTATAAATAGGACTTTAAATATCCGTAGCCTAGCTTTAGCTGGAAGAATATACTAGCTATAGGCCTAAGTATTCCCATAGGTAGGTTTATTTTTCTGGATACTTTCCATGGATATATATTACTATATGATTCTAGCTGGGTTTTCGGTTTAGTATAAGATTCTAAAAGTAGTCTGTACTCTAGTTTCTTAACTTTATTGATTTCAACCCCTAGGAAAGCAAAGGAGGTTTTTACTAATTCAGGTTCTAATATAGGAGAAGTGGTGCCTAGCTTAGCTAGTACGTCTGCTTCTTCGTTCCCTATTATGTCCGTATATCCTGGAACCCAGATTAGTTCTATATTAGCTCCTTTAGCTTTAAGGGCCTTAGTAGCTAATATAGCTCTAATTTATTAACTTTGACCGGGCTTATTAGAAGGAGTTTTTAGTCTCAGTAAACCAGCTTGGTTATCTGTATAGATATTAAAAAGCTCTCTTCTCTTTGCTTTACTACTAGCATATTTAATAGCTCTAGTAACGCCTTCTAGTTCTCCGTTATAGACTATAGTACTAGCTCCTATATTCTGGCTTTCTCTATATTTAGCTATAACCGGAATATAAGGAGTTTCGTAACTATAAACCACGAGCCCTAGGCCTACTCCGATTCCTTTTTCAGTTTGAGATCCATCTGTATATATAGATAGTATAGAGCTACTATTATATAAAGTCTTTAGGTAGAAATTATATAATATAGTAGTCTCTTCCTTTGGCTCTTTTAATATAGTGATTTTATAAGGCACTTCTCTGTCCCAGGGAGCGAAATAGAAGTGTCTTATAGTCTCTAGATCTCTAGGGTCTACTAGATTACTAATAGAATCTACTATAGTTTCTATTTGAGACTTTTTAGCCAAGCAATCTCGCTTTAGATTAGTATTTAGACTATAAATAGAGTCTATATTAGATTCTACTAGTTCTAAATTACGGGATCTTTGGAAGGACTTCTCGAACTCTAGTCTAATAGGGTGTTTTAGACTTAGTTTAAGGATACGGAAGGCATATCGACGTCGACTATGGTTTAGCCTTATAATAGGTGGAACTAAAGCTAATTCGACCTCTATAGGAATAATAGGAGCAGTTTTGAATACTCCTAGGGTTTTCCTTAGGGCTAGGTTTTGAATTGCCTATAAAGGCCGAATTTGAGCTTTGCTTTTAGTCTTTTACTATAGTATAGAACCATAGTCTATTATACTAGTAATACAGGCTAAATATAGCTGTCTAGTTATAAAAGGGGATAAGCTATATAATATATTCGTAAGTCTTTATACCCTATAAAAGGCTTATTTTGCTTTGGATACCCTATAGGCTATATATTTCTTAAATCTGAGATTTTCATTGAAATAGATCCCTAGCCATTTGACTACTTTACTAGGGGAAACTAGTTCCCTATTAGGTAGTTTTAGACTAGGCTTATTTTTGGAATTATTAAAATAAATAAACTCTGTTTTATCTATATTAAAGCTAATAGTATTCTTTTTCCCTAAGTTAACTATATTCTTTACTTCCCGTTCTAGGGTCTTTATATTCTTTTTAAGACTTTTAGAAGCGGTAGTAAGGGATATATTATCTAAATAGGATCTGAATTTAATATTTGCCGACTTAAATAAGTCTCGGATATAGATAAGGAATAATATAGGGGATATAGGACTATCTTATAGAATATTAGTAAGTATAGACCTAAATGCTTCTATACTATTATTAAAAGCTAGTTATAATACTCGGTCGTCTAGGAATAATAATACCCAGAGAATAAGGCTAGTAGGTAGTAGTAAACTAATTATAATCTGTAATAGCCTATTCTTGGATACGTGATTGAAGGCGCCTTTAATATCTAGGAAGAGAGTACTAGTTTTCAGCTTATAGGACTTATTTAATTCTACTTCATTTTATAATAGTAAAGCAGTATTAATAGCTGACTTATGAAGTCTACCTTCTATTTGGGAGTGGTATAGTAGGTTACTAGTCTCGGCTAAATAGCTAAGTCGCCTAGCTACCTAGTATTCTCTCAGAAACCTTCCCTAAGCAATTAAGTAGGGAAATAACTCGATATACTTTGGGTAAGGAATAGTTTGGTTTCCCTGATTTCTTTAGAATAAAGCTAGTAGCTTGTTTCCAGACTTTAGGATAGTATCCCTTATTAATAAATAAGGAGTATAGCCTATAAAAGATATCTAGAGAAGCTCTATAAACATAGACTATAATCTCTTGAGTAACTAAGTCTGGTCCAGGGGTTTTCCCTTTTATCTTAGAGATATAGGCTTATTCTAGCTCTATTTTAGATAAAATAGGCCAGTCCCACTTTAAGCTAGGCCTATAGTCTATTAGACTAATAGGTACTATAATAGGAGGGAGTGGGAAAAGCACAGTTCTAAAAATATTATACTTCTCTTAGAAAGTCGATTTTAGCTTATTTGAACTATTATCTAAGATACTAGGAATAGGTTAATATATAGTATCTTTAGTATATTTCATAGCTTTAAAAATCGACTAGGAGTCTTTATTCTCTAAGAACTTGTTCTAGTATACTAGCTTAGTACTCTTAATAGTACAAAAAACAACTTTTTTCCGGTTTTCTACCCCCCTTACTTTCACACCCACACTTCACCCACCTTCAGAACTCACTCAATATACCTCAGCCCTTTGGCCCCAGGCTCTAGAACCTACTATAAGTAGAGCTAGAACAGGCTAAATAGCCCCCCCTGACCCCCCGGGCTCCAGCCCCCCTCCCATTGACTTTCAAGAGCTCGGAGAGCTTCCAGAGGGCCCTAGCGAGGAACTAGAGCTACCCACTAGCTCCCTACTAGCCCGGTTTAGCCAGGGAGCTTAATTCGTATTCGATTTAGCTACAAATCCCATCTCTTTAGACGAACTCGCAGCCCCTTTTCCTCAGCCTAATTCAGCTAGTACGGCTCGACTAAGCCGCCTCCAGAACGGGCTAAAGCGTGGCCCTAGCACGAGCAATATTAATAGCAATATTAATAAGGAATACCAAAACCACGGAAACTACTACTAATACCAAAATCAAGCTTCGAATAAAGCTAAATTACTAATTCGTCAAGTCCGGGACTTAATAGTCAAAGCCATTACTATTACCCCGTTATATGACCAGTAATCTCGACTACTAGATTTAGTAGAAATCTTTAGGGAATATACAGAATTTGGCCGTATCCGCCATACTAGTACTTTACTAGCTTTACAGGTAGCAAACCTCGAAAATACTACTAAACGGATCAAAATTCAGTCAAGAACTCAAGCCAAGCTAGCTACTTAAGCTAAAACTACCTCCGAAAAGCCTACTTGGGCTAAAATCGCTACTCAAGAACTATAAATATACTCGGAATTATACTCGGAAAAGAACTAGACTTTAGTATCACATACTAAGTCTAAAAATCAGAGAGGAAAAGGCCCTAGTATACTTACTAGTGGCGGTAGTGCTCGTGGCACTAATAAACCACCCAGTGCACGTAATACTAGTAGTTCTGGTACTCGTAATACCAGATCTATAGCCCTCTCTAGGAAATGCACTTTTCTACTAGCTCATATAGAGCAGGCTAGCTCGTTCTCTCCTATTTCAACTCGCAATTCGCTTAATACTGCTTTCCGCTCTAAGGGAATCAAGGAACTAGTAATCTCTATGGTTTCTCTTTCCTCGAAGAGTAATATTATAGTTAATACTACTCCCGAATTCAACTCTGACTTTCTGGTTTAAAATCAAGCTATTATAAAGGAGGTACTTCCCTTAGTTATAAGTATATAAAAAGGAGAACCTTAGTATAAAGTTATTATCTATAGTCTACCTATTCGTGAGTTTGATATACCCGAAGAAATAGACTTAGTCCTAGAAGAAATCAAGACCTTTAATAAGGAACTAGAGCCTATTAGCTAGCCCTATTAGGCTACTTCTAAGGAGAAAAGAGACTCAGGCCTCCAGCGAGCCGGTTTAGTAGTAGTGGCATTCCCTACCGAGATTCAAGCTAATAGAGCTATTAAAAATAGACTTCTTATAGCCGGGATCTCTACTAAAGTAGTAAAATACCATACTATTTCTAGTACTATATAGTATACTAGGTGTATAGGGTACGGGCACTTAGATTCTATTTGCAAAAAGGAACCTAAGTACTTACTATATAGTAAGGGTTATGTAACTGAGAACCATTTTTGCTCTATCTATAAGAAGAAGAGTAAAAAATGCTCCCACGTAACTACTAAATGCTCTAATTACTTAAGCACTACTTACTCAGCTAGTTCTAAGCTATGTGAGGTTTACTTAGTAATTAAAAAAGCTACTACTACTATAATTCCTACTATTACTATTAATGAGTAGCTATATCAAAGTACTATAAGTTAATGTGAATCGCAATAGCTCTACTACTAAAAACGTCTTGCAAATAGCTATAGAACTGGATATTAAAGTCCTAGTAATCCAGGAGCCTTAGGTAATAGCAGGGAATAATAATTGGGAATATTATTCTATTATATACTCTAGCTATTTCCAAATACTCCCGAATTACGGTACCCTGAGGCCTAGAACCCTATTTTATATAGCTCGCGAACTGCAAGCTAGTCTAGCCTCAAACTCACTAAGTAATCCTGATTACTTAATTATAGACTTAAGTCTAGGTATACTAAAAATGCAGCTAATTAATTTCTATAATGCAATTCATCCAGAAGACCCTAATAGTATATTAACTATATTAAGAGAGAACATCTTACCTACTACTCTTTATAATAGCTCTCTATTACTAGGTAATTTTAATATATATTATTCTTGGTAGGATTCCCTTAAACCTCAAAGCAGTTATGTAATTCATTTAATTAGCTATATAGAGAACCATTCTCTAAGGCTATTAAATAAACCAGGGGAAGATACCTTCTATAGACCTAATATGTCTATTTCTTCCGTATTAGACTTAAGTTTTACTACTAGTGAAATAGTAACTAAGATTAAAGACTAGCAAGTACTACTAGACTTAGGTTCCGATTACTTCGGGGTTCTATTTACTATTAGTAAGTCGACTTATAGCTCTAGTTCTAATCCAGTTAGATTTAATACTAAGAAAGCAGACTGGGCTAAATTTACAAGCTACCTTATTAATAGCCTTGAGAATATACTCTTTTCACTTACTAGTATACCTGGAAACTATAAACTAGACCTATTAGTAGAAGACTTTACTAATAGAATAGTAGAAGCAGCTAGTAATAGTATTCCAAAATCTACTACTAGTCCGTATTCTAAATCCTGGTGAAATAAGGACTTAAAGACCTTATATAAATCAATGCTATACTATAGCCATAAGTCTAAAGCTTTAGGGTATACTCTCTATAAATAAGAACTCCAAAATGCAAAAAACACCTATTTTAATACTATTAAGAGTACTAAGCTAGCGCACTGGAATAAGTTCTTAGAGAATAAAGACCCCCAGTCGATTTTTAAAGCTATGAAATATACTAAAGATACTATATATTAACCTATTCCTAGTATCTTAGATAATAGTTCAAATGAGCTAAAATCGACTTTCCAAGAGAAGTGTAATATCTTTAGAACTGGGCTTTTCCTACTACCCCCTATTACTAAGCCTACTAGTTTAATAAACTATAGGTCTAGCTCAAAGTGGGACTGGCCTATTTTGTCTAAAATAGAGCTAGAATAAGCCTGTACTTCTAAGGTAAAGGGGAAAACCCCTGGACCAGACTTAGTTACTTAAGAGATTATAGTTCATGCTTATAGAGCTTCTTTAGATATCTTTTATAGGCTATACTCCTTATTTATTAATAAGGGATACTACCCTAAAGTCTGGAAATAAGCTACTGGCTTTATTCTAAAGAAATCAGGGAAACTAAACTATTCCCTATCTAAAATATATTAAGTTATTTCCCTACTTAATTACTTAGGGAAGGTTTCTGAGAGAATACTAGCTAGGCGACTTAGCTATTTAGCCGAGACTAGTAACCTACTATATTACTCCCAAATGGGAGGTAGGCTCTATAAGTCAGCTATTAATACTGCTTTACTATTATAAAATGAAGTAGAATTAAATAAGTCCTATAAGCTGAAAACTAGTACTTTCTTCCTAGATATTAAAGGCGCCTTCGATTACGTATTCAAGAATAGGCTATTATAGATTATGATTAGTTTATTACTACCTACTAGCCTTATTCTATGGGTATTATTATTCCTAGATAACCGAGTATTATGACTAGCTTTTAATAATAGTATTAAAGTATTTAGGTCTATACTTACTAGTATTCTATAAGGTAGCCCTATATTTCCTATACTATTCCTTATCTATATCCGAGACTTATTTAAGTTAGTAAATATTAAATTCAGATCCTATTTAGATAATATATCCCTTACTACTACTTCTAAAAGTCTAAAGAAAAACATTAAGACTCTAGAAAGAGAAGTAAAGAATATAGTTAATTTAGGGAAAAAGAATACTATTAGCTTTAATATAGATAAAACAGAGCTTATTTATTTTAATAATTCCAAAAATAAGCCTAGTCTAAAACTACCTAATAGGGAACTAGTTTCCCCTAGTAAAGTAGTCAAATGGCTAGGGATCTATTTCGATGAAAATCTCAGATTTAAGGAATATATAGCCTATAGGGCTTCCAAAGCAAAACAAGCCTTTTATAGGATATAGAGACTTACGAATATATTACGTGGCTTATCCCCTTTTATAATTAGATAGCTATATTTAGCCTGTATTACTAGTATAATAGACTATGGTTCTATACTATAGTAGAAGACTAAAAGCAAAGCTCAAATTCGGCCTTTATAGGCAATTCAAAACCTAGCTTTAAGGAAAACCCTAGGAGTATTCAAAACTGCTCCTATTATTCCTATAGAGGTCGAATTAGCTTTAGTTCCACCTATTATAAGGCTAAACCATAGTCAATATTAATATGCCTTCCGTATCCTTAAACTAAGTCTAAAACACCCTATTAGACTAGAGTTCGAGAAGTTCTTCCAAAGATCCCGTAATTTAGAACTAGTAGAATCTGATATAGACTCTATTTATAGTCTAAATACCGATCTAAAGCGAAATCGCATAGCCAAAAAGTCTCAAGTAGAAACTATAGTAGACTCTATTAGTAATCTAATAGACCCTAAAGACCTAGAGACTATAAGACACTTTTATTTTGCTCCTTGGGACAGAGAAGTGCCTTATAAAATCACTATATTAAAAGAGCCAAAGAAAGAGACTACTATATTACATAACTTCTATCTAAAGACTTTATATAATAATAGCTCCATACTATCTATATATATAGATGGATCTCAAACTGAAAAAGGACTTGGAGTAGGCCTAGGGCTCGTAGTTTATAGTCACGAAACTCCTTATATTCCGGTCATAGCTAAATATAGAGAAAGCCAGAATATAGGAGCTAGTACTATAGTCTATAATAGAGAACTAGAAGGCGTTACTAGGGCTATTAAGTATGCTAGCAGTAAAGCAAAGAGAGGAGAGCTTTTTAATATCTTTATAGATAACTAAGCTGGTTTACTAAGATTAAAAACTCCTTCTAATAAGCCAGGACAAAGTCAATAGATTAGAGCTATACTAGCTACTAAGGCCCTTAAAGCTAAAGGAGCTAATATAGAACTAATCTGGGTTCCAGGGCATACAGATATAATAGAGAACGAAGAAGCAGACGAACTAGCTAAGCTAGGCACTACTTCTCCTATATTAGAACCTGAATTAGTAAAAACCTCCTTTGCTTTCCTAGGGATTAAAATTAATAAAGTTAAGAAACTAGAGTATAGACTACTTTTAGAATCTTATACTAAACCAAAAACCTAGCTAGAAATATATAGTAATATATATTCGTAGAAAGTATCCAGAAAGATAAACCTACCTTCTGAAATATTTAGGCCCCTAGCTAGTGCCTTCTTCTAGCTAAAGCTAGGCCACGGATATTTAAAGTCCTATTTATATAGGCTAAATATAATATCTAATAATAAATGCAAATGCGAAAAGACTAAGAATATAAAGCATCTCTTTTTATACTATATACTATATAGGGAGAAATGACTCAGACTATTTAGTCTATTTAAAGGGAGCTTAGAAGCTAGTACTTTTAACCTACGACTACTATTATACACGGAAATTAGGATATTAAATATACTAGTATTCTTAAAAGAAACTAGTATATATACAAGAAAATGGCATATTGAGCGAAGCGTGGAAGTGGAAGAAGTAGAAGAAGTGGAAGAAGTGGAAGAAGTGGAAGAAGTAGAAATAAGGGAGGAAATTGGGGAGGAAATAGGGGAGGAAATAGGAGAAGGGGAATAGGGAAAAAGGGAAAAGGGAAATAGGGAGTAGGGGAGGAATTGCGATTTATATTCATTTTTTCTTTATTTCCTTAAGTTTTTATTTTAGGGGTATGTCCCCAACTATTTACTACCTATATTGGAATTTGGGCCTGCATATAAGCTACTGAGACTCATGCTAGCTTAGCTAGCCGTACTATATAGTTCTAAACTAATAAAGCATATTAAAAGGAAAAAAAGGAAAAAAAAAAAACTCTTAATAGTATTAAAATAGGTGTTTTTTGCATTTTGGAGTTCTTGTTTATAGAGAGTATATCCTGAAGCTTTAGACTTATAGCTATAGTATAGTATTAATTTACGTAAGGTCTTTAAGTCCTCATTTTACTAGGGTTTAGAATACGGACTAGTAGTAGATTTTGGAATACTATTACTAGCTACTTCTACTATTCTATTAGTAAAGTCTTCTGCTAATAGGTCTAGTTTATAGTTTCCAGGTATACTAGTAAATGGAAAGGGCATATTCTTAAGGCTATTAATAAGGTAGCTTGTAAATTTAGCCCAGTCCGCTTTCTTAGTATTAAATCTGACTGGATTAGAACTAGAGCTATAAGTCGACTTACTAATAGTAAATAGTACCCCAAAGTAATTAGAACCTAAGTCTGGTAGCACTTGCCAGTCTTTAATCTTAGTTATTATTCCACTAGTAGCAAAACTTAAGTCTAATATAGAAGGAGTGGATATATTAGGCCTATAGAAGGTACCTTTCCCTGGTTTATTTAATAGTCTTAGAGAATGGTTCTCTATATAGCTAATTAAATAAACTATATAACTGCTTTGAGGTTTGAGGAAATCCTACTAAGGATAATATATATTAAAATCACCTAGTAATAGAGAGCTATTATAGAGAGTAGTAGGTAAAATACTCTCTCTTAATATAGTTAATATATTATTAGGGTCTTCTGGGTAAATTATATTATAGAAATTAATTAGCTGCATTTTTAGTATACCTAGACTTAAGTCTATAATTAAGTAATTAGGATTACTTAGTAAGTTTGAGGCTAGACTAGCTTATAGTTCGCAAGCTATATAAAATAGGGTTCTAGGCCTTAGGGTACCGTAATTCGGGAGTATTTGGAAATAGCTAGAGTATATAATAGAATAATATTTCCGATTATTACTATTCCTTGCTATTACCTATAGTTCCTGGATTACTAGGACTTTAATATCCAGTTCTATAGCTATTTGCAAGACGTTTTTAGTAGTAGAGCTATTACGATTTATATTAACTTATAGTACTTTAATATAGCTACTCATTAATAGTAATAGTAGGAATTATAGTAGTAGTAGCTTTTTTAATTACTAAGTAAACCTTATATAGCTTAGAACTAGCTAAGTAAGTAGTACTTAAGTAATTAGAGTATTTAGTAGTTATATAGGGGCATTTTTTGCCCTTCTTCTTATAGATAGAGCAAAAATGGTTCTCAGTTACGTAACCCTTACTATATAGTAAGTACTTAGGTTCCTTTTTGCAAATAGAATCTAAGTACCTGTATCCTGTATACCTAGTATACTATATAGTACTAGAAATAGTATGGTATTTTACTACTTTAGCAGAGATCCCGGCTATAAGAAGTCTATTTTTAATAGCTCTATTAGCTTGAATCTCGGTAGGGAATACTACTACTACTAAACCGGCTTACTAGAGGCCTGAGTCTCTTTTCTCCTTAGAAGTAGCCCAATAGGGCTGGCTAATAGGCTCTAGTCCCTTATTAAAGGTCTTGATTTCTTCTAGGACTAAGTCCATTCCTTCGGGTATATCAAACTTATAAATAGGTAGACCATAGATAATAACTTTATACCAAGGTTCTCCTTTTTATATACTTGTAACTAAGGGAAGTACTCCCTTTATAATAGCTTGATTTTAAACCAGAAAGTCAGAGTTGAATTCGGGAATAGTATTAACTATAATATTATTCTTCGAGAAAAGAGAGACTATAGAGATTACTAGTCCCTTAATTCCCTTAAAACGGAAAGTAGTATTAAGCAAATTACGAGTAGAAATAGCAGAGAACAAGCTAGCCTGCTCCATATAAGCTAGTAGGAAGGTGCTTTTCCTAGAGAGGGCTGTGTTTTTAGCATTACATATGCTATATAGACTAGTATTACGAGTACTAGTATTAGTACCACGAGTACTACCGCTACTAGTAAGTATACTAGGGCCTTTTCCTCCCTGATTTTTGGACTTAGTATATAATACTATAGTCCAGTCCTTTTCCGAGTGAGATTGTGGTTCTTGAGTAGCGATTTTAGCCCAAGTAGGCTTTTCGGGGGTAGTTTTAGCTTAAGTAGCTAGTTTGGCTTAAGTTCTTAACTGAATTTCGATCCGTTTAGTAACATTTTCGAGGTTCGCTACCTGGGAGGCTAGTAAAGTACTAGTATAGCGGATATAGCCGAATTCAGTATATTCTCTAAAGATTTCTACTAAATCTAGTAGTCGAGATTACTGGTCATGTAATGGAGTAATAGTAATAGCTTTGACTATTAAGTCCCGGGCTTAATGAATTAGTAATTTAGCTTTATTCGAAGCTTGATTCTAATATTAGTAGTGGTTTCCGTAATTTTGGTATTCCTTATTAATATCTCTATTAATATTACTCAAGCTAGGGCCACGCTTTAGCCCGTTCTGGAGGCGGCTTAGTCGAGCCGTACTAGCTGAATTAGGCTGAGGAAAAGGGGCTGCGAGTTCGTCTAAAGAGGTGGGATTTATAGCTAAATCGAATGCGAATTGAGCTCCCTGGCTGAACCGAGCTAGTGGGGAGCTAGTGGGTAGGTCTAGCTATTCGCTAGGGCCCTCTAGAAGCTCTCCGAGCTCTTGAAAGTCGATGGGAGGGGGGCTAGAGCCCGGGGGGTCAGGGGGGGCCATTTAGCCTGTTCTAGCTCTACTTATAGTAGGTTCTAGAGCCTGGGGCCAAAGGGCTGAGGTATATTGAGTGAGTTCTGAAGGTGGGTGAAGTGTGGGTATGAAAGTAAGGGGGGTAAAAAAACCGGAGAATAATATATTGAGCTAATAGTATTTTTATTCCCTAGATTAACTATATTCTTTACTTCCCGCTCTAAAGTCTTAATATTCTTTTTAAGGCTATTAGAAGTAGTAGTAAGGGTTATATTATCTAAATAGGACTTAAAACTAACGTTTATTAATTTAAATAGATCTTAGATATAGATTAGGAATAGTATAGGTAATATAGGACTTCCTTATAGAATGCTAGTAAGTATAGACTTAAATACTTCTATACTATTATTAAAAGCTAGTCTTAATACTCGGTTATCTAGGAACGACGATACCTAGAGAATAAGGCTAGTAGGTAGTAATAAACTAATTATGATCTGTAATAGCCTATTCTTGGACACGTAATTGAAGGCACCTTTGATATCTAGGAAGAGAGTAGTAGTTTTTAGCTTATAGGACTTATTAGTCTCTACTTTATTCTATAGTAATAAAGTAGTATTAATAGCTGACTTATATAGCCTACCTCCTATTTGGGAAGGGTATAATAGGTTACTAGTCTCGGCTAAATAACTAAGTCTCTTAGCTAATATTCTCTCAGAAACCTTTCCTAAGTAATTAAGTAAGGAAATAACTCGATATGCTTTAGATAGGAAATAGTTTGGTTTTCCTGATTTCTTTAGAATAAAGCTAGTAGCTTGTTTCCAGATTTTAGGATAGTACCTCTTATTAATAAATAAAGAATATAGCCTATAAAAAATGTCTGGAGCAGCTCTATAAGCGTGGACTATAATCTCTTAAGTAACTAAGTCTGGTCCTGGGGTTTTCCCCTTTATCTTAGAGGTATATACTTATTCTAGCTCTATTCTGGATAAAATAGGCTAATAGGCTTAGTATTAGGGGATAGTGGGAAAAGCTTAGCTCTAAAGATATTATACTTCTCTTGGAAAATCGACTTTGAATTATTATTACTACTATTACTACTATTTCCACTATTACTACTTAAGATACTAGGGATCGGTTCGTATAAGGTATCTTTAGTATATTTTATAGCTTTAAAAATCGACTGGGAGTCTTTATTCTCTAAGAACTTATTCTAATGCACTAGCTTAGCGCCTTTAATAGTAATAAAGTAGGTATTCTTTGTATTTTGGAATTCTTGTTTATAGAGAGTATACCCTAAGGCTTTAGACTTATGGCTATAGTATAGTATTAATTTACGTAAAGTCTTTAAGTCCTTATTTCACTAGGGTTTAGAATATGAACTAATAGTAGATTTTGGAATACTATTACTAGCCGCATTTACTATTCTATTAGTAAAGTCTTTAGCTAATAGGTCTAGTTTATGATTTCCAGGTATACTAGTAAGTGGAAAGGGTATATTATTAAGGCTACTAATAAGGTAGCTTGTAAATTTAGCCTAGTCCGCTTTTCTAGTATTAAATCTGACTGGATTAGAACTAGAGCTATAAGTTGACTTACTAATAGTAAATAGTACCCCAAAGTAATTAGAACCTAAGTCTGGTAGTACTTGCTAGTCTTTGATTTTAGTTACTATTTCACTAGTAGTAAAACTTAAGTCTAATATAGAAGAAGTGGACATATTAGATCTATAGAAGGTACCTTCCCCTGGTTTATTTAATAGCCTTAGAGAATGGCTCTCTATATAGTTAATTAAATGGATTATATAACTGTTTTAAGGCCTTAGGGGATCCTACTAAGGATAATGTATATTAAAATCGCCTAGTAATAAAGAGCTATTAAAGAGAGTAGTAGGTAAAATATTCTCTCTTAATATAGTTAATATACTATTAGGGTCTTCTGGGTGAATTGTATTATAGAAATTAATTAGCTGTATTTTTAGTATACCTAGACTTAAGTCTATAATTAGGTAATCTGGATTACTTAGTGAGTTTTGAGCTAGGCTAGCCTGTAATTCACGGGCTATGTAAATTAAGGTTCTAGGTCTTAAGATACCGTAATTCGGGAGTATTTAATAATAGCTCGAGTATATAATAGAATAATATTTCTGATTATTACTATCTCTTACTATTATCTATAGTTCCTGGATTACTAGGACTTTAATATCTAATTCTATAGCTATTTACAAGACGTTTTTAGTAGTAGTTTTATTATAATTCATATTAAATTATAGTATTTTTATGTAGTTACTTATTAATAGTAATAGTAGGAATTAAAGTAGTGGCTTGCTTTATAGCTAAGTAAACTTTATATAGTTTAGAACTAGCTAAATGTATAGTACTTAAGTAATTGGAGTATTTGGTAATTATATAGGGGTATTTTTTACCCTTCTTTTTATAAATAAAGTAAAAATAGTTCTTAGTTATATGACTTTCCCTATATAGTAAATATATAGGTTCTCTTTTGCAAATAGAATCTAAGTGCCCGTACCCTGTATACCTAGGGCACTATATAGTACTAGAGATAGTATAATATTTTACTATCTTAGTAGAGATTCCGGCTATAAGAAGTCTATTTTTAATAGCTCTATTAGCTTGGATCTCGGTAGGGAATGCTACTATTACTAAACCGGCTCGCTAAAGGCCTGAGTCTCTCTTTTCCTTAGAAGTGGCCTAATAAGGCTGGCCAATAGGCTCTAGTTCTTTATTAAAGGTCTTGATTTCTTCTAGGACTAAGTCCATTCCTTCGGGTATATCGAACTCACGAATAGGTATACCATAGATAATAACTTTATACCATGGTTCCCCTTTTTATATACTTTTAACTAAGGGAAGTATTTTTTTTATAATCTTAATATTTGAAACCAGAAAATTAGAGTTAAACTCCGGGGTAGTATTTACTATAATATTACCCCTTGAGAAAAGAGAGACTATAGAGATTACTAGTTCCTTGATTTCCTTAGAGCGGAAAGTAGTATTAAGCGAATTGCGAGTAGAAATAGCTGAAAAGGAAGTAGCCTGCTTTATATGAGCTAGTAGGAAGGTGTATTTCCTAGAGAGGGCTGTGTTTTTAGCATTACGTATGCTATATAGACTAGTATTACGAGTACTAGTATTAGTATCACGAGTACTACCGCTACTAGTAAGTATACTAGTACTATTCCCTCCCTGATTTTTGGACTTAGTATATAATACTAAAGTCTAGTCCAATACTGAGTTTGTAGGTTCTTGACTAGCTATACTAGCCCAAGTAGGCTTAGCTTGTATAGCTTGTATAGGCTTTGTAGGGGCAGTTTTTGCTTGTATTCTTGCTTGAATTTCGATCCGTTTAGTGGCATTTTCGAGGTTCGCTACTTGAGAGGCTAGTAAAGTACTAGTATGGCGGATATGGCCGAATTTAGTATATTCCCTGAAGATTTCTACTAGATCTAGTAGTCGAGATTATTAATTATAGGAAGTAGTAATACTAATAGCCTTGACTATTAGTTCCCGGGCTTGGCGAATCAGTAATTTAGCTTCGTTCGAAGCTTGGTTCTAATATTAGTAGTAGTTTCCGTGGTTTTGGTATTCCTTATTAATATCGCTATTAATATTGCTCGAGCTAGGGCCATGCTTTAGCCCGTTTAGTATATGGCTCTGTCGATTCGCACTAGCCTGATTAAGCTAAGAAAAAGGGGCTGCGAGTTCGTCTGAGGATATGGGGTTCGTAGTTAAATCGAAGGCGAACTGGGAACCTGGGGGGAATCGAGGTAATGGGGGGCTAGTAGGTAGCTCTAGCTCCGAGCTAGGGCTCTCAGGGAGCTCTCCGAGGTCCTGGGGGTCAATATTAGGGGGGCTGGAGCCCGGGGGGTCAGGGGGGGCCATTTAGCCGGCTCTAGTTCTACTTATAGTAGGTTCTAGAGCCTGGGGCTAAAGGGAGTAAGTGTATGGAGTGAGTTCTATAGGTAGGTAAAGTGTGTAACTGAAAGTAAGGGGGGTAAAAAACCGGGAAAAAAAAGTTATATATTATATTTCTTTAGATATATATATTTATATTCTTTTTTATAATAAAAGCCTAACTTTACCTAGATATATTTTATCTTTTATAATTATTTCTAATTTATAATTATATTACCTTAAATATATCTAATTATTATATTTATTTTCCCTATTATATATATTACTATTTTAGCTTTATTTTCTTATTAGGAAGAAGAAAAAAAACTTAAATATATATAATACTTTTATATAATTCAAATCTGTTCTAATTTATTCTTTATTTTAGAATATACTTAAAAGAAATTCTTATAATCTCGAGAATCTTTAACTTTATAACTTATAACTATTATATTAATAATATCTTTATAACTTATTAAGAATAATAAAATAGTTAAAGAATAAGTTCCTTAAGTTAGTAAAGTATAATAGCTAGTTCTTATAAGCTATAGTATTATTAAAAGCCTATAGATTAATAGTATTAAAATTTAGAGTATTAAAGAAGCTTAGGTAATTATAAAAGGCCTACTAATACTAGAAAAAATAACTATAATTACTAAATTTAATATAAATATCCTAGATAAGCTAAGCGGTATATATAATAAGCTTTTAAAATAGAAAACCTTTATTAAAGACAGAACTAGACTAGGATTAACTAAGGAAAAGCTAAAGAATTACTAAGCTAATAATAGGGAATTCGAGAATATTATTAAAGGCATTTTCAAAAACAGATAAAAAAAGCTTAATAAGATTAAGACTATAATAAATAGTCTTAATACTAAGAGTCAGAATAGAATTATACTATATAGTAAAGCTTTTAGCTAATATATTAATAATATTTATAATAATCTTAATAAAAATATTTATAAGAAATTATATTCTTTCTTTAAAATAAAAGCTTTAGTATATAAAGCTATTTAGTTAATTAATAAAGCTATTTTAAAATATATTAAGAATAAGAAGTATTAGAATAATAGTATATTTACTAAATTAGATATTACTAAAGTACTTAAGTATATTAAAACTATTTTGGAACCTAAAGAATTAGAATTTAAGCTATTATTAGCTAATAATCTTAAAGCTAGATAATATATCTTTAATACTTCCGGAATTCTAATTAAGTTTATAGTAATAAGCCTTTTCCTGCTTTCTGAGATAAGCCTAAAAAATAGGCCCCTATTATAATTTTAGCTTTAATTTAACCGGATCTAGCTAAGAAAAATAAAGCTAATTTAATAAAGCCTAGTAAGAAAACTACTAGTAAGGCTAATAAAACTAGTATAACTAGATAAGAAGAATCTAGTAAGAATAAAAAGCAAGCTAAGCCTAAGATTTCTAATAAATAGCGGAAATCTAAGTATTAAACTAAGTATAAGATTAATAAAATAGAGAAAAGTAAGGGAAAGCCCTTTATACTAAAGAGAAAAATACTATCTAGAAAGATTTCCTTAACTATACTTAGAATTAAGAAGCAGAAAACTAAGAATATTAAGTCCGAAAAACTTAATAAAGATATTTAGTATATTTATAAGGTACTAGCTAAATAAAAGTTAATACTTGCTTAATAAGATAAGTATATCTTTAAGGAAGTATATAGTAGTATTATAAGACCTATTTATAAGCAAGAATATTATAGGATTAATAATAAATTCCTTAAAGCTCCCTATATAATATATACTTAGTAACTTACTAATACTCTTTCTATTAACCTAATATATGAGAGATTAAGGATGCTTTAAAGCTAGTTACTAAAATTTATAAAGTTACTAAAAGCAAGAAGTATATTTCTATTATTTAGATAAATAAGAAATTACGGAATTTCTTTTTTAAGAACTAGAAAATTAAGAAATATAAATATAAGTACTATATTTCTAATTAATTTTACTCAAATCTATAGCTCTAATTTAATACTATAATTTCTATTCCTAAGTCTAGTATTACTAATCTAGATACTAATAGCTATATTTATAAGAAGAATTATCTAAAGTAAATTAAGAAGCTTAGTATTCGAGAGCTTTTAATAAAAGAAATAGAAATATTATAGTTCTATCTTTAAAAAGATAATATATTAATATATAAAGATCTTAGTAATAGCTACTTTACCTTAGCCTCTCAACTTTTAATAGCAGATCTATTAATATAGCTCGGATTTCATAAGATATTAAGTAAGTATCCTATTTACCTAGTTATTTACTCTTAGCTAGCTTAGTACTTTATTCCTGAAAATATTAATTATAATTAGTATAAAGGCAATACTAAAGATCTAGCTATTATTAAAGCTTTAAGTAGCGAATTCTACTTTAGTAAAAAGTATTAGAATATTAGCTATATTTTCCTTATAAATTATAAGAAAACTATTATCTTTAATAAGAAGTTCTTTAAAGATATTAATTACTTTTTTATTTCTAATAAATTTAAGCCAGAAATAGCTAAGGAAATAGGCGAGTATTTACTAAAGATAATAAGAGAAAAGACTTCAAATATAATCTATTTAACTAGATAAATAAATACCTTTAGCTAGGTAATTTATAAGTCTGAAATTATAAGAAAGCATTAATTCTCGAATAATATATAAGTTAAAAAATAGCTTAATAATAATTTACTATTTAATAGGCCTTTTACTATAGTTCTAATAAGTCTAGTTACTATTAAGAATAAAATATATGAAAATAAAGCCTCTTATAAGGTTATTAAAGCCTCTTATCTAGAGCTTTCTTTTTTTATTAAAAGTTAATTTAAGAATACTATAAATAATATAAAATTTAAAGAAGCTATTTATTTAGAATATATTAGTACGATTTATAATATGATTTACTATAATAAGCCTCCTTAATATCCTATAATAAAGGCAGAAATTAAGTAATAATTAAAAGCAAATACTAATTAATATAAAGAATTATATTAGATTTAGTATAAGAATATAACTAAGCGGGTTCGGATTATTTTTAAGCAAGTTCGGGAATATAAAATAAGACTATTTAAGGATAATAAGTCTTATTTTAGGTATATAGAGAAGAAATTAGATTAACTAATAAAAAAAGATCCTAAATATTTCGTTATTTCGGACTCTAAGTAGGATTTTTCTATTATTTTTAGTACTTAGGAAATAAGTATAAATAAATAAGAGATCGGATATAATATAGCAGGCTATACTTATTAAAAATTATATTATTTTAGTAGTTTTAGGGTTTAGGTTATATAGTAAAAGCCACGGCCTTTTATATATAACTTGCGGAAATTATATAAGAAAGCTGGTTTTTCTATATCTTAGACTCAGAGAATAATTCTTTATAAGTATTTAATTAATTAAGCTTTTATATACTATATATTATTTATACTTTACTATTTATGCTTTTAATTTATTATTTTACTATTAAGTCACGTTTTATACTCTAGTATACTTTATATAGGTTTTTGTCTTATTATAGTTTCTTTCTTATATTACTTCTAATTATTTAAGTTAGTAGATAATTATATTATTATTAGAAACTAGCTTATACTTTCTATTTATTATAGCTATTATAATATCTCTTACTTAATCCGGAACTAGTATTAAGATAATATTTAAGTAGTTTGTTTTCTAGTAAAAAGTAAGAGGAGCTAGCTTTATAAGTAAAATAAAACAAAAGCAGGACTTAGAAAAAAACTATAATCTAGAGCGAGTTTATTATAGTTTAAGAAAGAAAAAAGCAAAAAAAGCAAAATAAGAAAAAGATTTCTATTTCCTATTTATTATATTAATTCGGATTACTAATTTTAGTATTTCCCTATTTATTAAAGAGAAATTCTACTAATTCTTATTCTATAAAGTCTTCTAAAGCTATTCGGAATATAGTTTTATATATTACTTATTTAGGTTTTTATTAGGATTTATAATATAGAATAAGTTATTATTACTTATTAATTTCTAGTATTTCCGAATCTTTTTAATAAAAATAACTTGAATTAGGATTAGCTTATTCTTATAAATTATAATACCGGGAGCTTTAGTATTATTAGAATTAAAAATAAGAAGCTAAATATATCTTTTTTTTTAGAAAGCTATATTACTTATATATAAAACGGGTACTTACTATAATTCTTTCTTATTTTTACCTAATTAGTTATTTTTATAATAAAAAGTCTAAAGTAATTAGTAGTCTTAATATTATTATATTTAAGGAAGTAATTAGTTCTCTAGATATACTTAATAAAAGCTAAAAAGATATTAAAATATTATATATTACTTTCTTTCTAGTTAGTTTATTTTATACTAGTTTAATAAGTAAAAAGCTATTTAAATAATTAAAATTTAAATAATTAAAATTTAAATATTATTTACTTATTAGAGGAAAATACCTAATACTAGGCTTTTATATTAGCTATAATAAGGCCCAGATAACCCTAGATCTTATTAAAAATTAAATTTATTTAAAGCTCCGAAAATAAAAGGAAAAAGGGCTAGATTAGATCTATTATATTATAAATAGCCTTCTTAATATTAATATATCTAATATTTTTAAGTAATATTTTTAGGTTATAAAATAAGCTATAAGAGATATACTTATAGGAATTAAGCTTATTATAACTTCGGGATTTAGTATTCTCTATAATATTAGAAATAAGTATATTGGAATTCTCTTTTTCTATTATAATCTAATCTCGTATTTCTTTAATATTATTAATATTTTCTTATAACTATTTTATTACTAAAAGCTCTTTATATATAATATTAATATTTATTTTAGAAAGATAAGTTATTAAGAAATAAGTTTTGAGATATTTAAAAACTAAAGGCTTATAAGTTATAAGATTAGAATTTTTTAAGGGGTTTTCTAATTAATTAGAGTCTTACTAGAAAAGAGAGAAAGTTCTAGAGAATAAGAGATATCTATTTATAATTACTTAGTAACTAGTAGTAAACTAGTATAAAAGAAAAATTAGTATGCGGCTAAAATATAAAAAGGTTAAGTTATAAAGTTTTAAATAAGAAGCCTCTTTTCTTAATACTATTATACTTAATTTCCCTAGATCTTATATAAAGTATTATAAGAAATTAAAGTAAAATATAGAAGCTTTAAAAATTACCCAGAATTATTAAGAATAAAGTTATAGTAGTTATAGCTATTTTATTTAGGAAAATCACGTGAAAATCACGTATCTAAATAAGTTCTCTTATATTATTCTTTCTATTTTCTATTACTCGTAATTAGGGCACTTTCTTAATACTAATTATATTCTAAAAGAATTCAAACTTATCCTAAATAAGTAGTTTTATTAATTCGTTAGTAAATTAAAAATCTATAGAAATATATTTAAGCTTTATTTAGTATATAGTAATTACCTTATATACCTACTTATTCTAAATATTAATATACTTTATTCGAATATAGAATTAGTTATTCTTAGTAAGAATAATAGCTTCTTAGTTATTATAGTATATAACTACTATAATTTGTTCTTATTAGAAAGCTTAACTAAGAAACCTATTTAACTAGACTATTTTCTTTATAGCTTGAGTCTCTATTATAATTTCTAATTTATAAAATAAGAAAGCTATAATAGCTTATTATTTTAAAGACTAACTAATAATTCTATTACTAATATAAAAGACAAAGCTACTAGTAAATTAACGAGTATTTTTATTACTAGCCTAATTCATATTCGAATATCTAACTAAGTTCTTAAGATTTCTATAATATATAAGTTAATATATAAATATACTAGCCAGATATTATAGAATTCTCTTTATTACTATAATATATTCTATTATTAGGTTAGAGGCAAAATAACTAATTATAAATATAATAAAGGCAATATTTAGATAGAATTCAAATATAATATATATAAATAAACTAATTAGCTTCTAGTATTTTTTAATTTCAAATAAAGAGATCTAATAATTTTTTAGAATAGGAATAAAATTACTTCTATTTATATCTATTAAAATAACTACCGGCTTTGTGTTTTTTATATTAAAATCCCGAAGTATTTTTAAGATATAAAACTATTATTTGAGACAAAGTATATAATTTAATTAATTATAAGTAATAGTTATACTAAGATAGTAATTAATAGTACCGAGATTACTTATCTGAAATTATTTATTAAGAGCTTTCTTAAAAGTATTAATTTCTTTTTATTTATAGCTAGTAATTAATAAATTATTAATATAAATAATAATTATTATATTTTTCTTATAAAAGATACTAGTATTAGTATCTAATAATTAAAAGCCGAGTTATTAAAGAAATTCCGAAAGAATATTATACTAGATATATAGGACTTACTTTAATTTATAAAATATATAATTAAGCTTATATATCTTTATTATACTATTATTAAAGCTAGTTAATTATTTTATATAAACCATTTCTTTTACTTTTCTATAAAGAAAGGCTATTTTAATATCTATTTAGTTAATTTCCTAGTCTAAAGCTACTATAATAATAAAGATTAGTTTATAGCTTATTAGCTTAATTATTATAGTAAATGTTTTATTAAAGTTTACTTTTTCTCTTTACTAGTTTCTTTAAATTACTTACTAAGCTTTATACTAGATAATATTTCTATTAGAGCTATATTTATATTTATAGACTTATTTCCCGGGTAAAACCCGCTAATTTATTAGTTTCTTAACTAATATTCAAGTCTTATTTTCTTATAGTAATAAAAACTCTTCTTATATTATACTTATTTATTTATTAGAGTCCGGATTATTTATAGTTTCTTTAAAATATTAAGGCTTAAATAGTTCGAGAAAGTTTATTTTAGAGAAAAAGATCTTAGCTATAAGATATAGAAAATAGTTAAGTTTTATATTATTACGGATCTTAGAGCTAATATCTTAAGTTATTAAAAGTACTATAAGAGAAATAGGGTTTAGTAAGTCGGGATTCGAGTAATTAAGATTCGGGCATTTATTAATTAGGCCTAGAATATATAATATTAATACTCGAGATAATTTATCTAATAATAATTTTATAGGAATCTTTATTAAGAGTATAATTAAAGAAATAATAATAGATATAAAGTTCTTATATCGGATTTTTAAAAGAAATATCTTAATAATAAGTTAAGACTATAATATTATTTCCTGAAACGGTTTTAGAATAATAGTTAGCTACTTATCTAGTATTAGTAATTAGATCTTATATAATAATAGCTAAGAAAAAGTATAAGTATTACTATTATTATTAGTAACTTTAATAAGCCAGACTTATTTATTTAGGGCTTTTAGTATAATAAATATAGAGTATTTTTAAGATATTAGAAGCTATAAGAGCTTTTTTTTTTTGATATTGCTTTTCGAGTCAAAATTCCTTTGTATATCGGATATCCTGAAGATTCGTTTTGTTGCGAAATATCCCAAGTCTCTGAATACTATAGTGCACCAATAGGGTAGAACGTTAATCGGTTGATATAAATCGGACATAATGATCACATTTATCTGGATACCAAGGAAATGATATCACCTTTTGACTTTATTTCAGTTTAATTCCGGAAATATTCGATTAGGTCTTGGATCGGGGATTCCTTTTGGAATCCTCATAAATTTTAGTCGAGGATAATAAAGGATATTCCGACTTAGTCGGAAATGAAGGTGAATAATATTCCGATGTTGGTATCAGTAACAAGTTATAGGGAGGTTATGGGAATTAATTCAGATTTAATTGGGATTAATCTGATCTCAACTCTTCAGGAAGGTTTCTAGATTCATTAATTCTTTAGTCATTGAGATTATATCTGAGATAATATCAGATTTATGTCTAGATTCAAGCTCTAATATACCGATTTTACAGTTTAACTTTGCAATATCAGCTGAAGATAATTCCTGAATATCAGGGATCTCTTGAATCTCTGATATTCTGTTGAAATGAAACGCGAGGGACCTTATCTCTTCATGGAATATGTGTTAGTGATATTTGTATCGGATTCCTTCTCTGATGATATAATGTTTGTAGATAAATTCTGGAAATATATATATTATGCGAGGCAAAAATAGATATATATATCTATCTAGAAGTTTGAGTCTTTCCTACCCTTTATCGGATCCTGAGCAATAAATATCAATGCTTTTGAAGGTAGAGTATGAGGGCCGGGGGGAGTGGATTTATGGTGGGGATCTCTGGTCAGTGGCTGGTATGCGCTGTCTGGGATATCAGTGGGTCAGGTGGGTGGTAATCTGGCTTGAGTCTTCCGGAATGAGTGTCGGGATTAATTTGGAATATCGTGAGTCATATGTTTGTTGCTGCCTGCGGATAGGATAGATCTATAATAGGGTATAATATGGTAGTATGTATATGATGAGATTTTCTAGTTGGTTGTTGTTGCGACCAAATGGTTGATTTGGGTATGTTTTGAGGTATATGATGCTTATTTCTGTGTCCGTGGCTGTGTGTCAGTTGGTGGTCTCTAAGGTCGTGTATTTATGTTGATTTTTATTCGGTATAGTTGTCGAGATATGGCCATACTGATCTTTGAGTTTTTCTTTGATTATACCTAGGGTCGAGTAATGTGTGTATGTTAAGCCTTTGTGGCATTTCAGTTATCGGGTCTGCGATGATTTTCATGTATATTTTTTATCCAGGTGTATGAAGAGGATATAATCTACTTAATCATTTTTTGAGGAAACGAAAGGATCCCCAGGTTTAGTTATTAATTCTTTGTTCTTTATATCTCATGTAAAAAAACTCATTCTAATCTTAGAATATGATTTGGTTTTCTGGGATCGATCTTAGACAATCATCATTATATATAGGCACCCTTTGTCATAGGGTTCTTTTTATGTCGATAGAAAATCCTTGGAGATTTCCGATGATCGATGCACCGGAAGAAAGGTATAATTTCGCATCCGGTGCCTATTATATTTTGTAGTGAGTAAATGTATTCGCGATTTTTATCGCAGATTGATTGTTTACGTTTACACCGTTCTGACTCTTATGTTTCGTGGAGGAAAATATAACGTTCGATATATTCCTCCTTGCTTAATCTGATAAATAGATATTATGTCCCATCGAACCTCCGATCACGAAAATTGGATGCTCAAGATGAATGTATGCCTCTAACCATATGGCTTGTGTGATCATAAGAATTTTCTCTGATCATATACATATTCTTTTACCGTATACCTGGCTTCGCACCTTCACCTTCTTCACCTTTATCCCCATCTTTATCCCCTCTTATCCTCCTTTATCTCCACCTTATCGCCTTTCCTTTATCCCCTCCTTTATCCCCACCTTTATCCCCACCTCTTTATCCCCTACACCTTTATCCTCTCTCACCCTTATCCCCTATCCCCTCCTTAGCGCTAAATGTGAGTAAAAGAAATAAAGGAATTGATAAATGACAAGATCCCCATTGCAGGGGTGGTAAATAATGTGGATATAACCTTTAACCCGGACATATATTTGGGTGCTCTGTGTGCGATCGATCGATCGGCACGATGTATCAAGATCTGATTTTTTCGTGCAATTTCCTTTTTTTTTTTTTTT